>NC_080785.1:86297022-86968688 GCF_028018385.1 Neofelis nebulosa
ACAGCCCTGACGTGTTCCTGACATTAGGGGTAAAGCTCTCAGTTTTTTTCCATTGAGGATGATATTAGCAGGGGGTCTTTCATATATGACTTTCATGATCTTGAGGTATAATCCTTCTATCCCTATTTTCTTGAGTGTTTTTATCAATAAAGGATGCTGTATTTTGTCAAATGCTTTCTTTGCATCTATTGAGAGGATCATGTGGTTCTTGTCCTTTCTTTTATTGATGTGATGTATCACATTGATTATTTTGTGAATATTGAACCAGCCCTGCATCCCAGGTACAAATCCCACTTGGTCACGGTGAATACTTTTTTTAATGTATTGTTAGATCTGGTTGGCTAGTATCTTGTTGAGGATTCTTGCATCCATGTTCATGAGGGAAATTGGTCTATAGTTTTCCTTTTAAGTGGGGTCTTTGTCTGGTTTTGGATTCAAGGTAATTCTGGCTTCATTGAAAGAGTTTGGAAGTTTTCATTCCATTTCTGTTTTTTGGAACAGCTTCAAGAAAATAGGTGTTAATTCTTTAAATGTTTGGTAGAATTCCCCTGTGAAGCCATCTGGCCCTGGACTCTTGTGTTTTTGTAGAGTTTTGATTACTAATTCAATTTCTTTACTCGTTATGGGTCTGTTCAAATTTTCTATTTCTTCCTGTTTCTGTTTTGGTAGTTCATATGTTTCTAGGAAATTGTCCATTTCTTCCACATTGCCCATTTTATTGGCATATAATTACTCATAATATTCTCTTATTAGTGTTTATATTTCTGCAGTTGGTTGTGATCTCTCCTCTTTCATTCTTGATTTTATTTATTTGGCTCCTTTCCTTTTATTTTTGATCAAATTGGCTAGGGGTTTATCAATTTTGTTAATTCTTTCAAAGAACCAGCTCCTGGTTTCATTGATCTATTCTAGTGCTTTTTTGGTTTTGATAGCATTGATTTCTGCTCTGATATTTCTAATGTCCTGTCTTCTGCTGGTTTGGGGTTTTATTGGCTGTTTTTTTTTTTTTTTTTCCCAGCTCTTTAAGGTGTAAGGTTAGTTTGTGTATCTCAGAACTTTCTTCCTTCTTTAGGTAGGCCTGGATTGCTATATACTTCCTTCTTAGGACTGCCTTTGCTGTGTCCCAGAGGTTTTGGGCTGTGGTGTTACCATTTTCTTTGGCTACCATGCACTTTTTAATTTTCTCTTTAATTTCTTGGTTAGCCCATTCATTCTTTAGTAGGATGTTCTTTAGTCTCCAAGTATTTGTTATATTTCCAAATTTTTTCTTGTGGTTGATTTTAAATTTCATAGTGTTGTGGTCTGAAAATATTCACAGTATGATATCGATCTGTTTGTACATGTTGAGGGCTGATTTATGTCCCAGTATGTGATCTATTCTGGAGAATGTTCCATTTTCACTCGAGAAGAATATGTATTCTGCTGCTTTAGGGTGAAATGTTCTGAATATATCTGTTAAGTCAATCTGGTCCAGTGTGTCATTCAAAGCCATTGTTTTCTTGTTGATTTTCTGTTTAGATGATCTGTCCATTGTTGTAAGTGGGGTATTGAAGTCCCCTATTATTATGGTATTATTATCAATGAGTTTCTTTATGTTTGTGATTAAATGATTTATATATTTGGGTGTTTTCACATTTGGGGCATAAATGTTTACAATTGTTAGGTCTTCTTGGTGGATACACCCCTTAATTATGATATAATACCCTTCATCTCTTGTTACAGTCTTTATTTTAATATTTGGATTGTCTGATATAAGTATGGCCACTCTGGCTTTCTTTCGGTGACCATTAGCATGATAGATGGTTCTCCATCCCTTTATTTTCAATCTAAAGGTGTCTTTAGGTCTAAGTGGGTCTCTTGTAAACAGCATATAGATGTATCTTGCTTTCTTATCCATTCTGTCACCCTATGTCTTTTGATTGGAGCTTTTAGACCATTGACGTTTAGAGTGAGTACTGAAAGATATGAATTTATTGCCATTATGTTGCCTGTAAAGTTGGAGTTTCTGGTCCTCTCTAGTCTCTCTTGCTTTTTTTTTTTTCCCTGTATTTTCTCCCCTCACAGAGTCCCCCTTAAAATTTCTTGCAGGCCTGGTTTTGTGGTCATGAACTCCTGTAATTTGTGTTCGGGAAAATTTTCTCTCTCCTTCTATTTTGAATGACAGCCTTGTTGGGTAAAGAATTCTTGGCTGCATATTTTTCCAATTCAGCACATTGAATATATCCTGCCATTCCTTTCTGGCCTGCCAACTTTCTATGGATAGGTCTGCTGCAAACCTGATCCGTCTTCCTTTGTAGGTTAAGGATTTTTTTTTTCCTTTGCTGTTTTCATCATTCTTTTTTTGTCTGAGTATTTTGTGAATTTGCCTTGTTGATGGTCGGTTTTTGTTGAATCTAGCAGTAATCCTCTGTGCTTCCTGGATTTTGATGTTTGTGTCTTTCTCCAGGTTAGGAAAGTTTTTCTGCTATGATTTGCTCACATAAATTTTCTACCCCTTTTTCTCTCTCTTTGTCCTCTGGGACCCTTATGATTCTGATGTTATTCCTTTTTAAAGAGTCACTGAGTTCTCTAATTTTTATTTCATGCTCTTTTGCCTTAGTCTCCCCCTTTTACTCTGCTTCATTGTTCTTTGTAAGTTTGTCCTCTATATCACTAATTTCCTGCTCTGCCTCATCCATCCTTGCCACCATGGCATCCATTCAAGATTCCTGCTCAGTTATAGCATTTTTTATTTCATCCTGACCAGGTTTTACTTCTTTCATCTCCATAGAAAGGGATTCTGATCTATTTTAAACCCCAGCTAGTATTCTTATTATCATAATTCTAAATCCTGGTTCAGACATCTTGCTTGTATCTGTGTTGATTAATTACCTGGGTGTCAATTCTTCCTGTTCTTTCTTGTGGGGTGAATTCCTTCATTTTGTCATTTTGGAGGAAGAAAAGGAATTGATAAAGTAAAAAAATTAAATTAAAAAATTAAAAACAACACAAAGAAAACACAAAAGATGCCAGATCCTAGGTGTGTTTTGGTCTGGTTGTTGAAAGAAGATTGATAGATTAGAGAAAAAAGGGAAATATAAGAAAAGGAAAAAAAGAAAAGAAAAAAGGGGAAAAAAAGAAAATGTTTGAAAATTTGAAAAAATTAATAAAATAAAATAAAATGGTGAAAGTAAAATAGAATTTTAAAAATTCACAAAATGTAAAAAAATATAGTAGAAACAAAGAAAAATCTTTTAAAAAAATGGAAAAAATAAATATTTTTTTCTCTTTCTGTATTCAAGAATAAGAAAAGAAAAAAATGAATAAAAAGACTAGCAAACAGAATGAAGTATGATTGAAATTACATCTGGTTCCCCATACAAGTCAAGCTATGAAGCTATAGTCCCTAAACTAAGCAGGTGGAGAGACTTGTTTGTTAAAAGCGCTGTTGGCCCAGTTGTGTGGGGTTTAGTGTAATGGCTCCGTACTCCACTAAATGGAACTGCTTAGCTTACTCGGGTAGATTGCTGTGGCCTGTGTAGGCATGTATGCACATGCACGGGAGGGGTGAAAATGGCATCACCAAACTCTTCAGTCTCTTGTATTGGAACTCTGTGCTCTCCATGACTGGCAATCAAGCATCCCTCCTTTGTCTCCAGCTTCCATCCACTCCCTGCTTCTACACTTTGACCAAGCTGTCAGGCTGCCAGGTGGCACCTCTGTCCTGAGTTTTATCTCAAACGGGCTGTGTTTCCCCACTCCTCACTTCTGAGGGACTATGGCTTTGACCCGCTCAGACCTTCTGGGGGATGGTCTTGCCAAGCGAATGGCCAGGTGCTGGCCCACCCCCAGAAACGTTCCAGAGATTGTGCTGCTGTCAATGCTGAGAGCCTGTGGCTGGGTGCCAGACTACCCCCAGAAAAAGTTCCCGTGATCTTGTAGCAGCAGCATGTCAGGGTTTATGGAAAATCACAACACACATCTGGCACCAGGCTTCACCCTTAATGTCCTTATTCCAGTACCAATGAATGTGGTTGTTCTCTGGGGTCTGCTGGGTCCGGGTGGCCTCATAGCCTCTACTAAATGTCCTCCCAGCAGGGGAACCGCTTCTCCCCATGTGGCCCGTGGACCCTTCAGACTTCGTTCTCTGCTCCTAAGGATTTGCACCAGAGCACTGCCAGGTATTGTGCTGCAGAGTTTCAGACTCTGTGCTCCCCCTGTTTATAGGGTCTGAACGAAACTTAAACCCCCCCTTTCTCTCGTTTTTGTTCAGTCCCTGTGGCTATTTCCACTTTCTCTCTAGCTGATTTTTTTTTGGGGGGGTTGCTTTTTCTATACCCTCCCTCCCACTCCGTCCACTCTCTGCAAACAACAGCTCCCTGCCCTCTGCGGCTTCTCTCTCCCACAGTTCACCATTTTGTGCTGAGTACCTGCTGAGTTCTTTGGTTCAGGTTGTGCATATCGTTGTGTTCATCCTCAGATCAGTTTTCTAGGTGTGCAGGACAGTTTAGTGTTGGTCTGGCTGCATTTCAGGGACGAGAGATGGAAAAAAACCTTCCATGCTATTCTGCCATCTTGGCCTCTCTGGTTGCCTTTCATTTTGTTGGTTGTTTCCTATGCTGTGCAGAAACTTTTTATTTTACTGTAGTCCCAATAGTTTATTTTTGCTTTTGTTTCTCTTGCCTCAGGAGACAATTAGAAAAATTGCTACATTGGCTGCCTGGCTTGTTCAGTTGGTAGGGCATGTGACCCTTGATCTTGGGGATGGGAGTACAAGCCCCCACACTGAGGGTAGAGTGTACTTTAAAAAATGTTGCTAAGGCCCAGTGTCAGAGAAATTACTGCCTCTGCTCTCTTCTAGGTTTTTTATGTTTTCTGCCATTTAGGTCTTTACTCCCTTTTGACTTTATTTTCGTATAGTGGAAGAAAGCGGTCCAGTTTCATTCCTTTGCATATAGATGTCCAGTTTTCCCAGCACCATTTGTTGAAGAGACTCTTTTTCCATTGCATTTTCTTGTGTCTTTTGTTGAAGATTAATTGATCATATAATCATGGCTTTGTTTCTGGGCTTTCTATCCTGTTCCATTGAAATGCGTCTATTTTTCTGTGCCAGTACCATACTGGTTTGACTACTACAGCTTTCTAGTATAACTTGAAATCTGGGATTGTAATACTTCTTTTTGTTTTGGCTATTTGGGGATTTTTATGGTCCATACAAATTTTAGGATTATTTGTTCTGGTTCTGTGTAAAATGCTGTTGGTATTTTGATAGGGATTGCATTAAATCTGTAGATTGCTTTGGGTAGTATAGACATTTTAATAATATTTGTTATTCCAACCCATGAGCATGAAATGTCTTTCCATTCCAAAAATTCATGTAATGTTAAAATCCTGGAGTTGATAAGAATATTTGAAAAAAAAGAGAACTGACCATTTTTGTAATTAATATAGGGAATTACTAAAGAGTATGCTATGAATCCTTAGATAATAAAAGCATTATTGAAATAAAAACTGATTCAGATTCTGTGTCTCCCTCTCTCTCTGCCCTCCTCTGCTCATACTCTCTCTCTCTTTCTCTCAAAAATAAATAAACATTAAAAAAATTTTTTAAAAGTCAGGGGGCGCCTAGGTGGCTCAGTCAGTGAGTCATGATCTCACCATTTGTGAATTCGAGCCCCACGTCAGGTCCTGTGCTGACAGCTCAGAGCCTGGAGCCTGCTTCAGATTCAGTGTCTCCCTTTCTCTTGGCCCCTCCCCTGCTCACACTGTCTCTCTCTCTCAAAAATAAGTAAATATTAAAAAAAAAATTTGAAATAAAACTGAATTCTGTATAAATTCAAAATTTTAAAAAGATTCATGTACAATTTGAACAGTTAAATGTCAACTAAATATAGTAAAAAAAAATGTATAGTCTTCTTACTGCACAGATAGTACAGTAGGCAACATTTTCCCAAAGCATTTCATAAAATGCTGTTATGTGAAAAAGATTTTATGGGCATATACATTGGGGGAATAATGAGTTAAGCACACCCATGCTTCTCAGAACTTGTAATGTGCAGCTGTGCATTGTTAATCTCAATCTGTTTGGGTTAAACATATTAGCCAGCATTCCCCAAATTTGTATGACTACAGATCCCAGCTTTTTCCACTTCTTTTAAAACCACTGTTAGTGGGACACACTTGGAGAATGCTGCTCCGAAGAAAGGGTGGGATTGAAGGACAATAGAGGTAGACATCCTAAACATAGTTAGAGAGATTTTATTGTCTGTGACCTTGAAAGTCATCACTCTTGTATTTTTTATATTCACTTAAAACCCTCATAAACTTTCAAGGTTAGGAAGGGCAAGTGCTGTGTGAAAGGAACAAATCAAAACTGGCCTCAGGCAAAATGATGAAGTAAGCAAAGTATTTTTGGCTTTTTACCTTCAGTATCATCACATTTTCTTTCTACTATTGACAACTCACTTAGGTTGTCATCCCTACTCACCATACCAGGATCTTGCTCTAAAACCCTTTCCCAGAGGGTGTTTAAACATGGCCAATTATACCTGCCTTCTGCTCTTTTCCCTGAAAAAGAGCCAGTTTCTGCTAAGGATACGCCACCTCTGGGAGCACTTTGATTGCATTGTCTTTTAGACTGAAAGCTCTGTCTGGGGCCTTAACAAATGTGTGTACTCGTGGCAGTTTAGGCCTTGTAGCAAAAGTAAGAATTTCTGCTTTCGGACAGAGAGCCCTGCTGGAAGGCTATCAAAATAAATCTCATTAGTCACCTTCTATTTTGCCTACTATCAACACCAATACTAGAAAAGATATATATAATTTTTCAGGAAAAATAGAAGTAAATAAGGCTATAGAAATTGAAAGGCCTGAGAGTTAGAGGCTTGGGTTTTAGTCTTGTCTTTGTTACCAACTGGTTAGCTCGTGATGTCACAAGGCCTCAGTATTGCCACTTGTCCAATGGGGATAATTCTTTCACTGGACCATGAAGATAGTAAAAGGAGACATATCAGCAGTGTTTTGAACAGTCTCAGGCAACATGATATTCTTTCAACAACTTTAGTTTGCATATAAAGAAATTCGAGTGGTGCCTGGGTGGCTCAGTCAGTTAAGCGTTCAGCTTTGGCTCAGGTCATGATCTTGCAGTTTGTTGAGTTCAAGCCCCACATCTGGCTCTGTGCTGACAGCTTAGAGCCTGGAGCCTGGAGCCTGTTTCAGATTCTGTGTCTCCCTCTCTCTCTGCCCCTCCCCTGTCCATGCTCTATCTCTCTCTCTCTCTCAAAAATAAACATTATTTCCTTCTTTCCTCTTCTGTCTTTTCCAGATGCATAAATGCATCTGGAATCTTTGTATATCTCACTTAGCTTTTCCATCTCTCCAGGCTGCACTGCCAAGGACATCTGCTTCTTCCCTACCATCTAATTGCCCACAGCCTTTTAAAAAGCTTTCTAGACACTATTACTTCAGAAATTTCACTCCCTAAATCATATTAAAACACACCTACATCCTACATTAAATATAATTCAGATGTAAAATAATTTATAAAGGATTTACCTTTGCATAATTCATTTAATACAGGAATGATTTCTTAATAAACATGGGCTCTTAGGCAGTTTCTAGATTTGAATCCCAGACCAACCATTTACTGGCTTTGTGACTAGGAACAGGGTATAATCTCTCTGTGCCTCAGGTATCTTAACTGCAAACCAAAGATGATAAATGAGCTACCTGAGAGGGTTAGTTTGAACAATAACCGAGCTCATAAAGTGTTTTAAGAGTTCTTAAAAGGTTACCAATTGTGTAATATTAGTTGAAGATGTACCGATACTCTTTGGACTATTCTTTCAACTTCTCTTATCTTTGAAGTCTTTTAAAATAAAAAAATGAGAAAACCCTCCCTCCCAACATGCAGCTGTTGACAATATTATTAATGGTTGTTATTTGAAATCAGTATGCATACCTGGAAATTCTTTGGAAGTAAACACATCTAGCCTCTAAAAAATGTTTCAAATGTAATTAAAATGTATTTTAACTTTAATAATTTATTAAATGTCATAATTAACTATTGTCATATTTTCTGGACATTTAATTAAGCCTTTATTAATTTGAAATTTTTAGTGTCTGTATTTTAGATACAATAAACCTTACCTTTTTGCCTTTCAGTTCTTTAATGTTTCCCAGAAAAGTAGGTCCCTGAAAAGTTGATAGGTTCTGAGAGGAAATGCCCTGCCTGTTTACTTCTAATTGTTTTTATGCAATAGATATCAAGCAATGAAGGTAGAGTGCAGTTAAACATTTTAAATCTTCTTCTTTATTTCATTGAGGTCAGTATCTTAATAAAGAGCCAGGTATGCTGCCACATTGCAAGGTGACAAGTGCAGTGGGAACAATACCTATGGTGCATATCACTCTAAGAGATGCTATGGGGAGACAATCAAAAAAGACAAACGAGAAAACCTTATTCAAATGGCAGCACCTATCTGGCATTCAGGGCCCTCATTCTGAAATTCCAACTGAGGCTGCAGAATTAACCTTACATGAGGTCAAGACAGCTGGATGAGTGCCAAGATACCCATTTAGAAACCAGGAGAGTTAGTTCAATTGACTCAGAGAACTTGTATTACTGAGTGGAACTGGACCCAGTGCAGACGTTGATTATGATTTTCCTATGAGCAGAATGTGAGGATTTATACTTGGTGGTGATTGAGTGATTAAATATCTTCTGTCTTTTTATGAGAAATTACTTTGGCCTATTTTCTTAAGCTTGCAGTCGTTATAGTCTCATTTCACTGATTTCTTATTTCAGGCACAGTCAGATCTGACATTAATACCAAACTTACTTAATTGGTGAGTCAGTCAAAAATCACTTTCCTGGAAAGCAGTAAAATGAAGTCCAAGGAGACAGCTGGTATAGAAGGAGATAAGTACCTGCTGGAGCAGGAAGAGAAAGGAAAGTCTACAGGAAAAGGAAGGGAATAAATCTATCAAATGTACTATGGCTTTTGCAGTAAAAATCAAACTTCTGTAAGGAACATGCCGTTATCTGATGGAACGCTAGGAAAAAGTTAAGGATCGAGTTAGAGAATATGATGCAACAAAAAACACAATGAGCAACAGCTTTATGAGAAAGGAACTATATTACACACTACTTGCCTTTATACTGAACAACAGTCAGAATGTGAATATTAATTAAGTAAAAATGATGATTCTATTATACCAAGAAGATAGAAGAAAGAAAATAGGCATGATCACCAAGTAAATAGGATGATGTTAAGAAGATAAGTTGTCAGAGCACCTGGGTGGCTCAGTCTGTTAAGATTCCACCTCCTGATTTGGGCTCAGGTCATGATCTCAGGGATCCTGGGTTCCAGCTCCACATCAGGCTCTATGCTGACCCTGCAGAGCCTGCTAAGGATTCTCTCTCTCCCTCTCTCTCTGCCCCTCCCCTGCTCATGCTTTCTCTGTCTCTCTCAAAAAATAGATAAACTTGGGGCGCCTGGGTGGCTCAGTCGGTTAAGCGGCCGACTTCGGCTCAGGTCATGATCTCACAGTCGGTGAGTTCGAGCCCCGCATCGGGCTTTGTGCTGACAGCTCAGAGCCTGGAGCCTGTTTCAGATTCTGTGTCTCCCTCTCTCTCTGACCCTCCCCCATTCACGCTCTGTCTCTCCCTGTCTCAAAAATAAATAAACGTTAAAAAAAAAAAAAAAAAAAAAAAAAAAAAAATAGATAAACTTTAAAAAAAAGATAAATTGCAGAAAAGAAAGTCATTAATGGCCTAAAAATAGTGAGATTAGATTTTTGAAAAATATGAGGTAAACACTATAAATGTTTTAAATAAATTGAACCATGGAAGAGAAGGTGCCATTTAATTTCTTTTTAAAACTGTACATGTAATTATTAAATATTTTTAAAGTAAGGAGAATAAGAAAGATCATGTTATTTCTATAACTTCTTTGGTTTCATTTTCTTATCTTCTGCATCTTAAAAAATTATTGGTAACATATCAATCAATGCTGGTTGAGGAGATTAATTTAATATGCCTTTTATAGAAAGAGTTCATACAGGTGAAATGCTCAGAAAGGTAACAGAATAGATATAGTGAGTGCTCAGCTTAGCAGTTCTGAAGGATTAGGGCCTGACTGTAGCTTTTCAATAGAAAAACAGTGGACCTCCATTCCAGGTCTTACACACAGAAGTGGGAGCACGGAGGGGAGAGAAATCTTTTCCCATTTAAGTATGAGTTGTTAATTGATTCCTTTTCACATTTCTAAAATACACATACATTGTTTGCTTTTAATTCCAAAATACAAATGCATTTCCTCTTTTAACAGGACTTTCGCCACAAGTGTTCTATTTATATTACAAGGTTTTGAGTGCTTTCCTTCCCCTGCAAATTCTGGCTTTCTGGGAATATGGTCTGTTACTTTGTAACAAGGGAGCAGTATTCAGCGTGTGAAAAATGCAGTTAATTGTCATTAAAAGCTCAGTTGATGGAATGGACATCACAGATGTCAGGGTACATGAATATCTGAATTTCATTGCTAAGAGATGCTTTCATTACCACCACATTAGTCAGTGATAGCTGCTTAAATGTGTTGGTAGTTTGTTGATGCAGAACATCTGGCCACATTGTTTGGGATTGCTAGGTGACCGAATCTTTTCTCATGCCCGCCAAGAACAATGTCAGTAAATCAGATTCCCAGTTGTTGTTAATTATCTTTTCAGGGAAAGTGGTAATGGAGTCATAAAATTAAAGAATTAGATAGGATTTGGGGCGCCTGGGTGGCTCAGTCGGTTAAGCGTCCGACTTCAGCTCAGGTCATGATCTCACAGTCCGTGAGTTCGAGCCCCACATCGGGCTCTGGGCCGATGGCTCAGGGTCTGGAGCCTGCTTCCGATTCTGTGTCTCCCTCTCTCTCTGCCCCTCCCCGTTCATGCTCTGTCTCTTTCTGTCTCAAAAATAAATAAACGTTAAAAAAATTAAAAAAAAAAAAAGAATTAGATAGGATTAAAAGAAGTCATTAGGTCCAATGGCCTTCTAATATTTGCCCCTATATTACTTATTACCTAAGAGGTTCTCCTAGATGAACTTGGGGCATATCTTACTAAAAAATGTTATAATATCGTCATTTTTGTCCATAGCATGAATTGACAATTTAGTATGATGTTTTTCATCGATGTTCCATTAAAAGGTGTTTGAATCTCTCCATTTAATTCTCGTAACTTTTACCATAGCAAACAGTTGCCCACTGTGTGCAAGATATATATATTTTTTCTTTTCTGAAGTATTTCTCAGATTGAGGACAAAGGAACACTATCGTTCCCTAATGTCCAAGGAAGATTTCATTCAAACACCAAAAAGCTAGATGTCAACTTTATGTTTAAAATTTCTATGTTTTTTAATTCGGAAAGAAAATATTAAGTGTATAGGACACACAGGAAGTTGTACAAAAACCTTTAAAACTGGCAAAGGAATTTTAACTGTGGGAGGAAAAGAGAAAATTCTGATTCCAGAAGTAATCGATACAACCTACATAAATAATTCAGTCTACTCCTATTGGAATTAGCTCTTTATCTTTTAAAACACTCAGTGCATACATTAAAATTCATGACTATCCCTGCTCTAAAACAGTTGTTACGTTTATGATTACTTATGAGAGAAAAAAACACTAAATAACAAAACTAGTTCCCACAAGTTAGAAAGTAACAAAATTGGCATTTCCTGGTAGAACACTAGGCTTTTCAAAAAAAAACAAAAAAAGTTTTAAAAAGTTCATCTCATTTCGGTGGGCCTTTAATTGGATGGAAGTATGATAATAAGAGCTTTTTGTTTTTTTTCTTACAAATCTACAATGAAATGGTACAAACAGAATCTTCTAGAAAATTGTGCCCCTTTTGACATTCAACATTTTTTTCAGTAATAAAGAGGTGATAAATGCTTTTGAGGCCTGTCCTATCATCAAGAGAAGGATAAACGGCTTACTTGTAGGAGGTCATTTCAACTTTCCAACCATCTGAATACCATTTAAGAAATGACCTTTTTCAGCATAAGAATCCTAGGTAGAACACTAGTTCCTGAGGAAAAAAACATTTTCTACTTGATCAATTAAAGAGTAGGACTCATTTTTGATGGGTTGTAAGAGCTCTTGCCCATTTTCTCCCCTCTTTCAGCATACTTAGTATCGAAGAGCCACTTTGCAGTACTCTTAAGAATGACTCTGTGCATTGTAATGAAAACCTTAAAAAATATTATTTTATTGTGAGGCCAATGTGATCTACACTCAGACACACACACACACACACACACACACACACACACACACACGAATCCCCTAAAACAGCAGTCATACGCAAGGACTCCTGCAAACCAAAAACTTAGGACCTCTTGTTCAAAAAGTAGGGGGAAAAGAGGTGTTATTAAATATGCTAAAATATAATTCTATTTATCTTCTTTCTGTGTTCCTCTTTTGACTTATCATGGTGTTTTTTTTAATTTCCTATTTAATGTTGTTCTAAGTTAAAATTTTAAATTATTAGCATGGATTTTACCATCCATTTTTACATGGTGCACTGTTGGTTTTAAATTCAAATTCAGGATGATTTAACTGGTATGCAGAATCACAGAAATTACATAATTCATATCCTGTAGCTTCTATATGCACATGTACTTCATTCTTACCAGAATAGTGGAAATGCTGAAAAAATTAACTCATCTGTTTGTATTTTACTTCTTGATATGTGCATATCCTACCCACAATCTTTAATTTCAGCTTACTGATGAGTAAGGATGAACTAAAAGGAAAAAGGACTATGGGTTACCCTATTTTTACCTTTCCTTTCATATCCTCATTATCAGCATAAGTGATCCGCTACTAAAAGGAAGTAATACAAGTAAGAAAGGCTACAGTAAGTTCCTTGGTCATTTGTGTTTCTTAGAACACCATGCCTTCGTTCTGCATTCAAAGCAAATTCTGTTTCATATGGAAAGCATGGCCTCTCTGGGCTGTCAACACCTTTGCTTACTCAGCCATAAACAGAACATATTTACCATATATTCTCCCTTTGAGTCTTGTTGATACTCTGGGATCACTGGAATTGTGTGCTCATGGGGACATTATGAGCCCTGTGTTTGAATGAGACAACAAGGATTGGGTAACAGACCCTCATATTACACAATTTTCCGTGGCTTATACCCATGTTCCATTGTCCCACCAGACATCAATTATAAAACATAAGGTCAAAGATAAAATTATTAAGAACTTTAAGATGGTTGCAGAGGAACATTAACCCAAGGCTGGGGCCTGAGCATGTGGCCATGTTCTAGTTCACAGGCTGCATGCCCAGGAAGCTAGCTGCGGTCCAACCAGGAGCCCTAGACTTCTATTTCATGAGGGCGTCAATGTGCAGGTGCTTTCCTCCTCCCTCCTCAAGAGCAAAGTGAAATAGGGAAAATACTCCCAAAAGATGTTGATAAGTACTTTCATAGCACCTTTTTAGAGGTGCTTGAAGTATTTGGCACCAACACAACGACATGAATATTGAAAATAAAAATGTTCAGGGTAGTTTCCAGAAAAAAAGTAAACTGAAGGGAGATCAAAGCAATTAATCAAAGGTTAAAATCAATCAGTAAAGTCACACTTTGATAAAACCATACTCCCACTCTATTGATCAAGGCCACTGTCAAGTGCTATTTTTAATTGAAACTACTCCTCTTAGATGAAAGTAGAATTCGAACCCTAATATTCATATGAAAGCCAGTGTTCTGTAAAATTTTTAGTATCAAACCTTAGAGACATCTTGTTTGTGCTCTACTGATACTGCCTATATTTACACTTATGTTCTAGAGACTGAATTGTGAGCCTTAATAAAATATCACAGTACTGCTGTGGAATTCAGTATTTGCCTCATTATGTTTCAGCACATGTTATAAAGTTTGGTAACATGTTAGACTATAGACATGAGCCACCACACATCTAATTTATTATATTAAAGATGGGCACACCATTGACACCGGGTTGGGGGGGGGGTGCAAACATGATACTTGCAGTTTTGTTGCCTGTCTAGAAGAAAAGAAAGGACAAAACATTGAAGCTAAGGAGCTAAGAATAGTGTCTCCGTCTCCAATTTTGAGATAAATAAGGCTTGTCAGGGCCTTAGGATAATAGACTTGATTAACATGATAAATGGCACAGGTGTGGGAGAACTATCTCCCTAACACTATCTCCCAGCTTTACTGGATGAAGAATGTTGGGCAAGCTATTGTCTAAAAGCATAGTTACTCTAATTGCACTGTACATTTTGCCTTGTCCGTTTCATTGCTTGTTTTCTGGCCCATAGCAGAAATATAGTCACCATCACAATACAAAGTATACCATACACACAGAATATAAATGTGTTATAGCCACGCTACCTTGGTATTTGCCTCTCTGGTGAAATTCAGGCTTCCTGGAGACACTTACCCTTTTGGAGCCTTGACATTGACTCAAGAATTGCCTAGCTCAGAACTGGGAACCTCAGAACGGCTGGACTCTGTGTTTACATTATTATTCATTCACTCATTCAGTCACCTGATATTTATTCAGCAACATATATGTGCAAGGCACAGTCTTAAGCAGATTACAAATACTAATCACATAGGAATCTTTAAAGAGCATTAGAGGTGGACATAAGACATGTGGAGATAACTATCTCATACAGTACAAGATGGAAATTAGAGCAAATCCCTCCCCACCCCCCCAAAAAAACCCCACATATATGTAGAAGCTCAGAACAGAAGATGAAATGCTTTCTCTAATGTGCAGATGACATGATTTTGTATCAGGCAAACTAGCTGCAATCAAAACCCATGAGACAAATGAAATAGTCCACAAATTTCATGTATAACAAAGTTAGCCAGTTAAAGTACAATGGGAAAACCCAGTTCGTAATGGCCAAGAAACACACACACACACACACACACACACACACACACACACACACACACACACCACATTTAGTAATACACTTAACAAAGAGAATGTAGACATTTTGAGGTAGAAGGAATAGAATTTCAGGTGAAGGAAGCAGTATATGTAGAGGCACAGGAACTGAGAAGTGAACAGTTGTCATAGATGAGAAACAGTTTGTCCTTTAGAGCAGTGTTTCTCAAATTGCAATGTGTGTATGATTACCTACAAAGCTTGTTAAAACTCACATTCTGATTCAGTAGGTGTGTTTCACAAGCCCTCAGGTAGCAATGCCAATGCTGCCAATTTATTGACCACACTTAGAGTAGGAGGGGGTTAGAATATATGAATCATAACCAGAGAGAAGCTAGGTGGAAACTTTAGAACAATGAATGTGGGCTACGAAGTTTGGACTTTATTATGTAGAAAAAAAGATGTCTGAAAACAGATTATTTTCATCAATCCTGAACTCTTTTTAAAAAAAATATTTTTAATGTTTATTCATTATTGAGAGACAGAGAGAGACAGGGCGTGAGTGGGGCAGAGAGAGAGAGAGAGACACAGAATCCGAAGCAGGCTCTAGGCTCCGAGCTGTCAGCACAGAGCCTGACGCAGGGCTCAGACCCATGAATCACAAGATCATGACCTGAGCCAAAGTCGGGCGCTTAACCAATGAGCCACCCAGGCATCCAATCCTTAACTCTCTTAAAGTTAGTAAAGCAGCAGTGTTTAAGATGGGTATGTTTTCTTAAACTGAACAGTGCTTCTCAAAGAATGATAAGCACCTATATTTTCCCAACTTAACTTAGAAGCTCTTGGTGAGTGGGGACCCAGGAACCTGCTTCTTAACAGCCTCCCATCTAGCTAGATGTTTTGGAATCACTGGACCAGATGGTCACCACAATTATGTAACTTCCTCAAATTTGTATTATCAAAGTCTTCATAGTAAGAGGTTTCTAGAAACCATATTGTAATCCAGCTTTTTTTTTAATGTTTATTTATTTATTTATTTTGAGAGAGACGGAGAGCGAGAGAGAGCAGGGAAGGGGGAGAGAGATGGAGAGAGAGAATCCCAGGCAGGCTCTGCACTGTCAGCATAGAGTCCCATGCGGGGCCTGAATGCATGAACGAGATCATTACTTGAGCCCAAATCAAGAATCAGAAGCTTAACTGAACCACCCAAGCTCCCCGTAACCTAGCTTTCCTGGATAATGCTTGGGTAGAGGAAGTTTGTATTATAAATTAAATTCAGAAATAAGCCTGAGAATCAATAAAATGTTGTGGTTAAGCAGAATTTATTTTGTGAATGCAAAGATGTTTTAATATTTAAGATCTGATTCCCCCCATCCCAGTTTTCCCTTTCTTAGTAAATTATACTACTGTATATCCATTTGCTTAACCAGGAACCAGAGAGGCATCCTTAATTCTGGCACCTTCTTCACCTCCCACATTCAGTCATTCACTGCTTGCTGTAGATTCTACATCCCAAATGCATTCCAAATTTAGTTGCAGATCCTCTCCCCTCATTCTATGCCAGACAGTCATTATTACTTTCCTGCTATGAGAGCTCCCTAACAGGTCTTTCCATTCCTCCTTCACTTCTCTTCCCCACTACATTCTTCACAAAACATACAGAAAAAAGTTTTAAAATATAAATCCTATCAGTTTAATCCCTGATTAAAATTATTCAATCGTTACCTGTTGCACTTTGTTTAAAATCCAAACTCCCTCCAATGGCTTGTAAGGCTGATTTGTCCCCTTCTGTTTCCAGTAATGCTTCAACCACTTGCCCACCGTCTTGTAATTTTCCTAGACTGCATCTGTTTCTTGCCTTGGGATATACACATGTATTTCTCTCTTTGCTTGAATGATCATTTTCAGAAAGGCATTTCCTTTTTTGGGGGGGAGGGGAGAGAGAAAGAAGGCGTGAGTGAGTGAGGGGGAAAAGAACGAGGGAGAGAGAGGGAAAATCTCATGCAGGCTCCACATTGTCAGCTCAGAGCCCAAAGCAGGGCTTGAGCTCAACCGAAGCAGTGCTCACCTCACCCCAAGCAGGGCATGTGCTCACCCCATGCAGGCCCAAGCTCACCTGATGCAGGGCTCGAACTCACGAACCATGAGATCATGACCTGAGCCAAAGTCAGCTACTTAACCGACTGAACCACTCAGGCACACAAATAAAGGTATTGCCTAACCACTGTATAGAAGTATAGTCCCCCACACATCCCCAACTTTATTATTGCAGTGTCTTAGTTCCTTCTTGCATATTTTTCTGTATTTGTAGTTACACCTTTACTTCTTTACCTGTTCTGTGTTTATCCCCTCACTGTGTTGTAAATTCTGTAAAGGCAGAGGCTATTTTTTTGATTCATCTTTGTAAATACAGCATCACATTTCTTTATTCAACAAATATTTGTTGACTAAGACATGCAGGGTACTGTTTTAAGTTTTCCATATATAGTAGAGAGCAAAACAGATAAAAATTCTTGACCTCACGGCATTTACACTAGTTGTGGTAAGCGTTCAATAAATAGATAACGAGGTGAATTTTAAAGCATGTCAGATGGTGGTTAGTGCATTGGCAAAAAATAAGGTACAGAAAACAAGAAGAAATGTTGAATATGTGTAGGGTTTACTTTGTCAAATGGGGATGTGGAAGAGGTCTCATTCTAACATACGGAGGAAAGAGTAATATATATATATATATATATATATATATATATATATACACACACACATATATATATACACACATATATATATACACACACATATATATATATATACACACACACATAT
The DNA here is from genome assembly GCF_028018385.1 of Neofelis nebulosa. Lineage (NCBI taxonomy): Eukaryota > Metazoa > Chordata > Mammalia > Carnivora > Felidae > Neofelis > Neofelis nebulosa. The sequence goes on from NC_080785.1 coordinate 86,314,743, forward strand.
ACATATATATATGTATATGAAATTTTCATTTATTTCCATATATTTTTTAATTTCTTCTTTAGTTGCTAGGTTGACCTATGCATTCTTTAGTAGGAAGTTCTTTAACCTCCATGCATTTAGAGGATTCCCATTTTTTTTTCTTGTAGTTGATTTCAAGTTTCATAGCCTTGTGATCTGAAAATATGCCTGGTATTATCTCACTTCTTTTATATTTATTGAGGGCTATTTTGTGACCCACTATGTGATTTGTCTTGGAGAATGTTCCATGTGCACTCAAGAAGAATGTGTATTCTGCTACTTTTGGATGAAAAGTTCTGAATGTATCTATCAAGTCCGTCTGGTCCAGTGTATCACTTAAGGTGATTGTTTCTTTATTGCTTTTCTGCCTAAGTGATTTGTCCATTGTTGTAAGTGGAGTGTTAAAGTCCCCTACAATTACCGTAGTCTTACCAATAAGATTGTTTATGGTTGTGATTGATTTATATATTTGGGTCCTCTCGAGTTGGGGGCATAATCATTAACAATTGTTTGCTCTTCTTGATGGGTAGACCCCATAATTATGATATAATGTCCTTCTTCATCTCTTGTTATAGCCTTTGTCTGATATAAGTATGGCTACTCTAGCTTTCTTTTGACTTCCAGTAGCATGATAGATGGTTCTCCGTCCCCTCACTTTCAATCTGAAGGTGTCTTCAGGTCTAAAATGACTCTCTTATAGTCGGCATATAGACAGATTTTGTTTTTAATCCATTCTGATAGCTTATGTCTTTTGATTGGGGCATTTGGTCCCTTTACATTCAGAGTTATTATTGAAAGATATGGATTTAGTGTCATTGTGTTATTTGTAGGTTTCATGCTTGTGGTGATGTCTCAGGTCCTTTGTAGTCTTTGCAGCATTCCACTCACAGAGTCCCATTTAGGATCTCTTGCAGGACTGGTTTAGTGGTCATGAACTCCTTCAGTTTTTGTTTGTCTGGGAAAGCTTTGTCTCTCCTATTCTGAATGATAGACTTGGAGGATAAGGATTCTTGGCTGCATATTATTCCTAGTCAGCATATTGAATATTTCCTGCCACTCTTCTCTGGCCTGCCAAGTTTCAGTGGACACTAGATGCCTGGGAATGGCTCCTCCTCCCTCCCAGGCACGTGTTCAGGGTGGCAGGTCCCAGTCTAGAGAAAGACCTACTACCCTTGATCATGTTAGAAATTGGTTATCTGTTTTTTGTTTGTTTGTTTGTTTGTTTGCTTGCTTGTTTCCCAGTCCATGGATTTTATCGTGTCCAAATACAATCCTACACTTCCACAGTCTTTTTTTTTCTCTTCCTTTTGTCTCTCCACAGAAGGGGATCCCTCTCCTCTGTGCCTATGCTGCCCATTTTATCTCTCTCAATTCGCAATCATGCACCTATGGCCTGCCAAGTTGTCCCCTTGGGCCCCTGGGATCTTTCTGTCTGTCACTCTGTAACCCGGATTCCTGGAATTCCAAGTCTTCTGGCCTCAAAACTGCTGTGTGTGAGGGACGAGGGAACTTCGGGTCCCCTAATTCCCTGCCATGTTGATTCCTCTCTAGCCTTGTTATTGTTTTAAATAATATACACACATATGGAAAAGTTTGGAAGTCCACATACCAGTAATGGCTATAGCCAGATAGCAGGATATGTTATTTTCATTTTTTTCTTTATATTTATATTTAATTTATGTTCTTTAACCACCTATTGGTTATTTAAACTTAAAATATATAAACCCCTTACAAAAGAAAGGTGATAATTCTGACAACTTAAAATATTGGTCCTTCTTAGATCTGAAAGGTACCTCAGAGGTTGTATATTATATCCTCATTATTTAACAAATCAAGAATCAGATGGTTACGTAGATAAGTGAATTTCCCCAAACTGAATTGCAAGCAGACCTGGGACAACAACTGATGTTTTATGAATCTTAATCCATAATTCTCTTTCAGTTCTCTTTCTTTTTTGTGCAGTGGCAATCCCCAAACAATACTTTCAGTAGAAGCTTCTTCTAAAATGTTATTTATATATTCGTTAAACAAAAACATGCACATCACTTTGAATGACTTTATCGCTTTGTTGAAATTTAGGTTTTCTGAATCCCAATCCTTCACTTTTTTTTTTTCATGGAACATTGGTAACCTCTAAAGAATCCTTTGTAGGAAGGAATAAAATGGACTAATGATATGGGTGTATCTGTGAAATGCAACCATGCAAATTTACTTGCAATGATTTTCTGATGTATACAGTTGATGTCATATAGTTTCAACCGTAAGTCTTTTAAAGTTGTTAGGAAAGTGGAGATTTTTTTTTTATTTCTACTCAGAGGAAACATTTCAGATCTATCAACTACTTTGACATCCAGAATAATCAATATTTAAAAGTCTGGCCAATAAATACTTGTAGAGAAAAAAAAAATGTTGCAGAGAATTAGAGACATGTCTTCTAATTCCATATATACTCACATATGGTGTATTCTTGGAGATTCAATGCTAAGTATAAATTATAGATGGATGGGGAGTAAAGACTAAGCTAAGAATTGGGGTGCCTGGGTGGCTCAGTTGGTTAAGTCTCTGATTTCGGCTCAGTTTATAAATGGTTTGTGGGTTCAAGCCTGTGTGAGGCTGTGTGCTGACAGCTCAGAGCCTGGAGCCTCCTTTGGAGTCTGTGTCTCCTTCTCTCTCTGCCCCTCCCCTGCTTGTGCTCTGTCTCTCTCTCTCTCTCTAAAAAAAAAGTCTGCAGCCAACAAATAGTGGCAGACAAAAAAAAATGTTGCAGAGAATTAGAGACATATCTTCTAATTCCATATATACCCATATATGGTGTAGTTCCTTGGAGATTCAATGCTAATTATAAATTGTAGATGGATAGGGAGTAAAGACTAAGCTAAGAATTGGGATGCCTGGGTGGCTCAGTTGGTTAAGCGTCCAACTTCAGCTCAGGTCGTGATCTCAAAGTTTGTGCGTTGGAGCCCCACATGGATTTGAGGCCTGCGTTGGGCTGTGTTGAAGCTCAGAACCTGGAGCTTGCTTTGGTTCTGTGTCTCCCTCTCTCTCTGCCCCTCTGCTACTCACACTCTCTCTCTCTCTCTCTCTCAAAAATGAATAAACATTAAAAAAAAATTTAGAGCCTAAGCTAAGAATGGATACTTAAATTGGTAGTATTTTTCCTTATATAGATTGTCCTGGTTTTTCTTTTCTTTTCTTTTCTCTTTTCTTTTCTTTTCTTTTCTTTTCTTTTCTTTTCTTTTCTTTTCTTTACTTCTCTTTTCTCTTCTCTTCTTACTTTTTTTCCCCCTTTTCTTTGCTTAATTTACCTTTTGTCTTAGAAACTTAAAAGAGTTATAGAAAGGGTATAGAAAAGGAAAGGCCTCCTTCACCTTTCCCCAGTCCCTCCCTTCCCAGAGGTGGGTGTCCCGACCAGCCCCAGCCCTCATTCATTTTCAAACTTGTATGTAAATAAAAGACTAAGTTTGAGTTTGTTTCTTTTAGTAACCAGATCATGGTGTATATATATATATATAGTGTCCCCATTTGGGTTGCTTCATTTTGCTGTTATAATTATGCCCACTTTTGTGCATAGATTTGAGTATGCGCTCTTTCTCTTAATAAATAAATTAAATAAATAAATAGATAGATAGATAGATAGATAGATAGATAAACTTAAAAAAAGGCATAATTTCTTAATAGTTCCACTCTAGATGGTGCCATCAGAGAAATAGAAATCGCCTTCAACAGACTACTTTTTGAGGATAAATGCAAAGTAAGCTTTGATAAATTTTGCTTTATTGAAATAGAAACAGAAGGTTAAAATTAATTACATTATTAAGGTTAAAATGATACTGTTGCCTATATTAAAATTTTATAACTAAAATTATATAAATTTTAAAGTCATTACAATGTTTTATTTTTTTCTTTTTTAAAATGCTTATTTATTTTGAGAGAAAGAGAGAGAGAATGCACTTGCACACAAGTTGAGGAGGGACAGAGAGAGGGAGAGAGAGAATTCCTCAGCACAGAGTCCTGCAAAGGCAGGGCTCAATCTCACTGTGAGATCCTGACCTGAGCCGATATCAAGAGTCAGACACTTAACCAGCTGAGTCACCCAGGTGCCCCTAAAGTCATTACAATGTTTTATTCATTATGTTGAAAATCAAAGAGGATAGTTCAAATCAGCTCTTTTCAGGTACTTTCTTCACTAATAGTCTGTATCTTACTCTTATTTATGCCACCAGTGTCCCATGAGTAGATACTGAGATTTTCCTCTGGATACTTAAGTTCCATTCTAATTGCAGTCATTTCCAAATATTAACATTTATCTTGGAGGATACTGCTGCTTCTTTAAAACAAATATAGCTTCAATAATTTTTAACAACACTAGTGTTCTTAAGAACATCATATTTCAAAATATTAGGTGTTTAGTGTGGTATAAACTAAATGTCTAAATAGTTTACTAAATCACATTTCAGTTGACATTTTAGAGATGCTGGTATCATGTATTCGTTATTCTTTCACAATTATATTGGAGATTATCTGTTTTGTCCCAGATAAATGGAACTAGCTTCTGAGGCATTTGGAAAATAAATGATAGAAGTTATGTTATTATGTGTGTTTATGTTTGGCTTCTATGTCCATACGTGTATGTATATATGTGTGTATGTGCATACGCTTATTGTTACCACTGTCTTTTTAAGATGAGAAAATTCACCATCAAAAAAAAGAGAATTACATCAATTTGGACCTGACATTTCTGTAAAAGGGCATATTTAAGTTAGTGCCGGTACTTTGTTTTAAGGTACAGTCTAATGACTCAGCAGTAAGTTGTCACTGTGAATTTAGGCCTGATCGTTTTAATTCTGTCACCATTGAGCTTCCAACAGAGTTTCTCAGTCCCTGATGGCTTAAGAAGGTTCTCATTAGCTGGATTCTCTCTCTCATTTAAGAAGAATACATAATGTTAGCCTTATTATCGTCAAAATGCCTCTTCTTGAACATGTTCCAATGCTATGTGGCACTTTGCATATACTTGCCTATTATCACATTCATCATATATAATATTTATCTATTTTTAAAGACAGACTCATTTTCTGGGAAATGGAATGATGTGTCTAAATGAGGATTGATTCATTCATTGATTAATTGATTCATTTAGCAAACACCATTGAATACCTGCCATGTAATAGACATGTTGTTGGCCATAAAAATGACTCTGATTTGGTAACCACCTTCTGCAAGCTACAAATATGAAGAAAGGTTGAGTGAGTAGCAATACTGACAATCATTGTTGATTATTGTTAGCTTTGGGTCATGGGTGCATGGTAGTTCATTCTCTATTCTCTTTCTCAAATATACTTGAAATTTTTCATATTACAGAAGTTTTAGTTTAGTTGTTTTTTTTTAATGAATCCTTGTCAAGTTTTATTCTACTAAATTGGGGGTATGTATCCTAGTCACCCAGAAAGTAACCACTGGACTTGGGTTTGTTTTTCATTTGGATCCTTCTCTTTCTGAAAATGCCAAACACATTCTTCAAAGTTTTGCCATTTCTTCCTAGTGCCAATTTCTAAAATTCCCTACCTTGTAAACCTAAATATAATAACATACACTTTTCTCCAGGTGTGGTAATGAAAGTGGGGTTAGGAGCTTGGCTGTGTTGAGCTACTCTCCAGAGTTACCTCTTTCTTTCTTTAGTCTCCAGGCCATTAAATTTCATTTGGTCATGACTCTTCTTATACTTTAAGAACTATTAATTTTGTTATCGTATTTCCCTCTTCTTTGTTGCTTTTGTTATATTTTGAGGAAAAGGGGTTCTAAGTTGCACCTTTATTTTTCCATCTTAAATCATATCAGGGGCATCTGGGTGGCTCAGTCAGTTAAGCATCCAACTTCAGCTCAGGTCATGATCTCACTGTTGGTGGGTTCGAGCCCCGCCTCGGGCTCTGCACTGACAGCTCAGAGCCTGAAGCCTGCTTCAGATTCTATCCCCCTCTCTCTCTGCACATCCCCCCCCACACTGTATCTGTCTCTTGAAAATAAATAAATGTTTAAAAAGAAATCATATCAGTCCCCTTTCTTTAGTTCTTTAAAGTCCCAAAGGAAAGAAAAAAAGAATATCTGAAGATTAAACAGCAAAGTGAATGTCTTAGATACAACCAAAATAGCCACCAGTGCCTTCTTTTAATTGCATTCAAGCTGCAAATATTAAGAACTTACTGTATTTTATGGCTACTTTACAAGTATCTTCCCTAATAGCTTAGAAAGAAGTGAGCTTCCCCTTCTGCTCTTTTCCTGTGAAGAGTGTATCATATGCTAAAAATGTCCACATTTATGCATATTTCTATTGCCCATTGTAACAATAGCAGCAATCCTGAATACGGAGTAAGAATTGAGTCACTGATTTTAGTTTTATTTTAAATGACATGAAAGATCTTTAGGAAAATAAAAAGTCAAGCTGGGAGAAAATATTTGTAAAATATGTACCTGATGAAGGACTGATATCCAGAATACTTAAAATATCTCTAAACTTAGTAATAAGAAAACAAGCAATCTAATTATTTAAAAATAGATTCCAACAGACACTTCAGCAAAGAGGTACAAGGTAATATTTTTGGTGATGCACCTGTTCTTTATCTTGATTTTGGTGGTTAGATAACTGTACGTTCATCAAAATACATAGAATTATTCACCTAAAATGGTGAATTTTACTGTGCATAAATAACACTTTAATAAAAAATGAAGGAAAATAAAAGTGATTTCAGACCAAAAATGATGCGCAAGATGTTAAGTAAATGTAAATGATATTAAAATATTTTAATATATAGATATTTACATGAAATACTCCCTTGCTTTTTCAAGTCTTACTAGTGAGCCTTTCCCTGGTAATCGTAATGTACATTTGAATCCTACACACAAATACAAACTCATTCTTCTTCCCCAGTTAACTTTTCTCCATTGTGATATTCTAACTATTTATACACTTCTGTTCTTTCTTCCTCCACCAGGATGCCATGATAAGATGTAATGCAATACCATGATAATAGGGATTTTTCTTTGTTTGTCAAGGTAACCTCAGTCCCTAAAATGGTACTTAGTACATAATAGGCTTGAAAAAGTATTTGTTTAATTAATTAATAATTTACTAACTAGCTCCTTTAAAAAAATATTGTTCCTTTACTAAGTAGAGACCTTGAGTTGGTCACATAAGAAAAAACAATGAGGCTTTGTCTTGTGTTGAATGCAATTGATGGACTTTTACTGTTATTATGAACATTATTTTGAAGAAAGAGCCATGATGTCAGTGCTTTCAGTTGCCAAGTTTTAGGAAGAGTTTGGATCTAATACTTTTAAGTACACTGAATTTGCTTTATAAAGGTAATTCTTCGTATATTTACATTTATCTAAACCTATTTTCCAATCTTTTGTCTAGACAGTTATTCTTAATATCCATTGTACTTATGCAACTTTTCATTCTGTGTTACCCAATATCTTCCTAGATTCATGCCATCAGTGCTAGTGAGTATCTCCTGTTTCCACTGATTATTGTAATTTATTATTATGTGCAATAATCTAAGTATAGACTTAGCCCAAAAGACAAAGTCAAGTCAAAGTCAAGTTTCCTTGTAAATAGTACACGATATAAAAAGTACACTAACAAGAGAGATTTAATAGAAGTAGTAAAGGTCAATAGTGTAGGACTTTTAGGATGGTATTTTCATGAAGACATAACCACTACTTTAAAGAAGTGATTAAAGGCTAGCTCATATTTAGAGAGAGAAGTTATGAATGTAGCAATTGATTATCTCTTAGGAAGAATTCTCAAACTTACTACCTAAAAGTCAAGAAGTCATAGATGAGCCTAAAGTACAGATAACATTCATGGGAGTAAAACCATATACTGCAAAATAACAGGTGTTTACAAAATATAACTGACCTTTCTCATGCCCTAAGAAGAACAATTAGTGTTAATAAAGAGATGATGATGGAGCTCAAAGTAATACTATTCTGTATTTTTTTAAGTTTTTTATTTATTTAGTTTCAGAGAGAGAGAAAACATGCATGTGCATGAGTAGGGGAGGGGCAGAGAGAGAGGGAGAGAGAAAAACCCAAGCAGGCTCTGTGCTGTCAGCACTGAGCCCTATGCAGGGTTCAATGTCATGAACCACAAGATCATGACCTGAGCCAAAATCAAGAGTCAGACATTGAACCAGCTGAGCCACGCAGGTGCCCCCCCGCCCCCGGTAATACTATTCTCAACAAAATTTTAAGTTCTACAAAATGAGACTTTAATATTTGCAAAGATTAAGTAGTTAGCATATGCAGAGTGTGTGCTGCAGTGAGTTGCACACGGTAAGCACTCAGCTGTTTGTTTTCATTATTACCATCATTTTAACATCCCCTACACAATTTCTACTCCTTTGCTGAGTAGAAAATTCTCAATGAAATAAGTTTAAGTCAAAACAAAGTGGTTGAAGTAGTGACTTTTCTTACAAATGAATGGCAACAATAAACAAAAGTTAGAAACAACAATGAGCATCATACAAAAGGCAAGGAAAAGTATTACGTGAAGATAGAACTTGTGGGTATGGGGAATATAAGGGAAATCTCTGCCTTCTACTCAGTTTTTCTATAAACCTAAACTTTCCATAGAATATGGATTATCTAGCTTATGTTTTTAATCAGAAGACATTTTCTATTATAATTAAGTAACTTTTAAATGTGGCATATATATATGACATACACATATATGTCTGACATGTATGTGTGTGTGTGTGTGTGTGTATATATATATATATATATATATATATATATATATATATAGTGATGAAAAACCAAAAAAGAAAAAAAATACTGTTGTTTAGTATGTGAGTTTGTATGTACATGTGTGTTTGTTCATGTGTTTCATTTTCCTTTTGTCTTACCACACTGTTTTCAAACATGTGGTTTTAATTTAGGGTATTAATACAAAAGAGATTACAAGAAAGAAAGATTCTTAATTCCTCTTTAATTGAATTATCTCGTTTAGTCTATTTTCTATTAAATTTACCCAACAAAAATAACTCTGAGAAAGTGAATATTTACTAATTAAGGACTTTGGAGTTTCATCTCTAGTTATCTACAGAGGGCAGCAAACAGCTTCAAATTCAAAGACTAGCATGTTGAGTTAGCAGGTTTTAAGAGCTGCTTTCTGATTCAGCATCATAGGAAGCACTGTGAAACATGTCAAAATAAAGGTTCAGTTTGCTAAATGTACATAATTGCTACATGTGGAGGAGAGCAGAGGAACCCATGGGTCAGAACCAGCTATGTGACTGCAGTCAAGGAAAGGTAGCAAAATTAGCACATTCAGGGTGTCAGTCATTATGTTAACACTGCTCCAAATCTTGATACTACAAAGGTGGTTTAAAAATATATATTTAACTAAAATGTTACCAAATATGTTGCAGACATATTCTCATGAGTACTGATTATGGTATTTTATAAAATTATAAATGGATAGCCATTAATGATTAATGGTCCAAGGCAAATGTATAATGTTTCAAGCTAACTTTGGTTTTGAATGCTTTTCTATTAATGTATCTCTACCTCTATTTCTACATTTTTATTCTTATTTTTACGACATAGTAAAATCAAAGTTATATTCAAGATGCCACTAGCCCAACCTATATTTATAGTAGTAATTTATTGTCCCTGATTGGGTTGTGATTCTAAGACAGAGTCTACTTTATAAGAGGTTTATGAAGGTATGGTCTTGAGGTCAACACGTGTGGAATGGAGGGGAGGGAAGAAAGACTAGGCAGAGGGAAAAAATCAAACTGCAGTGTAGGCCCAACCCTACAAGATACTCTGGACTTAAAATGGTTCTTCAGAATCCTGCTAAATCAGGCTGAGAGGGGGATGTCTTCATACTCCCACCTGGGTGAGCCAGTGCATGTGGGCCACTGCCATGAAGGGGCATGACCATGGGCAAAGCTCAGGCTATCCCTCCTGGGACAGAAAGTCCTCCCATCCACCTTTTTTTTTTTAAGTTTATTTATTTATTTTGAGAGAGAGAGAAAGAGAGAGAGGGAGAGGGAGGGAGAATCTCAAGCAGGCTCAACGTGGAGCCCAACAAGGACCACGAGGTTATGACCTGAGCCAAAATCAAGAGTTGGATGCTTAAACTGACTGAGCCACTCAGGTGCCCCATTAAGTCCTTCCTTAAAGGGACGTTTGAGTGGGGCATCACCACATCCCCCACATTCATGCACAATAAAAAGTAACCGAAATGCCTTATCGTAATACAGAAGGAATGACTTTTAGATTTACCTAGTATGCTTTGTTATCTTTTCGAGAATTAACTCATTAATTCATGTTTAATAGAAGGCTATTAGCAGTTCGGTGTTAGCTCCTTCAAGTTTTGCTTTTTAACAGGTGAGAAGGCAATAAATTAAAATACTGAAGGGCGCCTGGGTGGCTCAGTCGGTTGAGCATCCGACTTCAGCTCAGGTCATGATCTCACAACTCGTGAGTTCGAGCCCCGCGTTGGGCTCTGTGCTGACAGCTCAGAGCCTGGAGCGTGCTTTGGATTCTGTGTCTCTTTCTCTCTCTGCCCCTCCCCAACTTGTGCTCTGTCTTTCTATGTCTTTCAAAAAAAATAAATGTAAAAAAAATTTAAAAAAATACTGAAGTGAATACTCTATCCAAGCTTTATATTAAGACACACACACACACACACACACACACACACACACACACACACAACCCTGAAAGACAAAGTGACTAAAAGTATGCTTAATTGTACTTAAAAGAACAGTTTACAGCACCTCCAGGCATTCCTTATTTATGGAAATCCTTGGAGACCCAGTACTAAAGCAACATGGAAGGGAGAAACAAAGACATTGTTGTTTTAAGATTAACTGAATTGCCTTTAGCATTAAAGAAGAGATATATACTTATTTAAGTTATATGAATGAATAGACATAAAGAAGAAAATTAAAATTACCCACGATCTCTCTATTCAAAGAAAACCACTTAATAGTATAATTTTTCTCGTAATCATTTTTTCCTCCATACATAATAAAATTTGATTCAGATGATCTCACATATAGAATACAGCCTTTTCTATTCCATTAAAAAAGTATTCAAATGAAAATGTGCATCTACTGTAGGTTTCTCCACTTATTTGGCATATGGAGCATATAATTAGCACCGTTACAAGCAACGAGAAGATGAATTACTGAACGACATTTCTTACTGTTGCATATTTCAAACTATTTTTCTGGGAGAAACCACAAAATGGAATTATTTGAGCAAAGATACATAACTTTTGAAGGTTTTTTGCCATATTACCAAATTGGAGTTCAAAATAATGTGCATCACTTTATTCTGCCTTAGGTATTTCTTATATCTTTTTCAATAGTCCTTGCAAAATTTGATAAGGAAGAGAATATTTCACTGTTGCCTAATTTTTTGATTGTTTGGTTATTGAGTGAAAGTAAACATTTTTTAAGTCAGTTATATGTCTTTTTTCTGTAAGTTATCTATGTCTTATAGAATCAGTGCTTTTCTGTATTGATGTATTTTTAAAAATTTTTTTAAATGTTTATTTAGTTTTGAGAGAGAGAGAGAGAGAGCAGGGGAGGGGCAGAGAGAGAGAGGGAGACACAGAAGCCGAAGTGGGCTCCAACCTCTGAGCCCCAACATGGGGCTTGAACCCAGGCATCCTGAGATTGTGACCTGAGCCAAAGTCAGACACGCAACCGACTGTGCCACCCAGGCACCCCTTTTCTTATTGATTTCTAATTCTTCTTTATACATTAAGGATATTTTCCTTTTGTTGGTGGTCTTGCAATTATTTTTCCCAGTTTGTTACATTCTCTTCAATTTTGATTTTTTTCTGAACTATACATTTTTTGTGTCTGTGAATTCAAACATTTTTTTTTTATAATTTCTTTTTTGACTTTTACCCTTCTAAAGTTCTTAGTCAGAGATTACATACATGTTCATCTATATGTATTGTAGTGATTTCTTTTAAAAATTCTTAAATCTGTCTATATTTTATTTTGTAGTTTTTAGAAACTAAGAATATAAAAATATATTTTTCCAAATAATTACCCCAAATTATTTATTGGAGAAGCAGACTCTTTTTGTTACAACCATATTAAAAATAAGTACATTTTACGTCACTATCAAAAACACACAACATGCATAGAAACTTATAACTGAAGTAAAAGTGTCAAAATAATTTTTATCCTTCATGTTAGTACTGGAATTATGAGCTATTCTCTTCTATATCATCCCATCCCATCCCATCCCATTTCATTCTGTTTTATTTCAACTAAAACTAAAAAAAAATGACTGTGGTCCACAAAATAGGTTTGAAAAATTTATTAATGGATTTACCCATTGTCTGGAAAACATAATTTACTAATTCCTTGTTTTGTGATCTGTACCATATCTTACAGAGTTGTTATTTTTTGTATGGCAAATAAGTACAAAGTTTGTTCCATTACTGTTGATTTTTATATATTATTATTATGTTTTAATTATTTTAGTTTTATAATATGCTTTACTGTCTTGCAGGACAAGTAAGTTCCTTTTTCTTCACTCTAAATTTTCAGATTTACCTCAGCTAGTCTTGCATATTGGTTTTTGTGGGTTAACTTAATCACTCTGTCACAAGTTAAACTTTTGACAGGTGTGCCCTGTGGTCCTCTCACACCTTAGTGTGCTCTTAGAGCATTAGGCCTTCATCATGCACATGCTTCCTGGGAATCTATAACAATTACAGTTTCTACCTCTAAACCATGTAGCAGCTGTTTAAGCACCAAACCTTTTACTGTTTGGGGTAGGGTGGACCCTTAAGTAAGTATGACTGCTGTCCTTATAAAAAAGGGACAGTTTGGATACAGAGACACACACACACACACACACAGGATGCCATTTGAAGGTTGGAGTTAATACTGCTATAAGCCAAGGAATTACCAGAAGCTAGAGAAGTCTAAACAGGTCCTTCTCCAGTGCCTTCAGAGGGAGCATGGCCCTGCTAGCATCTTGCTTTCAGGCTTCTGACCTTCACAAACTCAGTGACCCAGTTTGTGGTAGTTGTTTGTGGAAGCCCTATCAAACGAATACACCCTCTAATTGTACCAAATAAGTGGTTGATTTTACTTTTTAAAAACAAACGTAAAACTTATGATGGTTTATGATGTACATTGTGAAGGAGTGCCCCGTGAAATGAATTTTAAGTGATTGTTTTGTAATCACAACACAATTTAAATGTTAGATATAAGAACGATGGCTAATGGAATGAGTGCACTCTATACTCTCATTTTAAGTAACACTCATTTTCTTTCATGGATTTTTATTTTAATTAAGGATCGAATGGCTCAAAACATTCCTGCAAAACCTCTTAAACCAGTGAATCTGCTGATAGATCTGTATATATTCTAAGTAATGCAATTTAAAAAATCTCAGTGGGATTTTTTTTACACTCATGGTTGTTCTTTTCAGACAAGGGTTATTGAATTAAGTGAGCTATGAAATAGTTAGCAATAATTGTATGCATTTATAACAATGAACATTAAATCCCCCACTTGCCTGGAAGTTTAAGAAGCAGTTGTTGTGGATAATCAAATATTTTGGATAACTTAATATCTAACATATATAATACATATAATTGTAATCTCTATAAAATATGCTTACTTATATTAATCTGGGAACTTATGGTACCATATAGTCACCATTTAAAAAGTAATTATTCTTGGAAACACCGTGGTTATATAAATTCTATGTAAAATATAGTCATATCTTAGTTATTACTCCCCCAATTAAGGGAAATTGAATTTCAAATAAGCACTAATTGAAATGACCATGTATAATTTAATGAAAACAGGGATATAATAGAGTATTGATGGAATGACTTCTGGGGGCTGAAAGTACAAATTTAAAATTAAAAAAAAAGAAAAAGGAATAATCACCCTTTCTGCAAAATTTTTATTGAATTTAACAACTACAGGTCTTCAGTATGTTTTTCTGTTGATGTGGCTGTTAGTTTAGCTATGAGTGTTAATCTTTAGATTTAGTTATAAGTCCAATAAACTGCTGTATGATTTTTTTTGACAAACTTTTTGAGCACATGGAAATAAGAAAATACAAAGTACCCCCTTTAGGGAAACTTCAGCAAAGTATTCAGACACATTATTGAAGGTCGTCTAGGCCAGCTTTGGTGCTGAATGTGTGGCTATGAACAAGACAAAGAGGGTTCCCGCTCTGCTAGTGAGACTATACTGATACAAAAGTTAAATGCTACTTAAAAGTCTTCATGCCAGGGGAGCCTGGGTGGCTCAGTTGGTTAAGCTTCTGACTTTGGCTCAGGTCATGATCTCACAGTTTGTGGGTTTGAGCCCCACGTCAGACTCTGCTGACAGCTCAGAGCCTGGAGCCTACTTTGGATTCTGGGTCTCTCTCTCTCTCTTTCTCTCTGCCCCTCCCTGCTTGTGCTCTGTCTCTCTTTTGCAAAAAATAAAATAAACATTAAAAATTTTTTAAAAAGTCTTCATGTCAGTACAAGCAATCCTAAAAAACAAAACAAAACAAAAAAACTATGTATTTGAATATTTAGAACTATCATATTGCAAAGTATTAATCCTATGGTTGATTAAATTTTGGAAGCCAGTTGCTTCTTGCCCTGGATGCTGAAATAAACTAAAAAGAGTCATTTATTCTAATTCTCTATATTAAAATGCACTCTCCAAATTTCCCTTTCTCAAGAACCATAATTGTGTGAAATTTGTCCAACTTATAGAAAGATCCCTGAAGAATACCCACATAATAGGAGGGACAAAGCAAAGGAGCTTGGAAAAGGGAACAGAATGGAAGATGAACATCTTGTGATATCACTGATGCCACAGGTAGGAAGCTTTTCAAAAAGAAGAGAGGGACCATTCTGCAATCCCAGTAAAATACTGACTCAAGCCAGGGCTCAATAATGAATGCTAATACCATAGGTGAAAGACTCCTTGCACGTGCACCAAAATATTACTCCACTAGTTGATTACTAATTGCAATAAGGATATTTTATATATTAATATATATATTTATTTTAATATGTTTAGGTTATAAATATATATTACATCTATAATATGTATCATGTATAATCAAATATATTGTAAACATAAGTTAAATCTAAATATATTATATATATTTTATTTATATTTATATAAATATAATTAAATATATTCTAAATAAAAATATATTTTTTATTTTATTTTAATACATGTACAATATATATCTTTTAGAAAGAAAAACCTGGTAGACATCACCATTACTAAATGATCATACTTAACATCACTAATAGTGGGGCCATCTGACATTAGAGACCTTCCGGAATACAGTATAAAGTATTCTGTATCACCTATAAAGAAATCTTCTCCAGAAAATGTTTAAACTGTATCTCATTAAGCCTAGAGCCTAGGTTACAGCAAATATAGGGGATTAAAGAATAATGTATGAACAAAATGAAACTATCAGCTAAATCTAGAATGTGAGCCATTCCAAAGACAACTGACCTACACTCTTCAAAAAGTTAATGTCATTATGTGGAGAAAAAATGGAATGACTATTCAAGATTTAAGAGTTAAAAGAATGTAATTAAATGCAGTGCATAATACCTGAGTATGAGCTCATACAATGAATCAAATGGCTAAAAGGCATTTTAGAGACAATAAGGGAATATCAATATGTACTGGCCAGCAGATAATATTACCAAATTATTGTCAACTTTCTTACTTGTGATAATGGCACTTGGTGTTGGTAGGAAAATGTCATTATTTTTAGAAGGTACAAGCTGAAATATTTGAAGATGTGCATGTCCTGATGCTCACAACTTAACCTACACAATTGTTAAGCAAAATACACACACCCATAACACAGCAAATGCAAAATATTAAGGATTGTTGAAGAATATAGGTGGTGGGGATAAGTGTAATCAATGTACACTTTAAACCTTTCACTATGTTTTGAAATGTTCTGAAAAGGGTGACTGGGTGACTTAGTTGGTTGAGTGTCCAACTCTTGATTTCAGCTCAAGTCATGATCCCAGGGGCATTGGATCAAGCCCTGCATTGGGCACCACTCTGAGCATGGAGCCTGCTTAGGATTCTCTCTCTCTCTCTCTCTCTCTCTCTCTCTCTCTCTCTCTCTCTCTCTCTCTCCCTCCCTCCCTCCCTTCCTCCCTCTCTCCTTCAGCCCCTCTTCCCTGCTCATGCTTTCTCTTTCTCTTCCTAAAATTAAAAAAAAAAAAAAAAGGGTTGCCTGAGTGGCTCAGTTTGTTAAGCGTCTGACTCTTGATCTTGGCTCAGGTCATAATCTCATGGTTTGTGCGTTTGAGCCCTGAATCAGGCTGTTTGCTGCCAGCAAGGAGCCTGCTTGGGATTCTCTCTCTCCCTCTCTTCCCCTCCTCTACACACTCTCTCTCTCTCTCAAAATAAGTAAGTAAATAAACTTAAAAAAATAAAATAAAATAAAATAAAATGAAATAAAATAAAAGCAGTGGAAATATGTGCTAAAAAATGTTTCTGAAGTAAAGTGTGTGTGGGGAAGGGGAGTATCAAATACTGCTGAAAGATCCACCAAGATGCAGACATATTTAGCAGGAAGAAGGATGTTTCTTTGTGAGAGCAGTTTCAGTCATTTTAGAGTGGTTCAGAAAGTAAACCAGAGGTGAGAAAAAGGAAATAGTGTAGCCAACACGTGGAAGAAGTTCAACAGTTTTAAACTAGAAAGAAATTTCAGTTATGAATTAGAAAGAAATAAGACTATAAATTTAGACAAATTTGAAGAAGAAATTTTGCTTATTTGTACTTTTTTATTTGAAGAATTTTGTTTGTTTTTAAAACTCTGGTTTTAAGGAGGACAGAGGTGACTGTTTTGACTCTGATAAGGAAGATTCAGTAGAGAGGGGGAAATTGAAGAGGAAGAAGAAAGATAAAGGAGGGCTGTTTGAAGGGCCTTGGAACTAGATGAATGTGAATAAGAAACTGAAACCCGTGATTTTCTCTGAAAATCCATGAAACGTCAGCCTTGGGGCCTCACTTCCATGATTCTTCCCAAGATGCTAGAACTAAGTTCTAATTTGTGTTCTTTCATTTTTCTTCCTCTTTTCCTCCTTTTTTCCCTTTTCTCTTTTCCTTTCTCTCTCTTTCTCTTTCTTTCTTTCTCCCTCTGAAGAAAACTCCCTAAATTGTATAAACTTCACACCCCACAAAAGATGGATCAACATCTCTGGGAAGATGTTAAATATGAACAAAAAAGAGCAAACCTCTTGTGTACATATGAAATAGAGCTTGTCAAGCTTTAACAAGCCTGATAATCACTGGGGAAGCTTGTTAAAACACAGATTTCTGAGTAGTATTATACTATGAGTTTATTGATGATAAAACTAGGACTTACAAAGATTATATGACTTTGTCTAAGTCTTAAGTCTTAGTCTTAAGACTAAGATCACACAACTGTTTATGGCCAAGCTGGTACTAGATCTCGTGTACCATCATTTCAGTGGTGTTTTCTCTTGCTCTATTTATACTCTATCCTCTATTGTTTATGTTACTGGAAAACTTCTACCTATTTTTATCAGGGCTATGAAAAAATTAGTCTTACAGACTTCCCAGAGTAAAGTGCAACTTTTGAGAAACTTAAACTCAACTATCCAGCAATATTTTCCTTTGCTAAGAATAAGGATCTTTTTTACCAACCTTGTTTGCTTTTTAATACAAGCACTGCAGAATTTTAGATAATGTAAACCTTATCCTGAATGTATTAGTTTCCATTGAGCACAACAAATTGCCATGAACATACAGGCTTAAACCAATACAAATTTATGATGTCACAATTTCCATGGGTCAAAACTCTAGGCACTGGTTAGCAGAATTCTGCCTCAGGGTCTCACCAGGCTGTAAGCAAGGTATGAGCTAGGACTTCCAACTCATCTGGGGCTTGGGTTCTTCCAAGTTCACCATTTGTTGACAGAATTTCATTCTCAGGGCTGATGGTACTGAGAAGTGTTCTCAGCTCCAGGAGGCTCCCTGTTATTCTCTGGCAAGTACCCCTCTCTACAGTGTAGCAGTTTTCTTCTCTGAGGTTAGAAAGAATCCTGGGGCACCTGGGTGGCTCAGTCATTAAGCACCCAAATCTTGATTTCAGTTCCAGTCATGATCTCAGGATCCTGCTATGGAGCCCCAGATTTGGTTCTGGGCTGATGGTGCAAAGCTTTCTTGGAATCCTCTCTCTCCCTCTTTCTGCCCCTCCCCTGTTCATGCACAAGTGCGCATGTTCTCTCTTTCTCTCTTTCAAAATAAATAAACTCAAGAGAGATTGAGAGAGAGAGAGGGAGAGAGAGAGAGAGAGAGAGAGAGAGAGAGAGAGAGAGAGAGAATCCTTTCAGTTGGCTAAAGCAGTTCAGTTGACTAAGGCAGTTATATAATGTAACATAATCATGGGAGTGAGTCTCCTCTTTGCCACATGATATGACCTGATCTAGGGAGTGACTATTCCACCATATTTACAATCCCACCTGCATTATATTATACTCAGTGGGTGGGAATATGGGGTACTAACTTAGAATTCTGCCTACCCCACATAAAGATATCTGAAAAGTTACCTCTAGGCATTTTATACTTGATGAGACTTCAAAAAATCTTTGAGATTCAAACCAGCAAAGATTTTTCTCTAGATGCTTGTTTTAAGTCTGTATTAACAATCAAGCAAAAACATGGGACAAGCATTCCATTCTTGATAAAACAATGGGATGTTATCTGTCTTTGATGTGACTGTAATTGCCTCCTTTGCTAATATTGCTCCTCATTTTTTAGAGAATCCATAATAGCTTTCCTTTTGGTGATTATTATCCTTTGAATATGTATATTTCTGTAAATATTCAGCAAGGTCTTGTAAAAGGAAACTAGAATCCTGTCTGACAATTGAACAGGACATGAGTTTATAATTTGGTATTGTGTTATTTTTTTTTAAGCTGTGAATATAATAATAAAGATTAAAACACTACAGGGAGTATGTGTGGCTGTGGCAGTTGTAGGTGTTAATTATGTTGTCAGATAGGAGAGTGAAAATTCAACCTTCTGAACTTGGGTCTTGGCAGGTAGGCCAAGTATCTGATTTTTTTCTCTATTGTTATTAAAATATATTTGTTTGTAGACCTAAATATCTTTGCTTATGTAGACTTACTATTATTATTATTATTCTGAAGACAGAAATGCAGATAAAATCAGACTCACTCTTTTGGATTCCAGAACTGCATGGGTTAGCAGATTTTACTAGAGGGTTTTTAAAAGCTGAGTAGTGTGAACTGGAGGCTTAAAGAGTGGGGCTTTGATCACAGTAGGTAAACCTTCAAAAGTCAGAGGATCTCTATTAATACAGGACACATAAAAAGCTGTGGTTTTTGTCTTTTGGCACTTAAAGGTATTAGTCTATTTCAGTACTTACCAGTAAATATGTCCAACAGTTAAGCTAAAATGCAGTGGGAATTTAAGAAAAAAAAAACAACAATAACAACTAAAGAAACCACTTATATTAGTGTTTTTTAAGATCCGTGAGATGCTGTTTAGCATGTAAATATTTTTGAGACTGACTATGATTAAAAAATAAGATTCTGAGTTCCTATGTATTCTGATTTTTAGAAACAGAAGGTTTTTGTTTTTGTTTTTGTTTTTGTTTTTTTCGTTTGGGTGATCTAGTAGTTATTGTTTTCAAAATAGGGAAATTTAATACCTAACTTTCATGAGTAATTGGCTTGCTAACATTATAGTCTGATTTTGAAACATTTCAGGAGGAGCAGGAACAACATTCTATTTCTTATTCTAAATGGATTATATCAAGTGTTAGCATTCAGGCAGCCTCCATTTTGCCTATTGAAGCCAAAGTGATCTGTTCAAAAAGTCTATTTGATGCTTCTTCACCAATACTTCCTGAAGTTGGATGCTTAACTGACTGAGCCGCCCAGGTGCCCCGTTCCCTCAATTTTTAATTATACGTCTGTCGGTGAGATTGTTTAATTAATATCTGTCATTGCCCCTTACCCCACTAGAGTATACTCTAAGAACTTACATACTTATTAAATGATCTCCAGGGTAGGGGCACCTGGATGGCTCAGTCAGTTATGCATCGAACTCTTGATTTCGGCTTAGGTAATGATCTCATGGTTCATGAGTTCCAGCCCCACATCTGGCTCCATTCTGACAGTGCAGACCCTGCTTAGAATTCTCTGTCTTCCTCTCTCTCCGCCCCTCCCCTGCTCACTCTCTGTTTCCCTCAAAATAAATAAGTAAACATGGAAAATTTGTAAAAAACTATCTCCAGAGTCTAGCACAGGGCTAAGTATATAAAAGATACTGAATAAATATTTATTGAATGAATACATGAATGAATGAATAAGTGGATGGAGAAGTGAAAGAGCACATAGATTTGATTATTCATGACCTGAGAGCATTGATCATCTCAGTTAAGAGCTATACCTGCAAATAAACAAAACTTAGAGAGCAAAGTCAGCAACCACTCTACCCATTAACAGCAAGACTGCCTCTTAGACTCATGCCTGCCAACCAGCTGGCATTATCACTATTATTTTGATGTGCTTGTCAGGGATTTTAATAAACTCAAAATAACAAGGACAGATGACCTGAACACATTATGGAATGTCAACACAGTTCCCATCCTTTCCTCAGGTGGACCAAACATAAGGACAAGAAGAAATATAGCCTGAAGTGAATTGTACAAGCCTGAAGTGAATTGTACAGGTCATGAAACAAAATAGATTTGGACTAGCTCGATAGCTTGTTTGTTTGTTTGTTTGCCAGAGGTTAGGTCTGAGAAGGCATTTAAAAGAATACAAGAGCAGTGGACCATTCCAGGCAGGCAAATAATATATAAGAAAAAAAGCAGAATGGCAGAAGAAACCAGATGACAAAGAAATAATGTTGGGAAGGAGTGAGTGAAGAGGCTAATTGTTCACCAAGATTTGATGTAGCCAGAGAACAGTTTATAACCTATCTCCAGTTGTCCTTTTTGTTTGAGGTAATGTTACTGCCAACTTAAAAATGGTCCATGCAGATGATGGTCTGACATTTAAATCTCTCTTTCTCTGGAAGCATAAGAAAATGAAATTAAATAAAATACTTTGTCTTAAAAATATTCACGAATGGTGACAGTGTCTTGCTCTGGCATTTGTAGTATTCCTAGGAGGTGATGTCCTTCCGGTCTACTGTATTTTTACCAGCAATTACAAAAGAGACATTCCTCACAGGTGGTCAAAACAAGATCAAATGCAGTCAGATTTGTAATAAAGTAACATTTTTCAATAGTCAAGAAAAGGAAGCTTGACATATAAATGTTGTCCCACAAAGTTGATATTTTAGATTTTCTTTGCTCTTTTATCCAATGCTGAAATCAAGACTTTTTTTGGATCACTGAGATTCAATGACTGTTTCATTGAAGACTTTTGAAATTGCCTTTTAAAAGGTACAAATAGAAATTTTATATAATTAGAGTAAACTGAAAATGGCTTTAACCTGGTAAATGATAACCAAAGAAGTGTTATCTACCATCCCCAACAGCTGTGAATGGACCTCTATAAGTATATTGCTTTGCTAAGTAAGAGAAATAAAAGATTAAAGATTCCAAAAACAGTAATACATAGTTAGAAATTAGAATGCAAAATAAGAGATATACTTAAAAGCGATTATAAAAGTCATTTGCAAAAGATGGCATATAAATAATTCTTTTATATTTCTTCCTTTAATTGAGTTTTTGTTTCTTAATTATTCCATTTTGGCGTGGAAAATGCCAGGACTTTGATTTTATATACTAGATCGCCAGGAAAAGGCACCCTTTGCAGTAATGAGGTGTTATCCATTGGTCTGATGCTTTGCATAAACTCATCTGAATCTATCTGTGTTTGTCTTCCTCAGCCCATCCTCCACTGAAGTCAAATGCCAATCTGATACTGTAGGTCTTTTGGTTAAAACCTTGACACTGCAGCCACTTTTCTTAGGACAAGCCCATCCCAGCCCTCATCCTGGCCTTACCTCTGCTCTTCTCAATCTCCTTCCTGATCCTCCAGCACACCACCTTCTCTGACTTCCTCAGAAGAGCTCAGCTCCCTCCTTCTCCCTCTCCCCAGTGATTTACCAATCCCACCACCCCCCTACCCCGCCTCCAGCTGGGTGCATTTTCCTTTCTCTTTGTCTAGTTAACTTTTAGGCTTACATCTCGTTTCTGAACTCATTGCTGTCCCTCTGACCAGATCTTGCTCATCCTGCTGTGTGATTTTGAGACTCCAGGAAGTTTTTCTTCAAAGCATTATCACAGTTCTTGTTATCCATTTGTAAAACTGTTTTATTATTGTCTGCACTACACTGGATAAACTAGAAGCTTCATGAAGGCAGGACACTGTTGCTCACCAGTGCTTAGGTTCTGAGTAGATGACTAAAGAAGTTCCTTGAAATATGAAACAATAAATAGTTTGTGAAGATGCTTACATTTAGGAGAACTAAGATTTTTGATCATATCAAGATTATTGAAAGCATTCTCAAATAAAAGAATACAGGTTTTTGCCATTGCTGGTGACATGAAATGGCACATATGAAGCAACATGAAATTTTCCTAAGCTACCTTTGGGAGTCAAGCATTTTTCAGAAATGGAACCATTATTAGGTATTCAGAGGAAAAAAGAAATACCCCTTAGAAAAGAATTGTAGCCCTCTTGATTGGAACAGCATGTATACATTTTTGGTTGATAAGTACATAAGAAAGGCATATCTTATGTGAAAAGGCTGTACCTATGTCTATTATTATTATATTTATTAAAATTTTACATTCGCATAAAAAATACAAAGAGTACAACAAAATGTGTTTATTTACTTACACATACAGGATAAGCATAGTTTGTCAAGGCTAGGCTTAGCAAAGCATACCAAAATTGCAAGGATTTTGCTTTTAAAAAGATACATATATGAGATCTCCTGGGAACTCCAATAGAGAAAGACTGGTGGGGGTGGGGGGAGTCCGTAAGTCTGTATATTCAAGAATTACTCTAATTGAGAAAAGCATTTTGCATTGTCATCAATATGCTAATAGGAGCTATAATTTATTTGATGCTTATTATATACCAAGTGCTGTACAAAGTACTTTATATATATTAGTTTATTTAATCCAATATATGAATAATTGAAGAAGAAATATATCCACCCAACCAACAACAAACCTTACCAAAAAGTCTCTGTTTCTTTTTTCAGTAGCCCATGTGATATATAGCTGTCATATTTTACTTAACGATTAATGTAAATTTGATTCCTCTTATTCTTCCTTAAATGAGCATTGAGTGAAGTGGATTTGAATTTAGGTGGGGTTGTTCAGTGTGAATCAGAAAAAAGCTGGGCATAATTTGTTTGGGAAAGGCTGTAATGTCCCCAAACTAGTGTAGAGATACACTTCTCAGTGTTACAAGCTGAACCATCTTCCCAGATAAAATTGTCAAGAAAGTATATCTGAATCAGAGAATGCACCAGCATAGAAGAATCTACTTTTGTTAGTTCTGCTTTAGAAGAGATTATACAACCAGTAACTATGGATTACCCAGGAATTACCAGCCAACAATTTATAGCATAAATCATTGATCACTTATTTGTTGTTCTATCAATATCCTCTTATATCATCATCATTATGTTATTTTTGATTGAATAATATAAGTTTATATATGTATATGCAACATGATAATATGTATATAAACATGTTGTGATGTATTTTATATACAAAGGAACTCCTTCTTGCCCATCATAATGACACTAACATCTGTAGAACATTTACTAAAAGCCAAGCACTGGGCTATTCATTTTCTCATGTAATCCTCATAACAATGCAATGGACCATTATTATTCACAGCGTTATTACTCTGTTATTATCCCCATTTTACCAATAAAGGCAATCAGAATTAAATTCTGTATACATAGTCACTGCTCTAGTAGTCAGTGAAGCCCAGACTGGAATCCAGATCTTATTGAAACCCAAGCCAGTGCTGCTTTTCACTACCAGGGTAAATAGCCTTAGCCCCCCCCGTGGACTTTTCAAGTAATTTCAGGTCATACCACCACCTCCACTCTCAGTGTGTACCTCTTGAGATTTTATGTCTGACCATGGAACCACTAACACTAGATACTCCACATACCTGTCCTTCTTGTTTCTCAAATACATTGGGCTTCGCCTTTACGTTTACTGTTCCTCTGCCTGAACTCCTCCTTCCTCCCATCCTCATTGGTTGGCTTTCAGCTCAAAACTTACCTTCCTGAACTATTGATTTAAATAAATTCTTGCCTGCCCCAACTCTTGTCACCTTTCATCACATTACCTGTTTTCTTTTCAGTACTTATCATTTCTTCAAATTATCTTAGGTATTTATTTGTTCCTGAGCTTATTGTTTGTCTCTCCTGTAAGAATATAAACTCTAACAAATTCTCATTTTTTAATTTACCCTTGTGTATTTGTTCTATGAATGACTATACAATAGTAGATATGTCTGGATTTAGTCAAAGCTTGTGCTTACGACAATGAATAAAACAGGAATTAATATATCAAGAAGCTTATAATAGAAAAGTTGGAGAAATAGGTTTTTGAAACCTGAAATCAGTTTTATGTCACCAGATAATTTAAGGTTGAAATTGATACCTTAACTCTAGACTCAATTTATCATGCAACCAGGGATAGAGATGAAAACTACCTTCTCTTCAATAAGCTCTAATGCCTCCTAATGAATTCAGAATATGGATGATTTGGGTGGTCAGTATTAGATGTGGACTGTACTTGTGCATCCCAAACCTCTGCTCTGCATAAATACCTGGAGAACTTTATAACCTAACATGTTTGGGGTCTGTGAGAGATCCAGATTCAGTATGTGAAGGGTGAGGCCTGGAAATAGGTCCCCACTCCTCTGAGGTTTCTTTAAGAACCACTGGAGGAGCTGCCTTGCTCAGAAACAAACAAACAAGCCCAACTCTGTGTTTTCTGCTGGCAATGAATTTTAGGAAAATAGCATATCTTTACATAAGTTGAATCTAAAAAGCAAGAGTACTTTTTTTTAAACCAAACTAAATCTTAAAATTGAAGTTTGTACTTTTAGAAATCATTTATTCAGACATTGATTTACTTTTCATTTATAAATCTTTCTTACCCAAAAGCACAAGATACTTTACAAACATTAACCACATGAGAAACATGAATCTTTGCAAAAACACTGTCAGCTAGATAAAATGTTTTTAGTAGATGAAAAAGTATAATTCTGCCTTTCAAATTGAATTTCAAATAATATTTCTTGCTCTAGTGACATATGAATTGGTTTGTTGCTTTGTTGGTTCTGGGTACTTTATGTGCATTTAGATATCCTTATACATGCAGGCAGTTGAATGCTCTCTTTTCCGTATATGCCCTTTCTTCTTTACCTTTAAATGAAAAACTACACATTGTATCCATTCCTTAAATAGGGAGAGGGGAGTTGAAGTTCTACTTTACCATGTTCCCTGAAGAGATCTTTAAAAACAATTTTTTTAATCTTTATTTTTGAGAGAGAGACAGAGACAGAGAGAGACAGAGCATGAGCATGGGAGGGGCAGAGAGACAGGGAGACACAGAATCTGAAGCTGGTTCCAGGCTCTGCCCTGTCAGCACAGATCTGAACGCAGGGCTTGAACTCACAAACCGCGAGATCATGATCTGAGCTGAAGTCAGACTCTTAACTGACTGAGCCACCCTGGCTCCCCAAGAGATCTTAATTTAAACCTTTTGATTGTCTCTAACTATCCAGAGACAGCTTCCTTGAATTTCACGGCTAGGCCAGGTTTTACCCATGTTCTGTCACAACCTACTGTAGCACTACAACTTTTCTGAACTTCAGATAATTGAAGTGTTGGTAAAAGATCTAAAAAAAAAAAAAAAAAGAGAGAGAGAGAGAGAGAGATTGCTGTTTTCTACCTCTAGGGTCTTTTCCACTTCTAATAGCTTTTCTGTAAAAATCAATAGGGAAGCCCCACCTAGACCTGTCTCTCCAAAAGCACCTTGTTCTCATCTTAGTTTTATTTGTGTTTTCTTTCTATCAAATTTACCCACCCTGTGTTACATGCTCCTAAAGTCCAGAATTCAGTTTAGGCTTCCTTTATGATTTGAGAAAAGAACTTTACTTAAAGATGAGTAGTTAAAAATTGTTCAACTTCCAGTGGGGGTGTTTCTGTTGTATACCCATAGTTGCTCTATACTTGATATCAAGGACTTAATTTTATGATAGAAATCAGGCACTCAGTTCTCCCTCTCAGTTCTCAGCATCTCAGAATATTTCACATGAATTGGATAAAGTGAAGAATTGGCATTATTCACAGTAAAATTTAGCAGAAAGTAAATCACTAATCAACTTATATTGCAAATGCCCAATTTAGCTAGATGGAGCTCCATGGTTAAACACACCGTATGTTGGATTGTCCTCCTTTGGATACAGTTAGGCACTGAGTTTTTGTAAACCACATTTTTAACCCATAACAACGAAGAAATATATGAGCTGCAAAGGAATGAGAAAAACGTTACATGCAGTCCCCAAAATGAATAATATCAAAAAATAGTAGTATTTCTTGAATAATCAATTCCTGAGGTGTATGGTCGCCTTTGTCTGCAGCAAAACAATTATAACTTGTTATTCAACGAGAAACAGCACTGAGGAGTATAACATGTTTTGTTCTTTGTTTTTTTAATCTGCCTGATCATTTCAAAGGTCGGGGGGGTGGAAAGGCTGTGAATCCAGTTTAAGTGAATAAAAGTCAGTACATGTAAAACCTATTTTTAAATGGAATTTTTTCAATGCCCTTAACGAGTGCATTTATTTTAAAATGTTTTATTCAGTTAGCTTTTTAAAAAGAATCCCTGGACATTCAAGCTTCATCTTCTTCTTCCATATTTGCCTAAGGCTGATGCCGCTCTCGCTCTTCCAAAAAGGAACTAAAGCCAATTTTGCATATCTTGATTTAAAGCTTGTGCAAAGAGCCTTTTTCTTAAATATGAAGCAATCACAAAAGAATAGCAGTTTGGATTGTAGAACATCAACAAAGTTTTAGTGTATCTTTGAGTTTCTTTAAAAGGAAAAATGCACTCCTCCTATCACTTTCTTCAGTGACTACTAAGAAAATTAAAGATATCAGAAATGAGTTGATAGTAACTGTTTATTAGTCCTCAAAACTCTATCCTTTTCCCATGCCCAGAACCCCAATTGCTGAGTCAGAGAGAAATGCCCTCCACACAGCAAGGATCTGCATGAACATTGTTTGGAATGCATGACATTCTATTAGTGCCCTATGACCAAATTCCTTAATCATGAATTGAATTTTCCTACTTCCCTACTTCACTTTCCATCAGCCTGCCTAGAGAAAACAAATGTGTCAGACATAATGTACTTCTGATTCCCTAAAAATAAATGCAGAAATTAAAATCCCTGGAGATTTCAGTTCTGGAGTGGCAGAGATTCAGAAGCCAGATGCTGTGTAGGCTCTTTGGAATAGACAAAGTATACACCAGCATTAGCCCTCTGAGGACTGATAGTGCAACCAGTATGTGTTTTATTGGCATTTTTTATTTTTCAACCTGGATTTTCACAGCAGGACTAGATTAGGTCTTCCTTTGTGTTCTCCCTAATTTATCTGCTCTTTTTGCAGATGTTTGCCTAAAATACATTTTGTTTAGTTGTAGGTAGTTTCTTTTTTAACAACTCATAGATGATATTATACTATTTCCCTGTTGAGACTGTTGAGACCAGACTATTAATCAACAGACTATTATATTAGGAACAGTTGTACTCTATAGAACATCATGCATTAGCTAGTATTCCCTGGAAACCCAGAGCAATGAATGCATCATGGAATATGTGGGATACTTAAAAAAAAAAAAAAAAAAAGTTTGTTTGAAAGAAAGGTGAAACAAAAGGCTGGAACATATACTTTTTATGTATATTTATAACAGAAAAATAAAGTATGAAGAAAATATTATGCTTCCCTGGACCAAGCTACATTAAGAATTAGCGTTATCTGGGGCACCTAGGTGGCTCAGTCGGTTAAGCATCCACTTGGGTTCAGGTCATGATCTCGTGGTTTGTGAGTTTGGGCCCCATTGGACTCTGGTGCTTACAGCTCAGAGCTTGGAATCGGCTTTGGATTCTGTGTCTCCCTCTCTCTCTCTGCCCCTCCCCCGCTCATGCTCAGTCTCTCTCAAAAATAAATAAACATAAAAAAAAAGAAGTCGCTTTATTTGTTTTCTGGGAAAAAGCAGATCCTCTCTTGTACCCAAACTACATTAAATAACAACTTCCTGATCCTAAAGCCCAGGATCAGGCTCCTGGAGGATTAGCTCCTCCATTTCTGCGAAGAACCATGTTTCTAGAATAACATTTCCAAACCCAGCAGTGAAGTAAGAAATTTGATTTCCATAGAAACCAAAAATGAAATTATAACTTAAATGTGAGTGTAGAGTCACAATTAGAGCAACAGCTCTTTCTGTGACTGAGATAAGTTGTCACGCTGGGTATTCATGGAAACAAATAGGAAGTATAATTGCAGGGGGTCAGGATAGGGCATGTTAAAAATGAAATATTCTGTAGAAATTTCAAAAGGCAAAATGTGAGCGTGTTGACTTTCATATATGTAACACTGTTTGACCTTTGGGGGATTTGCCTGGATTTGTAATCGTTGTTTCCTTATCTATAAAATTGGAGTAATACTATGTGCTACCTGCTTCTTATGTAATTAGCATTCACACTGAGCACTTACTATGTATCGGGCACAAAGTGCCTTATATGAATTTACTCAATTCTCACTATTATGGTTATTTTTGTAGATAATAGCTAACAACTTATAGTGCTTTTCATGTGCCTGGCACTGTTCTAAGCATCTTTGCATATGTTTATCAACACATTTTCCTTCAGACCAGCCATGAGGTAGAAACAACCATTGCCCTATTTTACAAATGAGAAAACTAAAGCAAAAGCAAATGAGATAATGCATATTTGGTAAACTGCAAAGTATTGTATACAAGTAGGTATACAATTATATCATCCCCATGGACTAATTAACTATTTTCTGTATATGTAATTAAATAATTCCTTCTTCCTATTCTAATTTGGAAGGTAGATTTTAACTAAGGTGATTTTTATTACATGACCTAGTAGTTTCTATAAGAGATATAATTTATTTTATCTTTTAATGTCTTACTCTATGCATGATAGTTATATTGAAATTTGAAGGCACACTTAAGTATCTGATAATGATCATATAGTTATGTTTTAACTATTGTTAAAAAGCTCTACAAATTACCAGAATTAATTCTAATCTGTGCTTAAAAGTAGATGCTCACTTTTGTTCTATATGTAACAAAATACTTAAGGCAGTGCTTCACTAGTTTCTGTTTTTGGCCATTGGTTCTCCACTGTTGTGGGATTTGAAGTTCAATATTAACTCATCTACACTACCATTGTAGCATTGTGGTCAGAGTTCTTACCCTGTTTTCATTATTACTTGAATTATATTACCAAAGTAAATGGAAAATGGTCATCTAAAGTTGGACACAAAAGTGCACTTTCAGAACTATAGGAATCTATGAGCAATTTAATCAATACAATTCTTTTTTTTTTTTTTTTGAGGGGGGTTGGGGAGGGGCAAGAGATAGATAGAGATATCTATAGATAGATAGAGATAGGGAGAGAGAGAGAGAGAGAGAGAGAGAGAGAGAGAGAGAATTCCAAGCAGCCAAGCAGACCCCGTGTTGTCAGCACAGAGCCTGATGTGGGGCTCAATCCCAGAACTGTGAGATCATGACTTGAACCAAAATCAAGAGTTGGACTCTTAACTGACTGAGCCACCCTGGTGCCCCTAAGCAATAGAATTCTTATGAATATGTTTTTATCTTAGTAGATGTTGCGATAAACATGCATTTGTGTACTGTCATAAGTTCACATCACTTAACATTGGAAAGCAGAACTGTCTGGTTATCCCTAGCTATATTCCTAGAGCCTGATATGAGGCACATGTAACTGTTCACTTTGAGGGCTATGTTGTCATCTGTCTACTTTATGCATCTAACTACTGTGCACAAGTCAAAACCAAAATTATCAGTAGCACTGTGTAAAATTTTATTGGTTGCATTTATGTAGAATGTGAAAACTGTATGTACTGATTACACCCAATTTACTATGAGAATTTTCCAGATTATAATAAACAAAGGAAATTTGAATAGGTTTTTAGCAATATTTTGATTCCACTCTGCTCAATTATCAGAACAAAACTGCAAAAGGCTTTTTTATAAAAGGAAAAAGACATGGCATTGCCTGAGTTGTTCTATGAAGCATGGCATAGGGAAATGCAGATGATAGTAGTGTCATAAAGATGACATGTGTCAGTCGTCAAAGTGCAAGAAGGGTGGGCTGTGGGTTCTGACTGACATGCTGCCTGTTTATCATGAGGAAGACTTTCCAGCTTCTGTGCTGGTGGATCGGGGACCATGACTAAGGATAGTCAAGACACTAGAAGGGTGGGAACAATTTAAAGGTTGCTGGGTGGGAGGTAAAACTGTGGAGCTAGAGATGGTTGATTAATGGTAGGTAGTCAGGGCAAATAAAATAAAAGGTTCTTCAAGTCTTTGGACCTGCTCCAATTTCTGTTCTGGTAAATACTTGACATCTTTTAAGACTAAACTCCTATGTTGACATCATATTCTGATATTATTATTACTCACACACATGCACATACATATACTCACATAGATGCACATTCACACACATACACTCACTACAAATATTCTCCTTTTTTTAGGTCTTCAAAATACCCATCTTTGGGTCTTCTTCCTGCATTGGTATCTGATGATACCAATCTGATGACCAAGGTATATGGCCTTAAGGATATATGTTTAGTTTAGAAGCCTTCTTCCTATTAAAAAAAATGAGAAAAAAATCTGTCTCTCAGTTATTTTTAACAGAAATTTATGTTTAATGTGAACTAAACCCACATGCCAGTAGGGAAAAAGTAAGCTTTCTGATAACACACACTTTAATTATGGGAGATTGCTATAGACACTAATGTATAAACATGAGCCAAAAGAGCAATCCAAATAATGAACAATAAATGAATTGGAAAATAAAAGAACATGTGAATTTTATCACATGAACATGTATTTCTCATTAAATTTCAGTAGTGTCTGTATTGGTTGTAATTAAAACCAGAATGTATAAGACCTAAGGATATATATCCTCACTCTGGAAGTCATGATTGTGAGAAAGTGTTTGTTTTGTATCTATTGTGCCCAGCCAATGTGGGTGTCAGGTAAATGCCAAGAAAGACAGAACATTGACCCTGTCACCAAGATAATGTAAGTAAAAGACTACCATCTGACTGCACGAGAGTACCATATTAAGTGTCACAAACTAGAAATGTATAGATATTCAGAAGATAGATATCTTATGAAACTGATTGCTAGATACTAGAACTTGATCCTCACTAACCTGTTAAGAATCTATATAAATACAGAAAAGCATGGCAGCCATTTCATATCTGGAAACCAACATCATGAACAAAGCCATAGAGAAATCAACTTTGGGATGGTGGATGATACAGCAGCAAGAGGCTGGCAAGTCTAGAGTTGAGATTTTCTTGTAGATATTTGTGAAAACAATCTTATTTGCCTTGATTATTGAGTCAAGATATGGTACATTAATAATTATTGACTTTTGAGGGAAGAAATGCTAAACATGTACCTAAAGGAAAATTAGCATAGCAGTGATGTGCCCCATTGCTTTTGGAAGTGATGAGGCAAAGAGGAGAGGAATGAAGAGGATAAAGAATGACTTTGACCATGAAGTATGGGATGTTAGATTAATTCATGCTTGAAGTGATGGAGATTTAGACCAGTTGAAATGGCAGCAGGATACAGACATTGAAAGGAAAAACCGGAATGGGTTGGTGGCTTTCTACATAGCCAAATATATGAAAAATCCATCATAAGCAGAAAACAGTCTTCTTGTTCTCTGTATTTTCAGTATCCAAAACAGTATCTAGGACAAAGCAATTATTTGATAAATGCTATACCTGATGAAGATAATGCGAGACAGAGAAACTAAAAACATTGAAATAAGAATCTAAGTTTTTGAGAAACTATCAAAGACACAAACTGGGATTGTGAGAAGGGGTACCTTACCTGGAGGAAAGATGTAATTAAGGGATTTAGGGCTTGTGGTGATGGTGAATTAGCCAAGGAAAAATGACTTATAGACAGTTGAAAGAACCCCAAAGTTTGACAGTTTATTTCTACTCTTGTTGCTTTTTCTTGAAAATACTAGAAACATTCAGAAACTAATTAAGGCATTGGGAACTTCAATTAGTATTGGTGCTATAACTAAACCTGAGCATGCCATGTACCTAATAACATTTTCAGTGCCAAAAATTAAAATGCCATTCAAATTTTAAAAATACTTTAAAAATAATCTCATAATTTTTTCCATTATGATTAAACACTATGTCATTTCTTTGATTTTTTTTTCTAGAATAGATCAAATAGATCAAAGCTATATTAAGAGTAACTGGAAAATGCACCCTAGAATTTTGAAATAATTTTCTATAATGCTGATTCGAGCTTATAATCTGAAGTTCATATTATAGATACTGAGAAAAAAATCTTCAAAAGTTGTGCTGTTTTGACTTTTTATTTCTCAAATCATTACTTATGATGTCAGAATTACCCTGTTTTTCCTTGCTCTTTTCATATTTGAAGACTTTAAGTGACCCCTTGTAT
Source organism: Neofelis nebulosa (assembly GCF_028018385.1). Taxonomy (NCBI): domain Eukaryota; kingdom Metazoa; phylum Chordata; class Mammalia; order Carnivora; family Felidae; genus Neofelis; species Neofelis nebulosa. The sequence continues at coordinate 86,347,596 of NC_080785.1, forward strand.
TCTAGTTCTTTTTGTAAGCATTACATACATCATGCATACACAACCAGACTATAATAATAATTAATATGATCTCAGAGGAGAGAAACAGCATTTCAGAGTCTATTAATAGAGCAGAGAGAAATTATTCTTTTGAGAAGCTTCTGGACTTTAAAGATTATATTTTCCTATTTGGAGAATTGAAAAATAGATACACAGAGATTAAATGACTTGCAAAAATCATCTAGTGAGTCAGTGACAAAACTAGAACTCAACTCCCAATGTTTAAAATTCTATATTCAGCATAAAATCTACTGGACCACAATTTTTTTTTTTTTTTTTTACAATGGCAAATAAGAATTGCTTTAAGCCAGCAAGTATGATTGGCTTTCATTGGCAGAAGTCAACACCTTTGACCAATCAAATGATCTATCGAAGACCTGGCCAGAATCTTCTAAAAATAGCCTCTCGGGCTATAGATGATAACAGATGTATTCCAGGAAAGTTACAGTCAGTTGTGTTTGCCTTTAGAAAGCCGCTTGCTTGCAAGCCGTAGAGTATCAGAGGGGCAGTGAAGCAAGCCATGCCCTGCTTAAGGTTCACGCATTTCCAAAATTCAAGTCTCATTCTCATCTTCACTTCCTTTCCATTAACTTCCTGAAAGTATTGTAAATAAGAACTGTGCTCACTATGACTGCAGCCTCTGTGTAATAATTGAGATTCAACATTAGGTTACACATTAAGTTTTTTTGGTTCGTTTGCTTAAACTGTTATTACTGTGGAAATAGCCATTACATCCAGGTAATAATGTGACTGGTGCTTATTGATCTAGAATTATAATAAAAAACTAAACATATATCTTTATTTGAACACCACATTTCCTCCTTGTTTCCTGATCACCTTCCTTAGCTATAGATAACACTCCTGAAACCATGACCATCCTAGCTGGAGCATAGCAGTAGTTCAGTAAGTGGCAGTGACTAGAGAAATCATATATCAGAGTGGAGTCATTCAAACTGGTTTGAGTCCTAGCTCCCTTGCAAGTCAGTGCCTATTCTCTATCCAACTTTAACCTCTCTGACTCCCAATTTTCTAATCTGTAAAACAAAGAAAATTATATCACCTTTATAGAGGTGTTGAGAGGATTCTAGGAGGGAAAAATGTATACAAGCTCTTTGCATAGTACATAGTGCTTAACAAGTGGTAAATAAATGGTAGTAATTAAAATCTTACCTATTGGAATAACTCCCTTAGGTAACCAGCAATAGTAGGAACTTGGGTTCGGAATGTGTATTAGTCTGCTCAGGCTGCCATAACAAGATTCTCAGACCGGGTGGCTCAAACAACAGAAATTTACTTTTTCACACTTCTCAAAGCCAGGCGTCCAAGATCAAGATGTCAGCAGAGTTGGTTTCTCCTGAGGCCTCGGTCCTTAGGTTGCAGATGGCAGACTTCTCTATGTCATGTTCCTCACGTGATCTTTTCCTCTGTGCATGTACATCCCTGGTGTCTCTTCCTCTTCTTATTAGCACAGTAATCATAATAGCTTATGGCTCCATCCTTATGACCTCATTTATTTTTAAATACCATATCTCCAAATACAATCATCACATTTAGGGCTTCAATATATGAAACTGGGGGAGAGGGAAGCACGGAGGCACAATTCAATCCATAAGAGAATGTCACTGTTAAAATAATAGTTTTGTTACTGGAAAATAGAATAGAAGCCTTCTTAAAAATTTTTTAAATGTTTGTTTATTTTTGAGAGAGAGACAGAGTGCGAGTGGGGGAGGAGCAGAGAGAGAGGGAGACACAGAATCTGAAGCAGGCTCCAGGCTCTGAGCTGTCAGCATGGAGCCCGATGCAGGGCTCAAACTCACAAACTGTGAGATCATGACCCAAGACCCAAGCTGAAGTCAGATGCTTACCGACTGAGCCACCCAGGCACCCCTGGAATAGAAGGCTTTAAGAGAAGTGTGAACTGCTTTCCAATAGCACTCTCGCATTCATGCTTAAGGAATTTTGTGAAATTAATTATCCACTTTACCTTGGAATAGCTTTAGGGATTAGAACATGGGATGGTTCAGTTCCATTGGACAGAAAGGGAATGCAATTCTACAGAAAAGTTTCTCTAATGTTGAGGATAAGAGTCGATTGAGTAGCTTATTTAAAAGGCAAAATTGGGCGCCTGGGTGGCGCAGTCGGTTAAGCGTCCGACTTCAGCCAGGTCACGATCTCGCGGTCCGTGAGTTCGAGCCCCGCGTCAGGCTCTGGGCTGATGGCTCGGAGCCTGGAGCCTGCTTCCGATTCTGTGTCTCCCTCTCTCTCTGCCCCTCCCCCGTTCATGCTCTGTCTCTCTCTGTCCCAAAAATAAAATTAAAAAAATAAAAAATAAAAAAAAAAAAATAAAATAAAAGGCAAAATCTTGGGACCCATCCAGAAAATCTGATTTATTGAGTCTGGTTTTGTTCTGTATTAGTTTTTTATTGCTACTGTAAAAAAAAAATTACCACAAAGAGGCAATTAAAATGACACAAGTTTGTGACTTACAGTTCTGGAGGTCAGAAGCATGAAATGGATCATACAGACTAAAATCAAGATGTCAGCAGATGTCTCCTTCTGGAGACTCCAAGGGAGAATCCATTTCCTTGCTTTTTCCAAATTTTGGAAGCCATCTACATTTCTTGGATCTTGACCCCTTCTTCCATCTTCAAAACACACTGCTCCAACCTCTGCTTACATCATCACATCTGGTGTCTCTCTCTTGTAAGGACCCTGTGATGACATTGTGCCAACCCAGATAATCCAGGGGAGTCTTCCCATCGCAAATATTCTTAAGTTAATTGTAATTGAGGTGTGTTTCTTTTGTCCTGTAAGGTAACATGTCCCCAGGTTCGTTAGGACATGAACATATTTGGGGTAGAGGTTATTATTCTGTCTACCACAAGGTCTAAGAATCTGTAATTTCTGTAAATAACCTAACCAGTTTGACCACTGGTGAACCCTAGCAGGCATCAGGAGGCATCACAGAATCATTAAATCTACTGAGGAAGTGGCGTGAGCCAAGGCAGGACTAGTGTTTCATCTCCAAGCTTCCCAGCCTCCGCCTCTTCCCTGTTCAGTTAATTACTCCTGTCTTGTATTCGTGTAAGCAACAAGGCAACACGGGATGCCTTGTGAAGAACACAAAGACTAAACTTTAACTTTTACTCAGTTACTTTTTATCACAATAAACCTTAGTGGAAAAGAAGATAAATAGCATCATATAACAGAATGGGACCAGGGCTCTTAGAATTATTCACTCAAACTACTTTCAAAAATCCAAAGGGTCAGAGCTCAGTCTATTTAAGAGTATCCCAGAAGAAGTAATATTTGTCTTCAGTAGGCTTGAATAGGTGGCAGGATTTATTTAGAAGAAATTCTTCCCTGGGCTAAAAGGACACATTGACTAAAGACTAAGAGGCAAACAGAGGGTTATTTCAGTGAATGATGAGGGGTGCAATTAGGTTGAGCATATTAATGCCTTCTGTCCTCACAACCAGTGCAAAATGCTAGCAGGTGAGGCTCATGGATTTAAGGAAACTTTTCTAACAGTTTTGGCTTGTCAGGGAGAGGGTCTAGATTAAATTCTAGGTTTCCTGAACCCAGGTGTGTGTCACCTGACTGCAGTTTTTATCTCATACATAAAAGTTGAAGAGAAATAGGAAAGAAGATAAATATGAGCCATTTGAAAATATGTTGCTATCTTCATATCCCTCTGGTAAACTTAAATGTTAAGAATGAGACCACATACAAAGCCACAGTAGAGAGCAGTCTTCAGATGGGAGAAGGGAAGGAAAGGATGAAGGCAGGCAGGAAGCAATAGACAGGAAGCAGAGGACAGCTTTGAGGCCAAATTCACCATTTAGTCTAAAAGTTCTTCTTCAATCCCATAAACATATAACCCTTTAACTTACATGTGTTATAAATATTTAATTGGGGTATTATGCATGATTTTGTATTGCTTCTGTATGTCCAATGACTACAGGTCTATAAGAACATCTTCCTTTGATATGAAGGCTGGAAGAAAGAAAGAAAAAATACCCATGTATTTCGATTTGTAACACACCTTCAACATAGTTACAAATCATCAGCTGATTGATATTTATTTCAAAATGATATTGAGTTGTCTTTTCAAAACCTGGACCCATTGCTCTGAGATTGTTTTCTTTCTGCAATTTTTACTGCCTCATTCAACTCACCCTAGAATGATTATGGTAGCCCTTCTCAGCCTGCTTCCTTCAACCACTTTATATCTAAATCACATCCCTAGTCATAATTGCCTGATGCTGTGGTAATGGTAGGATTTTGGATTCTTTTCAGGCAGACCTTGTATCCAAGTATGTGACTTCTCAAAATTGCATTTTAAGAAAATTATGTCACCCTTTGAGATCCATCATTATTTGCCTGTCCTCCCTGTATTATCCATTCCAAAAATATTTATGTTGTTTGTTATAATTTCCTGTTAACAAGTCCTGGCTAATTCAACCCTGTATTTATTACACAGACAGGGCATTGTATCTATTGTCTGAGAACCAGCCGATGTCAAATCCTTCTGTTGAGATGTTTACAGACATATCTTCAGACTTGGCATCTAATTATACTCAGCTTCAGATATCCTAATATCTTCTACTTGTTTGCTTGATTTAAATATTAATATTAGTGACTGCAAAACACTTTGAAAACAATGGAAGCATAGAACTTGTTGGTTATTTTCAATTTTGTTGCCATAATTGGATTTTACAATAATTGGACGGAAGAGAAAGTTTGTTTTTTCTTAATTAAGCATGTGCAATATAGAGAAGGTAGGTGAAAAATCATTCGAAAGTTCCATACAGGGGCACGTGGGTGGCTCAGTTGGTTAAGCGTCTGACTTTGGCTCAGGTCATGATCTCATGGCTTGTGACTTTGAGCCCTGCATCAGGCTCTGTGCTGACAGCTCAGAGCCTGGAGCCCGCTTATGATTCTGTGTTTCCCTTTCTCTCTGTCCCTCCCTTGATCTCTCTCTCTCTCTCTCTCTCTCTCTCTCTCTCTCTGTCAGAAAATAAACATTAAAAAATTTTTTTAAAAAGAAAGTTCCGTATAAAGTGCCAGTTGATGCACTGTGAGGTTTCCAGTTGAGACATATTTTACCAAATTCGTAAAAGACACCTAAGTTAAAATAGGAGGCACCAGTAACAAAAACCATACTGTCTTTAAGTTTTTAGACAAAATTAGAGTATAGCAAATTTAGTAGCAAAAAGAGTTCTACTAAAAACTTAAACATTGATTAATTATTACTAAGGAGGCTTTTATTGAGAAATCTGTGGACAAAATCTCAGAGGCCTGTAAAAGTTGTTTTTTTTTTTTTTTTTGCTTATTATATCAACTAGTTACTGTGCATTGCACTATAATTTCAGTTTGCCTTCTGTATTTTGATTCATGATAAAGTAGGTTCTCTAAGACTTGTAAAAAATCAGTGTTTCACTTATTTTTTTTAATTATTATTGTATGTTTCTTAGTGTTTCACTTTTAATGTGTTTGCTTAGTATCCTGGCTTGCCAGTTTGATTTGGGTTTCCCAATGTACAAATAACAGAAATCACAGTTTATTTTCCTCACATCTATTACTTGTATCTGTTACAGAAACGATTTTTTTTCTTCTTTTTTTTTTTTGCAATGAGAATCTGCAATTGAAAGACATGTTAATAGACAAAGATTTAATTTTTTCATTTAATCAGTTGATATTTTGATTTAACATTATGAATATCCTGTCCTACAGATGCACCATTTTCTGTTTTGTATTGGGCTACTAAGTAAAGCAATGAAGACATACTATGTGAATTATACAATTGATGCAATGGAAGAACAGATAAAGTTATGAGTCTGTATAAGAACAAAAGTTTCCAAATTAAGAAACTATTGGTGGGCCATTTAGTTGTCAGAGTGTTCCCTGTGGTACAGACATGGGGCATACCAAGGATCCTGCTTCTAGTAGTTAGTTAATCACTTTTGGGCAGGTACACTGCCTGAATCCCATCTGAGTATGTACCATCCTGAAAGAGGTCTAGCAATAATAGTGGAAATTCTGTGATTGAAAAAAAGATGTTACATTCTTTTCATTTTTATATTTGGTATTATATTTGGGGACACAATGGATTTCAGAGACTATTAGTTAAAATGGGTTAAATGTAAAAAAATATATATTGAGGGGCACCTGGGTGACTCACTTGGTTGATTTTCCAACTCCTGATTTCATCTCAGGTCATGGTCCCAGGGTCATGAGACTGAGCCCTTCATCGTGGAGCCTGCTTGAGATTCTCTTTCTCTCTCTCTCTCTCTCTCTCTCTCTCTCTCTCTCTCTCTCCCCCTCTCCCTAAAATAAACAAATTTAATGAAAAATTATTAATACTGATAATACAATGATTTATAGAACATATTAATATAGAATATATATGTCTATTGTACAAGCCAGTGCAAGTGATATAAATTCAGCAGCATATTACCATTTATCACATTAAATTAATATTCTTAACTTGAATTTTACTGAGTTTTTAAGTTTTTGTATTTAATTTGTATTTTTTTGTGGTTTGTAATCATAGAAGTACAAAAGCTAGAAAGAAAGGGAATTAATTTTTCTTGTTTAAAATGTGCATATATCTAGGGGTGCCTGGGTGGCTCAGTCAGTTAAGTGGCTGACTCCTGATTTCAGCTAAAGTCATGATCTCACGGTTCATGAGATTGAGCCCACATTGAGCTCTGCGCTGACAGAGTGGAGCCTGCTTGGGATTCTGTGTCTCTGTCTCTCTGACCCTCCGTTGTGTGCTCTCTCTCTCTCTCTCTCTCTCTCAAAATAAATAAACATTAAGAAAATAAATGTGCATATATCTAAGTAGTATTATAATAAATATAACTTAATTGAGCACTAGAAACTTGGGAGCATTTTCCTATTTGAAGGAGTCTATACTCAAGTTTGAAACCACTAACATAGATACTGTAATAGCAATGAAAAGAATTTTAACTAGATTCTCATTAAAGTTAAATATCCAATTTAAATTTTAAGTTAAAAACAACACTGAGATACCATGACATGACTGTTAGTATGACTGTAGTGTGGAAAATTGGCAGCACCAAATGCTGGTGAGGAAGGTGCAGAGAGTAGGAACTCTGACAGATTGCTGGTCAGAATGCAAAAGTATACAGCCACTCTGGAAGATAGTTTGGGGGCTTCTTACCAAACTAAACACACTGTTACTCTATGATCTAGCAATCATGCTCCTTGGTATTTACCTAAAATCAGTGAAAATTTATGTCCACACCAAACTTGCACACAGATGTTCATAGCAGCTTTATTCACAATTGCCAAAATTTGAAAGCAACCACGATCTTCTTCAGTAAGTGAATGAATAAATAAACTGTGGTACATTCACACCATGGAATACTATTCAGTACTAAAAAGAAATGAGCTCTCAAAGCATGAAAAGACATGGAGGGAACTTAAGTACATATTACTTAGTGAAAGAAGCCAGTCTGCAAAGTCTATATAGGATATAATTCCAACTATATGACAGTTTGTTAAAAGCAAAATAATGGAAACAATAAAAAGATCAGTGGTTGCCAGGGATAATGGAGAGACAGATGAATAGGTAGAGCAGAGAGGATTTTTAGGGCAGTGAAAATACTCTATTTAATATTATAATGGTGGAACCATGTCATTACATTGGTCCAAACTTGGAGAATATGCAACACCAAGACTGAATCTAATGTAAACGATGGACTTTGAGTGATGGTGATGTGTCAATATAGGCTCATTATTGGTAAAAAGTGCACATTCTGGTGAGTGATGTTGTGATGGAGGAAGCTGTGCCTGTGTGAGCATAGAAGGTATCTAGGAAATCTTTCTACCTTCTTCTCAATTTTGTTGTAAATCTAAAACTTTCTAAAAATAGAGTATTTTTAAAAATTCAACAATTATAAAACAAGGGACGTGTTGCAATACTTTTGTCATTGAGATGGGTTTTTTTCATCAGTTCAGGTTTCACAAATTGCAGGGAGGGGAAGCAATAACATGTGATAGGAACAACACAAAATTTAGAGTTGGAAAATCCAGGTTCAAATCTAAACTCTGACGTTTCTCAGCTTGACTGAGTCAATTTCCTCATATGCCAAATGCATACAATAAAATGTAAACTTATGGGAAATAATATAAATAAATGCCAAAGTACTTAATAAAGAATGAAGCATTCTTCAGGTACACAGTATTTATATTTTCTGAGTTCATCCATCAAAAGTGGAAAATGTTTGTGTGGATTCATGCACATCTTCCTACCCGTCCTTCATCATCATTACTATTTTTTGTTATGTAATCTCTACATCCAATGTAGGGCTCCAACTCACAAACCCGAGAGCAAGAGTATCATGCTCTGCCAACTGAGCCAGCCAGGTGCTTCCTACCCAATCCTTCTTGAAGCAGTAGTATACTGTTTATCGAGTGTAGATGAAACCTGTCTTAATTCACTCTAGTGATTATCCTTTAGTGTCCTAACACTCACAAACCGGATGAGTCACTCAGGCCAGAGACAGGAGTTGAGAGGAAGAGGACTATGAATAGCATTGACTTGGGAACCATAAAATGTTGGACTCCATGATTGTTGGAAGTCCTCCAACCTTACTTCCTCCCAAACTATCTCCTCTATGACCTTTTATCTGCCTGCTGCTATGCTGGTTGAGTTCTTCCTCCGACATCACCTTTCTTAGATTTTTTGTTGTTAATGTTCATCCATATTTGAGAGGGAGAGACAAAGCACTAGCAGGGAACGGGGAGAGAGAGAGAGAGGGAGACACAGAATCCAAAGCAGGCTCCAGGCTCAGAGCTGTCAGCAGTCAGCGGTCAGTGGTTTGAGCCCAACGTGGTGCTCGAACTCACAGACCATGAGATCATTACCTGCCCTGAAGTCAGATGCTTAATTGACTGAACCACCCAGGAGCCCCTCTTAGATCTTTAATTAATCACTTATTACCTTGCATTGTAATTAGCCTAGTACCTACTCCATGACCCTCATAACTATTTTTTATGAACATATCTAGACTGATTGATTGATTGATTGATTGATTGATTTCAGGATTAGCACTATGGAATCCTAAGGGTACTGAAGTCACCTTTTAGCTTGGATAAGTTAATTAACTTCTGTGACCTCTTTCCTTTACCTTTGGGTAGTATTTGAAAATACCGTAGAAAGCACCTGGCATGGCCTCTGGCACATTGTGAATGAAAGTTTTAGGTAGAAGTTAGTTAATGGTGATGATAGCTGGCAACTTTTGGAAACTTCACATTCATTAACTCATTTAATCATCACCATAATCCAGTAAAGTAGGTACTGTTATTGGTCTTGTTTTACAAATGAGGAAACTGCTGTAAAGTAGTATGATGAAAATGCCACAGCAGATTAGCAATAAAACCAGGGAGTCTGAATCTACAGCCTACATTCCACTGAGCTGCCTTTCAGTTATCATTCATATTATTACTATAAACCCACTTGCACTGGGCCACTGTTAACCTCTAGAGTGTCCATGTGCTCTCTCTCTGCCCCTCCTCCACTCATGCGCTCTCTCTCTCTCTCTCTCTCTCTGTCAAAAATAAATAAACATTAAAGAAAATTAAAAAAAATTAAAAAAAATAAAGGGGTGCCTGGGTGGCTCAGTCGGTTGAGCGTCCGACTTCGGCTCAGGTCATGATCTCACAGTCTGTGAGTTCGAGCCCCTCGTCAGGCTCTGTGCTGACAGCTCAGAGCCTGGAGCCTGCTTCGGATTCTGTGTGTGTGTGTCTCTCTCTGTCCCTCCCCAGCTCATGTTCTGTCTCTCTCTCTCTCTCTCTCTCTCTGTCAAAAATAAATAAACATTAAAAAAAAATTAGAGTGCCCATGTGCAAATTAGAAAAAGAAAATATTTCCTTTCCTGAAGACATTTGATTCTCAACATTAGAAAATTATCAAAATAATTCACAAAAATGTGATGTCTATGATGTGTAAAATGACATAATCAGTTATAGTGTCCTATACTAGCAAAAGAGAAGGCTGAAAAATCCTTGTTCTTCAAGCTTCTTATAACATATCCTTATTAGGAATTGTTATCAGGAAAAGACAAAAATGATTAATAACCCTCAAAAGCAAACATCTCCTTAACCTAAAAGAACTCTACAAGTACATAATTGTGAAACTAATTCTAAAATGAGTTCAAATGTGTAAATTGCATGATTAAGGCAGACATTTGTCAGCTAATTTGGCAATGAAACTGGCCCAATGCAGTTTTACAAGATATGTGCAGCATTTCATTGCTGACACCCAGCAAGATTTTCATTTTACACCTCTATGTTTTTGCTCTGAAGCTTCCTTTATTATTATGACTAAGTTCATGTTGCCACTGCTTTTTGAATTTTTCATTCAATGCTATACCTTTGGTCTTTTACTAGTCTGTCATTTTGTTTCTTTAAAGTTCTATGACCTACTCTGCTAAAGCAGTGGGACTTATTTTTTGCAAGCATGGTATTTAAAGCCTCCTTGTGAAAGTGCCTGTCATTATAATGGACTCTCACTGTCTTCTGTCACCACTAAGCAACCTTAAACTAGCTCATTCTTTAGGGTCAGTTGTAACAAGTGTTATTGCAGTTCATGATAGGCCACTGTGCTGTATACATAGAGATTAAAAATAAATGTGGAGAGATTTAATAGTCCTGAAAGTTTTATTAAATTTCTAAGCAGAGTGCTAAAAGCATGGTTTGTTAACCAAACTTGGAATACTATATTTGACATTATAAGTGAATATATTGATACATGGGTGTTACCTTTAAATGCAGTTATACATAATATTGAATAAATTTACTTTTATTTTGTATGACTTTCCTTAACAGCCAAAGTTTAATGAATGTGTCCTTGTATTTATAAAGACAGGGCAGAATCGTATAATATTGAAAACAAAGGACTATTTCAGCTTGTTCTTCCAGGGGAATTTCACTGAAACATAATGTTATTCCATTTATATTAGATAAGGATAATGATAAATGTTAGGTGATATAAAAGATAATAAGCAGGGTCACAGTGACAGGAACAGTGCCTTTTAGACTTTAGAGTATATTTTCAAACTGACGTGTGTGCTTTTCACCGATTAACATTCAAATGAGGTGAAGAAGCACATCTTGGCCAGAAATATAATTTGTAATGTCATTATATTTAGAGATACTTTTCAAGATGTCAGGTAAGGAAGGTTATGGCACCTGAGGCTATCAAAAAAAGCCCCAAATAACACAACAAATGCTATAAATCATAGTTTGTGAATCCTGGAACTTCTAAGTGAAGGAAAGAGATAGATTGCTTACATTAAGGTTAGGGAAATTACGAAAATGAATCCACCTGGTATGTAGCCAGAAGAGAGAAATGAGAAATTTAGGAGAGTTTCCAGAAAAGGAGGTGATTTAGTTAGGACTCTTTAAGGTACCTATGAAGAAAACCCAACTCAAACTAGGCTACTAAAAATTTAAAAGGAATTTGTAAGTCTCTACCCTCAGGCATGCCTAGATCTGGGACTAATACTTTTTCATGAGATTCTGTCACTCTCGTTCTATTTCTCTTTTGGCTCTACTTGTCTCTGTTTCTCTTATCTTGTTAGCCCTGTTCTTCCATGCTGTACAGAGCAAAAAGCCTCGACACTCGGAGCCACAGACTCCTATTAGCAAAAAGGATAAGAGAAACGTTGCTGTAGTTCCAACACAGAAGATATGGGAAAGACTCTGATTACCCCAACTATGTCATATACGTGCTCACTTGTGGCCTAGGGTAGGTTTGGGGCACACACTTTGATTCACAGTCCCACCAGGACCATTTGAAGTGAACGAGTGTTCTCCAAAGGGATAAAATGAGGGTCGGGAAGCATTCTAGAGAGACACGTAATGGTATCTACCTACAAGGGTGGAAGAGCTTTGTGATATGTGTTGCTTTAGTTCTCAATTTATGACAAGAGACATAAATGGCTGTATTTTCTATTATTTTTTTTTTTACTTTTACAAAAGTTATTAGGCTTTATTTTTTTAAGTTTTAGGTTTACAGAAAAATTGAGCAGAAAGTACAGAGAGTTCCATTATAACTTCTCATACTCCCTCCCACCACCCATCCCAGTGCCTCTGCTATTAACATCTTGCATTAGTGTGGTACATTTGTTACAACTGATGGGCCAATATCAATACAATGGTATTAACTAAAGTTCATAGGTTGCATTAAGGTTCACTCTGTGTTGTACATTCTGAGGGTTTTGATAAAGGTATGACGATAATGTAGCCACCCGTATAGTGTCATAAAGAATAGTTTCACTGCCTTAAAATTACCCTGTGCTTCACCTCTTCATCCATTCTTTTCTCCTTCTGAATCTTTGATCTTTTTACTACCTCCATAATTTTCCCTTTTATAGGATGTCATATAGTTGTAAACATCCTCCTTGTAGCCTTTTCAAATGGGCATCTTTGACTTTGTGCTTTGCAATTGAGATTCTTCCTTGTCTCTTTCGTGGCTTCATAGCTCATTTCTTTTTATGGCTGAATTATATTCCACTGTATAGATGCACAACAGTTTTCTATCCATTCATCTATTGAAAGACATCTTGGTTGCTTCCAAGTTTTAGAAATTATGAATAAAGCTGCTATAATCATTCACGTGCAGGATTTTTTCTGTGTGAAAGTTCTCAGCTCATTTGGATAAATACCAAGGAGTATGATTGTTGAATCACATGGTACAATCTGTTTAGTTTTGTAAGAAACTGCCAAATTGTGTTCCAAAGTGTCTGTATCATTTTGCATTCCCACCAGCAATGAATGAGATTCTTGCTCCATATCCTTGTCAACATTTAATGTTGTCAGTGTTTTGGATTTTAGCTATCTTAATAGGTGTGTAGTGGTATTTCATTGTTGTCTTAATTTGCATTTCCCTAACGATATATGATATAAAGCATCTTTTCAAATGTTTATTTGCTATCTATAGACCAACTCATTTTATAATTGGGTGGTTAATTTTCTTATTGTTGAGTTTTAAGAATTCTTTGTATATTTTATTTCTTTTTCTTTTTTTTCAAGTTTTTATTTAAATTCTAGTTAGTTAACATATAATTTAATATTGGTGTCAGAAGTAGAATTTAGTGATTCATCACTTACATATAACACCCAGTGCTCATCACAAATGCCCTCATTAATACCTGTCACCCTTTTAGCCCATTCCCCTGCCCATCTCCCCACCAGCCACCCTTAGTTTGTTCTCTATAGTTAATAGTCTCTTATGGTTTGCCTCCCTCTCTCTCTTTTTTTTCTTCCTTCCCCTATATTCATCTGTTTTGTTTCTTCAGTTCCAAATGTGAGTGAAATCATGGTATTTGTCTTTCTCTTACTGATTTATTTCACTTAGCATAATACATTCTAGCTACATCCATGTTGTTGTGAATGGCAAGATATCATTCTTTTTGATGGCTGAGTAATATTCCTATATATATATATATATATATATATATATATATATATATATATATATAATATAAAACTTCATATATATTTAAAACTATTCATATATATATATTATATATATATATATATATATATATATATATGGCTACATCTTCTTTATCTATTCATCAGTTGATGTACATTTGGGCTCTTTCCATAATTTGGCTATTGTTGATAATTCAGTGGCTGTTTTTATATGTAAAATGCCTTGGCCATTAGCCACTCCACCAATGTTAGTTTCCAATGCTTTTTATTATTTATTTATTTATTTATTTATTTTTAATATTAAATTTATTGTCAAATTGGTTTCCATACAACACCCAGTGCTCATCCCAACAGGTGCCCTTCTCAATACCCATCACCCACGCTCCCCTCCCTCCCACCCCCCATCAACCCTCAGTTTGTTCTCGTTTTTAAGAGTCTCTTATGTTTTGGCTCCCTCCCTTTCTAACCTTTTTTTTTTTTTCCTTCCCCTCACCTTGGTCTTCTGATAAGTTTCTCAGGATCCACGTAAGTGTGAAAACATATGGTATCTGTCTTTCTCTGTATGACTTATTTCACTTAGCATCACACTCTCCAGTTCCATCCATGTCACTACAAAAGGCCATATTTCATTCTTTCTCATTGCCACGTAGTATTCCATTGTGTATATAAACCACAATTTCTTTATCCATTCATCAGTTGATGGACATTTAGGCTCTTTCCATAATTTGGCTATTGTTGAGAGTGCTGCTGTAAGCATTGGGGTACAAGTGCCCCTATGCCTCAGCACTCCTGTGTCCCTTGGGTAAATTCCTAGCAGTGCTATTGCTGGGTCATAGGGTAGATCTATTTTTAATTTTTTGAGGAACCTCCACACTGTTTTCCAGAGCGGCCGTACCAGCTTGCATTCCCATCTCTAGACCTTTTTAATCTTGCAATCTGAAACTATAAACCCATAGATTATCAACTCCCCATGTTTCCCTGCCCCGCAGCACTTACATGTTTCTATATTCTTTTGCCCAGTGCAAGTAAGAGTCCTGTGGTAAGTACAGATCAAAGCACTATATAACACCATGGTTAATAGCATGAACTTAAGAGTTAGTAAGACATAAGTTCAGATCTTGCTCAGCCTATCTAGCCCTGTGACCTTGTATAAAATTAATTAACTTCCCTAATCCTTTGTTTTTCTCATCTGTAAAATGAGAACAATTTCTATCTTTAAGTATATTAGAAGTACATTTTTTAAAAGTATATGATGCACACACCAGGAACATATCAGTTTAATAAATTGTAGGCATTTCAGTTGTTAATTTGTTTACCTCCTTCAAACTAATTTCCCTCAAAACACTAAACAAATACTATTTTAGGAATTGACTTATCAAAAGTCCTCATAGGAATCTGGCCTTTCTATATTTTGGCCAAAAGAATATTTCCTCACTTGTTCTCTGATGCCTAGAATTCCTTTATTAAGAAATAAATATTTTCGGGGCGCCTGGGTGGCGCAGTCGGTTAAGCGTCGGACTTCAGCCAGGTCATGATCTCACGGTCCTTGAGTTCGAGCCCCGCGTCAGGCTCTGGGCAGATGGCTCGGAGCCTGGAGCCTGTTTCCGATTCTGTGTCTCCCTCTCTCTCTGCCCCTCCCCCGTTCATGCTCTGTCTCTCTCTGTCCCAAAAATAAATAAAAAACGTTGAAAAAAAAATTAAAAAAAAAGAAATAAATATTTTCATTCCAGTTTTAGAAGTGAAAATATTAAAAGGCAAACATCTCATTGTAGGGAAACACTCTCATGCTAACAATGCTAACATAATGCTAACAAAATAATATACAAGAGTAAACACCACATCAACTGCTTCCTTAGTTTTGAGAATTAGGGAGGAAGAACAATAGCAGGACAGTGGAAGGGGAAGAGGACCACTGGACACAAATAAGATAGTCTAAATGTTAAATAAAATAATGACTACTTAATAAACCTTTAACAAGTTACAGGCAATAAAATAAGCACTTAAAAGCTTAGTATAGTTAAAAAGAGAGAGCTTAGTTTAAATTCAGTATCCTAGTATAGATTCAAAATGACTTTGACAAGCGGGAGCAATGAGTTCAACTCTAACAACATTAAATGCAATAAGGATAAATAAAAAATGTACATTTATATTTACATAGCAGTTATATAGTCATCTTTTCTTTCCTAAATTACCCCAGGAATACAAATGATATTACTACTGAATACCAACTTTTTAAATAAGGGAGGAAAAGTAAGATGCCACTGTATTATCAGAATGTGGACTTAGAATGACATTGGGAAACCATTGAAGTTTCTGGAAAAACTCATTTACTCATAACTGTTGTTTTCACAATGTTGTTTTCTTTTAGTGGGATTAATCTTTATAAGGAGAAGGTAGAAACAAGAGGTTCTTAGTGCAGACTTGCAGGTAGCAGGGTCTGGAATGGAGAAGAACAAAAACTTATGAATATTTTTATATAAGGAATATTTATATGAGTATTGAAAGAGAGAACCGTCAAAGGTTATTCCAAGATTTTTAGCCTAAAAAATGGCACCAGCAGATATAACAATGTTGCAGAGAAGAGGTATTTTTTAGGGCAAGATAAGTTGATAGGAATGCATTTTCTGGATAATAGCTGGAGTCGTCCCAGTGGAATTTGCTGTGGGATGGTGCATTGGGCACAAATATAAACATGGACATTATTAGCTTTGCAATGCTACTTAGCACCAGAGACGGTGATGGAAGAGTCTGAAGAATGAATTAGGAAAAGAAGAAAAAGACAGAGTTCAGCATTCAGAAAATGCTGAGTCCATCTCCTACCAAAGTGGCAAAGAGAAATGCCGAACCAAGGAAAAGCAAGAGAGCTCTAAGAGCATGAGTTCTCCATAAGCACGCTGAGGAGCTTGGTCTTGGAGTCATAATTAATTTAGCTTTTCTCCGTGTTAGGAATCTATATCTCATTTTAGTTCTGATAATTTGGATACGTCACATTCTGGAGGTCAATTTGATTATTAGCTAGTATTAAAATTTGTTCTCTCAGTTCTTTTATGTTCCTTCTAGCATGTATTTCTTGCTTTACTAATTGACATTAAGAGCTAATGCTACAGAAGAAATTTAGGGAAACATCTAAGTGCTTATCCTGATTAATGTGTTTTTGATGTTCTTGGCAGAAACACTAAGGTGTCAACTACAACTAACATATTTCCATGTCCTGATAGTCTTCTGACAACCTCAAACTCATGTGTTCAGAAGCAGTTCATTTGGAGAATGCTGGTAGCCTCCTTTACCATGCAGTGTAAAATCCAGGGGAGTATATTTAAATGGGCAAGAAGCAGTTGTAGTTTTTTATACTTCGGTGAGAAAAGTGGGACATCAGTGGAGTTCCCCACAATTACATAATCTAAACATTACAATACTATATGTAGAACACTAGTATGGAAATGAAATCAATAACCACTACCAAGTGAGTCATTAAAGTAACATCAAATGCCTACTTATAGTGGTCTTCCTTCTCATTTTGACCCTGTTACACTGTTCAAACATCTGCTAAATTTACCACGTTTCTTTAAATAGATTAGGATGAAGCTTGTGAGTTATCTAGTTCCAGAATTATAGTGTCTTATATAAATTATTCCCCAATCAGACAGCATGTCTCTACCATAAGGACTAATTTTCAGGTGTGTATGGAGGTATTTTTTTTAGTTGACTTAGGAATGTTCCCATTGTGTAAATCAATATTATTAATAGGAAAAAAAAAGGAAAAAAGTATCAGAAAGGCCCAGAGCAAGTTCTTCATACTGAAAATACATTTGGAAATTGTTAGTAAACCCTTTTCAACATGGAAAATCTTTGCCATGAATACTGTCACTGGAAGTTGCCAACTATTAATACCCCGTATGTAACACAGCTTTAAATAGGTGTGTTGCATATGTGATTATTATACCAAAGATCATAACAAAAATTGGAAATGAAGATAAAAGGCAATCATACTACTTTGTGAGGAATACAAGTTAAGTATCCTATGCAGATGTTCCTAAAATGGTGTTTAATCCATTTCATTTTCTCTTCTGTGCACCTGTTAGCACAGATAGCAGAAAGATCCACTCAAAATTAGTTGAGTTACTATATTTAGTAACAAACAAACCTGCTATCAGTTAATGTCTAATTTGAAGTCATTTGAATTTAAACATATAAATCAGAAAAGATGAGTCAGGGCAACATTTTCCTTATCGTTAATACTCTTAATCAGAGAGTTTCTTTTGGTTTCTATGTATAGCAGCTGCAGATTTTATTTTTTGAAGTCCTACTCTTTTAAATGAATCAAAGACTTTTTCTTTGTTTCCCCATACCATAAATTATTATAACTAACATACTATAGAGAGCTGAACCAAGTTTTCTTCTTTCTTGTCTTTCCCTTCTGTGTTATTTTAATCCCAGTGAGGAGTGGACAGCATTTAGGAGGGAGAGAGAGTGATGGTTGCTGGCATTGATATTCTTTCCCTGCCTTTCTTCCTAGAACATCTCCTCTTTTACATGGGGTAACACTTAAGCTTCCAACTAATATTTCATTCAGTGAAAGAGTTCTTAATAAGACTTAATTAGAAGAGAGAAAAAGAGAGAGATGATTTCAGTGCTCGTACATTTGATAAAGATGTGTTCTACTCAGTTTTTTCACTTGGATTTATTCGTCTCAACAAACGTTACCCTCTAAGCAAACAGATCCAGCCCTCAAATGGTACTCTTTCCCTTCCCTCAAGAGCACTGCTGATGGCATGCTAACTTATGTTCATTATTTCTACTCTATATGTATAATGTTAAAATAAACACTTGGATCATGCTGTTGCTTTGAAATGCTGTTGTGTTGAAACATGTCCTGAAAAACAATTATAAACTATAAATGATGAATTCATAGTTATACACTACAACTTGTTTATTAAAATGAAGAGGTCGCTAACTACTGGTTAACTATGCAAAATTTTTTAAATTTTTAAATTTTTTAAATTAATTTTTGAGAGAGAGAGAGAGAGAGAGAGACAGAGCATGAGCAGGGGAGGGGCAGAGAGAGAGAGGGAGACACAGACCCCAAAGCAGGCTCCAGGCTCTGAACTGTCAGCACAGAGCCCAACGTGGGGCTTGAACTCATGAACTGCGAGATCATGACCTGAGCCGAAGTCGGACGCTTAACCCACTGAGCCACCCAGGTGCCCCAACTATGCAAATTATTATGTGAAACAGGAATGGAGTCAGGGTGAAGGTAATGGGAAATATGGGTGGGGTATGAAATGAAATGTACTTCCTAGAAGAGTGCCAAGAAATGCCATGAATTTCTGAAACAGAACTACCAAAAGTAAAATTGTAAAATTTCATTTTATAAGGTATAATTTAGAATTTTAGATAATCACCTGAAAGTTCTCATCAGATTTTTCTGCCTTTGAATGATTCTTTCAGAGATGTAGAAATAATCCATCTCCCCAAATATGCTGATAAGCTAAAAGGTGTGGTAGTCATGTTATAGGAGCTTTAAGCTAAGATACAAAACAGTTTTTCTACTTGATTTCTATTAGATGCACAGATGCTTAACTGTATAGTGATTGCAAACTAGCTTCCCGAGAATCTGAAGCAATCTAAGCAAAAATATGTATTTAATGGAAATGACTAAGTTGGTGTCTCCTTACACATCATTTCTGGAATTGAGTGCTGCATTTACAAGGAGGCTTATTAGGTGATCATACAGTGTATGACCAATCAGTGACATGTTTTTGAATTCAAAGGAATTTTATTAATAATTACATCAGAACAAAAGGCATAAATTGGGTCTTTCCTAGGAAGCCTGAAAATGTGGGAACATAGAGGAATCTTTTTTTCAGTCAAGATTACGCAGATAAGTATGAGTTTGCAGGTCATATTTTGTGCTATTTTATTTGATGATATGGACCTGAATTGTATTTAATAAATCCAAGTTCCTGTTCTTCTTATTTTGGCACCAATATTTTCAAAATTTAGAGACAACAGGTTTCTGTGAGATTACCATAGCCAACATTACCAGCTGCATGAAGTAGTCAGAATTGAATGTGGCCATGAGCCATTACAACTCTAAAAACAACTATTATGGCACATGTTTAGAAATTTTCACATACAATCCTGTATTTTTCCATCCATAAGTATACATCCTACTAATTACCTTCTCCACACTGTATCGTATTGTTAAATATGCCTGCCCGGGAAGTGAAGGGAAGTTAGAGAAGCTTCCATAGCTATATACTAATAATAACTGAGCCAATTGTCTGTCCCTTCTTTTCAAAGTGCCCGTGCAAGTTAGTCATAACCATTTAAAAGAAGAATTAATATTGAGGAAAAAGTACTCTGCAGTAGTAATTTTTATGTGCAAATAAAAGTTGAACTTTATTTTCTGGGAAACATGGTGGTTCTAGTAATAATAATGAATGAAGACATTTAAAAATGTACAGCTTCCAGAAGACTTTGTACCATTAATGAAATAAATGCCAAAGATGAAATAAGAAATTGGAAAACTGATTATGATTATAAATGTTTAGGATTACATTTGCAGCAGTCCCTAACTCAAAATTACAGATTTTGATCAAGTGTAATTTTTTTCTACAAATTACCACTTAAATATTATAATTTATAGGAGAGTGAATTATATTGCAAATTAACCCTTACAGTTAAAGGTTTTGGCCTAACTATAATCCCCTTTAACATCAGATTAAAATATGCAGCGAAAATAGTTGAGGTTCTTGATTTCCTTACTGGTCGTCTACTATGCAGATTTTAATCACTATCTATGAGTTGGGGGAAAATTAAAATTTTGATTAAAAACTGTACAATGGAAACAAGGCATTATATATGTTTAAATTATTCAATTAAAACAGCTTTACTTTTTATTTTTACAGTCACATACGTACTTGCTCTTTCACTCTACAAATGTACATTGGGTTAGTTCCTTACTGTGAGACAGTCATACTCTCGTACCTGGGGTACAGAGTTGAAGGTGTGCACAGTCTAGTGGGGCAGCAGGTGATATATTCTCCTCAGGTATATATATTTGTACAATGGAGTATTGCTTAGCAATCAAAAAGAATGAAATCTTGACATTTTCAACTACGTGGATGGAACTGGAGTGTATTATGCTAAGTGAAATTAGTCAGAGAAAGACAAATAACATATGACTTTAAGAGACAAAACAGATGAACATAAGGGAAGGGAAACAAAAATAATATGAAAACAGGGAGGGGGACAAAGCATAAGAGACTCATAAATATGGAGAACAAACTCAGGGTTACTGGAGGGGTTGCGGGAGGGGGGATGGGCTAAATGGGTAAGGGGCATTAGGAATCTACCCCTGAAATCATTGTTGCAGTATATGCTAACTAATTTGGATCTAAATTTTAAAAAAATGAAATTAAGTATTATGTTGAAAAAAATAAAAAAAGAAAAAGAAAAGTATTTTTTTCTGGTCACTTCCAGTGGATCATAAATTTTTAAAATTATGTTTCTAATGGATATCAGAACTCTTTCCTTGGTTGTGAGGGGCTCTGTGGTTCCTGTAGTAGTAGCACTTCAGGACCAAGACCAGTTGAGCATTGTGCTGCACGTCAGCACATTTAATTGATTCTGCCATACTCTGTTGGGCATGGCAGAAACCATGTCACAGACCCGTCCTTTCTGCCTCAAAAGGGGGCATATTTTGAACAGACATAGAGATTAAATTGAAAATATTTCTGCTTGTTACATTTTAAATTTGTCTCCTTCCAGTTTTAGCCTATCCTCCTCCATGAGAACCAAGGACATCACGGTAACTTTAATTCAGAGATATTTAATACAAGACACTTGCCACCATCTTGACTTTTTGTGAGTCTGTAACATTCAGCTGGTATTTTGGAATCTGGTCCAATATCCATTAAGGAGGTCAAGCTGAGAAGTGACGTCCTTCATACAATAAGGAGAAAAGTTTTCTAATCTAGAACATTAAGGAAGGAAGTCATCCCCTGGTGGCTCTATTAAATGTACAGTGAAATGCAGGATATTATAGTGCTTCAGTATCACTGGACCTGTAAAAGCCAGGGTTTATTTGACTTCAGACTCCACCTACTGAAGAGAGAATCTAGAAGGTAACCCAGTGCAGATCGCTCCAGATGCTTGCTAATAAACACAGCTACTTTTGAACAAGTATAGTGTTCCTGGTGAGAGCCCTTGAAAAGAAATATAATTCACGAGAGAAGTCAAGTCTGAAGTAAAGGGAGTTCACTGATGAGAATGGTGTGCATTTGTGTGTGTGTGTGTTAGTGTGTGTATTAGGAGAAAATTCTAAAACAAAGCCTGTGACACACTTGTTAGTGGAAAGAAAATTAAAGTGCAGAAAATGCTGAAGATTTCAAAATAAACTTAGGGCAAGAAATAAAATTTTAGGCTATATTTGGAACATCATAGTTTCACTGTTTCAGACAGAGTGTATAATATTAAAGGGTGAACAAAGAAAGCAGAGTCCTTACCTTCTATTTTGCTTCCATTTTCTCCATCAAAGGGACTGATATTTACACAAGAAAAAGCAGAATAAACATGGATAATATGAAACTGCATCTCCTGATAGGTGAAGAATAAGTGTCCCTGAATGCTTTAAACATATCCAATTCCCTAATTCTGGAAGAATTCACATTAGGAAATTTACACCTTCACCTTATATAGTACTTTGTAGTTTGTGAAGTGATTTCATATACCTAGTTTTATTTAGTAGTTTTAATGACGTAATATGAATACCTGAGCATGCATATTATGCAACTTTACAAAGTAAGTAAAGGCTCAAAGAATGACATTCTCAAGGTAATTCTCAAGAGGCTTAGCAGGGCTTAGTATTCAGAGAGAATTAGAGATGAGAAAGAGCATATTATTTGTAATTTTCAAAATGTAGATCTTGGAAACCATAACCATAAGATTGATATCAGTGATTCTCAAAATCTAAAATTATTTTGGGGCGCCTGGGTGGCTCAGTCGGTTAAGCGGCCGACTTCGGCTCAGGTCACAATCTCGTGGTCCCCGCGTCGGGCTCTGTGCTGACAGCTCAGAGCCTGGAGCCTGTTTCAGATTCTGTGTCTCCCTCTCTCTCTGCCCCTCCCCTGTTCATGCTCTGTCTCTCTCTGTCTCAAAAATAAATAAACGTTAAAAAAAAATTTTTTTAAAAATCTAAAATTATTTTGTATGTGTATGGAAGCATTTAAAAGGCAGGTAATCTTGTACTATGCATGGTTTCACTAAAAGTTGCCAGAATAATTGCCTTTCCCTTTTAATTTAGATTGATCAGATATCTCTATTTGAGAAATTGGCATACTTTTCTTTCTTAGAAGCTAAAATGGGACATTTGTTTGCACTGATCTTTATTTGGAGAATGGAGATTTGTGAAACATCGTAGAACTCCATACCTGATCCTGCCGTGCTCCGCATTTGGAGATGGACATACAGCACCCAGACAGAAATAACACTCCCCTGGACAGCAGAACACAGTCAGCCCTCACTTTGCACAGTTTCAGTATTACCATGGTTTAATGAAATGGTACTAGTTATGGTTCGAGTTTTGATAATGATGGTGTCTGAACTATGACTAATTACATAAGTACAGATTTTCCTAGTAGGTCTTTGGTCCACAAACCACTAAGTGAATAACAGATGTGCATGTTGATCAGTGACCAATCATATCACTTCTTGCAAAATTTGTCAGTGATTGCTTACTCTGCTTACGTTTTTTTTTGTTTTGTTTTGTTTTGTTTTTTTTTTTTTTTGCTCAAGCCCTACAAGCAAAACTTATCATTGTGTTGTCTTGTTATCTCCCAGTAATAAACCCATGCACCATTTTACAAGAATAGATATAGTCAAATGAGGTAATTGACCAACAAAGATCAAAGTGCATCAAATAAATGAGAAATAAGAGTGCTTAAAATGAAATTTGAATCAAACATAGGGTTCTAGAAGAAAGGCTCACCGTGGTTGACTCTGCTGTCATTCAAGAGACTCTGGAAACACAGTGCCAAGAACTAAGTGGAGAGGAACCTAAAGACATGATTGGGGAAAGTGACAAAAAGCAAGCCAATGTCCCAAGGAAGTGATGCTGGCAAAAAACAACGACAACAACAACAGCAAAATTTTCATTTTAAAGGAATTCTCAGAGATATTTCATGACAGTGAAAGCACAAAAGGTAAAAGGTACCTGATGCAAACTTAGAAAGTGTGGCAATCTGCAAGTCATAGAAAAGATACTTGCTCTGGATTGTAAATTATTCAAGGAGAAGGCAAGTACTTTTCAAATTAGTTTCTCATTAAAAAATTAGTTTATCCTAAAAAATAATAGCAACACTTAATTCTCAATGTTTCTAGTGTTTTAAATTATGGGGTACTAAATAAATATTAATTTCACTATCCTTCATTTCTGTTTACATTTATATCTGTCAGTAATAGAGTTTTTAATGTTTTGACAGATAAAGGTTATGGAATTGTAGTTATTGATTATTGATTATTAAGTTCACTGCAGAGTTTCAACATGTGCTGTCATTTTTATAGTCCCATACCATCATGTGTAAACTTCCTGTCATTTCAAAGGGACTGAATTGTGGGCTGACAAAATTTTAAAAAAGACATTTCAGAGAGATAAGGATAAAGGTATGAATTTAGAGTCATGAGTTTAGCCCAAACTTAATATGAGCAAATACTATGACATATATGGTAATATGATCCCAATCGTTGAATGTTCAGTTCTGGGTTCCACATTTGAATAAGACTTTGAAGGGATGGGAAACCACTTCATTTTGATTATAGTTGAAGAGACTGGGGAGATGGGGGGTGTGTATCCAATTAAAAATTACTGATACAAAGGAAGTGGAAGTAAATTTAGCCTATGTAACTCTAAAGGGTGAGCCAGGAAGTTAACGGGATGTTTCAAAGAGACAGACTTTTCTCTTGGTGAAAATAACTCTTCTTCATATTGAGTTGCCCCAAAATGGAATCAGAGCACATGGAATCACATTGCTGTGGTATTGAGGTTTTTCAAAATAACTATCTTCTGGCAGGGATGTCTTTCAGAGAGTTGGGCTGGAAGAAAATTCCTAAAGTCCATTTCAAATATAAAAGGGTATGATTCTAGAATGGTAATTACTATAATCTTTAATGGTGGGTTGTAGCCACCATACCTGTATTTGTTGTTTAATAAGAGATACGTGGATCCTGATACAGCATGGAGTATTGGCAAGAAAAACAGCCTTTACTTCAGAAACACCAGAGTTAAAATCCCTGTTCAGATAACTGTGTAGCCTTGGGCATGTTATTATCTCTAAGCTTACCCTTTGTCTTCTGTAAAATAGAAATAATATCTGCTTATATTTATTTTCTGAGAATTATAAGTAATGTATCTACCAGGGTGCTTGGGTGGTTCAGTTGGTTAAGATTCCAACTTCGGCTCACTTCATGATCTCACAGCTTGTGGGTTTGAGCCCCATGTTGTGCTCTGTGCTAACAGCTCATTGCCTGGGGCCTGCTTTGGATTCTGTGTCTTCCTCCCCCTCTGCCCCACCCCACTCACACTCTGTTTCTCTCTCTCTCTCTCTAAAAAATAAACATTTAAAATTAAAAAAAACAACAACAACTAATATATTCACCTTGTGTTTGTAAATTTTAGCCTTTGCTGTCTTTAAGAAACACAATGACAATAGGAATACCAGGTAAGGGGCGCCTGGGTGGCGCAGTCGGTTAAGCGTCCGACTTCAGCCAGGTCACGATCTCGCGGTCCGTGAGTTCGAGCCCCGCGTCAGGCTCTGGGCTGATGGCTCGGAGCCTGGAGCCTGTTTCCGATTCTGTGTCTCCCTCTCTCTCTGCCCCTCCCCCGTTCATGCTCTGTCTCTCTCTGTCCCAAAAATAAAAAAAAAAAAAAAAAAAAAAAAGGAATACCAGGTAAATTTGAGGGATAGAAGAACTTTTTTAAATACCCAAAATGACAATTTATTAATTGTTTCCTTTTGCATACTGCCAAAATATTTATGTCTCTAGTAGGTGTGAGATACGCATGATACACATTTGTAATATCTCTATGAGAGTAAAAAGTGCAAAACAGTGGCAGAAATATGACTAGTTGAGAGAACACATTTTGGATAAGCCAAAATAAAATTAGAATGAGTAAAACTCAAATCACCAAGTTTAAAATAGTAAGATTTAAATATTCTTAACCGAAAATACAACATCAAAGAAGACTTGATTTTATGATTCAATCCTATTTTAAAATTAATTATAAAACAAGTAATTTTTCACTTTGAATCCCTTGTTTTTATTATTTTTTTTGGTAATACAGTAGAGAATACATGGTATTTACATAGTGAAGTCACTTTTCCCATAAAATTGTAAATGAACTAATTCACTGAAAGTTAAATGGTAAAATCTAAACAAAATGAATAAATAAATAAAGTGGCCATCAGGCAAAACTTGAATGGAAGTTTAACATATACACTGAAAATATGTATTAATCACAGTTAGGATTGGGAAAGAAAATTAAAGTAGCAAATCTAAAAATTGCACAAGTAAGCATTTCCACCAGGTATAAACATCTTTGTTGTGGAGATGGATGCATCAGCTTATTAAAGCCTAACATCATTCTATGTTTCAGTAATATACTGTCCTCTTGATTTCAGTTAAAGCTCACCAAAAGTTGCCTTATGTATCTTGTCAACTTGCTAAGACCATGGGAATGTCTGCTCGTCTTAAATACCATACAAAGTAATCCATTATCCATTAACATCTGATTTTCTACATCAGTCTTTTGAGCATGATAGGATGAGAAAGAAAAGAAATGCTCAGTATTCTGATAAAATTAAGTTTTTAATTTTGCAAAGATGAGGGCCAGCTCCTGAACCTTGGTAGCATCACCAAGGTAGGGGCAGCTGGGTGACTTGATCAGTTAAGTGACTGACTCTTGATTTGAGCTCAGGCCATGATCCCACAGTTCATAGGATTGAGCCCTGCATCGGGCTCTGCGCTGACAGCGTGGAGCCTGCTTGGGATTCTTTCTCTCTCACTCTCTCTGCCCCTTCCCTGCTCATGCTCTCTCTCTCTCTCTCTCAAAATAAGTAAATAAACTTTTTAAAAAGTTAAAAAAAAAAAAAGGAGTCACCAAGGTAATATCCTATCCACAGTATTTCTTGGGAGTCATTGAGTTCTCCCTGGCCATTTTCTAGCCTTGGGACTTGCTCAGTTTCTTTGAAAGTTCTTAGTCATGTCAGTGTTTTTTTTTTTCCCCATAAAATTCTGAAGCTTAAATTATTTTATAGTAATTTTCAGAAGTAATAGAGAAAAACAATTTTTATCTCCAAGGAACTTAATCCAGAGAATTATAATCTGTGGGTATATACTACAAATATAACTAATCACAAGACATTTTCATAGTAGGATAAAATAAGTAATACAAATTATTACTCTGTAGTTTAAATATGTAAGTGTTAAGAAGGTGCTCAGTTTGAAGCAATCAGAGACTCTGGTGGTCAATTGCATGATGGCTTAGGTCTAAATTATTGATACGAAATACATTGCAGAAGAAAGACTTAGGGAAAGGATTATCAAATGGCATATTCATAAGAATTTCCATGTGAATTCCCAGTTATCACCCTTAAAGATTATGATTCAGGGAGTATATTACTTTTCTACTGCTTCTATGACAAATTATAATGAGTTTAGCAGTTTGCAACAATACAAGTTTATTATCTAATAATTCTGTAAATCAGACTAATAATTATTATCTAATAATTCTGTAATTCTGACTCCTCACATAAGGGTATGGATATCTTTGAGGAGCCTTTATTCAGTTTACCACAGGGACTCTGGTCACACTTTGAGAAATCCTGGTATAGAGGCATAAAACTTAAGAACTAAATTTTCAAACATGGTAGAAGATATATTAATTCCCTAAGAGTATGAAATTAGCAGGAAAGAGATCAGAGATGGCATGGGATCAGCAAAGAGTACGCATTGCATTAAGCAAAAACAGTGATATTTCTTAAACACTCAAATCACACTTGAATTTATTTAGGATCTTTTATTTTCACCTGGTTGAGACAAACACTTTACATAGTTTTATATGCCCACATCTGTATTTAACTTAGTTTGGAATTGTTTCAGAGATTATTGGGATTGTTTCAGAGATTATTGCAAAATTCTTAATAGTAATTATTTCCATTCAATAACATGATTCCATTGAGTTGACATTTATTTTTCTGTGATAATAATGTTTCTTTCTGATTTGAGTCCTAACCTTTTACAATTTATTTTTAAATTTACATAAAATGTACTCTTTTTGGTGTGAAGTTATATAAACATGACAAACGCATAGAGTAGTGTAATCACCATCATGTCACGATACAGATCCATTGCGTCGCCTCCCTGCCAAAAAATTCCTCATGTTTCTCCTTCGCAATTAATTTTTGCCCCTACTCCTAACTCCTGGCCACCAGTGATATCTTTATAGTTTTTCCCTTTCCAAAATGTAATATAAATATAATCATACAGGATGTAACTGTTTTTTGAGTTTATTTTATTTGTTTATTTAGAGAGAGAGACAAAACACAAGTCAGGAAGGGGCAGAGAGAGAGGAGGCACCCCAAGCTGCCTATCATTCTTAAAGTCTGCTTACAAGTATTTAATGTTGAGCCAACAGGTGAACTGGACTCAGGGATATGGTTTTATGTCAATAGCTTATTACGCTAAAGAGAAATGTTACAGAGAGTACAGAAAACAACTTAGTTGGATTTGAGACTTATATACGAATTTTGCTTATGTGATAATTAAAATTTTACTTATGCTGACATTAAATTTATTTTAAGAGGACCTGGGTGGCTCAGTTGGTTAAGCGTCTGACTTCAGCTCAGGTCATGATCTCACAGTTCCTGGGTTCAAGCCCCATGTCGGACTCTGGGCTGACAGCTTGGAGCCTGGAGCCTGCTTCAGATTCTGTCTCTCTGTCTCTGTTTCTCTCTCTCTCTGCCTCTCCCCCCACCGGCACTCTGTCTCTCTCTCAAAAATAAATAAATGTTAAAAAAGGTTTTTTTGAAAAAATTAAAACAATATTTTAAATACAGCAGCTGCTGGTAGGACAGAGGTAGCGGAGAAGCATGTAGGATGGCAGGAAGAAACTAGTTTAAATTTCATGCATCTATAGATACTTAGCACAGTGGATAAGCCACATTCAGATAATTGAGATTTGAGCAGATGTGAATTTGTTCTCATTAGAATTCATGTTCCAAGCCCTACACAATGCAAGTAAATAGCTACTGAGCAGGAAACTGGAAGCTTAACCTTTTCTGTCTCTTAAATATGAGCATCTCATTCATAGCTCCATACTTAAAAAATAGACAGTTCCATAAGTCAGTTGTGCAGCTAAAAGAATCATTAATCTTTAAATAAGAGATTGTTCATTCTGCACTCTGCTGGGGATTATATAGTGCTTTTCATGTACTATACCTCAGAGTGTTTTACTAAGCAGTGAAGTATTTTGGAGATGTGTGATGAATATGTAACTCACATAACTGCAGCAAAAGCTGATGCTGTTTGTTAAGAACTATTTGTTAAATCAGAAATCTGCCACCCATGTTTGATGCTTGACATGCAAGAATCAGTGGAGAGCAAAACACATTGCTTATTTTCCAACAAGCATAAAGAGAATTTTCCCAAGAGTAATATTTGCATAAAGAAGTTTGTCCATGAATTAAAATCCTCCAAGGATTTAAAAGGACAAGCATCAAGATTTAATGGTATAGGATAAAACTTAGGATGTTTAGCTGAGCTTACCAAAGAGGCATAAGAGCTTTGGTAGACACCAGGCAGTGTGGCTGCTGTGTTGAAGATTAGTACTGTTTGTGGAGATAGCCATGAACTTCATCAAAGATACAGAAGAGAGTTCTCTGTGAAGCTTCCCTGACTCCCCCAGTGGCTTCTGTGTTCTTCCATGACCCTTTTTAAATGATTTCTTTTCTTCCACTCTGCTGAATTAAAATTTACCTGTCTAAATTTCTGTTTGCTTGCACTAGCCTGTGGCTTCTGTTTCACCAACACCATGCTTTACTCACTTGTACACCCCAAGGCCTAGTGCAGAGTGCAGTAGAGGAGACTAGTTTGGTTGAGGTGTGCTGTAGGAATGAAAAGTCAATATGTAAAGGTCAGAGTGTCCTAGGGAACACACTAAGATAAAAAAGAGGTTAAAAAAAAAGATGTTCTTAGGTGGATAAGGGCCCCCCCAAATTGCTTTATAATATTTAAATGATGGGTTAATTAGCATTTTAAATTGGCTTAATTTTCTTGGCTGGCATGAATTCTCTGAGTTCTAAAAAATAAATTTCTCTCTATATTAATCTGGGTTCAACAAGAGACACAAAAACAATAGAAAATATAGATTAAAGACTTTTTTGTATATTTGTCCATTTATTTAATCCAACTCTGGTGCTCTGAGCTAATATTTTACAGATTTTTTAATACAGGTGTTGTACATTTTTGGTTAAACTATGCATGTTTTCAACATTATTTAGGTATATTGACAAATAAAGTTGTAATATATTTAAGATGTACAACACAGTGATTTGATAAACAATGTCAAAAGATTCCTCTCATTGAGTTATAATGAACACATCTCTCAACTCACATATTTATCTTGTTTTCCCCCTTTGGTGAGAACATTTAAGTTCTAGTCTCTTAGCAAATTTCAATCATACAATATAGTGTTATCAATTACAGTTACCACATTTTATGTTAGATCATCAGAATTTATTCATCTTATAGCTAAAAGTTTGTAACCTTTTACCAACGTCTTCTTATTTCCCCTACCCTCAGCTCCTGACAACCACTTTTCTCCTTTGTGTCTATGAGTTTGATTTTTTTTTATTTTAAAGATTCCATGTGTAAGTGATACCACACAACATTTGTCTTTCTCTGAGTTATTTCATTTAGCATAATGCAAAGTCCATCCATGTTGTTGCAGATGACAGGACTTCTTTCTTAAGGCTAAATAATATTCCATTGTATATATGTACCATATTTTCTTGATCCATTTTTCCACTGATAGACACTTCACTTGTGTCTGTACCTTGGCGATCGTGAATAATGCTGCAGTGAACGTGAGAGTGCAGACATCCCCTGGAGATAATGGTTTCATTTCCTTTAGATATGTACCCAAAAGTGGGATTGCTGAATCTTATGGTAGTTCTATTTGTAATTTCTTGAGGAGCCTCCACTGTGTTTTCCTTAGTGGCTATACTCATTCTACTCTCATCAACAGTGTGTAATGGTTCCCTTTCCTCCACATCCTCCCCAGCGTTTATCTCTTGTCTCCTTGATAGTAGTTATCTTCACAGGTATGAGGTGATTTATCTCATTGTGGTTTTAATTTGCATTTCCCTGATGATTAGTGATGTTGAATATCTTTTTGTATACTTGTTGGCCATTTGTATTCTTCTTTGGGAAAATGTCTATTTAGATCCTTTGCCTGTTTTTTAATTGGTTTCTTTGTTATGTTTGTTTGTCTTGTTTAATTTGAGTTTTGCTTTCGGGTTGTTTGAATTCCTTATTTATTATGGGTATTAACCCTTTATCTGATATGTGTTTTGCAAATATCTTCTCCCATTCTATAGTTGCCCTTTGATTTTGCTGATAGTTTTCTTCAGTGATCAGAAGCTTTTTAGTTTGATGTAGCCCCACTTGTTTATTTTTGCTTTTGTTCCCTTTGCTTTTGGTTTCAAGTCCAAAACTCATTGCTAAGAATCCATTATTAAGAAGCTTACTCCCTATATTTTCTTCTAGGAATTATATAGTGTTACATGTAAATCTTTAATCCATTTTGAGTTATATTTTGTGTATAGTTAAGATAGGGGTCTAGTTCCATTTTTTTTTTCTTTCATGTGGCTGTCCAGGTTTCCCAACACCATTTATTGAAGAGACCATCTTTCTTCATTGTATATTCTTGCCTCTTTTGTCGTAAATTAATTCATCACATATGCTTGGGTTCACATCTGGACTCTCTATTCTGTTCCATTTATCTGTGTGTCAGTTTTTTTGCCAGTACCATATTGATTGATTACTATAGCTTTGTGATACAGTTAGAAATTTGTGAGCCTGATGCCTCCAACTTCGTTTTTTTGTTTTTTGTTTTTTTGTTTGTTTGTTTGTTTGTTTTGTTTGTTTTTTTTTCCTCAAGATTTCTTTGGCTATCCAGGATCTTTTGTGGTTACATATAAATTTTGAGATCATTTGTTTTATTTCTATGAAAAATGCCATTAGAATTTTGATAGGGATTGCATTGCATAGAATATCTATCATTTATTTGTCTTCAATCTATTCATCAGTGTTGCACAGTTTTCAATGTAACCAACCTGCTTGGTTAAATTTATTACTATTTTATTATTTTCATGCATTGTAAATGAGATTATTTTATTAATTTTTCTTTCTGATATTCATTGTTAGTGTATAAAAATACAACAGATGTTTGTATATTGATTTTATACCCTGCCACCTTATTGAATTTATTAGTTTAAACAGTTTTTTTGGTGGAGTCTTTAGAATTTTCTATATATAAAATCATGTTGTCCACAAATAGTGATAGTTTTACTTCTCCCTTTCCAATTTGATGGCTTTTACTTCTTTTTCCTGCCTAATTGCTCTGGCTAGGACTTCTAATACTATGTTGAATAAAAGTGGTGAGAGTGGACATTCTTGTCTTTTTTGTGATGTTAAAGGTAAAGTTTTCAGCTTTTCACCATTGAGTATTAGCTGTGGGTATTAGCTGTAGGCTTGTTATACATGACTTTTATTATGTTATGTTCTATCTATAGCCATTTTGTTGAGAGTTTTATCATACATGGATGTTGAATTTTGTCATGATTTTTCTGTGTCTGTTAATATCATATAATTTTTATTTTCTATTTTGTTGATGTAGTGCATTAATTGATTTGTGGATGTTGAACTGTCTGTGCATCCCTAGAGTAAATCCTACTTAATATGGTGTATGGACCCATTTAATGTATTGTTGAATTTGTTTTGCTAAAATTTTGTTGAGAATTTTTGCATCTGTGTTTATCAAAGATATTGGCTTGTGATTTTCTTTTTCTATTTCTTTTTCTTTTTTTTCTTTTCTCTTTTCTTTTCTTTTCTTTTCTTTTCCCTCTCTCTCTCTGTGTTTTTGTTTTTGTTTTTGTTTTTGTGTGTGGTGTCCTTGTCTGGTTTTGTCAGGATAATACTGGCCTTGTAAAATGAGTTTAAGAGTATCTCTTCCTCTTCAACTTTTTGGAAGAGTTTGAGAAGAATCGTTATTAAATATTCTTTCAGCGTTTGGTAGAATTCACTAGAGAGATCATTGGTCCTGGAATTTTGTTTGATGGGAGGGGGGAGCATTTGCTTTTGTTTTTGTTTTGTTTGTTTTGATTACTGATTTAATATCCTGACTTGTAATCAGTCTATTTAGATCATCTTTTTTTTTTCACATTTCAGACTTGGAAGATTAATTTTCTAAGAATTTATCCATTATCTCTAAGTTTTCCAATTTTTTGGTATATAATTGTTCATAGCAGGCTCTAATGACCGTTTGTATTTCTTTGATATCACTTTTACTTTCTTGTCTTTCATTTCTGATTTTATTTATTTGAGTTTTCTCTTTTTTATTAGTCTAGCTAATGGTTTGTCAATTTGGTTTATCTTTTTAAAGAACCAACTTTTAGTTTCACTGTCATTTTCTATTGTCTTTTTAGTTTCTGTTCCATTTATTTCCACTCTGATCTTTATTATTTCCTTCCATGTATTACTTTGTGACAAAGGATTTTAAAATTACTGAAAAAGCTGAATTTCAGTGGAATTTGATGTTATTACTTCTAAAGATAAACGTACAACCTTATAGATAACTCTTAAGATTTTTAAGAATGCCCTCTGGCAGGTGTGTGTGTGTGTGTGTGTGTGTGTGTGTGTGTGTTTTCATTTTCTTGCTTTGTTTTCCCCTAGACTTTATGTTATACTGAATTTTATTATTCTTTTGAATAAAATGTAAAAGCATATTATTTTGCTCTCACCCTAAAATTAAACTTAATATATTGTCTGACACTTACATTTTTAAAACCATTTTCCACAAAATGGCATGTTTTTTTTTTCTCTTAAATGACTGAAAGAACTAAAGGGAAAATGAACATTTAAATTTATTTAATGTTCAGATTATTTTTGTCTGTTCTCCCTTCACAGACGTATCTGGCAGGCTGATATACCTTCTGGAGACTCAGGGAAAGGAACTTTTTTTATATGTACTTTTAAGTTCTTTACTGAAATGGGAAAATAAGCAAATGATTGTTTGGAAGCCAGCAGCTTTAAACACTACTTGCTTTTTTTGCATCATTGCACAAAACTGTGAAGGGAGAATAGTTTCTTCCTTCCCCTCCCCTCTCCTGGGCATACCCCAAGTCTGTGTGTCCATTTTATTCCATGGTCTGAAACACAGATAAGACTCTGGCTTTCAAACAGATGGTTGAGAAATCTTACTTATGGTATACGTCAAATATACTATCCAGGTACTCTCTGACTGGCTGAAGCCACTTTGACAGCATTTGGGACACTATAAAAATATTTAGTTTTAGAAACTTAAGGAGGAGTGAAGATTAACATTACAGTCCCAAGTTAGTCTATTTAAGTGGCTTGATGAGTTTCTCAGCATTCTGAAGTTTTTCTCATCTTGCTGACCTGCATACCTGGCCACCAAAACTGAGTTTTAATTCTTTTACCTCGGCCCTAACAGCAAAAGTAATAAGAGCTAACATTAATGTGGCTAATTATGGGCAGTGTAAATGTGTTAGGTGCTTTGTGCATTATGCCAGTTAGGATTAATTTAAACTATGAGTGGGGCGCCTGGGTGGCGCCGTCGGTTAAGCGTCCGACTTCAGCCAGGTCACGATCTCGCAGTCCGTGAGTTCGAGCCCCGCGTCGGGCTCTGGGCTGACGGCTCGGAGCCTGGAACCTGTTTCCGATTCTGTGTCTCCCTCTCTCTCTGCCCCTCCCCCGTTCATGCTCTGTCTCTCTTTGTCCCAAAAATAAATAAAAAACGTTGAAAAAAAAAATTTAAACTATGAGTAATGGGAAAGGCAAAATAACAGTAACCTAAATACAGTTCTCTTTCATGTAAGAGAAGCATTTTAGAGCTGATACATTCACCACGAAGTTGTCAGGGACACTGGCTCCTTGTCCTGCTCCGTCATCTTCAGCATAATTCTTTTAACCATGGTCCAGGGGAGCTGCTTAAGTTCCAACTGTTACACCCATGTTCAAATATTCTAGCCAGCAAGAAAGAGGGAGTCAGGAAAGAAGAGGGTAAAGGATGCACACCAGCTGTTCTTAGAGAGATTTCTTAAAAGTGCACACACCAACAAAAAAAAAAAAAAAAAAAGTGCACACACCATATTTTTGCATATTACAGTTGCCCGAGAGCCTAGAAAACATAATAAATCATAGCGTGTACTGCAGGCTTGCCAGTAATTAGATAAAAATTGGGTGTTTTTTACTAAAGTGATTTTTGGTGCAACTAGCTCCCATATGCAATAATTCCCTTGGTCTTCAGAACAGCCTTTTAAGCAGAGCTTTAACCATACCTCTTTATGCCTTTGTTACAGGCCTTGATCTAGTTCCCTTGACACTGGGTCTCTGTCTCATGGTGGGGAGCCAGTCCTGGAGCCCCAGTATTTCCCCCTCAGTGCTTATGGGTGGGCTCCTCCTATGGACTGTCAGACTTCTCTGCTGCTGATTACATACTGCCTTTTTAGGTCTCTGACTATTACCTACTGTCTGCCTCTGTCTTGATTGTCCTAATTCTGTCAATTCATGTGGTCTTTTATCACAAATCTTCCACCTGACCCATCCTTCTATAATAGAGCCTCCATTATAGCATTAGCTATGCTGGTTTCAGTAACAGTAAAAAGAAGCAATGCTGACTTGACAAAAATTTTAAATTATTCAAAGTTAAGCGAATATTTTCTGTTTATCATTAGGAAAAAACTGAGACATAGATATGCCAGCTTTCTTTTTTATACTAGATTGTGACTTTGGGCAAGTTACTTGATATCTCTGTGCTTCAATTTCCTTATCTATATAATGGAGATGACCAATAATTACATCATAGAGTGGCTGTGAGGATTCACTAAGTTCATTCATGTAAAATATCTCCTAGCACATTGTACTCTTCAGTGAGTGTTAGCTAACAGTAATAACAAGTATAAGCGTATACTTACAACAATACTTATTATTATTTTCAACTCCCTTTCTTCTCTTGTAGATTGCTTTGGGTTTTATGGCTTTCAGTTAGTGACTGTCAAGGCTAAAGAAAGCTTGCTCTTTGGGAGGCCTGTTGGAAAGATAATCAATAACATTTTCATAAGATTCACAGTGATATTTAATTCCTAATTGTCTCTTTTAGAGAATTGGATTGGATTCTCCATACTTCACCATCTTGAGTCTCTGGCTGTCAGGGAACTCTAATATAATTCTGGTTTCTAGTGAAATAAGCTTGAGAGTCGAGAGGAGAGGAATTGAAGTGAGGTGCATGAATGCAATTGAGTTGCTTTATTTATTTAAGGTTTCCAGAGGTAAAAAAAAATGATGAATTGTCTAAATAATATTCATCTTTTTGTTCAAGGAAGGCACGGATCACATGAATATTGGATAATAACAGTTTCTGAATGACTTTGGATACCTGAAAGCATTTTAACGCTGACACATCTAAATGCTTGTTATTTGTATCAGTCAAAACTTGGGAGGAAGCAGATGACATACTCGAAGGAATGAATTATTCCTAGAGTTAAATAGAGTTAAATGCAGGTACCCTTTGTAAAGGTGTGGGCAGGGTTATGGCTCTGAACTCAGGATGGTGGTGAGGCACCAGGTACTAGCCATAGATAAAAAGCTCTTACACAAGAGACTTGAAGGTCCACAGCAAGGAACATAGAGGATGGTCATGGAGAGGGACTGCTGGACAGGAGTTGTGGCTGTAGGTAGAACACACTGGCTGCCAAAACTGCTTCCTGGGTGAGAGGGGTCTGAGGAATACCTACCCTGTCCTCTCTCTCCCTCACTCTGATCTCTTGTGCCTCCCATTGGCCTAATTTATTTGAAGCTGTAGGGAATGGGATCCAGGTGATGCCATGTATAGAGGTCCATTTCCCAGGGCATAGTGTATGGCAGGGAAAAGGAGAAAGTGGTTGGAGAGGCCACAATGCATAACAAGCACACTTCCATCTGTAGGCTCAGCCCTACTCTGTACTCTGGACCTTTTCAGTGTCCTGAAGGCATATTGTGCCTCAGGATATTAACGCTATTTATTCTGAGCCTAGTGATAAGTAGGTCACCTTGTTTCTCAGAGCTGAGCTTCTCTGGGCATGAGCCATCCTCCGTTTACGTGGGGTCTTGATATCCGTTCTGTGTATTTGGTGTCTGAATTCCAGAACAAGCCATTGAAGAAACTGGGCCTTGGCTGTGTCATTTATAAAGTCTTAGGGTTGGAGCATCTCAAAATTTCAATTTAGAAATTCCCATGTAATTCCTGACCTAAAGAATATACCAATCATGAGTTTTCTGTATTGATAAGTTGAATTCCGACAAATTTACTTCTATATAGCTCCAAAGTAACTGTGAAAATTTTAGTTTTAATATAAGTAAATTGTGGGCCCTACCTGTTGTAAAGGAATGAAATAGTAAGGTTAGTTAGGAAAGTAAGAGGAATTGCTAAAAAAAAAAAAAAAAAACACCAAGGATTGATGTAATGAAGTCTCAAAAGAGATAAAGATAGGGCTTGGCAGACATGAGCTTTAGGAATCAGATATCACCAATTCCTGAGTTAAAAATCAGAAATCCCCTGAACATTTGTATGCATGAGTAAACAAAAAACATTTTCTAATTTATGCTCTGTCTGCAGCAACACAAAATCTATCTATAAACATCTGATTAAAACTAGAAGTTGGGAAGATTCTAGAAAGATTTCAAGAAGTAATAAATTTCATATAGCAATGAATAGCGGTGTATCCATAATTACTTGTTTGTGGTGTGTAAATAACATTGGTGTTTGTTGTTGTCATTGTTGTTTTTGTTGTAGTTGATGCTATTGATTTATTTGAGGAGAGGTTGAAAAAAGTAATTACTTTTCAATGTTTGCTTGCTCTTTCATACCTTTTCCCAAAGGAAATGTTTTTCAATGTCAAAATCATAATTTTAGTCAAAAATTTTATCCTTAGACTTGATGACAGTTACAGTACATGTATGTCATATGTTCTGACAATCAATGTGTTCAGGAAGCACACAGGGCGTACCAATTAGCAAATCAAACAAAACCTAATTGCATCTTTACCCCAATTATTAAGATGAACTGAAAAATTTTAGAGCATGATGAAATTTATATTTTCACAATAGCTTAAAATCTGAACTTCTTTTTTGACTACTTAGAGAAATGCAATATACATTAATTTCAAAAATGAGACTTTAAAAATTTTAAAAATTATGGGCACCTGGATGGCTGAGTCGGTTAAGCATCCGACTACAGCTCAGGTCATGATCTCATGGTTAGTGGGTTCAGAACCCACGCTGGGCTTGTGCCAACGGCTCAAAGCCTGGAGCCTACTTTGTGTTCTGTGTTCCCCTCTCCCTCTGCCCCTCCTACTTCATTCTCTGTCTCTCTCCCTCTCTCTCTCTCAAAAGTAAATAAACATTAAAACAAATAAAAATAAATAAAAATTTAAAAAGGAAAGCAAAATTTGGTAAAAAGTTTCGTATTCATAGTGGATCATAAATGTGTTCTTTTTTCTCTAGTTAGTGTTCTGTATGGCGTATGTCAAAGGCTACTAAAGAAATAAAATTCAATGCAATAGTGTACAACAGGGTCAGCCAACATGGCCCATGGATCAAATCTGGCCCGCTGTTTTTATATGGCTCATGAGATAACTATGTTTTTTACATTTTTAAATGGTTTTAAAGCTTCAAAAGAGGAATGATACGTCACAATGTGAAAATTGTGACTTTGAAGCTTTTATGTTCATAAATAAAGTTTTACTGAAACACAGGCCTGTCCATTCATTTATTTATTATCCATCACAAATGCAATAACAGAGTTTTCCAGTTGCAGAAGACATCATATGACTGGAAAATCATAAAGTACTCCTTATTTAGCCTTTAAAATAATAATTTTTGTCTACCTCTAGTTTACAGGATTCTATTAAAGTACATTTTCTTAAAGAAAGAAGATAGAATAGTACCAAAAATAATATTCTATCTATCTACATACTTTAAATAGTGTAAGTGTTCCCTTTTTGTTCAGTTTGGTTGGCCTCTGAAATAATAAATACAATAATAAATAAATCTGACTAATACAAACATTCTCTTTTAGACAAATTATAGTCAGTTCACAAATATTTCTCTGAAAGAATTATGATGCTTTGTGTGACATATCACAGAGTACTGACATGTAAGTTTTCTTTTAAGGGAAGACCATTTTCTCCTTTTTGTTGGTGTGGTGGGAGAGTAACAAGCTTCAAGAGAAATTACCTTCAGTGATGAGGAATTTGAAAGACAGTATAATCAAAACTGAAAGATCTTGAGCACTCTGAGAACCAAGGATAAGAGTTAGCAAATGTAGTATACTGTGAATAAATGCTGAGAAGAGTCTAGGAAAAGGAGATAATAAGAGGTAAAATCTGTTAAACTTCAAAGTGCTAAAGAATAATGAAAAGGAAGATTTAAGAGTTTTATAAAGGTAGGGGGAAAGGCTCTTAAATCTTCATACCAAAGTGGAACTGCAGTGAAAAAGATAAACTAGGTGCTGAGCTGTACACTATGGTGAGAACAGTGTGTTATAAATCAAGGAAGTGGTCATAGCTAGTTTGAGGGATGAAATTCACCAGTATTTAATACAGTATCAGAACTCACCTTCAATAAAATTTTGATGTGTTCACTACATACCATGGATATGACTTACTATGTATGTTTGGATTCATTCTCAAAGAAAGTCTTCATTTTTGTGACAAAAGGCTTAGAAACCGTAGTAAGGCATTGCTATCTATCAGCTATAGTTTACTATCTAGCCACATTGATTTTGTTTTTTTAAGTTTTTTTTTTTAATTCTAGTTAATTAGCAGAGTACAATATTGGTTTCAGGAGTAGAATTTACTGGTTCGTAACTTACATATAACACATGGGCCACATTGATTTTAAAATTAAATCTCATGCATTTATTTTTTCATTTCTGTATGCATGTCTCATGAGTTATGAGTTCAGATTTATTTTTGTTCATGTCTATAGAAGTCTTAAGAAAATGTTCTAAGCAAGTCTTCTAATATTCTATGGAATGTGTCATCAATAAAGGAATTATTATATTGTAAACTAGCAAAAAGATAGTACTCAGGATCCATCTTTTCCTAAATGATCTAAAAGAAGCGTCAACATTCATTGCCATTTACAAACTACAGTGGGATACAGTTTGGAGAGGAAAATGCTTGTAAAATCAAGCAAAACTCTGATGAAATAAAAGGAGATTAATTAAGGTAAAAAATAAGCAAGAAGAGAGGAGTTGTATTTTTAATACAGAAAATTATTAATAACTATCATATTTTCTATATTATTAGGTAATCAATTATTGCATTATAACTGAAAAAATCTGAATCAGAGTAAACATGGAAAATTCAGGTATGAATTTGTATTGTTATACTACACTTGATCTTAGCCAAAAGGCTGAGAAGTGATAAGTTTGTATTGCTATAAATGAGATGAGTGAACATTTTTTTTTTTTTTTTTTTTTTATTTTTGGGACAGAGAGAGACAGAGCATGAACGGGGGAGGGGCAGAGAGAGAGGGAGACACAGAATCGGAAACAGGCTCCAGGCTCCGAGCCATCAGCCCAGAGCCTGACGCGGGGCTCGAACTCACAGACTGCGAGATCGTGACCTGGCTGAAGTCGGACGCTTAACCGACTGCGCCACCCAGGCGCCCCAAGTGAACATTTTTTAAAGGAAAAAAATATATAATTGCTCATAGGAGGTAAAATCTTTGTTTTCATCACTTGTAACACATATGGTATCCTTTAAATTCAACATAAGACATTATAAAATCCTTGATTAAACATTTATTAAATACTCTATTACCTTATATTTATAACTTTATATTCATTATGGGAGACTGTTTAAGTACCGCATAACCTTAAATGTAAAGTATTGACTCTATATTAATAGGAAATGGTAACCATAGGAACAACTTCAAGAAATTTTTAAGAGACCTTATCCTTTGATTGATGAAGCCACACAGATCATTTCATATGTATCTCCTTAGGTAAAAGGAAAGCAACTTTATTCTATTTTACTTCTAAAGATGTACCAGAGCTTGATTTTAAAATGAAATTTTTAAATTTAAATACAACTATTTACTTCTGAATATTTAATTGAAAATTTCAAAAGAGACCTCTATTGAACTGTTTCCTACTTGGGGAAGCTATCCTGAAATCACTGATTATTTGGAATTGAGTGAGGGTTCCTTTTTTTCTTTTCTTTCTTTTTTTTCCTTCCTCTTCTATTTATGGAGAAAATGGGTAGAGTATATTTTATTGGTTTGAATTAATCTTCTTTATAAACAAAGAAGAAATAAGTTAATTTTTCCTATTTGCAGTAACTAGACCCCAAATACTTGTCAAATACCCAAATAAATATTTATATTTACATAATTGAGGAGTTCAACTAAGGGAAATGAATACTGAAATGTTTATACTTTTAGAAAGTCTCACACCCTTCCCCTTTGTTAGCAGCAGCTACATAAATTCATTAATGGCATATTTTCTGTATTTACAAATAAATACTTTGACCTCTGTAATAAAATATTCTAAAACTATCCACATTTTGAGAAAAGTTAATTTTCAGTATTTTCAATTAGGAGGATCTTTCAATTTTGCTCACTAAAGTTAGGAAACAAAAGAGAAAGGGAATCACATTTTCAGAATCATAGAGTTAGATTTTTGAAAATCTATATCTGCATTAAGCATCAAGAGCACTAGAAAAAAATGTCAAATTCAACCTTTTCAGAACTCTAGAAATTAAAGGCTTGCAGCAGTCTGAGGAGTATTTATTCAGGAAAATTGGCTGAATTCCATTAAGAACACAAGGATTTGAACATTAAGTCATCAATAATAAATATGTACAAATAACTAAAGAAAACCATTTCTAAAGAATCAGAGGAATGTGTGAGAACAATATCTCACCAAAAACAGAAGAGCGATATAGAAGATATGAACTATGGGAGAGAACAAAATAGAAACTTTGAAGTTGGAAATTACAATAAATAAAATGAAAAATACACTTAAGATACTCAATTACGGATGTGAACTGACAGAAGAAAGAACCAGTTAAGTTGAAGACAGGTTTATTCAAAGTATCTAGTCTGAGCAAAAGAGAAAAAAAAATAATGAAAAAAGATGAAAAGACTTAGAGAGCTGTGAAAAAGCATGAAGCTAATCGACATACCCATAAGAAGAGTTCTAAGAGAGAGACAAATACAGAATGAATATTTAAGAAATAGCAGCTATAAAATTCTGAAATCAGATTGAAAACATTAATATGGATCTAAAGGAAGTTCCACAAACTCCAAGTAGGAAGACTTCAGAGATCCATACCTGACATATATAGCCAAACTGCTTGAAGTGAAAGACATAAAATCTTGAAAGGAGCGAGAGAGAAACAACTCGTCACATAAAAAGGATCAACAGATGATTCTCACCAAATATCATGGAGGCCAAAGTA
Organism: Neofelis nebulosa; assembly: GCF_028018385.1. NCBI lineage: Eukaryota > Metazoa > Chordata > Mammalia > Carnivora > Felidae > Neofelis > Neofelis nebulosa. The sequence goes on from NC_080785.1 coordinate 86,389,916, forward strand.
ATTCGATGGAATATTCAAAGTGCTGGAAGACAAAGATTATCAAGAATTCTAAATGTAGCAAAGCTATCCTTCTAAAATGAAGGAAAATTTAAGACAAAAGAGAGGATAACAGTTTGACAGTAATATTTGTAGATAAATACTCACTTGTAGTAATGAATACTCAGCAGAAGTTCAAGAAGAAAATAGAAGATGCAAATAACATAGAAACCAATTAGACCTAAGAAACACACCTCACACAACAACACTGGACTACACATTCTTCCCAAAGTACATTGAACATTTTCTGGTATAGACCACATGTTAAGCCATAAAAGAAGTCTCAAAATAATTTACTTTTTATTTGAGAGAGAGAGAGAGAGAGAGAGAGAGAGAGAGAGAAGAAGAGAGTCTCAAGCAGGCTCATGCTCAGCAACAGAGCCCAATGCAGACAGGGCTTGATTCCACAACCCTGGGATTATGACCTGAGCCAAAATTAAGAGTTGGAAGTTCAAGTGAGCCAGCCCCAGAAGTCTCAAAAATATTTAAAAAATAAAACCACATAAAGTATATTTTATTATAATGAAATAAAATTAGAAATGAGTATAAAAGAGAAAATTAGGAAATTCACAATTATGTGGTAGAAAATTTTTTAAATTATTAATAATCAATGAATAAAAAAAGAAATGAGCAATGCCTGGATGGCTAAGTTGGTTAAGTGCCCAACTGCTGATTTTGGCTCAGGTCATGATCTCGCGGTTCATGAGTGTGAGCCTTGCAGAGCCTGCTTGGGATTCTTTCTCTCCTTCTCTCTGGCCCTCCCCCTAAAATAAACAAATAAACATTAAAAAAGAAAAAAAATAAATGAGAAACAAAATTAGAATATGCTCTTATTTTACTTTGAAATATTTATTCATTTATTTATTTATGTAAAAAAGAAGGGCATATTCTAGAAGATTTAATATGTTATAATTTCTGGTGATTCCAAGTGATTTTTATCTTCTTTATATTTTTCTGTAATTTTTTAATTAACTTTTTAATTTTAATTCCAGTAAAGTTTGCAAACAGTGTTATATTAGTTTTAGGTGAATAATACAGTGATTCAATAATTCTGTACATTACTCAGTACTCATCATAATAAGTGTGCTTGCTCTTTATCCCAATCGTTTATTTCTCTTGTCCCCAAACCTACCTCCCCTCTGGTAACTGTCGGTTTGTTTTCTATAGTTAACAGTCTGTTTCTTGGTTTCTCCCTCTCTCTCTCTCTCTCTCTTTTATCCTTTGCTCATTTGTTTTTTTTCTTGAATTCCACATGTGAGTGAAATCATATGGTATTTGTCTTTCTCTGACTAACTTACTTAGCATTATACTCTGTAGCTCCATCCATGTTGTTGCAAATGGCAAGATTTCTTCTTTTTTAATACTGAATAATATTCCATTCACACTCATGTCTTCTTTTTTTTTTTTTTTAAATGTTTATTTATTTTTGAGACAGAGAGAGACAGAGCATGAGCAGGGGAGGGGCAGAGAGAAAGGGAGATACAGAATCTGAAACAGGCTCCAGGCCGTCCGCACAGAGCCCAACGCGGGGCTCGAACTCACGAACTGTGAGATCATGACCTGAGCCAAAGTCGGCCACTTAACCGACTGAGCCACCCAGGCGCCCCACATGTCTTCTTTTTTAATGTTAATTTATTTTGAAAAAGAGAGAGTGGGGATGGGCAGAGAAAGAGAATCCCAAGCAGACTTGTGCTGTCAGCATAAAGCCCGACGTGGGGCTGAATCCCACAACGGTGAGATAATGACCTGAGCAGAAATCAAGAGTAGGGCGCTTAACCAACTGAGTCACTCAGACACCCCAACACATTTTCTTTATATATTTATGTTATTAATGGACACTTAGAATGCTTCCATAATTTGGCTATTGTAAACATGCTGAGAGGCATATGAATCCCTTTGAATTAGTGTTTTTCTATTCTTTCAGTAAATACCCAGGAGTACAATTATTGGATCATAGGGTAGTTCTATTTTTAATTTTTTGAGAAACCTCCGAAATGTCTTCCACAGTTGCTCTATCAGTTTGTATTCTTACCAACAGTGCAGGAGGATTCCTATTTCTCTACATCCCCATCCTTGCTAACATTTGTTTTTGTGTTTTTTATTGTAGCCATTCTGACAGGTGTGATGTGATTGATATGTCATTGTGGTTTTGATTTGCATTTCCTTGATGATGAATGATGTTGAACATCTTTTCATGTGTCTGTTGACCATGTGTATGTCTTCTTTGGAGACATGTCTGCTCATGTATTCTGCCCATTTTTAATTGGAATATTTGGTGTGTGTGTGTGTATGTGTGTGTGTGTGTGTGTATGTGTGTGTGTGTGTGTGTGTGTGTGCTAAGATGTATCAGTTCTTTATATATTTTGGATACTAACCCTTTGTCAGGTGTGTCATTTGCAAATGTCTTCTCCCATTCCATATGTTGTCTTTCAGTTTTGTTGATTGTTTCCTTTGCTTTGCGGAAGGTTTTTATTTTGATGTAGTCCCAACAGTTTATTTTTGCTTTTATTTCCCTTGCCTCAGGAGACATATCTAGAAAAATGTTGCTATGGCTGATGTGAGAAAAATTACTGCCTGTGCTTTCTTCTATGATTATTGTGGTTTCAGATCTCACATTTAGACCTTTAATCCATTTGAGTTTATTTTATGCATGGCATGAAAAAGTGGCCCAGTTTCATTCTTTTGCACATAGCTGTCCAGTTTTCCTAACACAAGCAGTTGAAGAAACTGTCTTTTTCTCATTGTATATTTTTTCCTCCTTTGTCAAAGATTACTTAGCCATACATATATGGTGGGTTTATTTGTGGGTTTTCTATTCTGTTCCATTTATCTACCTGTTTTTGTGCCAGTACCATACTATTTTGATTACTTCAGCTTTGGAATCTAACTTGAAGTCTGGAAATCAGGTTTTTTATTCTTTTTCAAGATTGCTTTGGCTACTTAGGGTCTTCTGTGGGTCCATACAAAGTTTTGGATTGTTTGTTCTAGTTCTGTGAAAAATGTTTTTGGTATTTTCACAGCAATTGCATGAAATGTGTAGATTGGTTTAGGGAGTATAGACATTTTAACAATATTGTACTTCAAATCCATGAGCATAGAATGTCTTTAATCTCAAAACTTATGACAAAGGTATAACAATTAAAGAAGTGTAGTAATGGCATAACAGACATATAGAGCAATAGAAAATAACTTGGAGTCCAGAAATGAACTCATACATTTGTGGTCAATTGATTTTTGACAAGGGTACCAAGACAGTTTGATAGGGGAAATAATAAACTTTTCAACAAATTGTACTGGGACAACTGCTTATCTAATGCAAAAGAATGAAGTTGGATCCCTTCCAGAAACCATTAAAGACCACTGTCATAAAAGTGAAAATAAGTGTGCCTGGCTGGCTTAATCAGAAGAGAATGTGACTCTTGTGCTGGAGGTCATGGGTTTGAGCCCCATGTTAGGTGTAGAGATTACTAAAAAATAAGTAAAGACATGCAAAAAAAAGAAAGTGACAGATAACCCACATGATAAGAGAAAAATATTATAAACCATGTATCGATAAGGGACTTGTGTCTATAATATTTAAAGAACTCTTACAACTCAACAATAAAAAGATATAAAACCCAATTAGCAAATGGACAAAATTTTGTTTACATATTTCTCCTAAGAAGAGAAACTAATGACCAATAGGCACATGAAAATATGCTCAATATAATTAGTCATTATGGAAATGCAAATCAAAACCACAATGAAATAGCACTTGACATTCACTAAGATGATTATTGTCAAAAAAGATGGATTATAATGTGGAGGCATCGAAACTTTCCTACATTGTGGGGGGCATTACAAAATGGTGCACCTGCTTTGGAAGACATTTATACATTCCTTACAAAATTGAAGAGTTACCCTATGATCCGTAATTCCACTCCTAGGTATATACCCAAGATAAATGAAAATTTATGTTCATACAAAAACTTAGATATGAATATTCACAGAAACATTATTTATAATAGCCAGAAATAGAAAGAACTCCAGTGTCTATCAACTGATGAATTAGGATAAACAAAAGCTATATTTTATTCAGTCATGAATAAAAATAAAGTCCTGGTCCATGCTACAATATGGATGAAGCTTGAAAAACATTATGCTAAGTGAAAGTGACCAGATGCCAAAGGCCACATAATGTAAGATTCAATTTTTGTAGAATGTCTAGAATGGGCAAGTCTGTAAAGACAGAAAGTAGATTAGTGTTTGCCAGGAAAGGAGAGGGAAATGGCTGGGGGGAGGGTGAATGAGGATTGATTGCTAATGAGAATGGGGTTTCTTTTTGAAGTGATGAAAATATGCTGAAATTAAGTCGTGGTGATGTTTGCATGAGTTTTTTAACATCCTCATGTTAAGACTCATTTTGTCAAGTTGTTTCATAGTCTGAAGTTGGATACCATTAATAATAATACTGACCTTTTTTAAAAGTTTATTTATTTATTTTTGAGAGAGAACAAATGGGGGTGGGGTAGAGAGAGAAGGAGAGGGAGAATCCCAAGTGGGCTCTGCACCCTCATTGTGGAGCCTGATGTGGGGCTTGAACTCACAAACTGAGATCGTGACCTGAGCTGAAACCAAGAGTCAGATGCTTAACAGACTGAGCTACCTGGGTACCCCAATACTGACTTAAAAAAAACCTCAATACTGTCAGTGAAAATAATGTATACGTTGAACTAAAAATAAAAAGGTGATTTCAAAAAGTAAAGCAACAAATCTTAATATCATGCAATGCAGTAGCAGTGACCCAATTAATGTTATTCATTGATTTGAAACCTTAAAGAGTTAGGATCAACTGCTAGAATGTTATTACTTTTGATGCATCAAATTTTGGTTTTGTTTCAGTGTTCTGAAGTAGGTTTTATGAAATACCTGGAAAGTTTCATTTTTCCTTTCATAAACCTGTGTCTCTCCATATGGAAAAAGCTTTGGTATGAGCTACATCAGAATATGTTCCCCTTTTGGTATTGGGAGCAGAAGTGGCCAGAAATAAATGATACCCTAGAAGACTTTATTTTGTACATACTTGTTTATTGCACTATGACCATGCCTATTTTTTAACTTTATGTACAATATAATTTTTAATTGAAATAGACTATTAATGATTTCTTTTATAAATGAGGCTTACATTTACAACAGATATTTCCCTTCCTAAGCATTTTTCCCAATTATTCAACAAGTATTAACTGAGCAACTACTACAACAATGCATATGCTAATGATGATGTAATGATAAGTCGTTTGGTAGGAGAGACAGGTAATAATTGAGTATTCTAATAATTAGAAATATAAATAAAAACTGCAAAGTGAGCAACTGAAATCACTTAGGAGAATTTGTAACCGAACCTGATGATCTTGCATATTTTGGATTCTTTTCTTAGGAAATGCTCTTTGAGCTGAGATTAGCAAGATAAATAGAAATTAATCAGATAAGGTGGGGATACAGTAAGGGTAAGAGTGTCCCAGGGGGAAAAAAAGAAAGAAAGAAAAACTGTATTCAGGGCTGCTGGCCCCATCCTAAGATTAGGAGAAGATTGATATGTGCAAGGCCCTTGTATATTCTATTGAAAAGGAACACTCAAAGCAAGTTTAGAGAGAAGCCAGGAGCCCCACTTGTGAGGTTGGGTTTCTATACTAAGAACAAAAGAAAGACATACAGAAGTTGCATGTCTGGGGGAACAGAGGGAAGGAGAGGATCAGATATGATTTTGAAAAGTTTCTTTGGCTGCTGTGGACAATGGATTATGGTAGACAGAGAGTGAATGTGGAAAAATTCACTGGGAGATTACTGCAGAGACCAAATAGAAGATCACACAACTTGGACTAGGGTGGTAAGACATAGAAAGAAGTCAACAGATTTGAGAGATATTTGGGAGAAAATCAAAAGAAATGTTGTTGATGGGTTAGATACTGAGTGAATGAAGACTAACTGTGAAAGAAAACTCTATACTGCTTTGTTCATGCTTGCATTGTATTTGTCAACTCTTTTCCCTCTTTGCCCATAAGAATGTAAGATCCTTGAAGGCAGGGACACTCTTATTTATTTTTTTATGCATATATGATTTTTAGGCATATTGCGCATAGGAGACATCCTACACATATTTGATGATATACTAAAATGAATTAGAAACAAATAGAAAGCCTTCAAAAAACTTTGAAAAACATTATACTCCATCACCAATAATTTTGTTGTTTCTAGAAGATATTATTATAGGTCTGAAATAGGACTAAGCAATTATTTATTTTACCTGGTTTTTAGGCAGCTACTGAGGCCAGCAATTGGATGTGCAGAATATACATAATTTATTGACCCTTGTTCAAAGACACAGTGAGCTGCCTAGCATACCTTAACTATGTGTAGCCTTATTTCTCCCTGGAGAAACATTTTATCATTGATTGCATATCTTGGATTGTTGAAAATGCATTTCATTAATACTAAACCTATTTTATGATATCAATATAAATTTGGAATGTATAAAACTATTAATTCAGTGTATGCATCTAAACAGATGTTTCATATAATAAAAAATGAACATTAAGGAAGAGTCACTGCGCACTTGGAGTGGTCAGGTTAAGTAACTATGAAAGAAATAAAAGCTCAATCTATAGCTAACATTAAATTGCAAAAGATGAACTCTGTTGACAAATTACTAGTGCTGACAATCTCTTACCCTCTTCTCCTTCCAACATATAATTATATAAGTTTCTCACTATTTTTTAAAGGAAAGGTGAAAGTTTTGGGTGCTGATAATATATTGTAATTTTTTTAACCTAGGAGATTGCCCTTTTTTTGTCTTTTACAAAATATGCTTTCGTGTGTTCCTCTACAATAGAGATCATGGCTTTAAAAATAAAGCAAATTCATAATAAAGAAGTACTTCAATGTCACATAGTTTCACTAGAGTCTCACAATGTCACTAGAATAATTTTTAAGACTGTCTAGGATCATTTGCATCTATGACAATTCTATGATAATCAAATTTCCTAGCTTCATTCTAGATGTTTGAGTACTTCAATTATTTGTTTCTTTTCAGCAGAAGTTTCCCTTTTAATTAAAAAAAAAAAGTTAGAAATGTCCAGTGCTACTTAAGACACTAATACATCCATTAGTAAAGCACTAAGCATTAAAGCACCATTTTCCTTTGTCTTCTCTGGAAAAGTAAAAACAAACAAACTTTGTTTTTTAAAGCCCTTACTCATAAGTTCTCTTTCCTTGGAGAATGTATGCATACTAATTAAACCAGGAATCTTTAAAATTGACATAGAACATTTTATCTACTACTTTGTGAGGCTATTTTGTCATGAATTGTATGTGAATATGTCAGGGACAACATTGTTAATGTATATTTCAAATTAAATCAATTAATACTTTAATTATCATAGTATTCTCCTACTTCCCAGAGCATCTAGCCGCTTACCATGTTGACACTTTGATGTACCTTTGTTATATATAATCAGATAGTATTTTGGATACAGGGAATACTTGAAAAGTCAGAGATGCTAAGTGATTCAAGCAGCTGAGAGATGAGGAAGGGGAGAGAGAAAAAAAGGCTGAATTTGGGACAACTGGGAATTGAGACTGGGAGAAATGATTCAGGGTATAGCTGCTTTGTAAAGAAAATCAGGGACAGGGAGACAAGAATTCTAAAGATACTTGCTGTGCATTAAAATGCATTTATCTGTGAGAGATTGAGTAAATAATTGAAGTATTTTAATTACTTTTTCCCTGCAAGAGCTGTGATTCTTTGAATTTAACACCTCACTGAACTTGGGCCCCTTGGGGCCTTTGGATTTATTCAGATCACACACATTTACATTCACATTCATGTGCACACGTACTTACATACACATGGACTAACATGCCTATTTGGTTCTTGATAAATACCAAAATTCAAAATATTGTGTTTCTGAGTGTATTTCCTTAGCACACAACAGCTAAGACATGGATTTCATCAGCCTCTACTTTCCAATATACTGTCATTTAAGCACAGATCTACCTAGATGGCCTCATTTATTGTGTCAGTAGGATCACTGTTTACATGAGTTAAAATTGACTCAGGAAGATGCCATGTAATTTTTTACAGAACAATATAGAGAAAACTTTCTGGACCAAGACTAGACTTAGACTCTCTCTGGGCATGCCAGCTCTATAATGGATTTTAGTAGTGTCTTTTGTGTAAATATACTTTTTGTAGTTAGGAAATCCTTCATTCCTTAGCTTTGAGAGTATGAGTAAGTTAGCTGTGAGAAGCAGCTATAATGAAGGCCGGCAGGGTTTTCTTTGATTCTTTCTTCCTCTTCCTTCTAACTCACTATGAAAGCTTTCACAGTATCCATCCACAAGAAAACATATATGGAAATGGGTCATATTCAGTTGTACTAAGAACTTTGTGGAGAACTTGTAAATGGTACAAAGTATGCATTTTGTTCTGTTGTAACTCTTCCCCTTTATTACATGGGGCTCCTCAAGCCAAAGATTGATTGCTCTCTAAATTGTATATTTGGGCAAGTAAAGTTGAATGGCTTTATAGTCTCCTATCTTTACAATAAAACTAATGGATGAGATCTTAGAATTGGCACATTCTTCGTACACTGCTAATAGAATGATAAATAGGTACAACCCTCCTTGCAGGGCGTAATTCAACGCTTTCAAAATTTGTTTACCTTTTGCCCCAATAATTCCACTTTTAGAAATTTATTACAAGGTAACAATATCAGAACTGTATAGAATGATGTATACATAAGATGCTAACCAAAAGACGTCAGTCAAAGACAAGTATCATATGTTTCACTCATATGTGGAGTTTAATAAACACAACAGATGAACATAAGAGAAAAGAAGGAAAAATAAGATAAAAACAAAGAGGGGGGGAAACTATAAGGGACTCAAATACAGAAAGAAAACTGAGGGTTGCTGGAGGGGAGGTCGGTGGAGGGGTGGGTTAAATGGTTGATGGGATTAAGGAGGGCACTTTTGGGGATGAGCAGTGGATGTCATATGTAAGAGATTAATCACTAAGTTCTACCCCTGAAACCAAGATTGTACTGTATGTTAACTAACTTGAATACAAAAAGAAAAAAAAATGCTAATCAGAGGGTTTTTTTATAATGGTAAAAAAGAAAAAGGAAACACCTAAATATCCAGGACTGCTTAAACAGATTCTAGTAAACTATAGTATATCCTTGCAAATAAGCCAGGTGACCGTTAAAGCTTATGTTGTGTAATATTTGTATCGATCATGAAAAATGTTCAGGATATAGCAATGGAAAAGAATGCTATAAAACAGTATGTTATAGATATTTCTATTATCTAATTTTGTCTATATTTTAAAATTTTTGTTACAAATATAGAAACCAACTCTACTTAAGCAAAAGAGTACTTATTAGAACAATGAGGACTGGCTTGGGATAGGTGTGAAACCAAGAATTGGAGGGGGTCTGGGAAATAGGAACCAGGGTAGCAGGAACAGTCTTAATTAGGACAGCATTACCACTCCTGCCTTTGCTGTTGTGACAAATGAACTCTGTATTTCATTTCATCCTTGCATCACTCAAGATCCAAAGTCCCAGGGTAAGGGCTTTATTAGCCAAATTCATGCCATTTCCCAGCCCCAGCCAGTTTAAGAAATGTGAGGAATCTGAGACTTTCCCACTTTCACTTTGGGAGTGGGATAAAATAGCTGAGAATTACCTTCCCAATAAGATTTTAGGCAATGAAAACAATTTCCCAAGAAAATAAATCAGAGTGGAAGGAGTAGACACCTGACATTGCCTCAGATAGCATATTCCTTTCACAATATTTTGTCTTGAAAGTAAAAATAAAAGTTATACCCCCAAAAAGAATATATATATATATAACTTATTGGATGTCTGTAGTATGTCAAGTTGCTTAAGGGGTCAAAATGAAGAAGTATATTGTGCTTATCTTCCAAAAAGAAACATCAATTTAAAACTCTACCATAACAGAAGATAGAAATTGTTTCCTTTTATATAGGAAAATAGGATATGTATTATAACAACTTTTATCAGTATCTGTCTGTTTATCTCAGGAGATCCATTGCTTCCTCTTCTGTAATTCATCTCTGAATTTAGAATATAAATTCTCAGTGTGTCACTGTTGATAATGATATCTCAGAAGAGCCCTGCTAAGATCCATCAATTGTAACTCTTGATTTGGAAGTAAAATCATGTTTATGGAAGTCATGTAAGACAACTAATAGAAATGTGGTTCCACTAACATCATTTGAAAATAGCCCTAAAAGGGGCGCCTGGGTGGCTTGGTCGGTTAAGCATCCGACTTCGGCTCAGGTCATGATCTCACGGTCCGTGAGTTCGAGCCCCGCGTCGGGCTCTGTGCTGACCGCTCAGAGCCTGGAGCCTGTTTCAGATTCCTTGTCTCCCTCTCTCTCTGCCCCTCCCCTGTTCATGCTCTGTCTCTCTCTGTCTCAAAAAATAAATAAATAAATAAATAAATAAATAAACATTAAAAAAAAAAAAAGAAAATAGCCCTAAAATATTTTCACCATCTGCTATGATACAGAGACCATGAGATATTTTTCCGAGAAGATCCTGTAAATTTGACCTTGAGAATCCTAGTCCATCTGCTCAGAATTAAAACTAAACTAGTTAGTACCTGGGTATTTGGTTCAGAGCCATTATTTCTCTAAGATGCAACTGAAAGATTGATGTGATTTGAGGTGGTTTTTTATCATTGGGTTGGATGCAATATAAAATTAAAAATGTAATTACAGGTAAATTGAAAGTGAGAGTTTGAGTATGAAATGAATCTCCACATTTTTGTTTGTCTTCTTTCCTCTTAAATGTAACATAATTATGAAATTCATGCAGCTAAATAAAACCTTTTACCAATTAGTATGTATTTGCTGTATTGATTGAAATGGCTCTGAAAGAAGGCTTATTTTTAAGTGTCATATTATTTGAGTCTCTTAAACTGCCCAGATAGTTATGTTTTCAAAAATAGAAAGCTTCTAACAATTTATATGGCTTCATTTTTAATTTATCCCCTTCTGTGTTAGAAATAGTTATTTTTCAGGGCACCTGGGTGGCTCAGTTGGTTGAGCATCCAACACTTGATTTGGGCTCAGGTCATGATCTCATGGTTTGTCGAATAGAGCCCTATGTTGAGCTCTGTGTTGACAGAGTTCAGCCTGCTTGGGATTCTGTCTGTCTGTCTGTCTCTCTGTCTCTCTCTGCCCCTTCCCTGTACTCTCTCTCTCTTTCTCTCTCTCTCTCTCTCTCTCTCTCTCTCTCTCTCTCTCTCAGAAATAAATAAATAAACATTAACAACAACAAGAAAGAAATAGTTGTTTTTCCCTGAAATTATTTTATGCTAGAATGTATGGAAGCAAAATTTCAATTGTATAACTATGTTCACTGTTACCACTTTACTTTTCTAGCTCAGAGGAATCTGATATAACTGAGTTCTATGACAGACGGTTGTTGCCTACCCAAGATCTGACTTGTTTGCTCATATAATGAGCTGAGATCCTTTGTTCTCATGATTACTTTAAGCCTTAATGGTAATTCCATTACTCTTTTTAAGTGATAAATCTTGGAATGTACATGTAATCTCATTCTGGTCAATGATATACAATGGGAAGTCTTCTTGGCAAATTCCAAAAGAGACATTTTTACTTGATAAAGAGAAGCCCCAGAAGAGAAGGTTCTGTTTCTCCTGCCATTTCATTCCATCATGGATGATGGTGGTTGTGGAGGACTTGATATCTGAAGCTGAAGGAGCCATCTTATTTAAAAATTTTTTTGACATTTATTTATTTTTGATAGAGACAGAGAGAAAGAGACAGAGAGTGAGTGGGGGAGAAGAAGAGAGAGGGAGACACAGAATCCCAAGCAGGCTCCAGGCTATGAACTGTCACACAGAGCCTGGTGAGGGGCTTGAACCCACAAACTGTGAAATAATGACCTGAGCCAAAGTCAGACGCTTAACCAACTGAGCCACCTAGCCATTGATCAAGCCACAGTGAGATGAGTTTTTTTTGTGTTGTAACTGTATTCATCCTAACAGAAATGGATCCTAAATATCAATTGAATCATAATAAAAGTAATCTTCAAATTTCATGTTTGACTTTCTATCTGCATGTTTTACTTTATGATAATGCATTGGTTTTCACATACTTAATTCAGCTTTTCATACTTAATTGATAAATATCTAGTAATATCATTGTGGTGTTTCCTTTAAGCTACAATTTAAGCAATGTAAGCATCTTTACACATCTCTACTTATATAATTATCTGAATATTTTATTATTTTTACCCTCATTTTGCAAAAATAAAGCATGTGAAATAATTTTTGAATATAAATGTTGATTATATAAGCTTAACATGATTGTAAACATGAAATAATTAGATGTACCAAAATATATGTACCTTTTACCTTAATCTGGTATTTGTTGGACTAAATATAGTTATTGTATATTCAATTATGGAGTAGAACAGAAAGTAATGTATATTATGAAGTATTGGCTTGTTCAAAGATAGTGTTTAAAGTTAAGGAGTAAATAGGTACTTTATATTTACCTGCCTGAAATTGGAACTCCCCATTTGGTTATTTCAATAAAAAGCTGTTGGACATTCATTATATGCTAAAGTGTTGGAGATCTAGCAACAAATAAAATAAGATATGATCTCTCTGTTCCTGGAACTTCTAACTTAATGGGGCATATGGAATAGTTACATATATGGAATTCTCTGTCTGTATGTTATGAAGAATTGCGCATTATTGTCATTGCTGTAGGAACAGACCTTGCCTAGTTTGTGAGGGTCTGTGAAAGTGTTTCTGAAGAAGAGGTATTTAAACTGAGATCAAAAAGATGAATAAGAATAAGACCAAAAGAAGGGAGGTAAGAGGAGAAAGTCTATTCCAGAAAGAAAGAACAGAAAGAAGTGAAATCTCTTAAGATAGCTAAGAGGCCTAGAAGAAATCTAATTGGGTCAAAGAATCAGAAAAGAAAGGAGTGGTACCAGATGGGGTTGGAGGGGCAGGCAGAGTCAGGATTATGCACATCTTCCTATGTCTAAACACAGGAATATGTAAGAAGTTTAAGGAGAGAAGTGTCATGATTTTGTTTTTAAAAGATTCTCTGCTGTATTATGCAAAATCAATTGGAAAATAACAAGAGTAGAAAAAGGATACCAGACATGAGATTCCTACAGTAGTCCTCACGAAAGATGATGTGAAGAAACTAGAAGCAGGGCAAAGTGGACAGGTTCAAGAACATTTGGGAAATGGGGTTAAGAGGCCTGATCTTTAAAAGAATGAGCATGTAATTTATTACTGTAAACATTTTAAGAATAAAAATTAATAATCCATTTCAGTTAAACAGGCATTAACAGGGACAGTCCTGGACAAACTAGAGTGAATGGTCGGTCACTCCAGGCATGAGTTAGTGGAGAATAAGGAAGGACTAAATGCACTGCCAAATCTCCTTATAACATCTACATTTCTGACAATAATTACCTTTGGCCACGGCCAGTTTCAGGAGACACTTAAATTCCTTTTTTTTTTATTGTTTATTTATTTTTGAGAGAGAGAGACAGAGAGAGAGAGAGAAAGACAAAGAGAGAGCTGGGGAGGGGCAGAGAGAAAGGGAGAAAGAAATCCCAAGCAGGCTCCACACTGTCAGCACAGAGCTGGACTTTGGGCTTGACCTCACAAACCATGAGATCATGACCTGAGAAGTCAAGAGTCTGATGCTCAACTGACTGAGCCACCCAGGCACCCCAGGAGACACTTAAATATTTATGTTGACTTAACTTATGAAAAGGAAGACATTAGACTCCAATAGCCCATTGTCCTGGTACTTTGGGATCTCCTGCTTAGACTCGGCCCCAAGGGTTTAATTCTTCAAGACAAATGCATGGTGCTTATAAGATTTTAGATGAGGGGTGCCTGGGTGGCTCAGTCAGTTAAGTGTCCCTCTTCGGCTCAGGACATGATGTCAGTTTGTGAGTTTGAGCCTAGCAGCAGGCTCTGTGCTGACAGCTCAGAGCTTGGAGCCTGTTCCGGATTCTGTGTCTTCCTCTCTCTCTATCCCTCCCCCACTCACAGTCTCTCTCTCTCTCTCTCTCTCTCTCTCTCAAAAATAAATAAACATTGAAAATTTTGTATTTAAAAATAAGATTTTAGATGAAATAAGTACGCCCTCCACCCCTGTTTTTGTTTTTGTTTTTTGTAGAGCTTATCTCTTAGCCTCTGTTTTGTGTGTCTCTTTGTCTCTTTGACTCTGCTACAGAGGAGACTGTGTCAAATACATTACTGATTCTTAAACCTAGGTGTGACTGTCATTTAGGGGTCAAATTAAAAACCATTCAACTGGAGCATTGACAACCATAGAACCTAGCCTTTAGCCAGTCTCCTCTCTAGAGATTTACTGGGCAGCTGCTGAGAGTTTCACTTAATTACATAGTTTTACAAAGAATTCATGCCTTTATATGCTGTCAGAGATTAAATGTGGTTGGCCTGTCAAGCAAAGACCTCACTGCTATGCCAGATATTTCTTTTGGCTTACCTCTGTCTGGTCTCTTGTACATAATCACACTTGGCTAATTGCGCTCAAAACCACTTTTCTTCTTGTTCTTTATTCTATTTTCAAGTAACTAATTTACTTTTAGAGCAACTCGTTTTATTTCTATGTTTGGATTTTTTCCAATAAATAGTGTCTACTAAGAATATTCTCTGATTGTTGATTTCGGTTTTCTGATTTCAGTTTCTTATACATCAACTGTATAATAGTCTGTACCAGCAGAAATTAGAAAGGTAAACTCATTTTTAAAAAGCAGTAAATATTGAAAAATATATATGTGAGAACCAATTAAAAATAATTTGAAGGGTAATTGTACTTTGGGAAGATAGTGATGATAACAGTCTTCAATCTGCCAAGAAAGGTACTAAATCTGATACACTATAAAAAATCTCCAGTTAAGTAGGAGATGGTTCAATGCCTTGATTACTTTGGAAGAGTCAGATTTTCCTAAGTTTGTAGAGAAAAACTTGGCCTTTCTGTTATTACATATGGTGATAATTTTAAGTGACCTCTGATATAATAAAATTAGTATTAAAGTTCATTGAACTGCAGCATCTTGATATTTATTTTATATCATCAAGGAGAATATTAAATAATCCATTAGTGCAATATCTATTCCCTTGAGTACCGTGTTAAGCATTAGAGAAACAAAGATGGGTTCAGGTAGTCTTCCTGTCCTCTAGTACGTCCAGTTTAGTTTACTATAAACCAATAGGTACAATTAAGTGTTGTGCACACTCCAGTAAGATCTATAAAAGGTACAAAGGGGCTGCTTTAACCTGTATTGGTCATAAAACAGCTCTATAAGGAAGTGATTCCTGGTAAGGTTTATATTAAATAGTTATTTCCACAAAAAGAAGGCACCAGAGTTAGTATATGTCTGTTGGGTATTGCTTGACCTGATATAACAAAAATACCCTCAAATACAGAGTATCAAAAAAGATGGCATATCTCTCTCCCACAATGTAATACAGAAATAGGAAGATAGTCTAGTGTATAAGCAGCATTGTTGTATAATCCCTTTGGGGACCAGGTTGATGGAACCTGTTTCTTGGTTACACCAACAATTAGTGTTTTGTGGATTACTTGGGCTGCAGATTCACGGCAGATTCCTATTCAATGGAAGTGGGGCAAAGAGGATGCAGAGAACAAGCACATTTTTCAAGAATATGATGTGCAAGTTGAACATATCACTTCTGTCATATCCATTGATTTAGAATTTAGTAAAGTAGCCATGTCTAGCTGCCAACAAATCTTGGAGAGATAATACCTCGCTGGGTGACCATGTACCTTGCTGAAATTCAAGTGCTAGAGGAGGGCTTCTATTACTAATAAGGAGAAAGGGAGAACGGATTATGGGGAAAAATCAGTTTCTGACACAACTAAGAAGAACGTCTAAGTGGAGCAAAAATCAAGAATATAAATATACTTATGTGTTAATGCTTATAGTTACCCTGTAGAATATATGGAAGCTTTTAAAAGGTGGGAAATTTTTGCCCAGAGGGGAAGAATCCTAGGGTCAGTGTAAAGGTTCATGATGAATAGCAGAGTGATTTACCCTTTGTAAAGCAATCCTTATTACAACATGAAAAACAATCACATATTTTGCTAAACAAACTGTAAAAAAGATATACAGGTTTGATGAGACAACATATGTTCTTTAAAAAAAAACGTTTAAGAACAGTTCCGGAAGATGGCGGCGTAGGAGGACGCTGGGCTCACCGCGCGTCCTGCTGATCACTTAGATTCCACCTACACCTGCCTAAAGAACCCAGAAAACCGCCAGAGGATTAGCAGAACGGAGTCTCCGGAGCCAAGCGCAGACGAGAGGCCCACGGAAGAGGGTAGGAAGGGCGGCGAGGCGGTGCGCGCTCCACGGACTGGCGGGAGGGAGCCGGGGCGGAGGGGCGGCTCGCGGGCCAAGCAGAGCCCCTGAGTCGGGCTGGCAAAAGCGGAGGGGCCGGACGGACTGTGTTCCGACAGCAAGCGCGACTTAGCGTCTGGGAGGTCAGAAGTTAACAGCTCTGCTCAGAAAGCGGAAAGGCTGGAGGACAAAGGGAGGGAGAGCTGCTGAGCCCCCGGCCGGCAGAGCTCAGCTTGTCGGGGAACAAAGGCGCTCGCCAGCGCCATCTCCCCCGCCCATCCCCCAGCCAAAATCCCAAAGAGAACCAGTTCCTGCCAGGGAACTTGCTCGCTCCGCGCAAACACCCAACTCTGTGCTTCTGCGGAGCCAAACCCCCGGCAGCGGATCTGACTCCCTCCCGCTGCCACAGGGCCCCTCCTGAAGCGGATCACCTAAGGAGAAGCGAGCTAAGCCGGCCCCTCCCGCCCCCGTGCACCTTGCCTACCCACCCCAGCTAATACGCCAGCTCCCCAGCACCACAAGCCTGGCAGTGTGCAAGTAGACCAGACGGGCCACACCACCCCACAGTGAATCCCGCCCCTAGGAGAGGGGAAGAGAAGGCACACACCAGTCTGACTGTGGCCCCAGCGGGGGGCTGGGGGCAGACATCAGGTCGGACTGCGGCCCCGCCCACCAACTCCAGTTATACACCACAGCACGGGGGAAGTGCCCTGCGGGTCCTCACCACTCCAGGGACTGTCCAAAATGACCAAACGGAAGAATTCCCCTCAGAAGAATCTCCAGGAAATAACAACAGCTAATGAACTGATCAAAAAGGATTTAAATAATATAACAGAAAGTGAATTTAGAATAATAGTCATAAAATTAATCGCTGGGCTTGAAAACAGTATACAGGACAGCAGAGAATCTCTTGCTACAGAGATCAAGGGACTAAGGAACAGTCACGAGGAGCTGAAAAACGCTTTAAACGAAATGCAAAACAAAATGGAAACCACCACGGCTCGGATTGAAGAGGCAGAGGAGAGAATAGGTGAACTAGAAGATAAAGTTATGGAGAAAGAGGAAGCTGAAAGAAAGAGAGATAAAAAAATCCAGGAGTATGAGGGGAAAATTAGAGAACTAAGTGATACACTAAAAAGAAATAATATACGCATAATTGGTATCCCAGAGGAGGAAGAGAGAGGGAAAGGTGCTGAAGGGGTACTTGAAGAAATTATAGTTGAGAACTTCCCTGAACTGGGGAAGGAAAAAGGCATTGAAATCCAAGAGGCACAGAGAACTCCCTTCAGACGTAACTTGAATCGATCTTCTGCACGACATATCATAGTGAAACTGGCAAAATACAAGGATAAAGAGAAAATTCTGAAAGCAGCAAGGGATAAACGTGCCCTCACATATAAAGGGAGACCTATAAGACTCGTGACTGATCTCTCCTTTGAAACTTGGCAGGCCAGAAAGGCTTGGCACGATATCTTCAGTGTGCTAAACAGAAAAAATATGCAGCCGAGAATCCTTTATCCAGCAAGTCTGTCATTTAGAATAGAAGGAGAGATAAAGGTCTTCCCAAACAAACAAAAACTGAAGGAATTTGTCACCACGAAACCAGCCCTACAAGAGATCCTAAGGGGGATCCTGTGAGACAAAGTACCAGAGACATCACTACAAGCATAAAACATACAGACATCACAATGACTCTAAACCCGTATCTTTCTATAATAACACTGAATGTAAATGGATTAAATGCGCCAACCAAAAGACATAGGGTATCAGAATGGATAAAAAAACAAGACCCATCTATTTGCTGTCTACAAGAGACTCATTTGAGATCTGAGGACACCTTTAGATTGAGAGTGAGGGGATGGAGAACTATTTATCATGCTACTGGAAGCCAAAAGAAAGCTGGAGTAGCCATACTTATATCAGACAAACTAGACTTTAAATTAAAGGCTGTAACAAGAGATGAAGAAGGGCATTATATAATAATTACAGGGTCTATCCATCAGGAAGAGCTAACAATTATAAATGTCTATGCGCCAAATACCGGAGCCCCCAGATATATAAAACAGTTACTCATAAACATAAGCAACCTTATTGATAAGAATGTGGTCATTGCAGGGGACTTTAACACCCCACTTACAGAAATGGATAGATCATCTAGACACACAGTCAATAAAGAAACAAGGGCCCTGAATGATACATTGGATCAGATGGACTTGACAGATATATTTAGAACTCTGCATCCCAAAGCAACAGAATATACTTTCTTCTCGAGTGCACATGGAACATTCTCCAAGATAGATGATATACTGGGTCACAAAACAGCCCTTCATAAGTTTACAAGAATTGAAATTATACCATGCATACTTTCAGACCACAATGCTATGAAGCTTGAAATCAACCACAGGAAAAAGTCTGGAAAACCTCCAAAAGCATGGAGGTTAAAGAACACCCTACTAACGAATGAGTGGGTCAACCAGGCAATTAGAGAAGAAATTAAAAAATATATGGAAACAAACGAAAATGAAAATACAACAATCCAAACGCTTTGGGACGCAGCGAAGGCAGTCCTGAGAGGAAAATACATTGCAATCCAGGCCTATCTCAAGAAACAAGAAAAATCCCAAATACAAAATCTAACAGCACACCTAAAGGAAACAGAAGCAGAACAGCAAAGGCAGCCTAAACCCAGCAGAAGAAGAGAAATCATAAAGATCAGAGCAGAAATAAACAATATAGAATCTAAAAAAACTGTAGAGCAGATCAACGAAACCAAGAGTTGGTTTTTTGAAAAAATAAACAAAATTGACAAACCTCTAGCCAGGCTTCTCAAAAAGAAAAGGGAGATGACCCAAATAGATAAAATCATGAATGAAAATGGAATTATTACAACCAATCCCTCAGAGATACAAACAATTATCAGGGAATACTATGAAAAATTATATGCCAACAAATTGGACAACCTGGAAGAAATGGACAAATTCCTAAACACCCACACTCTTCCAAAACTCAATCAGGAGGAAATAGAAAGCTTGAACAGACCCATAACCAGTGAAGAAATTGAATCGGTTATCAAAAATCTCCCAACAAATAAGAGTCCAGGACCAGATGGCTTCCCAGGGGAGTTCTACCAGACGTTTAAAGCAGAGATAATACCTATCCTTCTCAAGCTATTCCAAGAAATAGAAAGGGAAGGAAAACTTCCAGACTCATTCTATGAAGCCAGTATTACTTTGATTCCTAAACCAGACAGAGACCCAGTAAAAAAAGAGAACTACAGGCCAATATCCCTGATGAATATGGATGCAAAAATTCTCAATAAGATACTAGCAAATCGAATTCAACAGCATATAAAAAGAATTATTCACCATGATCAAGTGGGATTCATTCCTGGGATGCAGGGCTGGTTCAACATTCGCAAATCGATCAACGTGATACATCACATTAACAAAAAAAAAGAGAAGAACCATATGATCCTGTCAATCGATGCAGAAAAGGCCTTTGACAAAATCCAGCACCCTTTCTTAATAAAAACCCTGGAGAAAGTCGGGATAGAAGGAACATACTTAAAGATCATAAAAGCCATTTATGAAAAGCCCACAGCTAACATCATCCTCAATGGGGAAAAACTGAGAGCTTTTTCCCTGAGATCAGGAACACGACAGGGATGCCCACTCTCACCGCTGCTGTTTAATATAGTGCTGGAAGTTCTAGCATCAGCAATCAGACAACAAAAGGAAATCAAAGGCATCCAAATTGGCAAAGATGAAGTCAAGCTTTCGCTTTTTGCAGATGACATGATATTATACATGGAAAATCCGATAGACTCCACCAAAAGTCTGCTAGAACTGATACATGAATTCAGCAAAGTTGCCGGATACAAAATCAATGTACAGAAATCAGTTGCATTCTTATACACTAACAATGAAGCAACAGAAAGACAAATAAAGAAACTGATCCCATTCACAATTGCACCAAGAAGCATAAAATACCTAGGAATAAATCTAACCAAAGATGTAAAAGATCTGTATGCTGAAAACTATAGAAAGCTTATGCAGGTAATTGAAGAAGATATAAAGAAATGGAAAGACATTCCCTGCTCATGGATTGGAAGAATAAATATTGTCAAAATGTCAATACTACCCAAAGCTATCTACACATTCAATGCAATCCCAATCAAAATTGCACCAGCATTCTTCTCGAAACTAGAACAAGCAATCCTAAAATTCATATGGAACCACAAAAGGCCCCGAATAGCCAAAGTAATTTTGAAGAAGAAGACCAAAGCAGGAGGCATCACAATCCCAGACTTTAGCCTCTACTACAAAGCTGTCATCATCAAGACAGCATGGTATTGGCATAAAAACAGACACATAGACCAATGGAATCGAATAGAAACCCCAGAACTAGACCCACAAACGTATGGCCAACTCATTTTTGACAAAGCAGGAAAGAACATCCAATGGAAAAAAGACAGTCTCTTTAACAAATGGTGCTGGGAGAACTGGACAGCAACATGCAGAAGGTTGAAACTAGACCACTTTCTCACACCATTCACAAAAATAAACTCAAAATGGATAAAGGACCTGAATGTGAGACAGGAAACCATCAAAACCTTAGAGGAGAAAGCAGGAAAAGACCTCTCTGACCTCAGCCGTAGCAATCTCTTACTCGGCACATCCCCAAAGGCAAGGGAATTAAAAGCAAAAGTGAATTACTGGGACCTTATGAAGATAAAAAGTTTCTGCACAGCAAAGGAAACAACCAACAAAACTAAAAGGCAACCAACGGAATGGGAAAAGATATTTGCAAATGACACATCGGACAAAGGGCTAGTATCCAAAATCTATAAAGAGCTCATCAAACTCCACACCCGAAAAACAAATAATGCAGTGAAGAAATGGGCAGAAAACATGAATAGACACTTCTCTAAAGAAGACATCCGGATGGCCAACAGGCACATGAAAAGATGCTCAACGTCGCTCCTCATCAGGGAAATACAAATCAAAACCACACTCAGATACCACCTCACGCCAGTCAGAGTGGCCAAAATGAAGAAATCAGGAGACTATAGATGCTGGAGAGGATGTGGAGAAACGGGAACCCTCTTGCACTGTTGGTGGGAATGCAAATTGGTGCAGCCGCTCTGGAAAGCAGTGTGGAGGTTCCTCAGAAAATTAAAAATAGACCTACCCTATGACCCAGCAATAGCACTGCTAGGAATTTATCCAAGGGATACAGGAGTACTGATGCATAGGGGCACTTGTACCCCAATGTTTATAGCAGCACTCTCAACAATCGCCAAATTATGGAAAGAGCCTAAATGTCCATCAACTGATGAATGGATAAAGAAATTGTGGTTTATATACACAATGGAATACTACGTGGCAATGAGAAAGAATGAAATATGGCCTTTTGTAGCAACGTGGATGGAACTGGAGAGTGTGATGCTAAGTGAAATAAGCCATACAGAGAAAGACAGATACCATATGGTTTCACTCTTATGTGGATCCTGAGAAACGTAACAGAAACCCATGGGGGAGGGGAAGGGGAAAAAAAAAAAAAAAGAGGTTAGAGTGGGAGAGAGCCAAAGCATAAGAGACTGTTAAAAACTGAGAACAAACTGAGGGTTGATGGGGGGTGGGAGGGAGGGCAGGGTGGGTGATGGGTATTGAGGAGGGCACCTTTTGGGATGAGCACTGGGTGTTGTAAGGAAACCAATTTGACAGTAAATTTCATATATTAAAAAATAAATAAATAAATAAATAAATAAAAATAAAAATAAAAAAAAAAATAAAAATAAATTAAAAAAAAACGTTTATATTTTAGCTGTAGTACAATTTTGATTTAGCTGGCAATAATGTAGGTAACTGGAATCCACAGGAATCATAAACTTAGTTAAACATTTGTTGGAAGCACGGATTTTGAAGAGCAGGTTATAATAATAAGTAGGTATGTCATATTGTTTGATTGGGTCACTCCTACATAAAAATGGGTAAAATGAAGCCAGGTCAGAATGAACTCCCTCAGTATAACCTATTGCTGTTTTTACAAATTACTTTTAAATTTTAGGTTCAGGATTTATAGAAAAATCCAGCTTAAGCCTTTTACTCAGAATTTATCAGGCAGTATAGGAAAAACATACTGAAGCTTCAGGCCTTACAAAACAAGCAAAGAAAATAGTTGAATCCTAACTGACTTTTACCAAGTTGTTTCTTTTAGGAGTTTGTGGATACAGCTGAACTAAGTGTATATTTTTTATGTTTTATTAAGTTAGGTATTAGCCTCATCAAAAAGTCAGAATAGCTGTCTTTTTCCTGCCCTCATTGTTCATCCGAACCTTGTCCTAAAGTAGATGAGGAAAAATAAGAACAGGGAAGAAGAGATGATAGAGAGAAACTGGAATTTCCTGGCGGATATAGTGGTGCACAGGTACAGATGAAATTTGTTTTTTTAATTTGAGAGAGAGAGAGAGAGAGAGAGAGAGAGAGAGAGAGAGAGAGAGAGCCAGGGAGAGAGGCAGCAGGAGAGAGAAGTGACAGAGAGAATCTTAAGCAGACTCCATGCTCAGTGCAGAGCTCAACACCGGGCTGGATCCCAGGACCCTGGGATCATGATGACCTGAGACGAAATCAAGAGTTGGACACTCAACCAACTAAGCCACCCATGTGTCCCTGCTGTTTTTTTTTTTTTTTAATTTCTATCATAAAGTTACGAACAAATTACTTTTTAAATTAACCTATGATTTTTAGAGCAGTTCTAGGTTTCAGGAAGAAACCTAGCTTTCAGTTCTCTGTTCAGAAAGAACAGAGAAGGGGTGCCTAGGTGGCTCAGTTGGTTAAGGGTCCGACTTTTCAGCTCAAGTCATGATCTCACAGTTGGTGGGTTGGTGAGCTCAAGCCCTGCGTAAGACTCTGTGCTACAACTCAAAGCCTGGAGCCTGCCTCAGATTCTGTGTCTCCCTCTGTCTCTGCCCCTCTCCTGTTTGCACTCTGTCTCTCTCTCAAAAGTAAATAATCATTTAAAAATATTTTTTTAGAAAGAAAGAACAGAGGGTTTTCATCTTTTGCATTTTCCAAAAGAGTTAATGTCAGCATTTCTATTCAATGAAAACAAACTACCTTATGCATAGTTTTTAGGCACTCACTGCAAGAACTTCATTTTTTCCAAGTCAGTTATAAACAGTCTGTGATATGTGTATTTTTTTCCTTCTTATTTTCCAATAGCAGAAATGGCAATGTGTGGACCCAGAGTATAGGGTGATAGAGTTGTGATCAACTGTAAACCTATAGTGTGGGCTATATAATTGTGACTAATCATGAGCCAAAAATATGGACTGATAGAGTAATAATCAATCATAGACTGACAGTATGTGCTGTGCATTTGCAGTTAATTGTGGACCAATAGTATTGCAGTTGTAATCAAAGATTTTGAAAGATGAAGCTAAGGAAGAAGGGCCTAACATTTTATTAGACCCCTGGTGTGTGCCTGGAAATGTCTTGTGGACTTTACCTGTTAAGTTATTGAATTCCCACAGAAATACTGTGAAGTAGGTGTTATGATTTATATGACGAGAAAATGGAACCTAAGGGAGTTTAGATAAGTTCCCCCAAAACCCTTCACATATAAGATGTGGGACAGGTATCTGAACTGCAAAGCCTCTACTCTTTTCATGCCACCACCCCTTTACCTGTGACTTCACTGTGGACTTGCAGACAAGTAGCAGACCTTCCTAATTGATTCTAGTACATTTTTCTGTCCCCAGGTTGGCTCTGTGGTCCTTCTCTTCACTGTACTCTAGATAGCCATTATCAATCAACTATGATTGACATATAAGGTAGAACCTATTTTTCATCCCTAATCTTAGTCCCGATGCATAAAATTTCACTTCTTTATTTAAAAAAAAAATAAGTTTATTTATTTATTTTGAGAGTGACACAGAGAGGGAGAGAAAGAGAGTCAGGGAGAGGCAGAGAGAGAGGGAGAGAGAGAATCCCAAGCAGACTCCACACCATCAGCAGAAATCCTGATATGGTTCTCGAACTCACGAACCACGAGACCATGACCTGAGCCAAAATCAAGAGTCGGACACCCACGCGACTGACTCACCCAGGCGCCCCTCCACCTCTTTAAATAATCTCTTGCCTTCATCACACCTTCCTTTTTCCCTGTTCTTCAGTGTTTCCTCCAACAAACATCAGTACTAATTTGAGCAGGTCTTTATTTGGGTCTATGAACCTTTGATACTTGTTGGTCTGTGCTATCCTAAACACTCAAAGACTTATAACTACAGTGTGCCTTCAAATACCACCACCACCATTTCTTCTTAACTTGTGCGGCAAATAATTCCTCTCTAGGTCTCTTTTGAGATTGAGTATGAAAGGGGAGTGTCATACAATGAAAGTTCCTTTTAACTGCAGTTGTTATTTTATTTAAGTCCCTGCTGTAAGGAAGAGACTCTCAAGTAATTTCATGTAAGAGGATTTATTGTACTCATACAAACACCTGGAAATAGCTAAATCATCCAGGCTAAGTCAGGCAGGAAACAGTAAATTCATGCCCCAAGAAGGGCAGGAGTTCAAGGCTAAGTCCGGCAACAGGATGTTCATTCTTGTTCTTCACCATTATCTGGAGTCCATTGCTTTCTTGGCCTTTTCTCTCTATGTAAATTAGTGATATCACCTTATACTCTATATTTTTAACTGACTCCTGACTTCCACTTTCTCTTAATTTCTGCGTTCTCATGACTTGGGCCTAGATGTGGTCTATTATAGTCTCTAGAATTTTCTGCACAATTCTTTTTCTTTCAGTGTCAGCTCCCACTGTGGTCAATGCCTCATGTATCTTTTATTTTTCTGAGAGTAAGAATCTAATTGACCTAACATGCAAGTATTAAAAAGAAAATGAAAAGCATCCATAACCCAAATATTTAAAGATAACTGACATTATTGTATTTACACATTTTTTACAGTCTAAGAACAAATGATCTTAATATACAAACATAATTGTATATAATTGAGTTCTTATTGTATATGGTTTTCCATTCTCATTTCACATTTCACCTTATGTCATTGGCATTTTCCTATGACGTTAAATATTCCTATGACTTAAAATGTGTCTTTTAGGGATGCCTGGGTGGCTCAGTTGGTTAGGCATCCGACTTCAGCTCAGCTGATGATCTCACAGTTCGTGGGTTCGAGCCCCATGTCGGGCTCTGTGCTGACAGCTCAGAGCCTGGAGCCTGCTTCAAATTCTGTCTCCCTCTTGCTCTGCCCCTCCCCCGCTCATGCTCTGTTTCTGTCTCAAAAATAAACAAACATTTGTGTATATTTCTTACCACAACCTCATTATGAAGATTTTCTGTGCTTTCTTGCACTTAACAAGAGATATTTTGGTTTCATAGGGTGCCATCATTTAATTTCACAGCAGGGTAGAGAAAGGCCATTGATTTCTTCTTCTTGGTTCATCACGTTTCCTGTTACTGTCATCTTCTGCTGCTGATGAAATTTCTCCAGCCACTGGCTAGGTCCCAGCAACACTTCTACATTTCTGCATTAGAGCACAACATAAAACTGGCCTGTGCCATATATAAAATATTGATGATTCCCAGCAAATTCACCAGTGAGCACAGGTAGGCATATTAATTTTTAATTTAAAATCAGAGAGTGCAGAGTGAGAACACACTGCTTTGGCAGAATGCCTCAATTAGATTCTTTATACTAAGATCAGTGGCTTTTCTTTCAGGAGCAGAAAGTTATGAAAACAGTATCTCCCTTCACATTTTATTTATGGATTTTTGTTCAAAGGTACAAACATCTTACAAATTTAAATACAAGCCATTTTGATTGTTACAACACCAAGATATGGTATAAATAGTCTAATAAATAATGCACTTGGAGAACACAGAAATTTGATTAGCTTAGTCTTATGGTCAGCATAAGTTTGAACCAAAACCACTAAACTGGATTTGCATAACATTTATTAGATACTATCTCCCAGACACTGTTGGAAGTTGTTGTATTTATCAGAATATCTTTCTCCTTGACTCCTCACAGCAATTATATTGGGTATTACTATTGCCTCCATTTTATAAGTAAAGACATGACGATGGAGAAGGTATTGGCACACACAACTATAAACGATAGAATTTATATTTTATCCTATGCTTTCTCATTCTGCTCCATTCATTCACTCAGGCATATTTTCTGAGCACCTATGTTATAGAGATGATGCTTGACTCTAGGAATACAATTATGGGCAGACAAGGTTCATTCTTCCTGGGGGTATAGCCCATGAGAGAACCATATCAAAAATAATTTAAAATGAAAATTGTGCAAAAAGACAAATCCTGTATAATATCACTTATATGTGGAATCTTTAAAAAGCCAAATTTATAGAGACAGTGGGTAGAATGGTGTTTAAAAGGGGCTGGGGAGTGAGAGAATTGGGGAGATGCTGCTTAAAAGGTTCAGACTTGCAGTTAGAAGATGAATATGTTCCGGGGATTTAATGCACAGCATTGTGATTATAGTTAAGAATATTGTATTATATACTTGAAGGTGGCCTAGGGACTAGATCTTAAATGTTCTCACCACAGGAAAAAAATGATGATTATATGCTGTGATGGAGATGTTAGCTAATGTTATGGTGGCAATCATATTGCAGTATAAAAGTATACCAAATCAACACACTGTACACCTTAAATGTGAACAATGTTACATTTCCATTATATGTCAATAAAAAGTTGTGCCTGGAGATGTAACATATAGCATGGAGAGTCAATAGCATTGTATCAACTTTGTAAGGTGACAGATGGTAACTAAATTTATTATCATGATCATCACTTCACATTAAATTACTAGGCTGTATACCTAAAACTAATATAATATTGTATGTCAATTATACATCAATAAAATTTTGAAAATTGTGCTACAAAAGTACAAGATTCTTTGAATTAACTGTAAGAACTGACCAAATGTTTTTTGTTTTTGTTTTTTGCTATCTCGTAGGTTCCACCCATTATTTTACTCTTTATTGCTGCTATTTATTGAGTACTTGCTCTCTTTCAGGCACCATGTTAAGTGTTTTGTCGCTTGTTTAATTCAGTCCTCTGAACCCTGAGAACAAAATGCTATAATTATTCCCTATCTATTCATGAGGATGCTGAGGATTAGAGAGGTAATTTACTCAGAGGTACAATGCAGGAGCTGAGATTTAAACTCATCAGAGCTGTCTTGTTTTGAGACCCTTGTGTTCCACCACAGTGCTATTCAATCATTAGTGTTTCATGTTTGTGTCCCTAAGATTATGCATTCATGACTTTTATATTTTTCCTTTCCATTATTCATCATATGCACTCCCCATTCATTTACTCTGTTCCTTACAGGAAAATGTTGCCGACCTCTGCTTTAGTGCTATTCCTCATAATCAGTAAACTATAATGCATTTTATTTGGTATAATATATAAAATGGGGAAATTAGAAATGATAACATATATGTATTTTTTTTTTTTCATTTGAGAGGGAGTGTGAGTGGGTGAGGGGCAGAGAGAGAGGAAAAGATAATCCCAAACAGGCTCCACACTGATGGTGCCGCGGTTCAATGGCAGGGCTCAAACCCACAAACTGTGAGATCATGACATGAACCAAAGTCAAGAGTCGGACACTTACCTGACTGAACCACCCAGGCACTCCACCTTTGATCCTTTCTGAAATGTTAGGTTGGTACTTGCCTCTTATCACCTGTGTTTGCCCTTGGGTATAATGCTTTTCTGCTTTCCCAGAACCTAAACTTCTCTACATCTATTTTCTAAAATTATTACATTCTCCACATCTTTAATGTTTTCCATTAAGTGTATTTGTTATCCTGGGATAAGTGATTTATGCTTAAGGTAACTTTACCGCATGCATCAATAAGATAGTGGTTTTTTCTTCCTATATAACATACAAAAACTTGAAATAATGGCTGTGCCCATATAATCTATAACGTAAATCTCTGAGTTTAAATTCTAACCCGCTCTGTTTTTCCCAGTCCTCTGCCCTGTTATTCTCTAAGTTTCTTTCCCATTCTTCTTCCCCCCTCCTCCTACTTCCTCTGCTTTTATCATTTCAGTTTTTCTCAAAAGTATACATTATATGGAAGATAAGCTAGCCTTTTGAAAAATAGGTTTTCAACTCTTATTTATATTTGATTCAAGTGTATGTGATTTAAAAAAGTGGAATTGTGCCCCTCTACAAGCAGGGACAATTTGTATAGTTACAGGCACCTGCCCGCTTTTGGATTAGCAAACAACACAGCGTAAGTGGAGATCCTATCTCCTGCCTTCTTTCCCTACCATCCCTGTGGCAGTGTCTCCCTATCATACTTTAACATGTTTTTCAGATTTCACTGCATTATAATTGAAGTTTTTCCCCACACTTACACATAAATACGCATGAGACCACATAAAAAGATGTGGATTTCTCAGGAATACGAGGAGTTGAGACTGTGCTACAACATTAATACAAACTAACTGAAATACACTAAGACTAACAAGATGTTAAGTTAAAGTTAGAAGAGGTGCTATTAACTGAGAGAAATTAGTAAGAAACATATGTGGGTTCATTTCTAGACTGAGACAGCCCACGGGGTATCATTAGATTGCTAAATATTGAAAAATATTCTTCTGTTTTGAGACTATAATAGGTTTACATATCTGAAAAAAAATACACATACCCACACTCAAGGCAGTTTCTTAAAACTTCCCATTGACATTCAATCTATATATTATTCTACCTTTTTAAAAAATTTTTGAAACATACAAAGAAGTATGCTAAATTTAGGTTTCCATAATACAAGTTACAAAGAATTTTTTTATTTATTTCAGGCTATTTTGGAGATTTTGGTTAGTGTTTTAAAACCACTGAGTCTCCCACTAAATACCTAGCCCATGTAACATTTCCAAATCTGTTTTTCCTCACCTATAAAAAGTGAAAGTTGGACCATATCATTGCTCAGGGCTCTTTAAGCCTTAAAATTCTGTGATTCTGTCTATATAAAATCCAGAGAGTCTTCTGTCCATATACTCAGCACAATGTCAAGCAGCAGAAATATAAAACACGTTGTGAGTCTGAAAAAAAAATAATGTTTTAAGGACAGC
Organism: Neofelis nebulosa; assembly: GCF_028018385.1. Taxonomy (NCBI): domain Eukaryota; kingdom Metazoa; phylum Chordata; class Mammalia; order Carnivora; family Felidae; genus Neofelis; species Neofelis nebulosa. Next base: position 86,419,550 of record NC_080785.1, read on the forward strand.
ACTTTTAAACAACAGCAACAAAAACAAAAACAACACTGGCACTACCCCAGGAAAACCTCTTTAGATTTCTGAAATGTTTTATCTCTTTTATGTATCATCTTAGGAAGGAAAACATAGAAAAAATGTGATGTTCAGGAACATGAGCAGAAGGCAGGATTTAAACTCAGGAAACAGTGTGTCCATGAAATTTAGTCCTGAGGGAAGACGGGGATCTGAAAGGAGTTGCATATTATACTTTTTGTGTATGCATACTTCTGTCTGTGGAATATTTTAGCAAATACTCATAAATAGCACAACATGTTATTCTTCATAATAATTACAAATAGCATTATTCCTTGGTAATATCTAGTTTTTAACTTACCTGCCATTGCCAAGGTCATATATAATTAAGCTGAGAATGTTAAACAATGGCCTTCACTTTTCTCATCTACACAATTAAAAGTAGGCAGTTGTTAAACACTGGAAGTAGTGCCTCTAAGGAACTTTTTATCTCTCTGATACTCTGTGCAAGTATTGAACTGAATATCTGAATGGATTCTAGCAGGCAGGAATCAGTGTAATACAGGATAGTCAAAGATTATTTTGACCTTGAAGGGATACTTTTTAAGAAATATCTTTTCAATTATGACCATTTTGAATTTTCTAAATTAAGACTGAGTTCCTTTCAGAGATTTGGAGGTAATAGTTGCCTATAAACTTATTTCTTACAACCCATCTGAACATAAAATTCTTAAGACACCAGTGTGCAAGGGTACTGTCATTCAATCAAAAGATTTTGGACACGTGTTATTTAAGACTTATTGTATGAGGTTAACATACTGGGGCTTTTGTTTTCTACTAAGTTTTACCTCTTTTTCTTGGCTCTGCATTAGCATCAGCCATTATGTCTCTCACCTGTTAGTCTTTCTAGAGCTGATTCAGTGTAGCTGGTTAGCTACATGTCACTCTCATTAAGTGGCAGCCACCCCAGAACACCAGGACCAAGGAGGTTAAATGTACAGAGATAAATCATTTTATAACCATAGGAAAACAGAATACTATGCAGTCGGCATGGAATACTAGGAAAGTAAAACTCAGGAAAATAAAAACCAGCTCTAAGCCCATAGTTGCATTGAATGTTCTATAAAAATTCCTGATTTTTTTTTTTTTAAATTTGGGCATTCCTAGTTGTACCATCTGATTGTATCATTATCCATGTAATCAACCTGGCTGGAATATTGTATGTAATAAATAAGTACTTTAGAGTTATTTGCAAGAAGTGTATATTCTGGAGACAAGTTTGCTGCTCCTGTCGCATTCCTGTGTTTTTGTTAGTATCTGTTCTCTGACAGGCTTCATACAGTTGTTTACGTGAGCAAGTATTTAATATAAAATTTCTGTTGAGCTGCGGCACCTGGGTGGCTTAAGCATCTGACTCTTGATTTCGGCTCAGGTCATGGTCTCACATTTCTTGAGTTCGACCCACACATCAGGCTCTGTGCTGATGGTAGGGAGCCTGCTAGGAAATCTCTCTCTCCCTCCCTCTCTGTCCCTCCCTGGTGCTCTCTCTCCCTCTCTCAAAATAAGTAAATAAAAACTTTAAAAATGTCTGTTGAGGTAATTAAACAATACATGGACACCATTGGTTGGAATTGCAGAATATTAAATTCTTTTTTTTTTAATTTTTTTTTAAGTTTATTTATTTTTGAGACAGAGAGAGACAGAGCATGAACGGGGGAGGGGCAGAGAGAGAGGGAGACACAGAATCGGAAACAGGCTCCAGGCTCTGAGCTGTCAGCACAGAGCCCGACGTGGGGCTCGAACTCACGGACCGCGAGATCGTGACCTGAGCCGAAGTCGGCCGCTTAACCGACTGAGCCACCCAGGCGCCCCAGAATATTAAATTCTTAAGGAATCTCATTCATTCATTCATTCATTCATTCATTCAACAAATATTCATTGTATGTGCAGGCATAGTTCTTGGCATCTGCACTATATCAGTAAACAGTAAAGAGCAAAACCAAACAAAACTATGCTATTGCAAAGTTTATGTTTCAGTGAACCTAAACTAACCCAATCTCCCATCTTAAGACTTTAAATTAGCCCAGATAAATAATATCTAGGTCTAGAGAACAGCAGAAACAATTAAAGACAGGGGTATACAGGAGAACATTATGTAGTTCACTTTAGTTGAAACTTAAAGATAGGACAGGGGAGCAATGTATGTGAAGAATGGAAAGTGCTTATCAAAACCAAAACATGGAGGGTCCAAAGTTGGGGTGCCTGGCAGAGTCAGAACTAACTGTAACCAAACTATGGGGAGCTAATTTTGGCTTTAGCGACATCAAAAGATACAATCTTTTTGAAGAAGATGAATGTTAGTGGGGGTAGAAAGAAACATGGAGGGAATAAAGTGGAGAGACATTTGGAGTAAATGTATCCAGCTAGTAAGGACAGTATTGAAGTGGCCCAAGTGAGAGGTATCAGGGCCTCGCAGAGGTGGCAGAAAATACATCTATACATACAAATACTGACCCTTGAATAAAGTGAGAGTTAGCAGTGCTAACTCATAGTTGAAATTCATGTATAATTTTTGACTTTTCAAAATCTGAACTATTTAATAGCCTACTATTGACCAGAAGCCTTACTGATAACATAAGTGATTAGTTAACATGCATTTTGTATGTTATATGCATTATATACTTTACTTTTAGAATAATACCTAACTTTTCCTTTTTTATTTTTTTGGTATTTCTAGGCTGGTTTCTCTGCAGGTTTTTCAAATTGTCACAAATGTCCACAATTTTTTCCAATATATTTATTGAAAAAAAATCCATGTATAAGTGGACCTGGACAGTTCAAACCATGTTGTTTGAGGGTCACGTGTGTGTGTGTGTGTGTGTGTGTGTGTGTGTGTGTGTGTTTGTATTCTTTTTTTTTTTCTTTCAAACATGTTGAGTTGGGTTACCAGATTTGTCCCTGGAAAACCTGGTAGTTAATATATTATTTATTTTTATATAATCTTGTTTATCTAATGCTTTGCCCTACACTACTTGATAGTGAAGATATATTAAGTAGTGTTATGTAGGAGAGGCTCAGAGGCACATCTGGCTGGAAGGAGGGCTAAGGGACTTATCTTCCATAACAAGCACCTATTTTATTTACCTTTACTAACGATTAATGAAAAACCATCAAAAGATGCTTTCATCCACTTTACATGAGATTGAGAATATGCCAGTTGTGCATTGGTGCTCTTGAACCAGGGCTGTATTTTCGTAATGTGCCTTTAAGTCTTAAGAAGTGGTCAGTAGTTGGTTTTCAGCTTTAAAATGTACATATACATTAATTGGTAAAAGGTAGACCCATTGTACTTCATTTAAATCATCTTATATTTTCAAGTTTAATTCATTTTCATATTGTACACAATGAATCGTAAGAGTTGTCAGGGTCCCAAATGAGTGACTTGTTCAAGCTGGCCTGGGCCATAAGCGTCAGTGTGTGGAAGTTAGTGAGATGGGGGCATACAAGCCAATGCCAGGAGCGCCTGGGTGGCTCAGTTGGTTAATAATCCGGCTCAGGTCATGATCTCATGGCTTCGTGAGTTCAAACCCTTCATCAGGTTCTGTGCTGACAGTGAGAAGCCTGCTTGGGATTCTCTCTTTCCCTCTCTCTCTGCCCCTCCCCCACTCACACTGTCTCTCTCTCAAAATAAATACATAAACTTAAAATAAATAAAATAAATAAAAAGTCAATGCCAGAATCACAGAGCCGCTTCTTGAGAAGAGTGGGAATGTCATCTGCAGGACCAGCTTCATGAGTGTGTTACCCACAATCCCGTGTTCAAAATGGCCCTTGTGCTTGTTTGGGTGTTCTGCTATTGCTCTCTTGAAATTTTAACAGTGCTGAACAAGAGACTCCACTTTTTCATTTTGCACGATCCTGCAGGTTATGTAGCCAGTCCTGACCATCTGTGTATCACTTGGGCTCTAGTCATCTGACATGCTTCGTCTTAGCTCCGTTGTCTGCTTCTCTCCTCTATTTCTACTTGTCCCTCTGAGTTGCCTTTCCTCTCTGCGTTATGGTTTGCACTTAGCATGGCTCTGCTGACTTTTCTCTGTGTGACTTCTGTACTTTCGCACAGTTTTTGCTCTTTTTATGCCTTGCCTCATTACTATTTCCCAAGAGAGAGTGTGGGATTGGACTATTAGACATTATATCCAAAAAGGACACTTGCATCCATTAGGGATTGTAAGAACAAGTCCTTTAGTTGATGAGCTTTCCAAAGGCCTATTAAAAATCTTTGGGATCAGGAAAACACAGTGATCTTGGCTCAAAAATAGAAATAGAAAGCTACAATATCAAAATTACCACACATTTAAGTAAATATTTAAAACCCACTGGTGGTTAAATTTTAAATTATTTTTATTTAATTTAATTAAAAGTATTTTATTTAATTAAAATTATTAAATTTTAGGGGCGCCTGGGTGGCGCAGTCGGTTAAGCGTCCGACTTCAGCCAGGTCACGATCTCGCGGTCCGTGAGTTCGAACCCCGCGTCAGGCTCTGGGCTGATGGCTCGGAGCCTGGAGCCTGTTTCCGATTCTGTGTCTCCCTCTCTCTCTGCCCCTCCCCCGTTCATGCTCTGTCTCTCTCTGTCCCAAAAATAAATAAAAAAACGTTGAAAAAAAAAATTTAAAAAAAAAATTATTAAATTTTAATTAAAATTAAATTATCATAAAAAGTTCATGATATTTTAAAAACAATTTTGCTAGATGTTTCTCAGTTCTGAATTCCAAAGGAATTTATTTATGACGAAAAACATGACCAATTGAAAAAAAAAAAGAAAAAAGAAAAACATGGCCATTTATAAATTGATTTACCTATAGACAAATAAACACATTAAAAAAAATATCTTTGCATGCATACATTTTTATATAGTTTACATGATATGGGGTACCCAGATGAGTAGTTTATAGAGTTTACGTAGGTGTTAAAATGGTCTGGTGTCCCATATAGCAAGATATTTTTACATGGTATTCTTAAAATAAGTCACAACATAGGATTTGAACTTCCCTTGGATATAAGGTACAGATGACTATATTTCAGTTAGTCTCCCATCCCTGGTATAGTAAGTTGCAGTTAAGGTTTCTCTATGGTAAAAACACGGTGTGATCATAACAATAACATTGGAAAGTTCCACAGCTTGACCAGTATATATTTACCATTTACAAATTAATTCTAAACTTGCATTTGTTGTCTCAAAGTAGCAAAGTAAGTGTACTATTACTCAATACCAACTGCGTTTTAGATTGTTAGGAGAGGAGGGGTTTTGCCAGATTTTTCTGGATTATCTTAAATGTACTTTATAGAAGGTATTTGCAAGAAGTCATTTTAGGTATTCTGAACTATGTTCCTGCTGCAACACAGTGAAAACCGATGGATAAATTATCTTTAAAATGTTTTCACATTCTGTACTGACCTGTAAGCTGGCAAAATAATGATAATGATAAGAAACAAAATCTTTATTGGCTGTCAGTGTCCTTCAGCTAAAGGCCACCAGGAATGCATTGAGAGTTAAATAGGTTGGGATTTATTTATTACCCATTGCATTGAGGGAGAACATTTGCCTGGAGAAACCATGGCTGTCTCAATAGATGCTAGAAACAACCTACTGTTTGGGCTTTGGTTAGGAGATTTGGGGAAGGGTCGAATGAAATAGGGTTTTCCTCTAGATTGAATGCAGTAAAAAAGCAATGGTAGTTGGGTAGCTCAATAGATCTTATCTACGGGGGATAAACTAGAAAGAAGATAGAGCAGTAATAAGTCATATACACATTTTAAATACAGTGAGGTGGTGTTTTCATAGTTTGTGTGTAGCATGGTGACATTGTTTGTGTCAGTGTTGAGAGACAATTATGAAATAGCTTTGTTTTGTCTCCTTTTATTATGGTTTCAGAGTAACGGTGTCTGAGGTTGATATTCTGTGAGATTATGTTATTAAATACTTACAGATTGGAACACCTGGGTTACTGAGCTGATTGTGTGTCTGACTTTGATCTCACCTCAGGTCTTGATCTCAGGGTCATGAGTTCAAACCCCACTTTGGTCTCCATTCTGGGTGTGGAGCCTATTAAAAAACATAAACAAAAACTTACAGATCTATGTTAGCAAAACCTAAAGTTAGATCAATCGAGGGATTTAGGAATCATGTCCCAATAAATCATCAGGGTACTTACCACAGGATAACCTTCATGTTCTAACCTCTGTATTACTTTTCAGCCTCATTTCTTTTCTCTAGACATAGACAATTCTTGGAGTTCTCTCAGTATTTTCTCATTGGCTTTCATCTACATACTTACATTATCACATTTGTCATATTATGTTGTGAATCTGAGTACATGTCTTTTTTAGTTGTTGAATTGTGAATTCTGATGGCAGGGGAAAAAGTCTTATAATCACTCTTTGATTTTCTATTAGTATTCAATATAATATACTATTTGTACTAAACCCCTAATGCTTGTCAAAATAACCTGAATTCTCCAGCTTTCGTTTTATACACGTTTTTAATCATGCCATCAGTATTCTCTGTCCTTCAACCTTTTTTCCTCTTTGGATGAATAATATAAAAAAATATGAAAGTAGTAACTTCCCTACATGTTTTATGGACTTTAAAAGCATGATTCTCTTGAAATTAGCAACATTTGCCTGCCCAGAAATCATAGGAACGGAACATATTATTCCTGCTTTATGTAACTGTTTGTGTTCTGCAAAATGTTTATTTTGTTGTGGTAATCTACATTTCTTGACAATACTAATTAGAAAAGCATAAAGACACAAGAAAATTCCAAGACTGTTCTTAAGCTTAAATGAATTCTGTTAACATAAAAGTACCAAAGCCTATCCTAATATTATAGTTTGAAATTAAAACTTAAAAGACTTTTATCTAGTACCATTTATCTGAAATAGTTATTTGATTACTCAGTATTTATGTCTAAATATTTAGTGTGGCAAGTACAAAGCTAAGGCACACTAAAAATCACCTTTAAACGTACCATGAGATTTGCAGTTAAGAGAAAGTAATTTATTTTTCTGACTTAAAACATGAAGAAATTAAGCTACTATGGACATAATATTCAATGGCAGAATATTTTAGCATTTTTTTCTAAAATAAAGATGAGTATGTGTGTGTGTGTGTGTGTGTGTGTAATATTATTTCAGTGTCATTCTAATATCAAGTGTTATAGTGCCTAGCTAATGAAAAATAATTTTAGTGTGTTTTTTAAGACTTTACCTATTTTATGTATCTGTTGCTCTGCTCTTTTACCATTCTGATAAGTGTTACTAGTAGAATTATTAGAATAAGCTCTGGATAGTTGGTTTTCATAGGTTAACCCACAAGCAATTTATGAAATCACAAAGAAAGGGATAAGGATGCAGCCTATTAAGATGCATTACAGTGACACTCATTTTCTACAATTTAAAATAAAGGACATACCAGGCAAAGACTCAAGCCCATGCTTTGGCAGTATTTCACCTTCATGCTTGGATAACTCTCCTAATAGGCCATCATAGTGGGAGACTTATATTTCATAGTTCAGACTACAATGGAAAGGAGTTTAACGTTTACTGAGTTCTAAAAATCTGCTTCTGCTGCTTCCATAGCATACAATCATAATCCTTCCTCATTATATGCAGAAAAAACAATGTCATCTAAAACATGAAAATAGCTTTAAGATATTATTTAAGTAATTAATTTTTATTAGAGGCCTTTATAATACATGAATTATGAGGGATTTGAATAATTAATAGTGATGCTACATAATATAAAATATATAATTCTAAGCCTATTCAAGTGGTATATGTAAATCTTGTATATGCTTATATATTTATTTCACAGATCTGTGTACTTTTATCAATGTTTATTAATGTAACTTAGGGCTTTACCAAATTTCTTTATTTCATGACACACACACACACACACACACACACACACATATATAATTGTTTGTGTACTGTATGTGTATTATAAACTCGTACCTATTTATGTATGGGCATTTTCATATTTTGTTAGTCTAATATGGCTTATTGTCTTTACATTGCAGTAATGTTAGGTCAATTCATAAAGAGCTATGTTGTATTACTATTTTATATTCCCTGTGTTGTTATAAAATTTAGTCCCTTTTATATGAATATGGTATATATCATTTTATATCTCTATCTTGCTTTCCTTAATTTAATGAACAATAATTTAACAATTATCCAAATTGTCTTAATTTACGCTATCTTGCGATAAAACGAGTACGTGTCTTTCAAGTTTCAATGGTTTGATTGATGTAACCTAAAATATACTAAATAGTTATATGGCAACTAATAACATGTCTTGCTGGCTAATACAGTAAGTGTCATAACAGAAGCTTGATACCCTCTTATAAAATCATTAGTAAAATAGTCTCATTATGTTTTTACTCCTGTTCCCAAATGGGAGAATGTAAGCCATAAACTCATTTTTTTTGTTTTTTTAATATATTCATTCAAAATGATCACTTGATAATACTGTACATTGTCATTTTGCTTAATATAAGAAGAAAATGAATTGACTTTTTCTTCTAGACTTTAGCCAGAAGACCTCAGCTGTCATTTCATGAAACAAAACTGTATATTATGAAACAGACTTTATCTGCCTATTACTTTTTTAGTGAGGCACTACATTTCTTCCTTAAAGTATTTAACTTTTAGAAAATGTTTGGTTCTAACTTTAGATGGTGATCAGAATTGCCTTTATTTTTCCCCCACAATGCCTTAAAATAAATCTTGATTTATAAGACTTTGGTACCTGCATCATGCAGTAGAAAGAGTGAGATGGGCAGAGCAGAGTTCTTGTCTTAATTCGAAATCTTACCAGCTTTATGACCTTGAACAAATTTTGCAAACTCACCAAGGTTTAATTTCCTTATGTGTAGAGTAGAAATCATAATACTTATCCTTAGAATGTTTTCAGACTTTCTTAGGTTCTAATTATTCTTACGTTTGAGAAGTGTTAGTTGCTAGAGTTGCCATGCCGAAGTACCACAGACTTAAGTGGCTTAAACAACAGTAATTCATTTCTTCACAGTTCTGGACGCTAGAGGTCCAAGATCAGTGTGTCAACAGACTCACTTTCTTTCTAAGGATGTTCTCCTTGGCCTGTAGATGGCTGTTTTTTCCAGAGTCTTCTCACAGTCTTCCCTCTGTGTATCTGTGCCCCAGTTTCCTCTTATGAAGAAAAACACCAATATTGGAATAGGGCCCTCACAATGGCCACATTTAAGGGCTAAAAATCTTTAAAGGCCTTATTTCCAAATACAATCACATTCTGAGGTACAGCGGGTTAGGACTTCAATATATGAATGGGAAGGAGGGTGGTCACAATTCAGCCCATAACGCCACTCCATATCAAATCAGACATATTAATTAATTATTTTGAAGTATATTTGAATTGATCGTAAAGTCATAGGAAATTGCAGAGACACTACTGATCCTGTGTATGTGTGTATCTTTTACCTAATTTCCCCCAATAGTTACATCTTACATAATTATAGTACAATTTCAAAACCAGCAATATGACATTAGTATAAAGCATGTGTATTGTGTTATGTTATTGTATTGCTTATGTAGATTCATATAAACATCTCAAACAAAATACGGAGCCATTTCATCATCAGAAGGTTCTCCCTTCCCCGGACAATCGCTAATCAGTTTTCTATCTGTACAACAATTTGGATAGATCTTAAAGATAATATGCTTTAAAAATGAAAATGAGTGAAAAAAGTCAATATCAAAAGGTCACATACTATGTGATTCCATTTATATAACATTTATGAAATAACAATTAAAAAATAAATATTTTAAGTTAATTTTGTTGGGGTACAATTTGTAAGTAATAAAGTGTACCCATTTTAAGCATACACTTCAATGAGTTTAGATACATGTGTATATTCATATAACTACCACCCTAGTTAAGACATAGAAAATTCCAATCACCTTCAAAGTTCTTTGCTATTCTTTTACAGGCAAACTTTACCCCTACCCCAGGAATCCACTGATCTGCTTTCCATCAATATAGATTACGTTTATTTTCATACAAATGATATCATACAATAAAAACCTTTTGTGAAAAGCTTTTATCTGTTCACTATAATGCTTTTGAGGTTCATCCATGAGTTGCTGAGAAGTACTTCATTGTGTAAATACACACAATTCATGTACTCATTATTCTGTTGACATATATTGGGGTTTTTCCAATTTGAGGATATTATGAATAAAGGTGCTATTTACATTCAACTGCAAGTCTTTTTATGGACACTTATTTTCTTGATTTTTCCTGGGTAAATAAAGAGGGGGATTGTTGTGTCATGTGGTAAATACATGTATACATTTATAAGAAACTATCAAACTGTTCTTTCAAAGTGGTTGTACTATTTTGCCCTTGTAGCAGTACCATATGAACGTTCCAGTTGCTTCATATTCTTGTCAACATTTCATGTTTTGAGATTTTGTTGTTGCTGTTGTTTTAAATTTTAGCCATTCTGAAGGATATGTAGTGGTAATTAACCGTAGTTTGAATTTGCATTCTGTAAAAGCTAATGATGTGTAGCATTTTCATGTGATTGTTGACCATTCATTTTCATTTATTTTTTAAAAATAATTTTTTTAATGTTTAGTCATTTTTGAGAGACAGAGAGAGACAGTGTGAGCAGGGGAGGGGCAGAGGGAGAGGGAGACACAGAATCACAAGCAGGCTCCAGGCTCTGAGCTGTCCGCACAGAGCCCGACGCGGGGCTTGAACCCATGAACCACAAGATCATGACCGGAGCAGAAGTTGGACACTTAACTGACTGAGCCACCCATGCACCCCTATTCATTTTCATTTATATTCTTTGGTGAAGTGCCTGTTAAGATCTTTGGCTAAATTTTAAAACCCAGTTGTTTATCTTAAGTTGCAAACATTCTTTATGCATTGTGGATACAAGTCCCTTGTCAGAGATCAATATTGTGAATATTTTATCCCAGACCATGACTTGCTTGTTTCATTTTCTTAATACTGTCTTTTGAAGAAGAAAAGCTTTTAACATTGGGGAAATCTAATATATATATATATATTTTTGTTGTTGTTGTTGTTGTTGTTGTTGTTCTTAGTGTTTTATAGGGTGTTGACAAATTTTTGTTTACTAAGTTTGTGGAATTTTTCTCCTGTGTTTTTTTTTTTCTAGAAGTTCTATGTTTTTAACTTCTATATTTAGATTTGACATCCATTTCAAATTAATAACTGTCTGTGGTGTGGTAGGAACTGAGGTTTTTTTTTTGCATACATATTTAATTAGTCCAGCAATATTTGTTGAAAAATCCTCCTTTCTCTATTGAATTGCCTTGGCAATATTTCAAAAACTAACTGAACATATGTGTCAGTCTATTTCTAGAATCTCTTATGTCCCATTTATGTACTTACCTTTTGTCATATCTAGATATAAGCATGTGTCATATTAAAATAATATTTCTAGGTTCATGAGATGATTAGATATTATTTTGTATTAATGTAATAATTGTACATTTCCTGATACAACATGAACTTTTATAATTACTTAAGCATAAATATTTTATTATAATCATGTTTATTCATATTATCATTTATTAATCTTCTCTAGATAATTCTTACTATAAATACAAGCAGCAATAAAAATGAAAATTAGTAAATACAAGATAATTGAAATGAGATAAAATAGAGTTTTGATAACCACCATGTTTTGACAGTGGTTTGACACATTCCTATTCAAGGTCTCTGTTGCATTTAAAAATATAGTTTAAGAAACAGGCTCATAACAATAGAAAACAAACTGGTGGTTGCCAGAAGGGAAGGATGTGGGGAGATAGGCAAAGTAGGTGAAAGAGATTAAGAGATACAATTTCCAGTTACAAATAAATATGTTACAGGGTTGAAAAGTAAGTTATAGGGGAAATTGTCAGTAACATTGTCATAATTTTATATGGTGACAGATGTAAACTACACTTACTGAGTGAGGTGAGCATTTATTTTATTAAAAAATATTTTTAATGTTTATTTATTTTTGAGAGACAGACACAGAGTGTGAGCCAGGCAGGGGCAGAAAGAGGGAGACACAGAATCTGAAGCAGGCTCCAGGCTCTGAGCTGTCAGCACAGAGCCTGACTTGGGGCTCCAATTCAGGAGCCATGAGTGAGATCAAGACCTGAGCCACTTAACTGCCTGAGCCACCTTGGTGCCCATGGGGTGAGCATTTCTTAATGTGTATAATTGTCAAATCAGCATATTATACACCTAAAATTCATATTATATTTAAACCATACTTTAATTAAAAATTAAAAACATGTTAAAATAAATGAAAAGATATACATCCAGTAAAACAATAGACAGTTTGGAAAATTTTCCAAAATCCAGAATTATTTAATGCAAAAATAACTTGCACAAATAAATGTTAAAATAATGGAAAGAATTAAAAATTATTCCATTCGCTTACTTAACACCAAAACTATTTAGCAAAGTTTTAGATTCAAATGCTTCCTCCAAATCAAAATTAAAGTATATTTTCATATATAACTTACAGGATTATGAATTGGATTTCAGTCTTTTTTTATATACATGTTTACATTTAGAAACATAAGTAACTGGATCTAGATAGAATCAGAAATTTTACATTATTTGGAGGAAAAGTCCCCTTAATGGAAAAATATCAATTTTATTAATTAGAATAATGAAAAACTTTATTACTAGGTATATATCCTATTTTATATATTTTTGAATATCTTAACTATCTTTGAGCTGAATTTCTGTGCACCTTATGATATTGATTGAAATAATTCTCAGTGGAATTTACGTAATTATGCCTTTACTTATTTTTAGAAAGACTGCATAAAAGGTGACTCATGAAGTCTTTTATACTTTAATTTACTAACATCATAATGTTGTCATGTTAAAGAGCTTTATTTGACATAGGGCAGCTATTTTACTAATGCGAGGTAGATAAACCTATAATTTTTCAAGTAGTTTAAGGGCCAGCTTCACAACCATATAGTAAGAACTATATTAGAATGTTAATAGATTTTTGCTGCTTTTCATTCCGAATGTCTCATAAAGCAAAAATTCAGTTTATGGTAGAGCAACAAAAACTCACCTTAAATTGCAGCATCACTTTTTTTTAAATTCCAGGAATATAGTGATTCAAAAATGGCCATATATTTGGAGATTAGATATTCCAAAACAAATACTTTATAAAAAAGAATCACACGCTTCTCAATTCATTATATGTCAAGAAACATCTGTAGAGGTGATTATTTCCCTTATAATAAGCTGAGTAGGGGCAATTGCAGAACTTTAAAAGTCTAAGTGGTAATCATTAAGGTTTACATTTAGGATATCAGTCAACTTTCCAGTCTGCTCTAAACAGCTACTGAGAGCCCTAATTCCTTACTAGGAAATTCATCCTTTTTGAAGTTAATACCAGATTAGATAGCAGTTAAATCTGGGAAAACTGCCAGTTGTTATTGCCATATTATTATTTTTTGTATTTGAAAGTGCTACTAAAGCAGACTTCTGCTGCCACCAAGGCTGAGGATGAGTGGCTTTTTATTATATGCTTATGGTCAGAATTCAATTGTTCACATTTACCTGCTGCCATTTTGGTCCTGCTTTGGCTAATTGGCAAGTGGGAGCATCTGGGAGTGAATATTTAGTAACAGCTCCCTGGAGAAGGTTTCTCGTGTATGTTTTATAACTTCGGTTGTAGTTCTCTGCCACAAAAATTTTGCTTGATTATATTGGCCTTCCTCATAAGGTGGCTCTACCTCTAAGCATTTGAAAAAAAACAAAACAAAACAAAACAAAAAACAACCAACTGATCAACCAGACAAACAACATAAACAGAAAATAGAAATTACAGGGGATTTAAAATAGGAGAATCTGGGGAAAAGGTTGATTGAACTAGGAAAAGAAGTAGTAAAATGACCTGAGCCAATATGCATATTAGCAACTGGGAAATTCTCTTGGTAAATATTGGAATTTGTATGGAGGTATGGGGCACAAAGTGGGCTATATGTCTCAACCACAACCTGTATGCCAGGTGGACTGTTACATTGAAATGTAATTTAAAGGACATTAAATTACATTTGAAATGAAAGGTGAATTTTAAGGAAACATATCAATGTTTATTAGAAGCAGGAATAAAAGGAAAGAAAGAAAGAAAGAAACAGAACCCTTGCACAGCATTCTCAGTGTTTTAGGCACTGTGACAGCTCCACACATGAAAGGCTCGCACCTTGGAGGATGCAATAGCATTGTGGTGGCAAGACCCACAGTATCTATTCAGAGTTGCTGTGTGGCCATAAGATTAGCAAGAAACCGGGAAGGAAGGGGTGGTGCCTGGGTGGCTCAGTGGGTTAAGAGTCTGACTGTTGGTTTCAGCTTAGTTCATGATCTCATGTCCCATGAATTCATGAGTTTGAGCGCCACAGCTGTGAGTTTGAGCCCCTCATTGGGCTCACCGCTGTCAGTGAAGAGCCCAGTTTGAATCTTCTGTCTCCCTTTCTCTCTGCCCCTCCGCTGCTCATGCTCACAATCTCTTTCTTTCAAAAATAAAAATAAAAAATAAAAATAAAAGATTGGCAAGAAACTAGGATAGTGTGTCTCGATGTGTCACTTATTTTGTATGCTCTTGCAGGCCAATAGTTTTGTAAACTACTATAAAAATGAGTTACTAGAAAAAATTTTAAAATAAAAGTCCCTTGTGGTTTTTGTTAGTGTGTTTGTTTTGCTATTAGATTTAAAGCTTAAAAATGAAACCATCCTGACAATTACTGGCAATATTTCTTACTTTAAATTTCTGAACAGTATCAAGCAGTTCACTCACAATCACTGGATTAAGCATTATGCAGAAGTGATCTGGACGCTCCAGAGTCCTATTTCAAGTGCATTTAGGCTATTGGGCCAAATTATTATGCTGTGTCCGTATAATAACAAAGCCACTACAATTTTCCTAACCATCTATTATCCTGAACACTTTATTTTGCCAAAAGAAACTTATTTTAGTATTTCTTATGCTGATTGATAACACTCCAAATATAGATTTGGAAACAATATTTGAAATCCCTATGTAATCTCCTCTGGAGTGTTGAGTCTTGATTAAGGTAGTTTAACACAAACTGTCCATAGGTATAGACTTAAGTTCACTTACACATCTTACACACATGTATGCACAATGTTTATTCTAAAGTATTTTAGCAAAAATTCCAGTATGTATTATTAAAACAACAACAATAGGTCAGAACCCAAATGATTATTTGAGTTGAGTTTAAAGAAAGACCCTTCACTTAGGTGATCAACTGGTTTAAAATCTCTAGGAAACATAAGTCTATATACCTCCCTTGCATTAAATAAAGTTACACTTCAAAGCACATTTACCTATGTA
Source organism: Neofelis nebulosa (assembly GCF_028018385.1). Lineage (NCBI taxonomy): Eukaryota > Metazoa > Chordata > Mammalia > Carnivora > Felidae > Neofelis > Neofelis nebulosa. Next base: position 86,435,001 of record NC_080785.1, read on the forward strand.
TAGTCCATCACCATCTGCACATTTCCAGTGTAGATAATACATGGAAAGTTCTGTGTCCAAGATAATTTTACCAATACAGAAACCAAGACTGGAGCAGATGTAAAAGAGTTCTATATATAGAACAGATCTAAGAACATCCTTCCACCAGATCTTCTAAACCTGGACTTGTGATTCAAATATCTCCTGGCTTCTAGTATTTTTCATGAAATGGTTTGTTTTCTTGAGAATTCATGTACTTAATGAATCTTTATGTTCTCTTATAGTCATTCCTCATCACTGAGAAATAAATAATTGTTTCAGGAAACAAAATAACTACAGCAGCTGTAGCCTATTTTACCCAAAATTCTTTAGAATTCTAGAAATATTATAATTATTCCACATTTTAGAAAATTAAAAAATTACTTTTTTAGCTGGCTACAGCTAATAATAAATGACAAATGAATGCCTACATTTTTTACCATATGCTTACTACTTTGAATATTAAATGTTTTCTTTAGAAACTCTGTCCTTTGACCAATGTCCTTTGCTGCAGGCTTAATTTTAATAATAGATCCTCTAAAAGCTACAGATAACCTGTTTTTACTTCAAGAGTTTTATGTATTTTAAAAATTTAACACTTAATTCTAAGTTTATAGTTAAATAAATTTAGACCTAAAGTTAAAGTTTCACTTTCAGAATGGGTAATGTGCCCTATAATCTTACGTTGATTGAAATAAAGAGAATGACAGAGAATATTTGCTTAGCAAATACTGTTTTGAAGCATGAAAAGTTACATACTAAAACTAATTGCGTTTGGCATCCACTTTTCTTCATGATGATTCACTAGGTCAAAAGCTACCATTTTCGCTAATATAAATTTCAGCTGAAAGCTAAATAGATGTATTTGAGTCTGTGCCATCATTTTCTGGTACTTTCTGGTAACATCATAATATGATCACATAACAGTTAATATTCTATACAGTTTCATACCTTGTGTGAATACATTGCAGATAGTAAGGATTATTTTAATTGTATATTTGATGATTCTTTTCTGTATGTTGATTGCTAAAGATGAAATTTGTGATGACAGATCTAAATCAATTTTAATATAACATTTATATTATACTCATAAATCATCATATACTTTAACTTCAATCAATCTTTTTCTCACAAAAATGTGATTTGACTATGGGATTTTTAAATTATTAATAGAATAAACTGAGTATGTATTTTACAAAAGGAAGTGAAAATCAGTAAATATTTTTTTTATACAGGCACCTTTAATCAAGACATAAAACTTGACCTCAAGATGCCACCAATTTTCCATTGTAACTGAAATGTAATGAGTTAGCATAATTTATAAAATTTGCTAATTGCCCTTCGTGGTCATGGATATTAATCTAGCTCTTAATACAAATAAGTCATGGAGCCTGTTAAACATTTAATGTAGAAAAATTAGGCATTTTTGAGACATAATGGGATTTTATTATTGTGTTGGACTATTACTGGTTTATAGTCTTTCCAGAAGTGTTTTTATTTGCGTCCATTTTGTTTACCAATGAGCAAATACCTATTAAATACCTACTAGGTGTCAGACTGTTCTCTCATGGAACTTACATTCTAACAACCTCTAAACAAACAGGCAAATAGGTAATATAACTTAGGTAGTGGTAACAGCTATGCAGGCAAGTAGAGAAGTGAATGATGACAATGGGGTTGTGGGAGATAAGCAAGTTTAGGCAGGGTGAGGAGTAATATTTGAGCAGAGATATGAACCAAGTAAAACAGGGAAAGGGGAGGTAATTCAAAACATGATAATTTGAGAATGAGGCACGATTTGTTGCAGCTCCTTGGTGATTTGTATCATGCTTATAAAGAACATGATTGCTATCTCTAACTCTTAGCATGCTGATAACGTGATAGTTGTTTAGAAAGAATGGGAGTGATTTATTGAGATTCCCTTTCTGAGAGCCACTTGTGAAGGTAATCAGCTGTAAGTTCCCTATCAGTATTCCAGGCTTTTGCAATTTTATCATGGACTGTGACAACATATTTGCATACAAATTATCCCTCAGTGTTATATATAAATAATCCAAGTCATATAAATTGAAAAGCATCATCTTAAAATAGATTTGGGGAACTTTATTTTCAGGGAGAATTCTGGGATTTTTGTTCTAATATCCTCACTATTGACTGATTTTAAGTGAATCATAAGATCAATTGTTTGAGAGGGATATGCCATAATACCACTCACATCATCAATACAGTAGATTCTGTCTCCTATTACCTCCTTTTTTGTTCATTCGTCCAGTATGGTCAGCCAAGTTGCCACACCCTTAAAAAATAGTACCCCCTTGTCTCAACAGTCTAATCTCTGCCAGTGTCGCCATCATTTTCTCAATCACTCAGCTGAAAATCTTGGTGAAATCTTTGATTCTTCCTTCACCAAATCCAATTCTATTTCAGTCACCAACTCCTGTCCACTCATGTTTTGTTTTCTCAAGAATTAAGCTCAGCATTTTGCATGTAAGGCTAGGGTCTGAACTTAAAGCAGAACTTCAGACCTTTCTTTGGGCCCAGTACCATGGAGAATGTGACACACTTCTGTCAGCAGGAGCGGCTCATCCTTAGAGATGAGGAGCCACTTGTGTCGTACACAGAATAACCAGGTAATTCTGATAGGTCTTCTTTGGAACATGCTGTCTTTTGTGTTGCTGCTAGTTGCTTATTTCTCTTCTTCTTCTTCTCCCTGCTAGTTGCTTATTTCTAATGTAGAAGAGATATTGCCTGGCACAGAATCAAGAGACAAGTAAATGTTGCAGCCCTGTACTATGATTAGCCAAGTCAATTAATGTCTGAAATGCTTTAATCATTTGTAAATTAAAGCTCAACATACATGTTACTTTCATGTATTTTACCCTATTTACTGTATACCGTTCTTACGTTGGACAAATGCAGTGATAAATACTAAAAGGTTTTGAAATAAATCACATTCTACACACAGAAAGGGCAATCATATTATTGTAGTTAGTTAACGTTGAGTAGATGAAACTTTAGATAATCTAATTTTACTACTCTAGACTTCATATTCTGTATTTTACACTAAAGAATTTGAATTAAAAATTAGTCCTCAAATGTATCCTCTCTCACTGCAAAACAGAATTGTCTAGTTTGAAGCTAGAATCAAGAATATAATAACATTTTGAGTCAAGTATAATGATAGCTACAAAATCACCAAAGATTACACATTGGTGAGGGTCTTTACTTAAAATGGTGTTTTCTGTCAAATATAAACCCCATCTTTAGCAAATTGTCCCTGAAATCTTCCTTCTTCTTAATGAATTGTTTCAAATATCTTTATTATTAAAAAATTAATAACTGTCATGTTGATATTAATAAAACAAGATAATTCTCAGGTCAGTGGATACTTTATTTTCAAAGTAGTGAAAGTTTCAGATTTTTCAAGTTAGCTATTAGATATTATCTTTAAAAATGTTACTCATGAAAAACCGATTATCATTGTAATATGTTGTAAAAATTATGGAGAAAGGAGACTTAAAATCATTGTCTTTCTTTGCTATACTATGATTTTCAATAGTATATAATAAAGGCACATGGCTAAACAATCAATATTAATATCATCCCAGATGATATTAAGGATTCTTGGTCACATACTTCCTAAAATATAAAATAAACATACTACAAAATATGTTCGTTTTTGTTCTTACTTTCAAGAACAAGAATATTTCTCTTAGATTATGGTGGTGATTATTTGGCAAAAGAAAGTAAAACTTCATTCAAATAGGATATTTACCATACAGGGTTAATTGTATAAAAGCCACTTGTGTGACCTAACAAAAAACTCATAGTATCAGTTCAAAAAAGAAATATACAGAGGCACCTAGATGGCTCAGTAGGTTAAGCATCCGACTTCAGCTAAGGTCATGATCTGGTTGCTCGTGAGTTGGAACCCCGCATTGGGCTGACAGCTCAGAGCCTGGAGCCTGCTTCGGATTCTGTGTCTTCATCTCTGCCCCTCCCCTGCTCATGCTCTGTGTGTGTCTCTCTCTCAAAAATGAATAAAAAAATTTTAAAAAAGAAATATATAGTAATGGTAGACAACTCTTTTATAATAGGAAGCTTTTCTGAACTTTTATAAATCACACTGACTGTATTGTTGCTTTCATGTATTTGAAATATTTATTAATACTAGGAAAATCATTTAAGTCATCAATTGAGAAAGAATGTAATTCAACCAATATTTATTGAATCCAAATCAATTATACAGCATTATACTAGGCTTTAAAGAATAAAAGTTGCACTAGGCAGGAAAATGAAGTTTGTCCCAACTGAAGAATAGCAACATTTATCTCTACTACCCCCTAATTTTCATAATATAATGGTGATGTTATGTGATAAATATTAGTGGGCAGCATAAAAATCTTTTCTACTTCTTGGGCGTTCCCACAGAAAGTAGTTACCTTCAGCTCCTCTTAATACAATTACCCCTTTAACAACACCCCAAAATGTGAACTCCTATACCATATGTTTGTGTGTATGTATTTCCTCCCCTTGTCAGATTTGGGTTTTTTTTTATTCTCCTCTATGCTATTTCGTTTCATAAAGCAATAAAAACTAAATTCCTATGAAATTTGTAACCTCTACTTATTGTCTTGATTCAAAATATATCCTTAGGTAAACAGTCACATAATATTTTCATTAAAAAATGTTAAGATTAAATAATAATAGGTCAGTCAAATGGAAGTTTACTTCAAAGAGATGTTTTCAGTAGGTTTCTGTTGCAAGCAGCTCAAAGGATGAGCTGGGTTTGCTTAAGATGGCAACCTCTAAATATCCCTTTATCAGCTCAAAAATCATGCACAATTTTACATGTAATCAGGGGACAGAAAGCAATCAAGAATGCCTTTGGAGGGGGGCACCTGAGTGGCTCAGTGGGTTAAGCATCTGACTTCATCTCAGATCATGATCTCATGGTTCATGGGTTAGAGCCCTGCATGAGGCTCTGAGCTGACAGTGCAAAGCTTGCTTGGGATTCTCTCTCTCTCTCTCTCCCTTTCTCTCTGCTCCTCCACAACTCCCAGACATGCATGTTCTCTCTTGCTCCCAAAATAAATAAATAAACTTAAAAAAAGAATGCCTTTGGTTAATTGTATATTCTTTCTTCTTTCCCATTGTTGGCTCAGTCTTCCCTATAATTCTACAGGCAATACAGTCCCAGATGTCTAAAAATGAATTCTTAGGAAATTTTAATTGATTGCCTTTAGGTACAGATAATTGAATTTGCTAATCTATAGCACTATGTCTGGAAAGTATATAAATAGCCCCTAAAACTCTAGTTGGAGGAAGTAATTTTGTAATTCAGTGAAAGTCCATTATAATACAACTCACTCTCAGGGTCCACCACTATACTTCTTGTTTGAATCATACACTTCTCTTCCAGCCACTTGGGGGCACACCAGTGTTGGTAACAGGCATGGTTTTCTCTTCCAGCTTCCAGTGCTTGAGAGTTATTTTCCTCCCTCTTCCCTTTCCACTGCAATCTCAGAATGTCATTTGGATTCAATCTCTCAAACCCTCTGCTTCTCATTTCTCTTCTGAGTCAGACCAGGGCCTTGGCTTTCAGGGGTGAAAGAAGTAACAACGTAGAGGGACAAGAATGATAAAATCTTCTCTCTACCTCCATTCTCATAGCCCTCAGTGGCTATTTTCTTACTCCTTATTGTCCACCCACTTAGGCTTCCTTAACACACATATCTATGCATTCAAGCACACAAACACACATCCTATTCCTTGAATGACATATGTAAATGAAGTAGGTGAGCTTAGATTTCTTCTGCAATCTGAAAATATCTTCTAGGCTTTGTAACCATCAATTTTCCACTATTATCCACTACCATTGTCTTTTCTACAGGGTCCATAGTATGGTTATAATACATACTATGTATGCAATCCTTACGTATTGGGCAGAGGAAGGGGGTATGCAGATAAAATGGCTAGGGGATTACAAGGTTTTATGGGGAAACACATTTCAGATTTTTTTTCATAATTCAATGAGTAATAAAGTATTTTTAAGAATGCTCAGGAAATCTCAAAATGATTTTGTGTTTGCTTCTAAAATAGTAAATAGGGAAGAGATTACAGTTCATTTTATAGTGAAATCAAACCAAATGGATGATGGTGGAACAAAATGAGGGAAGCAGGACCTCAGAATAAACTGTGGGCTGAGTATCTCCAAAGAAAAAGGGAGTTTGGGCTGAGCAGGGCTGTGAGGAAATACATGAGCACAGAGCTTATGGTTCCATAACCATTTATACAAGGGCATATGGAATTACCCTCCCAGTTGGCTGCCCCTCTTCTGCCTACTCCTAACCTATCCTTGCCCTGAGGAATCTTTGACAAGAATCCCCACCAAGGTCTTGGAGCTGGGGGTGTTCCATTCTAACTCCCTTTGAAAGAAGTGTTTGGAATTTTTAGAACCTGTCAGCCTAACTTGGAACTGTAGCCATTTTCCGCTTGCCCCCACCTCTCAAGAAACATTGTTATACATGGCAAATGTAACAATTATGTGTTTCTAGCATACCGTAGATAATATATTTTAGGTGCCTAATTAATTTAAAAGACTTATAGATGGGCCAAAGACATAATTATAATATGCTGCATTATTTCTATAGGAAAAAAAGAATGTTCTGCATTTCAAATAAACTTTTGGAACACACTCCTCATTAGTCGAAGTCAGGCTTGTAGCAATTCAAATCATGTGCCTAGAATTCTTATAACTTCATTAGCTGTAGTCTGTCAGGACACAGTCCTTATAGAGGATATATTAGTCTGTTCTTTGAAACCAGTTTTGTAAGGGAATTTCTTTGTATTGTCATTGTAAAATGGGCTCATAAAAAAAGATGTGGTTTTTTAAATCAGTTTGGGCAATGTGGTCTATGTCATCATACTTTTAAGGATGAAAACATTTGGAGTGAACTGTTGATTGCACCAGGTCATCTGATGGTTTAAATTGTAGCAGGTTAGCAAAAAATCAAGTGAGAGGATTGACCTTGTTTTATCATTCTCAAAATACAAAATAATGTCAGATGTTTACAAATTTATTCTTGATAATACTTATCAGTTTTACCCACAATAAGTATCACCTCTTTAAAAATACAATTATTCAGTTAGTTGACTTGAGGATAATAGCTTGCTAATATAAATGAAGGACACTTGAATATTCATTGCTCAAATATCATTCATATGTTCACTTTTAATTTTATAAGTGAATATATTTCAGGCATACCTAATATGAGCAATTTGTTTTATGTCTTTAAAAATTAATGTGGATAGATGCTTGGATTTTCAAAAGACCAATTTTAATATTTTTATCACTGCATTTTTTTTAAAATTATACTTAAACTCTGGAAAATAGTTTAAAAGGCAATAAACCAAGACCCCAAGTGAAGAACAAAACAAACAAAACTTTACCTGGTGAATTATGTAGATATTTTGGACAATAGTTTCTTCCTATGACCTTAGTCATTTTACATAGAAACCTTAGAGCGTTGACATTTATAAATCTTTAATTAAAAATTTCAAATCAATTCATAACTATCCTACTATACTGTTTTCTCCCTTTAAACTTACAGTGGTATAATCTCTTATTTTAAAAAACAAATAGATTGAATTCAGCCAGATTACTTTTTCAACATATATCTTTTTTCTTTCATTATGTTGAATTTGTTGTGACATCCTGCTTTTTATAAAGAACATCTAATGTTTGAGTTAGATGAGCCAAAGAAATTAATAGAAAATACCCTATTCCTGGGGCGCCTGGGTGGCGCAGTCGGTTAAGCATCCGACTTCAGCCAGGTCACGATCTCGCGGTCTGTGAGTTCGAGCCCCGCGTCAGGCTCTGGGCTGATGGCTCGGAGCCTGGAGCCTGTTTCCGATTCTGTGTCTCCCCCTCTCTCTGCCCCTCCCCCGTTCATGCTCTGTCTCTCTCTGTCCCAAAAATAAATAAAAAACGTTGAAAAAAAAATTAAAAAAAAAAAAGAAAATACCCTATTCCTGCACTGAATTAGCCATCTTTAAATATTATAGAAAATTTAGATACCCTTGAGTTTGTTTTCAACTATGTGCCCATCCTTTACCTTTCGCTATTATAAAATTTGGGGGTAACGCCTATACAGCACTTAGCACAATACCAGGAATATAGCAAGAATTCATTTCTTCTTCTCTATGGGAACCTATAATCATAACTATAAGAACAACTCTAACATTTACTTTGAAACCAAGACTAACAATGAAAAATGAAACTCAATAATAATATCCCATCTGTGCAGTAGTAGGGGGAAGGAAATGATAAAAAGCCATTTTCAATAGAGCTGGAGAATATTATAAACCACTTACATTTATCTTTGTCACTTTTTCTGAAACAGCAATTATTCTCTGCAGTTTTGAATCTCCTAATGATTTGCAACTGCTTAATATATTTAGTTGACTCTTTTATTATTGCATTTCTTATACAAAATATGAAGAAAACAACTAAAATTTGAAGAAAAACAACACACAAAGATATTAAAACATGATGAAAAGGATTGACTATACTCTCTAAGATTACAAGTAACACATAGAAGGGATACAAATTTTCATATACCTAAATGTTTCCAGCTATGGAAAAGCAATTAACCAGATTAATTCATCTACAGTGAGTTACCATGGGTCTTATATGTGTACTCCTATTTAAAATAGGCAAAGGAGAATTACTGGGGGAAGAACAGTTTTACTGGCTCACAATTTATAGAATGGCCTGTATAGATGAAATGCATCCAGTACTCCAGCCGCCTGAAAATGAGATGGGCCTCTAGATCATCAGAAACCACAGATACAATTTTCCACCTAAAAAGGGGTTGGAGCCTGATCCAGGAGCCTGGATTAGATATGTCTGTCACCTATTTTGTGGCTGTGGATCTTAAAAGAATAAATCAACCATCCTGTGATTTATTTCTCCATTTTTGAGGTAAGCCAAGCAGAAACAAGTTTTTGAAAAGGAACATAGCAACATAGCCTTATAATGCTTTCCTATTGTCTATTCCTCAACTTCCCCACCATCCAATAAATTAAGATAAAATAAATGTGCAATTACTCTAGGGGCATTATTTTAAGAGATATGGATAGACCTTTCTCTTCTTCCAATTTCTCCTAGACTGCTCTGCTTGGTTATTTTACTACTTATTTGACAAAGACAATGTATGAAGTCAATTGTCTGCTGACGGTCTTAGCTTCCTGGACAATTCAGGAAAAAACAAACAAACAAACAAACAAACAAAAAAACCCAGGATCCTAGGGAGATATTATTCATGGCTTTATTTCTTATGGACTATGGATAACTTGTGATCTATAATTATAAATACTTAATGAAATTAATTTGCTTGATTACAGAAAAAAAGATCCTCAAACTCTAAAATGCACTTAGTAAACACTTTATATGGAAGCATAGAATTTAGATCTAGTGGAGACCTTATTTGGTTCTGCACATACTGTTATGGACTGAATGTTTGTCTCCTCCAAAAGTCATAAATTGAAATTCTAACCTCCAATGTTATGGTATTAGGAAGTGGGACCTTTGAGAAGTTATTAGGTTATAAAAGTGGAGCTCTCATTAATGGGACAAGTACCTTTAATAAGAAACATCAGAGAGATGATTTCTCTCTCAGCTATGTGAGGATACAAGAAAAAGATGGCCCTTTGCTGACTAGGAAGAGTGCCCTCGCCAGACACCCAGTCTGCTAGCTTCTTGATCTTGGACTTAGCATCCTGAACTGTAAGAAAGAATACCTGTTGTTTAAGCCACTCAGTGTAATGGTATTCTGTTATAGCAGCCCAAAATGATAAAAGACCCATCTTTTACAAGTGAGAAAAATGAGACCAGAAGTGAAAGACAACTCCATGAGTAAGCGTTGGTGCACTACAGTATTTGTGATCTATTTATTCAGGAAAAATTACAGGGCCTTGTATATTAAGAAGGCACTGCTTTAGATATTGAAGTGAGAAGGGGGAGAAGATATATAATGACTAGGGAATTCCCTGTCCTGGAGGGCTCACAGTTTACTATACAACATAATGTAGACTCTCCAGTCATTGTATGGCCTATTAGAATGTACAAAGTGCTTAAGAAAGGTGGCCTGGATATAGAAGTTCAGAGAAGGAAGAAGACCAAGAGATCACAAGGAAGGCCAAGGGAAGGATAATTTTAAGCTGAAGAGTGGATGAGAATTCCATGGGTAATATCAAAGGGAAGACATTCTTATTCATGCAGTTTCTTCAATTGCAAACAACAAAGGGGAAACTAACAAAGGTGGCTAGGAAAATGCAGAATAAGGACAGTTCTGTGTGTCCAGAAAGCAAAAATGATGGCTGCCACTTTCAGGGTGAATGCATTTTGCATTCACGTTCTTGGGTCACTCCACCTATAAGGTCCACTCCTGGAAGAGAAACTTTTATTGGTTAAGCTAGACACAAAGGCAGATTGACTAAAAGTCTAACCCCATTTAAACAGGATGAGATCGATTTGGCTACTGGGAAAAAAGAAATAAAGGTGCCGCTACCAAAGGAAGGTAGTGCAACATAAAGCACAAAGATGAGTACAAAATATAAAGCACAAACACAAAAATCAAATACCCACTTCAACATCTTGTAGAGGATTAATGGAGAAAACAAAAACAAAACAAATAAACAAACAAACAACAACAACAAAACCTGAGGTAAAGAGAAGGAAGTACAGGATGAATAGATGACATCAGAATGAGCCAGACTTTGGCTTTCTGGTCATCTTCACCTTCTTCTTTCTATGCACCCTCTACCATCCCAATCAGTAAATTACTCTTCTCAATGCACATTTAGTTTAGAAAGTGCAAGCTGATTTCAAGAAGCATTTGACTAAAGGGAAGAGAAAGTTTGAGCTAATAGCCATGCCCACTAATGAGGGATGGGACTATACCTGTCACGAACTAGCAATCAGACCCTTGGCACAAATATTACAGAGCCTGGTGTGTTTTTCCCTCAACCTTAGATAAGTGACCAACGTTAGCTACAGGACTACAACTAACAATTTGTCTTAAGGAAAATGCCAAGGAGTTTCTGTCCACCTGAGCTAAGTGGCATCTTCTTTCATAGCTTCCTCAACCTAGGCATTCAAGTAGTAAAGGGGGCAAAGCAGTTCTACTGGGCAAATTTCTGAAAACTTGGAAACCATAGAGATGCACACTACTTTCAAATGGTAACATTTACAGTTTTCATTCTCAAACTCCATGGGAGTTTCTTCCTGATGCTTTCCCCAGTCCCCATTTCATCTTTGCTCCAAGCCCAGTGTCAGATAATTTGAGAGAGCTCCACTTTCTTCATTCGCAATACAAATGAAGAGTTTGAATCATGTTCTGTCTTAAGGGTTCTTCATAAGTTAACCTTTGATGTCAGGCTGAAAAGCTTGTTTGAGGTCATGTTGAGAAAGGACTTGACTGCTTTGAACTAAGAATTTTGGTCTTCAGCGGTGCCTGGATCACTCAGTTGGTTGAGCGTTTGACTTCACCTCAGGTCATGATCTCACTGTCCATGAGTTTGAGCCCTGCATCAGGCTCTGTGCAGACAGTTCGGAACCTGGAGCCTGCTTCTGATTTTGTGTCTCCCTCTCTCTCTGACCTTCCCCTGCTCACATTCTCTCTCTCTCTCCTTCAAAAATAAATAAATATTTAAAAAATTTTAAAAAGAAGTTTGGTTTCCAGACTATAGGTTAAGAAACTTAAGTACATGTTCTTTAGCAGAATCATCAGCTTCAAATCCTTCCCAGATCTCTTACTAACAAATATGTGATTTGAAAACGTATTATATCTTCTAACTTGTTTTATTTTGTAAAATAAATGGGAAAAATCACAGTTAAATGAAGTATTTCAAAAAATTTTAAATATAATAAAAGAGCTACTGAGCTTTTCAAAGAATATAATGGCTAAGGCATTGGCGGTGGCAGTGCTCTGCTTAACAGAATGATTGATGTAGGTATCTTCTAAGGCAGCAAATCTAGGTATCACTAACAAATGACAGAACAGAAACTCCATGGAAAAAAATAACAATACGACCAAAAGTTATAACTATGGCAAATAATGTAGCAGATTATTCATTTGTTTTAATAATAGGTAATATTTACTGAACACTTACCATGCATAATTTTTTAAAATGTGAACTTAGATACCTGAAATCAGGTAATCTTGAGACCCAAGAGCTATTTTTCAGCTCAGCTATTGCCCACTCCTGTTGCTTAATTCTTCTCTAATTTAACTTGCTAATTAAGGGAACATGTGCCCTTAAGAGTGTGTGTGTGTGTGTGTGTGTGTGTGTGCTCTCTACACATATATACACATATATACATATATATAAAATAGTTCTATACCTACACATGTATCAGTTGGGATCATGTAAATTGCAAATAACATAAAACCATAATAGCTTTAGAAATATATGCTGTGTAGTTGCCTATATTATTTTAGCTGCTCATTGAAGCCATCAGGGGTCTAGGTTGTTTCTAACTTCTATTCTACTCCAGTATCCTTAGCATGTTGGATTTTTCCCTTATGCATGTCATATCCCTTTATGGCTGCTTCATCTCAGAGAGCTGGTCTAGTTCAGTTAATAAAGAAATACTCTCCTTCTATGTTAGGTCTCAATGGCCAGAACACAGCTTCTGGAAGTTGAAAGGGCAGCCAGGAAAGTGAGGAACTAGGTCGTATGACTATTTCAGACCACTGTGATCCACGTCCTAAAGCTGAGCATATTTGGGCCTGAAACTAAGTCAGTATTCTTAATTAAAAAGAAGAAAAAAGAAAAGAAAAAGAACAAAGGAAAGAATACTGGGTAGGCAAGTAGCAGAAGTTCCCATAATAAGGATAAATAAAAATTTTTTATTTGAAAGATGTGGTGAAAAATTATGAAGAACAATAAAGTATTTGTGAAATATGAGGCAAGAGAAGCCCTTCCAAAATAATTGTCATCATTTATGTCTTTCATTTTAATTAATGGAAGAAATTTTATATTAATTCTCAGAAGCTTCAGCAGATCCTTCCATGGGGGGAAAAAGTCACTGAATGAATAGACAGCTTTTTGTTGTTGTTTTCTTACAGAAGTTAATTTTTGAGAGGGTGAATGTAGCATATTTGTAGTAGAAAAATGGTTTAAACTGATAATTTGTTTCAGGGAAAAGAATCATCTTGGACTACAAAATGTGAGCTTATCCATGTAACATTAGGTGAGTGATTCTAGCTCACTTTAGTGGACAGACTGCATCTGTTGTTCTATAGTTAGCATTTTCTCCGGCTGCTAGAAAACATCTCATCACTTGGAATGTCCCACATATTTGACAGAAAGAAAAAGAGAAGAAAGCCGCAGTGCAGTTGTTGAAGGACCTGTGTACTTCGAACTCTGTGGAAATGACAGCTGAAAACAGGCAGGCATGATGCTGGCTCTGTGGCTGTAATGAATTAGTGGCAAGGGTAGGCATGATCTGTTGACCAGAAAAGACTGAGGGAGAAAAACAGCATTTCAGGCTCTCTAATAATTAACTCCTTCAGAGGGATGTCAGGAAGTCCAAGACCCATGGAAATGCAGAACGTTTGGCAACATGCCTACATAATAGGCAATCGTAGATAAGTGTTAGTTTTAAGTGACTCTCATATTTGACTGCTTTGCTTCTTTGACCAAAGAAATTGTTTTGAATTTGGAAAATTAGATGTACAAGCATTCTGGATGTAGTGTTTATGTGCACTCAATAAGCAATATGTTTGCCTTGGATATCATTTGTTTTCTGATATCATATTATATTGGGTGGAAAAAACTAGATTGCAATTATTTGCTCAAATATATGAGAAACAGTGTTTGGAGAGGAAAAATTTTGATAGTCAATTCGGTTAAAAATATTATTTCTTATGGCGTCTTACTGAGGCTGTGCCAATAAGATACACAGCAACTGAAACAATGGATTCAGAAACTTCAGAAATGTTGTGATATGTAGTTTGCAAACATTAACTACTGTTTGCATAAAAGGTGTTTGTGTTGCATATATGCACACCCGCATAATGCTATTTTACATGGTCATGGTGGTGCAAATAGATTGATGAATTGTAATTTGGGGATTCAAAAAGACGAAGAAAATATGATTTATGTGACTCTTACAGATTTCCTATTCTATCTTTAATTTTTTGACCTGGTTCAATTATCTAATATGCTTGAAAAGATAACCATTTCAGGAAGGATTATTTATATTTTTATAGGTATTTTGATTTATAATTTATTCTTTTAAATAGAATAAGAAGGGCCTTGGATAAATCTTCATAATTTTGCATAATTATCTTTAAATATGAAATTAGTCTTTGGTAGATCCACAGAGTACCTTTTCTTGCCTAGGGCTCAGTTTATTTTTCATTACATTATAATGGCAAATAGGCTTAAAATTATTTCTGGAATAATAATAATAATAATAATAATAACAACAATAATAATAAAACAATTATAATAATAAAAGAAAAATTACCTAAAATTTTTCAAACCTTGTCCCAGGTTAAAAAGATCTGCACATAGAAAATTAACTTGAAGGGGCACCTGGGTAGCTCAGTCAGTTATGTGTCCGGCTCTTGGTTTTGGCTCAGGTATGATCTCACAGTTCATGAGATCAAGTCCCATACCAGGCTCAGCACTGCTGGTGAGGAGCCCGCTTGGGATCCTCTCTCTCTCTGCCCCTCCTGTACATGCTCGCTCTCTCTCTCTCTCTCTCTCTCTCTTTCTCTCAAATTAAATAAATAAACTTAAAAAATAATTAAAATAACATTAACTCATACATACACACTTTAAAAAAATTATTTTGATTTATTATATAAATGGAATGAAACATTAATATTTGTGTAGGTTTTATTGTTTTAACTTTTCAAATCACTGTATCTAAATCCATTGTAACTTTGAATAACTTAAAAATCTTCTCAAACCTTGAAGACATACTAAGTGAAATAAGACAGTCACTAAAGGGAAAATATTATATGGCTCCACTTATATCATATACCTAGAGCAGTCACATTCATGGAGATGGAAAGTAGAATGGTGCCTGTCAGAGCCTAGGAGGAAAGGGACAATGGAGGTAGTGGGTGGGTGTCTTTTTTGTCAGCAGTGCTATGAGATATACTGTGACATTAGTTCAGGAGTAACACATAACTTTTGACATAATACAGACTTCATTCTAAATGAAAAATAATTTAAAGAATGCCTTGTAAAATGCTGAGCACAGACCTGACAATTATCTCAGTAAATCTTATCTTTTACTATTATGCAGATAAATCTTTAAATGGGTTCATGAGTATATTTAAGACAGAATCAAATTACATACTTAAAACTTATTTTCCAGCATCCTTAATTAAGAAACTTTATCATTCTAGGAGGAATTGTTGATAAGGATCTTCGTCACTACCTCAACTTACGATTTCAGAAGGGTTCTGTGGATCACGAACTTCAGCAAATCATTCGTGACAACCTCTACCTCCGCACAGTGCCGTGTGAGTACAACAGACAACATTATTGTCTTTCTATGTTAAAAGATAAGTGTTCACCTATGTGTCTATTATTTAAAAGAAAAGTTAAATTGTACTAATTTTTTATGGTGGACTTTGGGACAAAATTGATTTGAGATACGGATTTTTTTGAGATATGGAATTTTTAAGTGAAAAAAATTTAACTACCATTGTGTGGTTTATGATGATGTTGTAGCCAGATGAAACTTGCAGTTGTCAAGCTACAAAGCCTGTCTTACTTCTTAAATTCGTTTTGATAAATATGAACTCTAGTGCAGGATGTTGATGATTTAGAATGAATCATGATTGGGGTAGAACTCCACACTGTGAAACAAGAGAATGCAAATTAAATTTATTAGCTGAAACAGCTATTTTGTAAGTAGAATCTACCCAGTAACTCCCAACCTCATATCTGGTTTGCAGCAGGGGATCCTCACAAGTGAAAAGAAACTCATGCATTGAAAAGTAAAGCTAAATGTCTGTAACTCTTAGAAAGTGATAATGTTGAGTGTTGGGTACAAATGTCTCATATGCAACCTATAGAAATCCACAGAACAACAATCTCTGATTATGAGCAGGTGCTATTTCAAAAGAGAGGACCCAGTCAAATGATAAAATTCACACATCAACTTTTTAGTACCTGTCAGCTTATTTAAGAATCTTGTATTAACTGTAGCACAATTCAAGGACTTTTCAAGCCAGGTCCTAGATCCTAGGTAGATATCAAAATCCATTTCCTTCAAGTCCCATGATCCTCAGAGACTTCCCAATCTCTCCAAAAACTCTGTGGTGTTGTGTGTATTTCTTTTGTTTTAGCACTGCTCTGAATTTTAATAAACTCAAAGCTATGGGCTCTGGAAAATTGACATTAAAGACAGGAAAACTTAGCTATATATATATTATATATATGTCAGCCTCTTATCTGTTTCTCTCAGCTTTTAAACATAATAAAGTGCCCGGATTCTTTATTCAGTATTTCAGATATATATATATATAGGGGGTGTCTTGAACTACCAGAACTATGCAAAAGGCATAGGTCATGGATGATTATACTGAACTGTTGAAAACACACAGAGAAGCGAAATGGATAATTCAGCACCCAACCCTTTTTACCTACGCACATCTTAGGAGGGGTAGACTTTTGCCTTTGTAACACCAAATGCCATCAAAACAAAAATGCCAGGGCACCACTATCACATATTCTTAAATGAGAATGCTTACTGATTGACATCTTGTCAGTCCAAATGCTACCCCTGTCAGTTTGTGTTAGTGAAGTGAATAGACTTTTGGGCTCTTGCTTTGAAACTAGAAGTTGAGAAAAGTGCATTCTTAAACTTGTAAGTTTGACATTAGAGTGATGGCCAGAGGAAGATGGATTAAAGTAAGTGACTGAACTATTTATAAGGTAACGGGTGGACGCATTTTCAAAGCTGTGATGTTGTCAGTGCAGCCATGTGCATTTATCTTTTGTGACATGAAAGAAAGGAGATCTGAAATACTGAATAAAGAATCCGGGCACTTTATTATGTTTAAAAGCTGAGAGAAACAGATAAGAGGCTGACATTCAGGAATACTTGTAGTCCTTGCTAAGGCGATGACATAAATAAGAAGTCTTAATTAAATATGTAGATAATAGGGATAAATTTTGCATTAGTTAATTAACTTCTTAAATCATCTCTCTTTAGAGTACAAAAGAAATACTATGAAGGAAAAATAAATATAAGGGTAAAATGACTAGGCTTATATGAGTAAACATAAAGAGTTTCATGATGTGATTTCAGTACAAGGTCATAAATTCAATTAGAAGTCCTTGAATAGCTCTTATAAAGGAGATCATTAGAAATGAATCTGAATATTGTAATCAAACAATTATTCTTTGAATTTGTAGCCACTACTCCTAATAGCCAGTTGGAGTAATACCATTCATTAAGGATGCTCTTAACTTGGCATAAAAGTGAAAAAGACATCTAAGATAGTGATGAGTCTGACTTATATCATCTCTAATTACTTTTATACTGATGTACTGGACCTACACAATCTACCATCTCCACTTAGTGTATCTTTTAATAAAATGTTCAGACATATTCAGAGAATATGCAGCAAAAATGTGTCAGTCATGTAAAAAGTCCTGGCTTTGTTTGGAATCTTACATGTGTGTCCAGCATATCTACTGGTCTTGACTATGGAGTGATGTTTGTTACATATTTTCTTTGGTAAAAAAATTCTCATTGGTTTTCATATACCCAGCACCATAAAAGGAATAGATGTTACGGAAGAGTATGTCACTGCTCTTACAAATGCATACATTAATATGTATGCCTCTTGTGTGGTCAATAAATGGCTCCAAGAATAGGTCCTGGATAACTCCATGAGAAAACAAATTGTAGTACATTGTAACTATGTGAGGGTGGCTTAACTATTTTTATAAGGCAAGACCCAACTGAATAATTCTGCTTACTCCACCGCCAGTAACTATGACTAGGAGGAAAGGAACAGTCTTGGCACTGGATTTCCTTGGTGTCTAGTGAATAAGAAGATTCTGGGGTGAGAGCTCCAGAGACACCCTCCCCTCACAAACCCCCATATACCCAGCCAAATTCAGTTGTGGCCAACTTGGCTCCTGTACCCCTCTCTGGAAAGGAATCTGGGCCCAGCTTCTGGTTGATTTCCAAGCTAAGTGAGGGAGGGAGGTGGTTAGTCTAGCTCTTTATGGACCTTAACTGTAAATAACATAAAATCTCATCAGTCTGTTCCCTGCCCCATAAACAAAGTTGACTGCATTTAGGCTTTTCATTTGTCCAGAACCGTATCTCAGGGCCTGATTTTTCAAAAATATATTTTTTGAAGCTGTGTCTCTAGTCTTGAAAGGCAGAGCTTGGTCACAGAGACAGGATTGTTGGGCATATAATGAACATGAGCATACACA
Source organism: Neofelis nebulosa (assembly GCF_028018385.1). Lineage (NCBI taxonomy): Eukaryota > Metazoa > Chordata > Mammalia > Carnivora > Felidae > Neofelis > Neofelis nebulosa. The sequence continues at coordinate 86,453,511 of NC_080785.1, forward strand.
CTTCTGTGAATGCACACAGAAGCTCCCATGAGATCAGTTCATCCTTCTCTGAAATTGAATCAGGGAGAAAAGATCCTTAGGAACTAACTCTTGATATTTTCTCTAAAACATAAGCCGTCACATGGTTTGCATATTAAAGACCTCAATTTGTACCTAAATATGTGTCTTTTCATCGCTAGTTGTATGATTTATGGGGGGTAAAAGTCTTAAGAGGATCCTGGTGTCCTAAAATCAAAGTTGATTTTTAAAAACTAAATACTGTAGATGAATCTTTCTACCATTAGATTTAAGGCTAGATAGGATTTTTATGTAAGGGAACTTCAGGAGACATGAGTAAATAATCATGAGACAAAACTGTTGTAATTTAGAATGTGATAAAGACTAACCAGGAAAAATGTATACACATAAAGGACTTGGAAAAGTTCAGAACATACATCAAATGGGATTTCAGTTACTTTAATAGTATACAAAGGACAATTTCAGAAGCACTAAGTTAGTAGCATCTATTTAGAGATTAGCAAGATTATTTAATTGTATCATGGTAAATGTGCAAAGTTAAGGCAGCATGGCTTGTTCTTTGGATAATATAGGTTCAAACATATGTGAGGGAGTTTAATGGAATTAATACAGAAAAACATTGGATTAATTTTCAAGTGTTTAAACACTTAAAAATGGAGTTTATTTTTGTTTTAGTATTCTACTGTGCATAAAGATTGCATATAGTTAACTCTTCAGTCTAATCAACCATGGTTAAATTGACTATGCTTCCTAACCATGAGGAAAAAAGATATAACCATTTTCATTTATTGATGAAACGCTGGTCTTCTCTATCCAGTATTTATTAGAGACACAAATTAATTTTCAAGGCATTTATGAGCACAGATATAAATTCCAGATACTTTTTCCCCATTATACCAGTTGCCATGAAGGAGAACTTCAATGACCAATTTTTAAAGTTTCAAAATGAAATGGAAGGTAGTTAAAATTAAACTTCTCTCTCAAGTTCATACTTTGTCATTTGGTGAGATGGTCTTATTAGGAAATGTTTTAAATGTATTTGAAGCCAAAAGAAATACCAGCGTATACCAAGTAAAAGACAAAAATCAATAAAACCAAATGTCTAAAACTATTTCATAAAAAGTGAATAAAATGAAAAACATAGTTTTAAGATATGAAAAAAATTACTTTTATGGAAGAGCTGATTGGGGTGTAACTCACAATGATGTTTCTACATATTTAAGCACCAAGTTAGTACAAACTAAGTCATGTTAAAAAGAAGCAATATCAAGAATAAAATTGTAAGATTACTAATATATATTTAAAAAATTTTTCTGTTATGTTAAATTATATTTCATGGAGAAGCAAATAGAAATGGGCTCTTTAAAAGTTATGGAATTGGTTTCCCTTTAAGGAAAGCAGTTACCAACACACCAAAAGGTGTAGCTATGCAAAGGGATCAATATCCCTTTCCCCTCATTATATTAGACTATAGTCAGAGAGGACTATAGAAGAGAAGCTGGTGATTACATATGTATTAAAAAGTCTGAAATTAAAAAAAAGTCTGAAATTAGGGCAGAACTTTCTAGTATACTGCATGGGGGAATATGATTTTAATTCTTAAGCACACATCAGTACTTTTAAAGTTTATATGATATTTTTTTAATATTCAACAAGGCAGTATGTTTTTGTGGGCATGTATTAATCTTTCTAGTTATTTGTAATTTTCATCATGAAGGTGTAGTTCTAAGCATGTGCTAATAAGGGATGATGACATCAACCTGTGTCACTGTTATATTACTAAAAAAAGAAAACAAAAATTCCAATGACTTGAAATTCTGTGAGTTGAAGTGATCAAGAACATAATTAAGGACTCCAAATATCTTTGAGCAGTGTAGACTCATGGACTACAATAGTAGGTTGAATTACAGGTATTATGTAGGCATAGAACTAGAGATATCAGATCCAACTAAATTTTAAGCCAACATATTGCAACCAATGTAGATTATATATGTTTCAACCTTAGCCTTATTACTTCAAATTAAGAATCACCAATTTAGAAGCTCCTTTTAATGTTGCTTTTAGTGTATGAATCATGTTCTTTTGCAATTATTTCAGAATCAAGTTGCCGGATTTTTGTTCTTTGAAAATGAATTTTATTTTTTTAAACAACCTAATTATATTTGGTGCTAAGTATCAAGAATAGGGTTATTAGAGAATAACTATGGTTATCTGCATTGTGGACCAAAGAAGAAGGAAATCTATAAACAAATGAAACTAAGTATCTTGAGAGATTTATAAACTGCCCTGGAAAGCTAGCTCAAAAGAAAAATTTCAAAAGCTTCTGAGCAGTACAAATACTTGAAATAATTCTACTCATTTACTCATTCAGATGTATGCCTGAGTGGTACGTTTGTTAAAAATGTGTTATTACTTTACAGAAAGCTTTATTAGGTTAACTCTCTGCTCCTTATCACTGAGAATAGTAAGATCTAGTTTCATGTCATATACATGAAAGTACAATACATTTTTCTTTTTCTTTTTCACATTGAACAAAGTGAATGTATCTTTCCCAGTCAGATAGTAACGTTCATTGCGTTGGTTGACAGAGTACTCTCCAGGAGAGAAATGGCTTCAAAATTTTACTTAAAAGGAAAGTCAAGGAACATTAGAAGTGATTGTATTGATTTACCCATTTGACACCACAGGACACTAGTTTTTGAATAAAGGAACATATCTGGTACAAAAAAGCAACAAATCCAACAGTGAACAGCCTTACTGATCTTCCCAACCATATAAAATCCTCTTTGCCCTGACTTGATCAGCTTTTTTGTGTGTGGCTGTGAGCCAATCTTTCCTCTTGGTTTTTCTCTTTTTGGTTTGTATTTCTTTCTTTCCTTTTTATAAGAGGGTGACTCTTCATAGGAAACCTGGGTTTGTAGACCACGGATGGAGTAGGCAGATGGTATGCACGCTCTTGGGTTTCAGTGGCTCCAGCAGCTGGCCCGGGGAAGAATTGGATATGAGTGCTTGAAGCCTTTTTTCCACCTCCAGAAAAGCCAGTAATCACAGTCAGTGGAAAACAGCTCATCTTCCAGAACCTGCTCCCTGCAGACTTCAAAATTGTAACCCAGTTGGATATAAAGAGGTCAACATATCTCATCGCATGCCACTGCACTTTTTGAATAGAAAGAATTAAGACTCTGTCAGGTTCAGACCTACTCAAGTTTCCAAAGTCTGCTGACTAGTACATAGGCTGAAGGAAAAGCTGTAGGCAGATGGCAAGGATATTTGTGTTCTTGTGGGACTTTAAGGCTGTAAATTTGTACTAGAACCCTCAATTTCTGATTCAGATGCATCTGTCCAAAAGAACAAGAAAGGAATACTAATTGTGGTTACTGATATTCTAATGTCCAGTGCACTAGTCAGAGTTATTCACAGTTTTCAGCTCAGCATTGCTACAGCTTGGTGAGTAGTGATAACCCTTGGTTTTTCCTTATTTCACAACATGGTGCTATGGAAAGAGCACTCATCTAAGAATTAAGAGCAATTGGTTCTAGTCTAGGCTCTGCCGCTAACTAACTATAGGACCTTGGCAAAAGCCTTACCTTTTGGGTGGGTAGGGAATGAAAGAAATAGCTCTAATGTGACTCTTTCTACTCTAAAATGCTGTGGTTTTCTGATTCTCCTGGCTTACTTTTCTTTATATTGTTGTTATTCAAATCAGTTCATCAAATTGGCTTAAATTATTCTGAGTATGGAATGCCCTTGATATTGAGCAGGTGTAAACAGCTTATGGAAACTGAAGATATATCAAATACAGCAGACACTTCAGGGAAAAATAAAAAGCTGGGTTTAAATTAAGTGCAGTTCTGGATAAAACCAGCCATGCGTGTACTTTCAGATTTTTCTGTGAATGTCAAGTTAAGGATGCCATCATAAGTCTGATGTTCCTTGAAATCTGCCTTCACTATTCATGAAACTCTGAAATATGGTCCAGTTTTAGTAAGTGATGGGTAAATAAGCATAATGAGAAATACAAAGCTTTTAAAATTGCTCTCCTCCTTTGGAATGTGTAATGAGTTGAGATGTGACATAAAGACTTCTGAAGCATGAGGTGTATTGTTGTGAAAATGTGATTGCAATTTTTAGGATAAGATATTTACACATGAAATATAGTATCTCCCAATGTTGAACTTTAATAAATGTCTTATGCAAGTGAATGGCGCTGGGTGGATGCTCAAATAGCTCTAACTAATGGGAAGTTAAAGCAGTGCTGAGTGCGGTCTTTACAGAACAGATGAGAAATTTAGGAGAGTCAGTAGGGTTTCTCACTCATGATAATTAAAAGGTAAAAGTGAGGTAGGATTGATAGTCGATTCAATTAAAAAGTACCCATAAACCCTATCTTTGGTAGGCATGTCAGATGTTTAGTATAGGGTCAATTTTCAGTTAGTTTCCCAGTTTCTGTTGCACGCTTTCTTACTGAAATGCTAACTTTCAGGGATATTACTTTTTATGCACACAAACTCAGCAAGTATCTGCAGAAGCTCTGTCAGAATGAAGATAGACTTTTACCTACTGCTCCACACAACCCACTTGTCTGCATAAATGATAACTTCTCAACTTGTCCTTCAAAGAAAAGACTGAATTGGGGAACCCAGTGTAAAGCTATGTATATCTGTTCTCTCCCATTTTGGGTAGGAATTCTGATTTCTTGTCTCCTGTTTTTAATCGTCTGACACTGATGAACAACTCTGCAGATCAGTAAAGGGCCTAAATATTTGCAGGAAAGCTGAGATTGCATATCCTGAATGCGATTCATCTTAGCATTCCCAGTGGCGGAATGGTTGATGAGTGCCCAGGCAAGACCAGTCCTAGGTATTGGACTTCATGAATATCAACCAGAACAGTTCATTAAATTGCAGCCATCATTTGCTGAATACTTCCTGTGTGCAAGAAATGTTTTTTTTACACTATCTAATTGAATCCTCACAGCATCCCTCTAATGTGTTACCCCACCTTTGCAGACATATGGGAAAAGCAAAGCTCTGACATTAAGTAACAGGCCAGACACTATGCACTAACTCAGTGGAGGAACAGAAATTCTATCCCAGGTGGATCTGACTCCCAGCCCACACCCTACATGAGAAGAACTCTCTAGTAGAAGTTCTGGGGAGTTATAAGCACCATAAAGGTGCATTCAAAGAGGTTCCGAGATGCTCCCGGGATAGAAAAAGAGGAAAAGCAAAGAACTGCAAGGTATCTACTGAGTATGAATGGAGTTCCATTGATAGAAAACACACGTTTTTGCCAAGCAGATAGGGACAGAAATTCCTATGGTAAAAAAAAATAATATATATATATATATATGTAATTATCATGAAGGTTTTCAAGTTAAGGTCTGTTGATTGGTTAGCTTCAAGTCAATTCATCTTGACAGGAGGCTCTTGACTGGCCATTAATCAATTAAATACCAAACTGTCTTTTTTTTAGAATGTTATTGCCAGAAATATTGGAATATTTAGATACCTAAGGGGAGAAAAAAAATCGATAAATATATTATTCCAATAACTAAAACCGTTAGCCTTATCATAGGAAAAGAGATAAAATATGCAAATAACTCTAGATTATATAAAAGCTTTCTTTAATTTCTAAACTTTACTCTGAATTCTAATCTAAATCTAAAATTCTAACTACAAAAACCTCTATAAACAGGTATTTACAAAAGTTCCCAGTTCCTCACTTTGGCATTTTATAAAAGTATTTCTTTTGCAAACCAGTGTGAAGGTGGTGGTTGGAGTTAGGGTGGGGGAGGGGAATTAATTAACATTTAACAACCATCTACATGTAAGGACTATAATAATGCCCTTGTGTTTCGCAATCCTATTAGAAATGTGTTGTGGTTCCCATTTTCCAAACCAGGAAATTTAGGCTTAGAGAGGTTAAGAGTTCCTCCCCAGACCATAGCTGCTGAGTCAGTGATAAGGAATTCCAGTATCTAGATCTGTCTGATGTCAAAGCCCATTTATCAGATGTACGATGTCACATCCTTGGTCACTATAGCTCTGATTTCCCCTATAGTTTTTTTTTTTTTAATGTTTATTCATTTTTTGAGAGACAGAGACAGAGCGTGAGTGGGAGAGGAGCAGAGAGAGAGAGACACACACCCACACACAGAATCTGAAGCAGGCTCCAGGCTCTCAGCTGACAGCACAGAGCCCAACATGGGGCTTGAACCCACAGACCATAAGATCATGACCTGAAGTCGGATGCCTAACCAACTGAGCCACCCAGGCGCCCCACCCCTATAGTTCTGAACAAATTTTGGTAGGCCATAAAATATAGGAAACTGCTTAGATGTGTATCTGTATTTTTTACCTAATGTTTCCATAAAAGCAGAAAAAAAAAAACATGAAAATAGATAATGAATTATATAAGACCTTTAAATCACACATTTATTCCCACAACTGCCATGCAGGAGCCCCATTGGTATTATTCCTACAAAGGCTCTGGAAAGACCCTGGTCAGTAGCTGATTGTTATTATTCAACAGTGGCATGCCCTCCTCTGTTCCTATGTGGAAGTAATAACCAAAACATAGACAACTGTGTTATTTGCTCTAGAATTCATAACATTTTAATGGGAAAAAATGGTCCTTTTTCTACTGAAAGGAAGCACTGCTTTGCCATCTCAGTGTAACTGGTGCTCCACTGACTGAGATGTCACTTGTAACCCAGTATGGTGACAGCTTCTCAGTTCCCAAATCCTCTGACTAGCTCTCTGAGCATAGTTCCATGGTGATACAATGTGGCACAACTTGTTTGATCCCTTCACCAGGAACATACGGGATTGAGATGCGCACATATGCTCACAGATCCTCCTTGGCTTCTGGGAAAATGCCCCAATTCTGACTGAAGGGATCCAGATTCATATGCACAGTGATATCTAGTATCCATGAAGAACTTCAGTCGTTAAAGAGCCAATGAGTAGGCAGGCAAGCTTAACTTCTGTCAAGATCTCATCTCTTCTTATTGCTTTCGGTGTCAAATAATTTGGTTGTTGTTGTTTTTCTATTCCATAAAACAAAACAGTACATAATGTGCCATTTGGGGTTTGGCAGGAAACAAAACCATGCAAGGAGGAAGAAATTTAGGAAATTAACTGTTTAAAAATTTGCTGGAAAATTAGAGAAGAGGGCTGTAGAATAAATCCTCAGGAATAATAAGCAATACAGAACTGCCCGCCGAGGGTAACTGCTACCTCTGAGGCCTGCAGCTATGGTTCATGAAGCCAGAATAGAGAAATTGCAACCATGGCCTCAATCACTAAGAATTACTCGTAACACTTTAGAATCTAGAGAATGGACACGGAGACCCTCCTACAGAAAACACGGTATCTCCAAGACTTTGGTGTGAAAGAAAAAAGTCACCTTTAAGCATCTTTCTTTTCCATAACCCAAGAGGCATGTAGTATCCATGTCTTAAATTCATTACTTTTTAAAGATGGCTCTAAGTTTTAAATTCCTTTTTCATGAATCTATAGTCAAATACTAACAATATAAATCATTGTTATTAGACATTAGTAAAAAGATTTACAGTACCTTTCTAAAGCAAAGATTTACTTTTCTACTTATACTCAAGCTCCTAATGATTGATTCAAAGTATTCTGATTATATAAAAACTGCCAGAGAGATGTAGTTGTTCTTTAGAAAACCAAGATACTTATGCATTACCAGTGTATTCTAGAACTGTTCTACTGTACTTATAGAATGAGACATTTTAAATGTGTGTATGAGTCTTTGTTCATTTTTTATTCACAACTTTATTATTAAAAAGTATGAATATGACACTAACAAAATTTAGTTCATAATTATATTTCTCACATGAAAAAGCAATTGACAAAAATTGCTTTCAGAACATAATTCAAACTGGGAGCAAGAAAAGGAATCTTAATTAAAAGTGAAGAGTTGAATATTTTATTTGAAGCACTACAGAAAATTAATTATGTTTTGAAAGAAGATGCTTCCTGCACTATGTGGCACAACATCTTTGATCGGAGGTCAACATTGGTAGCTTTTTGTAGGTCCCAACATCATTTCTTTACCTCAAAATTCATTAAGGAGTCTTTTGGTAGAATAAAACACATAAAAAATGTACATACAAGGAAAAAAGAAGTACATTTGGAGAACTTGTATTTAAGACAATATATTGACCTAACATTAGTTTTTAAAAAAAGACATCTGGTTCCCTGATACAAATATAAAAATTTAATTTCATTTATTCTGTAGGTTAAATGTTATTTTCCTTCTGAATACATATATAATCATAAAAAGTTATATTTCAAATTCATTAGTTGTAAAAAGCATGACTGTTAATTCAAAGTGTCATTAACATAGGTAATAATGTGTTAAATTTGAAGAGATTATAAGTTTATAAACTTTTATATGTTGTAACTTATTTTAATTCAGTTTAACTAACATTGAGAGCTACTATGTGCATATGACTAGTTCAGTGCTGAAAATATGGACATGAAAACATGAGTCCTCTTCTCTAGGGATTAATCCTTACCACAAGTTCAAATATAGGAAAACAAATATCATTTTTCTCATTTTATAGATAAGTACACATAATGTACAAAAGTAACTAAGGAAAATAATGACCTTGTGTTACAGTTAAGGCATATAGCCAGATTCGAGACTTTGGGAAATAATTAATTAGAAAACCTAAGTTAATTCATCTTTGTTTAACAATAATGACTAGATTGTTGCATTTGATGGAAAATAGACCAAGGATGGTCTCAACTGAGCAATATGAATCCAGTTTTGGGAACTCTGTTCTCATCTGCCCTTATATATTCATACTCTGGATTTCTTATGAGTGGGGAGAAGAATAAGAAGAAAAGAAAGCAGGAATAAGAAGGAAAGAAAGAATACCAAATATCATGGCAATCCCTGAAAAACTAAACTTGTTTTTTTTTTTATTGCCCTGTGATGGTAAACTTAGTCATATTTACTAGTTAGAAGTGTACATTTTTTATCCTAGAATAAATCTAGATTCTTTGGAATCTCTCATCAAAGCCCTTAGACTGGGAACAATGGATCACGGCTTCCTCAGTGGAAATCTGATAGTAAATAGAGCCTGAGGTAGTTAGGGACTATTGTGATGGTCCATCCCTGCCTGTGTTACCAGGAAGCCTAGAGTTGTATCAAGCATGTAGCCTGTTAGCCTATAAGTGCTCTCTTCATTATTAAGAAGACAAATGAGTCTCAACAAATTAAGTAAGTAGCCCAAGATCATTTGGCTTATACATAGCAGATCCAGAATTAAAACTTGGCTTTGATCTTGATTACAATAAAGGTATAGATATAGGTAGTGTATATGTATATAAATAAATATATATACATATATATATATATACACACACACCATGTATGTGTATATATATGTGTATATATATGTAGTGTATATATACACACATGTATTTATTTATGTCTACTATATAAAACATGATGTGCATATGAGTGTACATGTATCTATATCTTTATATAGAGATCTCATGTGCCCTTTTATAAATATATATGTAACATACATATATCATATATATATAACATATATTTATATATATCATATATATAACATACATATATGTAAATATATATATATATATATATCAGATGTATATATGATATATATAAGACATAAAGGCCCTTACATCAGGAAAATAATAGGACGTACATAAGAACTGTGCAGGGGCGTATTATATACATGTTACAGATAGAAAATTGAAGTTCATTCCAAGATCACATAGAGGTGATAAAAAATAGAACATAAATTTTTAACCTAGTTTGGATCTATCCTCAAATATATTTATCTGTTTTATTCTATCTGTCTCATATTATTTTATATTTATTGTTGTCTCTTATATCTATCACAGAATAGAGGCCAAATTTTAAAGGCCTCTTTTTCTTCAAAATAGTAAGCACTGTAAAAGTCAGATTACTATGAACTATAGCAGCCAGGCAGGCAGGCCTTCAGGAAAATGCAAGCCTTATTAACACACCTTTGGAAACCAAGTGAGATTTGAATAGGTGGCAAGAGCCAGAAGGGCATTCCAGTTGAGAAGACCTTTTGAGCAAACCCCCAGTGCTGGTAATGTGCACAAGAAAAGTAGAGGTGGTTTCTATATTTCAAGGTATTGGGAGGGAAGTCAAGAGAAGTAGAGAAGGTGAAGATTTAGAATGCTATGAAGCTGATTAGAAGAGTTTCAGCTTTATTCTTTCCACTGTTGTAGCATATTAAAGCCCATCTAGACCAAATATGGTCCTATAACAGAGCACAGTAAGGTACTTGGATTTAAATCCCAGCTGTAGCATTTTCTAACTAAGTGACCTTAATAAACTAGGTAGTCTCTCTGTGACATACTTTCATCATTCGTAAATGGGGAGAAACTAGTAATTACCTCATAGAAATATTGAGAAAATTAAATAAATTAAGATGTTCACAACAGTGCTTTGCAAAAGTTAATGATTGATAAATTTGACAATTATTACAACAGTCCTTACTAGGGATGGTAAGGGGACAGACTTGTTTTGATTTTTTTTAAATTTTTTAATGTTTATTTATTTTTGAGAGAGAGAGAGAGAGAGAGCGTGCACGCGTGTGCGCAAGTGGGGGAAGGGCAGAGAGAGAGGGAGACACAATCTGAAGCAGGCTCCAGGCTCCAAGCTGTCAGCACAGAGCCTGATGTGGGGCTTAAACCCACAAAACGTGAGAGCACAACCTGAGCTGAAGTTGGATGTTTAATTGACTCAGCCCCCCAGTTTCCCCAAGGGGACAGACTTGTATTTTAGGAAGATGAATCTAGTAGCAGTTATTGTTAGTACTTATGAGTACACAGTGAGTTGTCATCAAGTACTTGAAAATGGAAAATAACATTGCCTTGTTGCTAGTTAAACTTCATATTGATACTTAGCGGGTGAAAACAGGATTGCCAGAGTCCCTTTTAGGATTCAGAATAGCTCCCAGGAAAACAAAACCATACTATAAGCAGATTGATCATAATAACATTGCGAGAGCATGGTTTCTCAACCCTGACACTATTGGTATTTTGGGTGAATGATTCTTTTGTTATGGGCACTACCCTATACATTGTAAGATATTTAGCAACATCCCTGGCTCCTGCCTTCTAGATGTCAGCTGCACTCCCTGAGTTGTCACAACCAAAAATGTCTCTAGACATTGTCAAATATCTCCTGGAAGGCAAAAATCTTCCCAGTTGAGAACCAACACTGTAAAGAAAGAATGTGACAGTGTATCTCAAAGTGACATAGAAGAAGAGTCAAGTAGTTAAGGGTTGGTAGTGACCCTGTCAAGTATCATGAAGAGAAAAATCATAACCACTGAATGTTAACCTTCTCTGGTCACAATGACGAGGTTGCCCTAACAAGGAGAATGATAAGAATAGGCTAAATGACAGTCACTGGAGTCCCAGAAGCAATACCACAACCCTACTGTGAAATGTGTCTTAGGTTATGATGCCATTAAATTCAATTTATGTAGCTTCTCTAGTTCTGACTATATCTGGTCATGTATCAGTCTGTGTATGATATATTTTTTTGTGGAGTTCTGCCTACCTGATTATACAGACCTCTTATGTATTTATTAGGGAGATATGGTATTCTAGGCCATGTGAGAGTAATTTTTCATTGTAAATTAATAAATGGGCTTTCCATTTTGTTTATCAGGTGTGCTATCAGTGCTTGATCTCCTGTAGTACTGACCAAAGTGATTCTCTAGGTTTTCATAGTTAGTGACTGAATTTTATAACTTGGTGGATTGAGAAATGGCCTGCTGGAATTCAACCCAGTTTGGCCATCCTTATTTAAGCATTTGGTAAACATTTATTGGATGGATGGATGGATGGATGGATGGATGGATGGATGGATAGATGGATGGAAGAATGAAAAGAAATATGCACTATGTCAACTCAACTTTGAAAGCATATAGACGCACCTGGGTGGCTCAGTCAAACATTTAAATCTTGATTTCGGCTCAGATCACGAACTCACAGTTCATGAGATTGAGCCCCATGACGTGCTCACGCTCACAGCGCAAAACTTGCTTGGGATTCTCTCTGTATCTCTCTCAGTCTTTCTGTCTCTGTCTCTGACTCTCTCTCTCTCTCTCTCTCTCTCTCTCTCTCTCTCTCTCTCTCTCTCCCTCTCTCTCTCAAATAAGGAAACATTTTTAAAAAGCATATAAAAATGTATACATAATACATGACTATAGACAGATGATGGGGGAGGGGAGGGAGGGAGGGAGGAGAGAAAAGGTTGAGTGCAGAGTGGAACAAGAAAGTCAACAACAGGTGAAATATTCTGTGGTTGCAATTTAGATCAGTGCAGTCTGGAATGAGTTAGGATAGAGTATATAGGCTGGAAATAGTGGTATTTAACAAAGCCTTCATGAGGGCCTAATCCATTTACTCAAGATTATACCACCACCACCACCACCACCCGCCATTCCATGTGTATCTAAAGGCAGAAGGAAAGGATTTTGGGTACAGGCAAAAAATAAAATAAAATAAAATAAATGCCTCATTAGAGTGAGATAGGTATGGAATCTAGGATGTACGTGCAAGAGCTCCTGTTGCTGAGAGCACAGGGAAAGGTGAAAGGATGCCTTCAGAATCAATAACATTTTAAGGTTTTTGTTCTTAATCTGGTGTACCAAGATCAACCTCGAATTCATAGCCTGTAACGTCTTTAAAATGCATGCCTCTAGGATTTTCTTTTCTTTCTAGCACCATTGCATGATCATGCCTTCCATCAACCCTGCAAAATAAAATGTTTCATGAACCTCATTCAGCAGCAACCAAGTAAATCAGAGCACTTCCCTTGAGATTCTTGCACTTTTCATACTAGTGTATGAAACATCACAGATAATTACAACCCAAAATATTTCTATAATAAAAATATGACAGGTGGTTAATCCTTGACTACCATAATGAAATTCATCTAACAGTCAATTCTTTGGGGGGAAAGGTAGTTTTTATTTACAGGAAAGATTAAAGTTGCAGCACAACTGCTACTATTAAACAATGTAATTAGCACTGATGTAATTATTCTGGACGTTTAGTCAATGAAATAAAATGTCCTGAGCTCTTTTTTTTCCACTAGAACAATCTCTACTCAGATGTTCATGCATACTTATACTTGACATAGTTGGAAATGAAAACACACACACACACACACACACACACACACAGCACCTATGCACATACACTACCACAGAGTTCTAGAACAAATTTTTTCTGCTGTTTATTTCAAATCCTGAAAGTGTACTGCTGATTCACCTTGATCCAGGTCAATAATTCTATGTCACCATCTATCTACCTAGGCCTTTTATCTTATTTTCCCCCTAGTTCTAATCCATTCTTCTCCATATCTTGGCTTTAACTATATACCTTGAGGTTGATTCAAAATAGCCATCCTGAGAGAAAATCCTATGACCACTCTTGAGTGGTGATAGCACAGTGGTCACTTTATTTGTAGCCGTGGAGCACTAGACATTCCATGACAAATAAAGAGTGCTTTCAGCAACTGCCACATGAAGTATCAACAATTTGTAAAACTTTGTTCACAAAGTTTTACACAAAGGTCTATTGACCTTTCTCTTCCAACCTTTCTAGCCAAGCATATTGGAGATCAATTAAGCACTGGAGAAAAGCAAAATAACACAGGACTTTAATTAATGGGTTTAATTGCAAGATTAAGAGAGAGAGTGAGTTTGTTTCCAGGTATTTTCTACTTTTGTTCAAAATAAAATTTCTATCTTGTAATAGTTGCTTTTTCCTAGGCTTTTGTAGATTTGCAGATAATTATATTGCTGGTTTTGTGCTAATGGCTAAAATTGAGCTCACCTGAAATAAAAACTACCCAGATTTAATTAAGCCAACTTTTTTGCTTGGTCTGGATTTAATTTCTTGGAAATAATCACATCTCAATTGTGACAGAGTTCAAGTAGAGCTCATTAGAGATCATGAGGTTCTCTATGTTTTACTCCCTTCTTTGTCATTGGTTTAGGACCATATGACTAGTTCTGGACAATGAATGTGATTTCCTCCATCTCTCTTTTCCTGCTGCAGTGAACTTAACGGCTATATATTCTAGCTGGCTTACACACCTCAAGAATAGAGACTGTCCTGGACCACATTGGACTTAGGCCAGACTAAAACTTGTAGTATTGAGGATTACACTAAGATTTGGAAGTTAATTTGTTATATTGAAACATGGAATACTCTAAATAATACAAACCCAAATGTCCTTTATGTGAAAGTGAATCCTAGGACGAAGTGTGTTAATTCCTTGCTTAGTTCTTGGAAATAAGTAAGGTATACAATTATAAATCTTTTTTTTCCTTTTGCCATGCATGCAAAAAGTAAAAGAAAAGCGTATGTTATTGCATTGTTTATCAGTACTCCAACTTGGCATGCTGGCTGTTTCTTTTATTAAAAATAATGAAGAAATGAAACTGTTTTTAATAAAATTCATATTGTTATTCTGCTTTCTATAATAGAAGAAACTTTCAGACATGATTAATGGGAAAAAAGAGGAGGAAATAAAGATTCTATAGTGTTGTATGAAATTTTTATCTAGTTTTCACTTTGAACTTGATCACTTTAATCACTTAGATAAATCTGTGACTTAGAATGTTGGTTCATTATGGATTAAACAAAAGTACCAGATTGTCCTTTATTCTGTAGTTAATGATAAACCTTAAACATAAGATAATCATTTTTCAATTAGGCTCCATGCAGAGACTAGAAAGCATAGTTATCAACATGTATGGAATATAATCAGCAGTAAGTTGTCATATTTTAGCTGCATTAATGCTGTTAAATTGATGTAATAGTCATTATAAGTGGATGCTTTTCCCTGAAATCAATTATTGCCTGAAAGATTTTAGCAATTAAACTTGTATTCATGAGCACACCTATATCTATACTTTTTTCCAATTCATTAATATCATTCTCACTTTCCATTGCCTAAACTTATGAAGCCATGCAGTTATAAAATAAAATTTCACCTCCTTGCCTTGTTGGAGGAAGTGCCACATTATTCATCCTCCACACAACTTGTGTTGGCCTTCTTTATGAAAATTAATGCCCTCAAAGTTTACACTCTTTGAGTGTTCTTTCAGTTTAATAACAAATGCTCCAGACTTCGGGACTGTTCCTTTATTCCTTGCTCCAGCATATGCTTGTCTATAATCCTCAGTGTGGGAGAACTGACCCAGCTGTACATGATCTCTCCTTTCCCTGACTCCTATCTACTCACAAGTGAGTATGTTCTTGAGTCATAGAAGTAGAAAAGGCATAG
Organism: Neofelis nebulosa; assembly: GCF_028018385.1. Classification (NCBI taxonomy): domain Eukaryota; kingdom Metazoa; phylum Chordata; class Mammalia; order Carnivora; family Felidae; genus Neofelis; species Neofelis nebulosa. Next base: position 86,468,889 of record NC_080785.1, read on the forward strand.
TGAGGTATTAATCAATAAGGGAGCAAGAGACAAAATTAGAAGAAATGCAAAACAGTAAACATCCATCCTTAGTGTGTGATATACAGTTTTATGGTAGAAAACAGTACAGAGATTTGTGCGCACCTGGACTTTAGTGCTGATTCTGAGGCTTTGGCTAAATCACTTTAAACCTAGTTGTCTTAGTTTGTCTACCTCTTCAACAAGGACATTGTACAGCTATAGGTTTGTTTTGTTTTGTTTTGTTTTGTTTTGTTTTGTTTTGTTTTAAGCTCTAGAGTACTAGATTGAAAAGGAATAATTGGTTGGAATGGGCAAGAAGTAGAACAAACAGAATGATGAGTTTCACGGAGAAGGAGTGGATCAATCTCCCATAGATGATCTTTCAAATAGACCAAATTGGAGTTCAAAGGGTTTTTGTTGTTGTTTCATTGTTTTTATGTTTACTTGAAGAGAACTGATATTTAAATAGATATATTATAGAGGGATAAATAGAAAATTGAAAATAACTTAGTCCCTCTACTTCATTTTTCTTATATCCAGAAGAAGGATTGTAATTTTACTTACCTTCTTCATGGTACTTGTAGGATTAATTAGTATTCATGCAAAAGTAATTTGAAAATGAAAAATGGCTTTTAAGTGCTAAATAGTATTGCTTCAGCTTTGGTTTCTTAAAATGCCTAACTCTTCATTAGTCTTTAAGTGTCCTTTGATGTGCATCACAGAATTTATAAACACGGTGCAGTAACTGATGGTTTGTTACAAAATACAATCTGGATACAGTGTTTACTGCCATCAATAAAGACTGATTGAGTTGCATGGAAAAGCATTACCTGGAATCTTCTATAGGGATGTCTTCATGTATGTATGCAATTGAATTAACAAAGATGACCTTGCTATATACAATGATTAACTGTTCTGGAAATCAGAATTAAATTAAAAGTAAACATATATCCAGCAGGCTGTCGTAGCCTCTCCTAATTATTATGCCATGACTTAAAAGAAGAATTTTTTTTTGGGGGGGGCACCAGGATTAAGTTTAGAATTATATAGGGTCTCCTAATGCTGTAGACAAAACCACTCCATCATACATCAGATGGAGATTAAAAGTTTAGATTTAGTTTAAACAAACTCACTTAGCTTAAACAAACTTAACTACTAGTGAGCCATGATAAATAATAACAGTAATAATAATAATAAAGAAGTAATGCTTGCCAGATGAAAAGGAATTATCTTACTGCCTGAGTTATGAAAATAACCTTACTTGAATGGTGAAAGCCTACTTGTCCCACAGTTGGTTAGTACTTTGTTGCTTGATTTAACTCTCTCTCTCTCTCTCTCTTTTTTTTTTTTTTTTTTTTTTTTGTCATTCATAAGACATCAATAAGGCAACTCAAACACTGGACTTGGATATTATAAATATTTTCTTTTTAGAGTTATCTGTAGATCAGGATGCCTGGGTGGCTCAGTTGGTTGGGTGTCTGACTTCGGCCCAGGTCATGATCTCACGGTTCTTGGGTTTGAGCCCTGCGTTGGGCTCTGTGCTGACAGCTCAGAGCCTGGAGCCTGCTTTGAATTTTGTGTCTCCCTCTCTCTCTGCCCCTTCCCTACTCACGCTGGGTCTCTCAAAAATAAATAAACAGTGAAAAAAATTTAAATAAAAAAAGAATTATCTGTAGATCAAAAATAATTTTCTCAAAGTGAGAATTCTACTAAACAGTATAATTAGGACTACTAAATTAAAAGAATTTGATACTTTTAGTAGCTAAACAAATTAATATATATAGAAAAATATGTGGAAGCAATAATAAACCAAGAATATAGCATTATAATTTCCAAACTTACTGGGAATAATGATTAAAGTAATTTCTACCTTAGAATTCATTCCTGAGAGTAGTGACCTATGTTTTGAAAGAATAAGTATTTGCAAGACTAGAAATATATTGTTTAGAAAATGATTATAAAAAGGAAGCAGTAACTGTCTCTGTATGAAATGATTTTAGAGTTTTAAAACTTTAGGTGTGTGCTGTTTGTAAATTGAAAAGTACATTATTTTACTGCAGAGAAATAATCAATTTATGAGTCAACATCCTAAATGGTAGAGCTATTTCCTATTTCTAATGTGTATAAAAAATATAAATATAAGAACCCATAAGGCTAAATGATATAATAAATATATTCATTTGTTCCCTGGCAAACTTATAAATCTTACATAAAAATGTAACATTGAAGAAAAAATTGCTTTAACCTGCAAACAATATACAAATGAAAAAAATTACTCTTTAAATATTAATTTCTGACATACATGTATCTATTAAATACTTGGAAAAATCAAAGTAATCTATAAATATATATGAAGTATAGAGAAAGCAAATAATTAATTTAATAATTTCTGGTTAGTAATTACTATGTAACTTCAAATGCTGAATGCATTTGAATGCAGGCACATTCTCATTCAGAAATTACCTCTCTAATTGATATCATTTGAACACTAAACAGCTTTTAAAAACTAAAATAATTAAAAGGTAAGGTATTCATTAGAGAATCAAGTTGTGCTCCAGGGAATTTACCTCTCCAGGGAATTGTGGAGCTGGGTTTTTAGCCATAATGAAAGGGTAGAAAAGTACATGAAGTAAAATTGAAAATGGATAAGAGTCAGGCATTGTCTTAGGAAGCAAGGTAAATTATGGGAGCAAATTGTAGTAATGATGGGAGTAAGTAGAATGGTTTCTTGGCATGACTAGGACATAACAATTAGCTGGGAGAATAAGGATGAGGCTGAACAGAGTAGTCTAAAATTTGTGGGTATATCGTTTTCCTACAGCTGCTGGAACAAATCACTGCAGACTTAATGGCTTAAACAACATAACTTTATTATCCTACATTTCCAAGAGTCAGAAATCCAAGATGGGCTTCACTAGATGGAAATCATGGTTTTGGCAAGGCCACAGTCCCTCCAGAGAATCAAGGGGGAATCCATTTCCTTTCTTCCTTGTCCAGTTTTAGGGGCTGCCTTCATTCTTTAGCTTATGCCTCTACAAAGCCAGAAACATAACATCTTCAAATCTTTCTCTGGCTCTGACCCTCTTAATTCTTTCTTATGAGACTCATGTGGTTATATTTGAGCCCATCCAAAATTATCTAGAATAAACTGCCCACTTCAAGAGCCTTAATTTAATCAGTCACATCTGCAAGTCCTTTTTGCAAATGAACTGACACAGTCCGGGATTCTGGAGATTAGGATGTCAACACTTTTGTGGGGACGGCATCATTCAGCCTACCAAAGGGTATAAATTGAAGTTGTCACAAAAGCCAGACATCAAGATCAGAGTAATAGAAAAAGATTGTAAAAATCCTCAAAGAGGACATTCTACTCTAATCTTAGAAAATATCCTTGATCTAAAAGGATTAAAATGGAGTAAGTTACCAGTCCCCCTCCTAAAAATATTACAAGAGCATTATTAGAACAATGTTTTTCTTAATACCTAGGAAATTATAGTATCTACATAAGAAAATTTACTTCTCTCTTGGCTAGAACCTCCATCTCCTATTTGACTCTTTTCACTTTCAAATTGAATTTATTTCCTAAATATAAAACTGTCCAATAAAATATAATGGAAGGCACATATGTACTTTTAAATGTTGTACTAACTAACATTAAAATAAATAAGTAAATAAAAGAAACATGGCACTTTGGCTCAAGTCAAGTCATTTAATTCCCTGGCTTGTATTTATTTTTTAATGTTATTTATTTATTTTAAGAGAGAGAGAGAGCACATGACAGATGGGGGGAGAGGAAGGGAAAATGCCAAGCAGGTTCCACACTGTCAGTGCAGAGCCCTATGTGGGTTTCAATCCCGTGAACCATGAGGTCATGACCTGAGCCGAAATCAAGAGTCTGGATGCTTAACCAACAGCCACTCGTGCGGCCCTGGCTTTATTTTACACTTTAGTAAAATGGAAAAAGGAGTCTTAGAAGTGTTACCTGGTAAAGAATTCAGTGCCTAGGGTCACACTTGCTCTGTTGGGAGACCTGCCCCCACACTTTCTGGCTGAGTTCACTTTGTGGGGGCACCTCGGTGGCTCAGTTGGTTAAGCCTCTGACTTCTGCTTAGGTCATGATCTCTTGGTTCACAAGTTTCAGCCCCACGTTGGGCTCTGTGCTGAGAGCTTGGAGCCTGGAGCCTGCTTCAGATTCTGTGTCTCCCTCTCTCTCTCTGCCCCTCCCCCACTTGTGTGCTCCCATGTGCCCGCGCTCTCTCTCTCTTTCTCTCTCTCTCAAAAAGAAATATTAAAAAAAAAAAATATTTTGGTTTGCTGACCTTTTCTATAGTGTCTTTGTTTCCTATTTAATAAATTACTGCTCATACCTACCTCATGTTTTCTTTTATGTTTGATTTTATCTCATCTTTTTTAATTTAAGATTTGAATTGAAAATAGAACTCGTTAATTTTTTTAACATTTATTTATGTTTGAGAGAGAGAGAGAGAGAGAGAGAGAGAGCGAAAGAGAGAGAATGAACAGGGGAGGGTCAGAGAAAGAGGGAGACACAGAATCCGAAACAGGCTCCAGGCTCTGAGCTGTCAGCACAGAGCCCAACACGGGGCTCGAACCCACGGACTGCGAAATCATGACCTGAGCCAAAGTCGGACGCTTAACCAACTGAGCCACCCAGGCTCCCCAGAACTCATTAATTTTTAATCTTTCTTTGTTTCTATTAAATGCATGGAAGTTACACATTTCCTTCTAAGTATTACTTGCATTACACAAATTTTAATATATGATACTCATTTTTATTTTGTTCTAAATATTTTGGGGCATTCATTATGTCGTTCTTTGACAGAACTGTGTTCTTCCAAAAAAAAATAGATTTGGGGAAATATTTTATTTTAGTGCAGTAGGTATAAATGGCCTGTAAAAGATTGGCATTCTTTGAGACCTGCTTTGTGGCTTAATATCTGATCTGTTCTAATAATCCATATTTAGTTATTGTTAAAATTCTACTATTATACTTATCTGAAAATCTGACACTGATTACTACTTCTTTTCTTCATCTGATGGAAACCAATCCATTTTAACCCTGTTTACATCCCTCCATGTTTTACGTTATAAATGCCTAGTATTTAATCCTGTCTTACATTTAAGCATCCCCAAATTAGCATTGTTGTTGCTGTTTGCAGTGAGGTCCTATTTGGATTTAATAGTCTCTTAGTCCGTCATATTTCTTGCATCTCCACATTTCTTGCAAATATTGTTTACTGTGAGTACTCCAACTTTGTTCTTCTCCAGTATTGTGAAATTTATTACAGGTCTTTTACCTTTCCAAATACATTTTGGAAACATTTTCCTAATATCTTCAAAACAGTTTGCTGAAGCTTTGCTTGTGATACATTGAATCTATAGATTAAATTAGGGAGAATTGATATCTTAATAATACTGACTCTTCTAATCCATAAGCACAGATCTCTCCATTTATTTAAATCTTTGATTTCTTTCATCAACATTTTATAGTTTTCCACATACAAATCCTGTATATATTTATACCTAGGTTTTTCATTTTTTGTGCTATTGCAAATGTGGTTATTTTCATTTCAAGTTTAAATTATTCACTGTTGTTATAGAGAAAAGCAATTGACTTATGTATGTTACCTTGTATCCTGCAACCTCACTACACTTGCTTCTTGGTTTCAGTTTTTCTGTAACTTTTTTGTGTTTCTATGTAGACCAATGAACAGTTATGCTATATATTAATGACAGTTTTACTTATTTTATTTTAAAATCTATATAGCTTTTTATTTATTTATTTATTTACTTACTTATTTATTTGAATTTTAGTTAACATACAGTGCAATATTGGTTTCAGAAGTAGAGTTCAATGATTCATCACTTACTGACAACATCCAGTGCATCACAGCAAGTGCCCATATGTATGGCTTTTAAATATTTTTCTTGTTTTGTTACACTAGATAGGACTTCCAGTATGATGTTAATAGAATGGTGAGAGAAGACATTCTTGCCTTGTTACCAATCTTAAGGGGAAGGTGTCCCGTCTCTCACCAAAATATGTGTTACCTGTGGGTATATTGTAGATGTTCTTTATCAAGTTAAGGAAATTATCCTCTATTCCTACTTTAGTGAGAGTTTTTGTCTTGAGTAGGTATTGGATTTGGTAAATGCTTTTTCCTGTGGCAACTGGTACAATCATAATTGTTGTTGTTGTTTTTTCCTTTAGCCTATTGATATGGTGGAGTATATTAATTGATTGTCTAATGCTGAAACAGCCTTGAATACATGGAATAAATCACACTTGGCTGTGGTTTGTAACTCATTTTATACATTGTTGGATACAATTTGTTTAAAATTTTGTTGATATTTGCATTTATGTTTATATGAGATATTGATCTATAGTTTTTTTTTTTCTCTCTCTTGTAATGTCTTTATCTGGTTTTTGTATTATTGCTAGCCTCATAGAAACAGCTGGAACATATTTTGGGGCTGATGTTGTCATTTTTGGAAAGTTACTGATTATTGAATAATTTCTTTAAAATATATATCTATTTACACTATTTCCTTTTGTGTGAACTTCCACAGTTTATGTCTTCAATGCATTTGTCAGTTTCATTGACACTATCAAATTTGGGCGCATAGAATTTCTCATATTACTCTCTTAATATCCTTTTAATGCCCATGTAATCAGTAGTAAAGACACTTTTTTTCCCTTTCTGATGTTGGTAACATATATCTTCTCCCTTTTTCCCTTGTTTAATTTGGCTAGATATTTATTTTATTCATCTTCAAAAAATCAGCTTTTAGTTTTGTTAATTTTCTTTTATTTGTCTGTTCCAGTTTTTATTAATTTCTGATCTAATTTTTTTCTTCTTGATTTAGGCTTATTTTTTTTAGTTTCTTAAGATTAAAATTTAGTTTATTAATTTAAATCCATTTTCTTTTCAAATTTATACATAATTATAAATTTTCTTCTAAGTACTACTTTCATTGCATCCCACAAATTTTTATAAATTGAAGTTTCATTTTCATTTAGTTCAAAATATTTCAAACTTTCTCTTGATACTTCTTTGAAATAGGTGTTATTTAGCACTGTGTTGTTTAATGCCCAAATATTTGGGAATTTTCCAGGCATCTTTTGCTATTGATTCCTAGTTTAATTTTGGTGTGCTCTGAGAACATACTTTGTATGATTTCTGTTATTTTGAATTTCTTAAGAGATGTTTTATAGCTTATAGTTTGGTCTATCTTTGTGATTATTCCATATGAGCTTGAGAAAAATGTGTACCCTACTGTTGTGGGGTGGATTGTTCTATAAACATCAATTAGGTTGAATTGATTGATGTTGCTATTTAGATCAAGTATACTTTTACTGATTTTCTGCTTGTTTGATTTCTGAACTGTTGGGAAAGGGATTTGTATTCTCCAACTCGAAGAGAAGATTGTCTGTTTCTCCTTCAGTTCTGTTCTTTTTGCCTTATATATTTTGATGTTCTTTGGTTAGGTGCATACATGTTTGGGATTGTTGTATTTTCTGGCAGAATTGATCCCTTTATCATTATCAAATGCCCTATTTATCCCTGATAATCTTCATTGTTGTGAAGTCTGCTTTGTCTGAAATTAATATAGCTATTCCAGCTTTCAATAAATATTAACTACTTATTATTATTATTACATTATAAGTGTTTTGAGGTGGTGGACAGTGTTCTTGCTCATTTTATTTTTTAAGCACACATAGTGCATAGTGCACTATTGGGCACAGATATGCTCTGTAATAAAAGTTTTTTGACAATTAAAAGGGATTAGATGTCTGTGAGAGCATATTATTCATCTTATAAATAGAGAGAAAAAATTACAGTAAATATTTCTGAATTGCCAGAAAACATAATCTCTATTTTCTGATGTGCTAAAATGAGTTGATATTTAAATTAACAATTTTAGAAAGGACTACTTCATCACCTTCTAAAATAACATAGATTTGGTTTCCCAATTATTAAAGTAAATGGAATTTAAAAATAATATTTTTTTTCACTTTACTAATTGGATTGGACTGAATATGTTTCAACAGGGCATGCTCTCTAAATGATGTTATGCATATTTTCATTGGCTAATCGGTAGAGATCTTTTGGAGTCTAGATAAGGTTCAAAAAGTCAGACCTTAGTGCTGAAAATCACCCACAGTTGAGGGAAAATTACCCCAACTGGCTTTTCTCAGTCTAGTTTTAAATTATTCTCAAACAAAAAGCCTCCTTATTTAATTATTTATTTTTTAATGTTTTATTTATTTGAGAGAGAGAGAGAGAACGAGCATGAGCAGGGGAGGGGCAGAGAGAGAGGGAGACAGAGGATGCAAAGCAGGCTCCGTGTTGACAGCACAAAGCCCCATGTAGTACTTGAACCCACAAACTGCAAGATTGTGACTGTGCCTAAATCAAGAGTCTGATGCTTAACTGATTGGGCTACCCCGGGCCCCCCCAAAGCCTCCTTATTTAAACCCTCTTAGTTCAAAACAGAAAGATTCAATAGCTTTTTTTCTTGTTTGTTTTGTTGTTGTTGTTGTTTTCTCTAGAGCATACATCACAGTACATCCTCAGTTATCCTTAGAATGAAACTGTAATGAATTAAGGGAGAGATTTTCAAAACACATAGAGTTCATTTTAAATTCAGGAATAAGTAGGTGCTAATCTAATGGTATGGAGCAGGTCATATAATTACATTGTTTGAGAAAGTGAAGCTGCTTCCCAAATTGAAAGAAAGACCCTTGTTTAGGACTTGATGCTCATAACATTCCTTAGCTACATTGGCAACGTGATTACTGAATGCCAGATGCGGCAGCACACCTTGAATACAAAGCTTAGATATCTGAAAGAAAGAAAGAGAGCTGATCCAGAGAAATGAGAGGCCAGAGGTGACTATCATAATAGGGTAAAAGTGAGAAATGCCTTATAATCTGTGATCTCAAGCTACAAGCATACTGCAGGGTAACTACAAAGATACGTGTCCCTTTATTTAGGACCTTGAGAATCCCTTCTTGTTATGCCATTTTTTCTGGTACTTTTCTCCAAAGGCATCATTTGCAGGGAAAAAGGAGAGAAAGACAATTGGAAAAGAAAGGGAGGAAGAAAAGCCTATCTAGTTGAGAAAATTTTCTCCTATCATAGGCTTTATGTTCAATGGAACACCTAATAAAAAAAAAAATCTCTAACAGCAAATTCTCTAGAATCTATCATAGAAAATCTATAATTGCAGCTTGAGAGGTTGCACAGAGAACTGAAAATGTTGTTTGTCAGTGTACCTTTCCATCAACCTATGTAATGGCATTGTAAAGAGGTCCCTTTTTGCTATTTGTCCATCATTTGGTGTTAACAAAAATAGACATACAATGTGTAAATACAGAAGTGGCAGCACCCAATAAAGGCAAGATAAATAAATTTCAGTGCAACAATGATTACACCTACAAGGACATGTGGAATTGTGTACTACTTGTCTGAAAATAGAAGGTAAAATCATAAAAACCCTAATTGTGTGCTTTGAAAATGGAGTAGGGAATGTGCTTCTGCACAGATTATATGTTAACATTGCTGCAGAATCAAAACACTTCATATTGTATCCTGGGGAGGCCTTATGACAATCAGAACATCTGGCAACTCTTTGTCTAATTAGAATTATAAAGAGAACAGTGACCATTTCAGTATATCAGATTTTACACCTGAAACTTTGGAGAAAATGTTCAGTATAGAGACCAGACTAACTTCAAAGGAAAACCTTACACACACATATACGTATATCAGCAAGAGCACAGAATTAGCTGGTCCTTACTTTAGTTGATTTTAGCATTAAATATCTACCAAAATAAGCATATGCCTATACTCTGGAAAACTTCAAAGAGAGAATTTTTATGAACTTATTATCAAAGATAACCAAATACTATACACGCCTGCTGATTGCTGTAGATATACAATACTACTGTTGGTAAAAAGCACTAGAACTCATATATTTAAATTTTTTGTAGCAAAATCTGTAGATGCAGTCAATTATAATTGTCTGTACACTTCAAATGACTAAATATTGCTTGGATTATATATACTAATAATTTATATTTAATCTACTTACCTATCATTCTATTGAGAGAGTAATTATTGTGAAATCTACTTCAATTCTTCAATCATTATTTTAAAGTACAAAGAAATTCAGAGCATTATTGCAGTTGGTAAGAAGAATACGCTGATAGTAATTTTGGCTGTGTATCACAAAACCTAATGTTTTATTCTCATAATTAAGTACACCAGAAAGTGCATGATGTATTTCTAAAAATGTGTTGACATTTAAGAAACAATCAAAGTAAACTTTCTTTAGATATAATGTGATCACTTGTGCAGATTGAAGAGAATGTTGGACAAGATTTTAATTAAAAGGAGTGATTTTTGTTTGTTTTTTCTTTAGAAAGATATTTCAACAGGTAATAGGAATTTCTGAATTAAAAAAAATTACATTTATTTATCTTTGAGAGACAGAGTGAGACAGTGCGTGAGTGGGGGAGGGGCAGAGAGAGGAGACACAGAATCTGAAGTGGGCTCAAACTCTGAGCAAGCTGTCAGCACAGAGCCCGACGCAGGGCTCGAATCCACTAACCGCGAGATCCTGACCTGAGCTTAATCGACTGAGCCACCCAGGCGCCCTGGAATGTCTGCATTTTTTAAATCAATTGTCATATATGTTTTGCCAATTAACTCTGGTTGCTCTTTTTACATTCTCACTTGCAGACTGAATTTCACAGGTGTCAGAATTATAGATTTTGAAGTATCATGCTCATGCTAAAGCATTCAATTAAATATAAGTAGATCATGGAGTCGAATAGGTTATGAGAGATTTTTGGCCCTTTCATCTCTTATATTTAGGTGATATAGGCAAGGCAAACACTTGCTAAACTCAAAAAGAAGTTGTACTTAATATGTATATGGCTCTGAAAACATATAATGAAGATATTTCTACTTTATAAGCATGCATAGATAAAATCCAAATAGCTCTACTGAAGTAGAAATTTTCTACTTATAAGTAGAAATAGAAAAGTTAAGGTACTCACAAACCAATTAGCATTCCTTATAGTACTTTCTTCTGAGTATCTTTTCTCAGAGCATACTATGTGTTCTAAGTGTTTTCCATGTATTTTCTCATGTATCCTCATAAAGCCTCCCATTTGTACAGGTGAGGAACCGAGGCCCAGGAAGAGTAAATCATTTGGCCAGTCACATTGTTAGTAAATAGCCAAGTCAGTATTAGACTCCAAATAGTTTAGCTTCAGACCCCACGCTCTAATCATCACACTTTACTACCTCCAATGTATGACCTTGAAGTAGGGTTGCTGCACTTAGCAAATAAAAATGCAGGATATCCAGTTTGGGTCACTAGGTAAAATATAAGATTAAATATTTCATGGGAAACACCTATGTTAAAATAAAATGTGTTGTTTACCTGAAATTCTAATTTAACTGGGTGTTCTGTATTTTATTTGGCAACCCTACTCTATAAAGACATTCAAATGATTATTTATTTTCCTACCCTGTAATATTTGTGAGGAGATATTACTGTACATAGCATGGAATATTTATATTTTAAGACTTGAACTACTTTTTTCATGACATTTGTTAGATGCTAATAGTCATTACTTAGATGAATATTATATTTTTATTCCCAATTGTTTGCAGGTTTTTTTTCTACTTTGGAAAGTGGGAGGAGAGGGTTAAGAACAAGTGTATAAATGGGTTCCTCCCTCTACCCAATAGCCTGAAACCTTTTGAACCTGACCATGCTTCCTTGTAAACACTGACAGAATTCACTAATTGCAAGATAAAAGGGTCTTGCAGGGTCCACAATGTAAGGATGTCTTATCTGAGAAAAAATCATTTTAGCAATCTTACTTTGTCTGGATCGCTTATTGTACTCAAACTTCCTCTTTTTGATTTATTAGACACAGACCCACTGGAGAATAAAAGTTAGTTACATAGTCCTTCTCATTAAGTAATTTCCTACATGTATAATATGAGATCCCCAAATTAATAGGCTTCTGTGAGCTAAGTTGTATGTTATGCAATTAGCATTCCTCTCTCCAAACCCAAAATGTATCACAGTTTTGGGAAAAGATTTAGGAAGTTATTCCTGACTGATTTCTGCCCTTCCAGACATAGATTTGGTGTTAGCCTTTCTTTCTTTCTTGTAACCCTCCATTTTCTGTGAACTTGGTTGACAATTCAGCCCTTTGTGATAGAGCAGATACAGAGTCATAATATTTTTGAGTTAGGAAAGAGTAGTTTATTTTTATCTATCTCCTCAGATTGCCAAATATATGAAACTATTTCTTTAATGTCCTTTTTCATTTGCCTATCTAAGGAAATTTTATAACATACAAGTAGGAAAAGAAATGTAGTTTCCACAACTGCGAAGCCATATTTGGTCCACTGTGATCAACAGTCATATACAAATTTATTTCTTAGGCTTCTCTGTGAAATGATGGAGGCAAAGAATGTGGACTCCTGTTACTTCAATTTGAAATATTATGAATGACTGTGATTCAGACTCATCATGAACAAGAGATATTTATTAACAAATCAGCCACAGGAAGTTGCTGAAATCTCGACAAATATACGTAAACCAGAGTTGAATAATTATACTTCAGGGTATTGTAGTAAGGACTAAATGAAATAATGTGAGTAAATTGCTTAGCAAAGTATCTGTCACATTGTAAACATTAATTAAGTGGTATATAGCCCTCATACATATGTAGGCCAGTCTTCTTACCAGGACCTACTAATCTACTTGGTTATGATGCTATTTTAAAAACATGTAATACCAGCATAAGATAACGTCAACGGAAGAATTTGGAAGAGGATATCATGACCAAATAACTTGGTCAGGAAATTGGTGGAACGTGGGCTCTTCTTCATGAGTGATGCCCGCCTCCCTGGGCCTGAGTCCTGAGACTACCACTTCCAAACTATGCAATCTTGGGCAGGTAATAACATACCCATGACTCAGTTTCCTCATTTGTAAAGTGAGGAAACTGGTAGTTATCCACAGAGAAGTTTACTCTGAAGATTTATTCATACAAAATACCCAGCACATTGTAAACACTAATTAATGTTGGTTATTATTACCATCATTACTATAATTTCCAAAATGTAGTAATGTTTTGCATATTACTGTTTTGAAGAAGACACATAGTAATTTCCACCATTTTTTCTAAATCATTAATTTAGCAGATTAAAAGGGAAATTTACAACAAAAGGATAGGGTTACCTGAGTAAGTGAGTATTAAGGATATTAAGGGTAAGATTTTTTGATTTAATTGCATAGCAAAAAGAAAAGCTAGAGAAATCCCTGAACTAGATATGGGAACTAAATACTGTAGAACCTGAATTTAGAAAAAAAAAATAATAGTATGTTCTTATGAACTTTTTTGTCCCCTGGTTCCTCAAATGTCATAAATCACAAATATTACCTATCTCAATGGATTACATCATAATAATTAAAGGAAAGAGATAAGAAAACCTCATATGAAAAGGATATTGTGAAGTGAGCAGAAAGGGAAAATAAATTGGTTTTGTTCTTGATTTTATGTAAGTGATCTCATAGTTGATTAATAAAATGTTTTAGAATTTAACATAATTGCTTAGAGTAATATAGAAGTATAGTTTTTAGAAAACTCTATGTATCAGTAGCTAAACAGTGCTATCCTATGAATATCAGATAAATGTAAAAACTCTTACATTTCCCTTGTCATAATTTTTTCTATCTGCTAAGTACAAAGTAGACCGATTCAGGCATATCTAGGCCAGGTGTTGGACAGAAGCCGAAAGATGGTCAAAGAGTTCCATTGGTACCTAGGGAAAGTACTTTCTTTATCATTCTCTGTGATAGAACTTGGGATCTGTTATTCCGCATACTTTCTATAGGGGCTTGGTTGGATAAGTCATTTTAGTTCCGTAGACTTCAGTTTCTTTATTCATAAAACAAGGGTGAAGGATGAGACTGTCTCTAAAAGCTTTTCATTGATTCCACAACGTCCCAGCTGAATTAAAATGTCATGACCTAGAGGCAATGATCTCTAGGTAAGTAAACCCAAGAGAACATTCAGAAAAGAGTTATTTTAGAAGCTCAAGGCTGCTTATAGCAACAGGTTGAATCACAGCAGAAAACGAATATCCTCCATGTGTAGTAATACATACTCAATACCTGAGCATTGATCCCTATTATCACAGCTAAAGAGATGTCTTCAACTCCTCTGAAAGGGATGGTTTCTGATATTCTGGTGAATTGAAAAAAGGCACAATGCTGAGTTTGTAGATAAAATAATCTGATTTCCTAGAAGAATAGCTCAGTAAAAATGAAAAAAAAAATCCTCTGGGCTAACAAAATGTATAGACAGACTGAGATATTTATACTGATTATACTCTCATTTAAAATAGCCCATCTTCTTTCCTACACCTATTATCATTCTTCTTCCTGCTCCACCTAAGACTAAAAAAGAGAGAACATAATTAACTGCCTCTAAGAAATGTGTTCCAACAATCTTCATAAAGTCATTGAATTTTTCTGACATTTTCAAAACATTTTGCATTTGTTCAGACTTAATTTTTCAATGGTAACCCTTTGTCTTAGTGCCCTGTGGGCATAGCTCCATGGGGTTTCACTTTATTCAGTTAATTATATATTATATCATGTATTACTTATATGTTATTTATGCATACTGCATATTTTAATAACATATTTACATTAATAAAAAGTACTGACTATATATATTTGATAAATAAATTAATATAAAAGTATATACAAAATAATATTTTACATTATTTAATATATCAATTCCAAGGAGATCTAAATAATTGTTATAGAAGAATGGTGGCTTACCGTTTTTACCACTAGTCTATTTTCTTAATTATTCTAATCATAAAGGGTATCCCAGTCTATCTGATTCTTCTCCTTGATTTATGGAAAAAAACTGTTGTCCTCTAATCAAAACAGAGTCTGAAAATTTGAAAGAATATATGAAATTCTGTTGCAAAAACAGAATATTTAAAAAAATAAAAGTGATGATCCTTCATTGTAGAGAAAGTAAACTCGTCATAACTTTTAAGTAAACTGGGTTTATTTCTGTTTCTGAACCTGTAACTGCCGCTTGTATATGCTCCTTGTATATCTTGTGGTTCCTGCAACCAAAAGTGGTCAAGAAGATACTAACAATCAGTCAAGACATTGTCACATGTTGTTGTGCCTTCATCTATCGTTACATAATCTATAAGAAAGAATTCAGCCATACGTTCATCCTCTTGGACACAATGTTTCCATTTCTGGAGAAAAAAAAAACTATCTCAAAGTAAATAATGCTAACTATTTGAAATAATGCTAATCTATTTGAAAGAGGCTGTTCATATAATATTTTTCACTGCATCAGAAGAGGAAACATAATTAATTCAGCAAAATGTTCAGTTATCAGATAGTGGATTGATAAAATAAAATACAACCATTAAAATTATAGTTATGAGATGTATAGAAATATAAAATGTGAAAAGTCTATGTTAAATTTTTAAAAGCATGATATAAAATTATATATGCTCTATGATTACAATTGCTTAAAATGCTTATAAAAAGTACAAGAAAAAAATCTCTAAAATTCAAAACTTAATGTTAAGATAATGGGGTTTATATTCAAATATTGTTTTTCCTATTTGCCAAAATAGGATATATATTATCTAATTATAGTAGAGAAAAAATATTAATAATAAAAAAGATGTCAGATGCCCCAATTCTAGTTGTATTAGAAACAAATTAGGAAGGCAAGACCAAATGATTTATAACATCAACTATGCATTTTTCTAATTTTGTAATTTGTTATTTTAGGGGTTTATGGATGTTTTGTCAAATAGAGGTAATTTTGCTAACTCTGTTGAGCAGTTTGAACTAACTCTAAATAAAATTTTAAGATTATAAGAGACTATGAAACCATACAAGCAGTGATTTTCAAACTTTTATTAGAAATGAACTTTTTCTCTTAAATAAGACCTGTGGAATTTCAATAGTTATTTAAAAAATCAGGACTTTGGAGACTAAGCCACCTCTTTCCCCACTTCTCCACAGACTCATAACTTCTGAGTTAGGGAACACATAGCGATCTCTGTGGAATAACAGTGCAACAAACTGGCAAACTGATTTAGAAAAATCATCAAAGGGGAGTGGGGGGGCATGGACAAAATGGGTGAAGGGTAGGGGGAGATGCAGGCTTCCAGTTACAGAAGGAACAAATCATGCAAGTAAAAGGTACAACATAGAGAATATAGTCAGTGGTATTGAGTAACATGATATGGTGACAGACGGTAGCTAATTGTGCTGAGCTTAGCATAACGTATAGTTCTAATCCATTGTTCTGTCATTTATATTTCTATTTCTTCATAAACGAGTATACATTAAAAATGGGGGAATGAATGAATTATGGGGTATCTTGCATCAAGCCAAGCTTTTTGGGGGTTAGTTTAAGTTGTTTGCCTAAAAACAGTAAAGGAATTTTGACTCAAATATGGAGACCTGTTCGGAGTTTGTTACTTCATGTGCCAGGTTCTTCTTTCAATCGATTTACCTCCAGGTAAGTGCAACTTTCAGCTCTTAGCACTGTTAGTACTTAGAACCTCCTAATAGTTAGATAATTTAAAAAAAGAGAAAAAATCTGAAAGAAAAAAATGGTGTTTAATATGGTTTTTCTTTCAGATATCATTTGTTTTTATAATATGTTTTGAGGACATTTATTTTAGAACATTAAGACAGAAGGCTAAGGGACTTCCAGGGAAGATGACAAAGTAGAAGGAGGCTATACACATCTCATCCCATGGATACAACTATAAACACTCACATCAGTGTAAATAACCCAGGAAGACTGGCAAAACAAACTCTACAACTAAATGCAGAAAAGAGGCCACTTTGAAGAGGATAGGAAGGGCTGGGACTTCCTCGGGAGCTAAACCCATGGGTCTGGCTGCTGAAGGAAGGAGCCCAGGGTAGGGAGGGGGCTGAGAAACAGACTATCACACCAGGGAGCCTGCACAGGGGAATATGAATCCCCATGGAATTTGGCTTTGAAAATCCGAGGGGCTGGATTTCATGAGTTCTTATAACCAGCAGGTCTTAAAGCCTGAAACTTTACAAATCAGAAGGCTTGGGGCGCCTGGATGGCTCAGTCAGTTGAGCGTCCGACTTCAGCTCAGGTCATGATCTCACACTCCGTGAGTTCAAGCCCCGCATCGGGCTCTGTGCTGACAGCTCAGAGCCTGGAGCCCACTTCAGATTCTGTGTCTCCCCACCCCCCCGCCTCTGCCCCTCCTCTGCTCATGTTCTGTCTCTCTCTGTCTCAAAAAAAAATAAAAACATTAAAAAAAAAATCAGTAGGCTTGGCTCTGAGAAAACCCTGAGGGTGACAGGAAGCTTAGTTACCTCCCTTAAAGAGCATGACTAACAGCCTGCAGTGATACAACATTGAAGCAACAGTTTGAAAAACACTTGGGGCATTCTGGAGGGAGAGTTATTTACTAATCTCAGAGTTCCCTGAGGGACATCTCCTGCAACAAAGGAGCTAGCACACCATTTCCCTTCCCTGCCCCTCAGCACACAGGCCACCTGTGGGAACCAGCATGGCACCAGAATTCACCACCTAAGTTGTTTACACCACATCTCATCCCATCCAACCAGGACCCAAACTACAGGTCACCTCCGCCAGAAGACTGGTGCGAATCTTGACAACACTGGGCCTCCCAGTTGTGTGCTTTTTGCGGCCTCAGTCCTGGTGGCAGCTTGTCACTTCCTGTGGAGGACACTCGTGATTTGTGGAGTGGCCTGACCAGCCTTGGTCTTGGTAGCAACTGTGCATCCTCTGTTGAAGAAGACAAGTGCACATGTCTTGTGGGCACAGAGGCCTTGACCATGCACACTTTGCAAAGTGAACCCAGACACCTGACCTCAGCAACAACTTTGTGTCCTCTGTAGAAGACCAGCACCACCTTATTAAAAATGGATGCCACACCCACTACTTTCAAGAACAAGAGACATAACTTACTTTTTTAACACAGAGAAACAGACACAGACAGTTAGGCAAAATGAGGAGACAGGAATATGTCCCAAATATAAGTTCAGGACAAATCACACCAAGAGACGTAAGTAAAACAGTAATATGCCTGATAGGGAATTTAAATTTATGATTATAAAGACACGGGACTTGAGAAAACAGTGGAGGACATGAGTGAGACCCTTAACACAAAAGTAAAAAAGAACCAATCAGAGATGAAGAACAAAATAATTGAAATTAAAAATACACTAGTTGGAATAAATAGCAGGCTAGAAGAAGCAGGATGAATCAGCAACATGGAGGACAGAGTGATGCAGAGCAATCAAGCTGAGCAGGTGAGAGAAAAAAAATAATGCAAAATGAGAATACACTTAGGGAACTCAGTGACTCCATCCAGTGTAATAACATTTGCATTATAGGGGTCCCAGAAGAAGAAGAAGAGAGAGAAGAGGGCAGAAAATTTATTTGAAGAAATAATAGCTGAAAATTCCCTGAATTTGAGGAAGAAGACAGAAATTCAGATCCAGAAGGCATAGAGATCCATCCTCCCATAACCCAAGGAGGTCCACACCAAGACACATAGAATTAAAATGGCAAAAAGCAGTAATAAAGAAACAATTTTAAAAGCAGCAAGAGAAAAGAGAACAGTTACATACAAGGGAAACCTCATAAGGCTATCAGTATATTTTTCAACAGACACTTTGCAGGCTAGAAAGCGATGGCATGATATATTCAAAATGCTGAAAGGAAAAAAAAATTTGCAGCCAAAAATGCTCTATCCAGCAGAGCTATCATTCAGAATAGAAGGATAGATAAAGAGTTTTCTAGGGGCGCCTGGGTGGCGCAGTCGGTTAAGCGTCCGACTTCAGCCAGGTCATGATCTCGCGGTCTGTGAGTTCGAGCCCCGCGTCAGGCTCTGGGCCGATGGCTCGGAGCCTGGAGCCTGTTTCCGATTCTGTGTCTCCCTCTCTGTCTGCCCCTCCCCCGTTCATGCTCTGTCTCTCTCTGTCCCAAAAATAAAAATAAAAAACGTTGAAAAAAAATTTAAAAAAAAAAAAAAAAGAGTTTTCCAGGCAAAGTTAAAGGATTTCATGACAACTAAAACAGTCCTACTAGGAAAGTTAAAGGGGACTCTTCGAGTGAAAAGACCATAAATAGTGTAAGAAATATAGGAAACACAAAAGAAGTAAAAATAAGTGTATCTGTAAAAATCAGTCAAAGGACTTACAAAATAAAAGGAAGTAAAGTATGATACCACATACCTAAAATGTGGAGAGGAGAGGAGTAAGGGTGGATACAAATTTAAGCGACCATCAACTTGATGTGGACTGCTGTGTGTAGAAGATATACAAACCTGCTATATACAAATCTAACGGTAATCCCTTATCAAAACCCAGTAATTGATATGCAAAAAATAAAGGGAAAGGAATCCAAGTATATCACTAAAAAAAGCCAATTTATTGTGAGATAAGAGAGCAAGGGAAGAAAGGAACAGAGAAGATCCACAAAAACAAACTAAATAACAAAATGGCAATAAATATATGTTTATTAATAATTACTTTGAATGTAAAGGACTAAAGGGCCCAATCAAAAGACACAGGGTGATATTTGGGCTTTAAAAAAAAAGATAAAAAAATAAAAGCAAAGGAAACAAACAAACAAAAACAAGCCGAATCTATATGCTGCCTACAAGAGACTCATTTCAGACCTAAAACACATGCATACTGAAAATGAGGGACTGGTGAAGCATTTATCATGCAGATGAATGTGAAAAGGCAGCCTGGCTTATATCAGACAAAATTGAATTTAAAGCAGAGACTGTAAGAAGAGACAAGAAGGACCCTATATAATCATTAAGGGGACATTCAACAAAAAGATTTAACAATTATAAATATTTATGCATCCAACATGGAAGCACCCAAATATACAAGAGTTAATAAAAAATGTAAAGAAACTAATCAGTAGTAATACAATATTAGTAGGGGACTTTAACACTTACATCAATTGACAGATCATCTAAACAGAAAATCAACAAAGAAGTAGTGGCTTTGAATGACACACTGGACCTAATATGGATATACTAGATATATTCAGAACTTTCCATCCTAAAACAGGAGAGTACACATTATTTTCAAGTGCACATGGGACATTCTCCAGAATAGATCACATGTTAGGTCACAAAACAAGGCTCAACAATTTCAAAAAGATCAAAGTTATATCATGCATCTTTTGTAACCACAGCACAATGAAATTTGAAATCAACCACACACACACACACACACACACACACAAATCTGGAAGAGCAAAAATACATAGAGGTTAAATAACATGCTACTAAACAATGAATAGTGCAATCAGGAAATCAAAGAGAAAATAAAAATATATGGAGACAAACGAAAATGAAAACAGAGCATTTCAAAATCTTTGGGATGAGCAAAAGTGGTTCTAAGAGAGACATACATAGAAATACAGGCCTACCTTAAGAACAAGAAAAATCTCAAGTAAACAACCTAACTTTGCACCTAAAGGGGCTAGAAAGAGAACAGCAAACAAAGCCTGAGTCCAGCAGAAGGAAAGAAATGATAAAGATTAGAGCAGAAACAAATGATACAGAAACTAAAATCAAAACAAAAACAAAAATAAACAACAACAACAAAAAGGAACAATAGAACAGATCAATGAAACCAGGACCTGGTTCTTTGAAAAGATCAACAAAATTGATAACATCTAGACAGACTAATTAAAAAACAAGAGAAAGAGAGTGAGAGGACTCAAATGAACAACATCACAGACGAAAGAGGAGAAATAACAACCAACACTACAGAAATACAAAGGATTGTAAAAGAATATTATAAAAAATTATATGCCAACAAATGAAACAACCTAGAAGAAATGTATAAACTCCTAGAAGAAATGTATAAATTTCCTAAAAACATGTAATCTACTTAAACTGAAACAGGAAGAGAAAATTTGAACAGACTGATTACCAGCAATGGAGTTGTCAGTAATCAAACAACTCCCAACCAACGGAAGTCTAGGACCAGATGCCTTCACCGGTGAATTTAACCAAACATTTAAAGAATAGTTAATACTTATTCTTCTTAAACTTTTCCAAAAAAATGGATGCGGAATGGAAACTCCCAAATTCATTCTATGAGGCCAACATTACTTGATTCCAAAACCAGATAAAGACACCACAAAAAAAGAGAACTACAGGCTATATGTCTGATAAACATAGATGTAAATTCCTTAACAAAATATTAGCAAAACAAATCCAACAATGCATTTTTAAAAATTACTCACTGCAAACAAGCAGGATTTATTCCTGGGGTGCAAGAGTGGTTCAATATTCACAAATGAATCAATGTGATACATCACACCAATAAGAGAAAAGACTACAACGACAGATCATTTCAATAAATGCAGAAAAAGCATTTGACAAAGTACAACATCCATTCATGATAAAAACCCTCAACAAAGTAGGTTTAGAAAGAACATACCTCAACAAAATAAAGTGCTTACATGAAAAACCTACAGCTAACATCACACTCAATTTGTGAAAACCTGAGTGCTTTCCCTCTAAGGTCGGGAACAAGACAAGAATGTCTACTCACACCACTTTATTCAACATAGTACTGAAGTCAGACAACACAAAGAAGTAAAAGGCATCCAGATTGGTAAGAAAGAAGTAAAACTTTCACCATTGGTAGATAACATGATACTATATATAGAAAACCTGAAGATTCCACGAAAAAACTAGTAGGACTGATAAATGAATTCAGTAAAGTCACAGGATGCAGAACCAATGTACAGAAATCTGTTGCATTTATACACTAATAATGAAGTAGCAGGAAGTGAAATTAAGAAAACAATCCTTTACAATTGCACCAGAAATAATAAAGTTCCTAGGAATAAACTTAACCAAAGAAGTGAAAGACCTGTATTCTGAAAACTATAATTTTTGATAAAAGAAATTGAAGATGTCACAAAGAAATGGAAAGACATTCTATGCTCATGGATTGGAAGAACAAATATTGTTAAAATGTCTATACTGCCCAAAGCAATCTACACATTTAATGCAAACCCTACAAAATACCAACAGCATTTTTCACAGAACTAGAACAAACAATCCAAAAATTTGTATGGAACCACAGAAGACTCTGAATAGACAAAGCATTCTTGAAAAAAACAAAACTAGAGGTATCACAATTCCAGACTTTAGGTTATATTACAAAGCTTTAGTAATTAAAACAGTATGATTCTAGCATAAAAATAGGCATATTGATCAACAGAACAGAGTAGAAAACCAGAAATAAACCCACGATTGTATGCTCAATTAATTTTCAACAAAAAAGACAAGAATATGCAACAGGTAGAAGACAGCATCTTCAAATGGTGTTAGGAAAACTGAACAGCTACATACAAAATAATGAAGTTGGACCACTTTGTTACACATGCACAAAAGAAAACTCAAAATGGATTGAGGACCTAAATGTGATACCTGAAACCATAAAAGGCCTAGAAGAGAGCACAGGCAGTAATTTCCTTGGCATCAGGCACAGCAACAGCTTTCTAGATATGTCTTCTGAGGCAAGGGAAACAAAAGTAGAAATAAACTGTTGAGACTACATCAAAATAAAAAGCATCTGCACAGCAAAGGAAACAACAACCAAACTAAAAGAGAACCCACTGAATGGGAGAAGTTAAATGACATATCCAATGATATATGAAGAACTGACATAACACACACAAAAACAACTAATACAATTAGAAATGAGCAGAAGACATGAAAAGACATTTCTCCAAACAGGACATACAAGTGGCCAACAGACACATGAAAAAAATTTGAACCTTACTGGTCATCAGGGAAATGCAAATCAAAATCACAATGAGATACCACCTCACACTTATGAGAATGGCGAAAATCAAAAACACAAGAAACAATAAGTGTTGGCAAGGACTTTGAGAAATAGAAACTATCATGCACTCAATGGCACCAGAATGCCAATTGGTGCAGACACTTTGAAAGACAATATGGAAGTCTCTCAAAAATTAAAAAACAAAAATAAATAAATAACTACCCTATGATCCAGTAATCACACTACTTGGTATTTATCAAAAGAATATGAAAACACTAATTCAAAGGAACAGAGGCGCCCCTAAATTTACTGCAGCATTTTTTTACCAATAGCCAAATTATGGAAGCAACTTAAGTGTCCATTGATAGATTAATGGATGAAGAATTTGCACACACACACACAGACACACACACAGAGACACACACACACAGGAATATCATTTAGCCATAAAAAAGAATGAAATCTTGCCTTTGCAATAACATGGATGGATCTAGAGAATCTAATGCTGAAAGCAAAATAAGTCAGAGAAAGACAAATACCATATTATTTCATTTATATATGGAATTTAGGAAAAAAAAGCAAAGGGACAAAGGGGAAAGAAGAGACAAACTAAGAAACAAGACTCTTAACTATAGAGAACAAACTGATGGTTACCAGAGGGGAGAGGGGTGGGAGTATGGGGGAAATAGGTAAAGGGGATTAAGAGTACACTTCTCTTCTCCCCCCATCCCCAATAGTGCACTTATTTTGATGAGCTCTGAATAATATATGGAATTGTTGAATCACCATATTATGCACCTGAAATCAATATAACACTGTATGTTAACTACACTGGAATTAAAAAAAAAATTTTAACATTATAAAAAAAGAAGGCTAAGTACCCTAAGACAATACCATTCTTTTAAAATTGATATGTCAAAAAGGTTCATAAATGAAATATTTTCAAAGGAAGTGCTTTCTGTATATTAAATTTTTAGAGGGAAATTAGATCAAGGGTCTGCAAACTTATTTTTTATTTTTGTCTGCAAACTTTTTTTTTTGGTCTACAAACTTCTTAATAAGCATGATAGTAAATATTTTAGGCTTGCAAGCCATATGGTCTCTGTCATAAGCATTTAATTCTGATGGTGCAAAAAGAAAGCAGCCACAGACAATGTAAACAAATAAGCATGGCTGTATTCCAGTAAAACTTTATTAAAAAGAAATAGGTGGATAACTGATAGGTCACAATTTACAGACCCCTGAGTTAGATGATAGTAAGTAAACTTCCTAAGTTTGAGTGAGCAGATGAAGACACATTCCATGCAGAAATATATTTAAAGCTTATAAGCAATCAATACTAAAAATTAGTTTTCTAAGGAACTAAAGACTTAAAAATATTTTCCTTCCATATGAATCTTGTACAAGCTGATTATTTTTCCGTTTTTTCACTAAATTGATAATATTTGAGAATCACAAGATACTTAATTTAAAAGAGTTTAATCATGACAAAAAAAAGAGTTTAATTTGATAATTAGAACAAAGATCATATGTCTATGTTCATCACTTTTTTTTCTCTCCATGAGGTGAAAATTTTCAAGCTATCTATCTTTGCCAGTTAGTTAAATGAGTTGAGTAATGACTACTGCTTCTCTGGTCAGGTTTTATTAATCAATGCTGGTAAGTTATCCAGAAATTATTAGATAAAAGAGACTGATACCTTCATAGATATTTTTTTCTTTTTTCTTTCATTTTTAGTTTTTAGTTTTATCAATTTTAGTTGAGTTTCTTTATTGTGGAAAGTAGATTACATTTTCTGGAGCATTATAACATAACATGTATTTTATGAAAAAATAAGAAAAGAAGCAGGCCTTGAATAGCTGGCCTAGTTTAAATTATTCATGAGTGAGCAGGTGGTAGAGATGGTAATGAGGTCTCTCTATGATTATCTACTCCTTTCAACTATATCTAAGTAAAACAAAACAAAAGTCATATGACATGGCTAAAGGGAAAAAATATCAGACTGTTCCCATTTGAGGCAAGATTTTAACTAAGCATGCCAAAAATGACTTGGATCAGGACCTCTAAAAATCAAGTTTGCTGCTAGTAGGTTATATTTTAAGTCTGATTGCTTTATAATAACCCTTTATCATTGATTAAAAATTCATGTTGCTAGTGAAGAGTTTTGATAACTTCAAAGGTTTGTTTCCAGATAGAAAACTGGGAATAAGATGAGAAAGATATATATATATATATATATATATATATATGAAAGTATTTAGAAAACAAAACTGGGTCTACCAATTGAGAGAAAGCTTAGCTCCAAATACCAAACTAACAGGTATTTATATTAAAAGTTTCAGAAGTCACTTTTTCTCGTTGCATTTGCCAACTGAAAAAAATCAGCTGACATTATGGTATGAGAGTCAGTTACAATGAGGATCAGTTAGAATGGCAAACTGTCAGCATGGAGGTTCAAGTAAATTGCTTAGGTATGTAAATTAAAATTTTTCTTTGTCATTGGATAGTCCACATATCACTGGTTGTTACCTGTTAACTGTGAAGTTACAGTGACTGGTTTAGGGCACATAATACAATCAAACCCAAAGACACATAAGAAAATGTTTTTCTGGAATAGAAAAAAAAATGTTCCTCTCTTCTACCAGAAGAGATCGTTTCCTTTCCTTGGATGGTGTAGTATGAGAATATGAGGCTCAGATCAGTGATTGGAGAGCCTAGAAGGGCAGTGTATGGCAGGGATAGGGAGGCCATCATTTGGAGCCTGAAGATGATATTTCCAACATATTTCAAGGAGAGTGAGAGGAACCAGGTCATTGGTGGTATCATTTGAGCTTCTCAGTAAAATTTGCCTGAAGCTAAGCCCTACCTTTCATTTGAAGCATAAAGATCCCGAATAAGTACACAAAAATAAGCCTACACAAGCATGAGCACAAAAGTACTTTGGGGAGGAAAGTTTTAATTAAATTAAACAAGCCCCAAGGGCGAAGACCTAAAATAATTGCCAAGGAGCAGCAGTACTTAGGAAGATGGGGTGAAGGGGAATCAACTGGCATTTTGTCCTAGTGTCCTTTCCTGGAGTTGCTTTTACTTTTTGAGAGCCTTGGAAAAGATATAGGTCTCATTGAATCATTCCGGTTCTTCACTCCCCAAAGCAAAAGTCAATGTTTTAGTTTATTTTTTTTTTTAATTTTTTTTTCCAACGTTTTTTATTTATTTTTGGGGCAGAGAGAGACAGAGCATGAACGGGGGAGGGGCAGAGAGAGAGGGAGACACAGAATCACAAACAGGCTCCAGGCTCTGAGCCATCAGCCGAGAACCTGACGCGGGGCTCGAACTCACGGACCGCGAGATCGTGACCTGGCTGAAGTCGGACGCTTAACCGACTGCGCCACCCAGGCGCCCCGGTTTTAGTTTAAAATAAAGGCTAATGAGGTTTAAATATCCTTGAATTTCTTAGATTCCTTACCCAATCAGAGCAAAGTAGAAAGAACACCAATTTGGAGTCAGGCAGCCCTGGATTCAAGTTCTAGCTGTAACACACTAACTCTGAAACTTTGGTTAAGTTACCTTACCTCTGTTAGGCTTACCCTTTCATATGTAAACAGTCATAATAATACTTACCATGCATGAAGTTTGATAGGATTAGATGATGGCAACATTTAGATAAAGCACTTAAGACAGGACCTAGCAAAACTCAAGCTTTATTGCCAATATTAACATCTTTTGATTTCTGTTTTATATCTTATTGGATATGATTCCTGTAAATTGTATGTCCCATGGCCACTGGAGAAAGAATCTAGCAGCATTCATTCTCTACCAAGTTGAAAAATCTTCATGATTATTGTAATCTAGCAGCAGATTGGGGGAAAGGCAAATAATAGTTCTGCTGACTTTTCAATTCTCATCTTGAGCCTACGCTGATGTAAAATAGTGTCATTGTTTTTCATGAACAATTATCTGTTCCAAGTTACATCCTATATATTTAATGAATAGAGATAACAAACAAATAGTATGTAAAAACAAAAACAAAAACAAAAACAAAAAACAAACCTTTTTTACAAATAAGTTCCAAGGCAAGTTAGTAAATATGTGTTTGCTGTCATTACGGACCCCACCTTTCCTGAGTTAAACTTTTCAAATACATTATTTCCATCCCTTTAGAATGAGTATCTGCCTTCTGAATTACCACATAGTGCTTTAGATCAGAGTTGGAAATGGTGGTAATGCCTGCTGACCACTCACCTTCTTAGGTATTTCACTATGTTCATCACATCCATTTTATATGATACCACACACATTTTCTATGTTACATATTGGAATTAGCCACACTAGGTTAAAATAATTAATTACATATATATTTATGTCATGTAGGTAAAATTACACAGCAGTTCACCCTAACTATACCCTAACTTGGAATGGCTTGTACCTGTATTTCCTGATGTTCATTATGTGTAATTAACTCAAAAAGTAATTTCATACAGCTTACTAGAGCAATTTCAGAAATAGCCATAACAATTTATAGGGCCAGCAATCCAGGCCCAAAAAGTCAAAGTGAGTTTAGAGATTAAGAAGTCATCAATCACACGGTGACATAATGTCAGGTACTCCTAATGTGGTAATGACACATACATCAGTGATTCCCTAAGTAAACATTTATGCCTCAGACAGTTGCTATCGCAAATGGGATGTTATGAAATGTTGCTTCAGTGATGTATGCCATGTATTAATGTAACCAATCCCTAAACACTCATTGACAGGTAGTGTCTCATTCCCTTTACCTCAGATGATAATGGCCCATTGAAGCTATTACCGTTTTAGAGGGAGGAAAAATTTCAGTGATGCATTTTACATTTCTGTGGGGATTTTTTCAATCTATTATACTTTTTTTTATTTGCTCTGTCTTTTGAAGAAAAATGATTGTGGAAATTTAGCAGCACAGTGCAATCCCTAATGCCTGAAGAATACCATTTTAAAGTATCATGATCTAGAAGCCCCTACTCTATAACCAAAGGTATCATGCAGTGGAGAATTCATCCTTCATGACCAATGGAGTGAAGTTGGGTTTCCTATCTTTCAATATATCTTATACAACCAGAATTATGGATGTATGGAAGATATGAAAGCAATTTCATCAATCAGAAGATTATTAGAAGATTTAAAAGAGGATTTCAGGAAGTTCTGCATGGACACATCAGAAAGTTCTTACAAAAAAGTCCTGGATTGAGTTGCACAGCCACAGTAGGTTTATTGATTCGCATGAAGCTCAGATGTACCTCACTATCTATTAGAGGCTTTCAACATGTAACAAAGGACTCTCCTGGATAAAATCAACCCTAAATACCAGAAAGCAGACATCTTTGTAAATAGTATCTCCAGAGATCTTTTCAGCTTTTGTTTATTATGATCATTAACCATACAAATGTCAAGCACAAATTCAGACTTCGTTGGATTATATCACTTCGGGCTGGAGTTCCAAGGAATCCACTTGCTCAGGGAGACCACTTCTGCTACACCAGAGCTGGCAGCTGGTCCCACCCCATTCATTGGCCAATGAATGGAGAAGCACTTCGTCTTTTCTCTGCTCTGACTCCCATGAGCAGTACATTCCCATGGGCAGATGCAGTATTAAACACAATTGCTGACCAACTAGCTATAATAACCTTATGCATTCAATTTTCTACTTAAGAAAATGGTCATAATATTATTGAAATCTTGTGTAATATTTAAAAGGAAATTATTCACAATTTCCATTACCTTATGATTTATAAGAAAATGGTATGGCATACTTTACATTTGTAGACCAAGATGGTATGGGTCACGGTGTGAGAACCATAGCATGAACTATAAACATATCTGGGTAGTCTTGGAAAGAGGCCACAGTATCAGTGTGCACAACGTTCCTCTCCAAACTGAAGGCCTGTGTCATCTAACTCAATTTAGAAATCTAATCCCACAACTCAGGTATTCCACCATGAGTGAGACAATGGTGCCTGCTGCTACACTGTTTCCTCCCCAGCATAGATACAGGAGCAGAATGGCTGATAACAGGACCCTCAAACAGCTGCCAAGGGAGGCACTTCCAGTAGGAAGGGCAAAGGAAATGTGCGGCAAAGCAGGGCTTCAAAGAAGAGAACATCACTGTGAACTGCTGGGGGAACAGCAGAGGCCTGTATTCCCCTGCCAGGTAA
This sequence comes from Neofelis nebulosa, assembly GCF_028018385.1. Lineage (NCBI taxonomy): Eukaryota > Metazoa > Chordata > Mammalia > Carnivora > Felidae > Neofelis > Neofelis nebulosa. The sequence goes on from NC_080785.1 coordinate 86,498,042, forward strand.
TCATGGCAACGGATTTAATTGGGTGGTTTAGTTGGAGAAAAGGTACTAAAAAGAACAGGGGTCTTAGAAGCATTGCGTTAATCAATGACACATAAGTAAAACTACAGCTAAAGTACTAATTTTTGCGTGTAGTGTGAGTAAGACTTTGGTAATTGCATAACATCTGAGTCACACACACACACACAGATGAAGGGGGGGGAACATCAGCAGAAGAGTGATATTTGAAAACAAATAACAAAGCACATATGTGTCCAAGTAGGAATGGCACACTTGTTAGGAACAGCAGCACTGGAGCCAGGCTGACTGTGTTTGAATCCTGACTTCGCCATTTACAGGCTGTGTGATCTTGAGGAAGTTACTTAACTTCTCTAGGCTTTAGTTCTCTCTTCTATAAAAAAGGGATAATAATTGAAGTTATGGTGTACATTTCTTATGAAGACTAAATGAAAAGCGTTTCAAGCAGTTCTTGGCCGATTATTGTTTTAAAGAGTTAAGCTCTTATTATTTTAAGAGAATGCAGTAATTATATAGATGTCATATTATTGTGTACTTAAACTTAGCCAAATTTATCATGTTGAGTTATTATGATTTTTATATTAGAAATATATTGGTAGTTGAGGCTAATTACATCACAGATTAAAGAAGCTTAATTCAGGGACACCTAGGTGGCTCAGTCAGTTAAGCATCCCACTTTGGCTCAGGAAATGGTCTCATGGTTCATGGGTTCAAGCCCCATGTCAGACTCTGTACTGAAAGCTCAAAGCCTGGAGCCCGCTTCAGATTCTGTGTCTCCCTCTATCTTTGCCCCTCCCCCCATCTCAAAAATAAATGAACGTTAAATTTTTTTTTTAATTTTTTTAACGTTTTATTTATTTTTGAGACAGGAAGAGACAGAGCATGAACAGGGGAGGGTCAGAGAGAGGGAGACACAGAATCTGAAGCAGGCTCCAGGCTCTGAGCTGTCAGCACAGAGCCTGACGTGGGGCTCAAACTCACAGACCGCGAGATCATGACCTGAGCTAAAGTCGGCTGCTTAACCAACTGAGCCAACCAGGCGCCCCTAAATTTTTTTTTTTAAAAATAAGCTTGATTAAAACCTAAAATATGTTAGAAAATATTTGTGGAATGAAATAGGCTCCTTTTTAATTTTTTTACATTAGGGTCCCTAAGTCCTGCACCTTTAAAAAATTTTTTTTAATGTTTATTTATTTTTGAGTGAGAGAGAGACAGACAGAATGTGAGTAGGGGAGGAGCAGGCAGAGAGAGGGAGACACAGAATCTGAAACAGGCTCCAGGTTCTGAGCTGTCAGCACAGAGCCGTACGCGGAGCTTGAACTCACAACAATGAGGTCATGACCTTAGCTGAAGTGGGATGCTTAATAGACTGAACTACCCAGGCGCCCTCCTAAATTCTTCACCTTAATAATAGTCATCACAATGACTCATTTTTGCCATCAGTAAGGGAAGCAAAAACACTGCAACTCATTTAATCATTTTATCCCTGTGTCTTTGACATTGACAGCATTTTGTTGTTTGCTTCATTCTTGAAGGAGTGTCATCAAATCACTTGTTAGCTACGGCCTTAGTGTATTAAATAGTAGTCTTTGGACTGAAGGAATGGGCACTTTCTTAGCAAACTTAGAAAAGAGAAGAAAATATAATGTAAAAAGTATTTCTGTGATTTTTTTTTCCAATAGTTTTATTCTCTAGACTGGATTTGCCTTTCTAATCCTGTTACTTTCCCCAAAATTGACTTCTTACAATCAGTACTATGAGATACACAGATATTCCATTGCCTTTTGGGAAATCAAGGAGCCCTAGGAAGAAACACTTTCTGGAGGGGGAATTGGGTAAAGGGGGACTTATTAAATAAACCACATTTACTACAATATAATGCAAATATGGTAAAATACAATTAAACAAACGTATTGTTTTCACATCCATACCTGTGGGAAGAATCTTGGAGAAAGTTCATCTCATGGCTGCAGATGCTACAGCTTGCATGTTACTTTTTACAGGAATTCTTCCTTGAGCTCAAGGACAAGGTTAATACCTCTGTTGCCTCACTCCCTAGTATGGCCTTTGTCGCACAGATTTTTAATTTCCTCATCAACTGTCCAACTTCACCATTAGTACTGTATACTTTTTCTTACTGTAGGAACCATGTCTTTTTTACTTTTTTTCTTAATCCATAGAATCTGGCAGAGTATCCTATGCATAGTAGGCAGTCAATAAATATAAAAATAATAATAATAAAGAAAGAAAGAAAGAAGGACTATCTGGGACAGAGCAAGTAGTTCCCAAACATGCTAAAGTGAACATGTATTATTTTTATAATGTAATTAAATTAAGCGAATGCAATTCAGCAAAAATTATTTTGAAGCGTGAGGCCTCAAAAAATAACTATTGAACCAAGAAAAAATAGAAAAAAGAAAAAAACTAATTTGGTCCAAGTATTAAGGTATATATAATACCTACATAGTTGGGACACTTTGAACCATGAGTTATAGAAGTTTTTCATAATAGAGGGAAGTTTTCTTTTTTTTTTTTCTAAAGACAATTTCCTTCATTCATCATTTATTCTTTTTTGTAATATGTGGCATTGTTTAATATATGTAAATAATTTACAAACATAAGTTCAGAGTTTGTTTGAGTGCAGGCGTGACTTATTACATATATGTATACCCCACTATAAGATTTTATTTTGACTACAAAATAAAATTAAAATGAAGCAAGAATATCTTAGGCTATTTCTAGATTATTAAAATACCAAGTAAATTTAATTATAAAATGTTCTTACTTATTCAGTGTTTTCTATCTAGAGAGTTGCATGATAGTGGGACAAAAAGGGATTCAGTGCATTTTTTCCTTTCAGACATAGGCTACTGTGCCTTTGCACTAACAGGATTTCTTGTTGGTGATTCATTTTTCTATTACAAAGTCATTTTTATTATTAAATGAAACATATCACTGCCACTACCTTGGCCATATATAGTGGACTGCGCTGTGTAAAGTTCTTGAAAGGCAATCTGTAATAACTTGCTCACCTTTTTATATTGATTCAAGTTATATTTAGTGCTGAAGTATAAGTGAAATCTATGAAAATAAAATCACTTTATGCTTTGAAACTTACTTTTTTAAAGTGAGGTATAACTAACATGCCATATGATATTTATATATATTCAGGGATACACCATAGTGATTGGATGTTTGTATGTATCATAGGTTATTATCTGTCACCATACAAAGTTAATACAATATTATTGGCTGTATTCCCCATGCTGTACATTGCATCCCCATGATTTATTTACTTTATAAATGCAAGTTTGTACTTCTTGATCCCTATCACCCATTTCACCTTCTTCACCTGTGTACCCTCTGACATCCACTAATCTGTTTTCTGCACTTATGAGTCTAGGTTTTGTTTTGTTTTGTTTGTTAGATTCGACATATAAGTGAAATTGTGGCATTTCCTTCTTTGGTCCTTCTTTGTCTGACTTATTTCACTTAGAATCATGAAACCTTCAAGGTCCATCCATGTTGTTGCAAATGGCAATATGTTATTCTTTTTTATGGCTGAGTAATATTCCATGGTATATAAACACCATATCTTCTTCTCTGGTCTTTTATCAGTGTCTATGAACATAGGGGTTCATATATCTTTTCAAATTAATGTTTTCATTTTCTTTAAATAGATACCCAGTAGTGGAATTGCTGGATTATTTAGTTGTCCTATTTTTAATTTTTTGAGAAACTTCCATATTGTTTTCTATAGAGGCTGAATGAAAGTTACTTTTTTTTTTTAAGTATCATTACAACCACTTTAACTCTCTAATCTATGAATATACAGTGAAAAAGCCTCAATATTTTCAGTGAACTTAGTTTTAAAATGCTATGTATAAGGCCTTTGCCAGAGCTTTAAAAATGAACGTTAACTGTAGGACCAGGCTAAATTGGGGGTAGGGCATCATAAAACAATCGCACAACATATTGCAGATTCACACTGTTGTCAGACCAAGAACAACATCTGGCTGGACATTTGGCATCAGAAGACTAATGAATGTTCTATAATACAAGCAGTTAGGCTCAATTAGTGTATAATTTACCCTGTTTTATTTCACCATGCACTGATTTCCTTATCTGTGACCATTTTTCCAGTGATCATTTAGAGTTCCAAATAGTTGCACAGATAGGAATGTTACCCAATTCTCGTATCTTCTAAAAAAAAAAAATCTAGAGTGGGAAGCCTTGACTTACAAAGAGAGAGAAACAGAAGATATACAGAAGGATCCCAAATAAAGAGTCACTCAGTGCTGGAAAGAGGTTCTCCATAAGAGATGGATGGGTTGGCAGTGGCAGTGGCTTACATTGTCTGGAAACTTCAGGAAAGACTGAACGTTAAATGAGGAAGTATCTTATCCTGCCCCCCGCCCCCGTCTATAATAGGATACATTTTAAGATGACAAAGGAGAACCTTGAGCAGAAATGTAAATTCAGTGTAAAAACTCTTTTGTCAAGTGAAAGATAGTATGTCTAAAGGATTTATTAATTATAGAAAGGAACCATCTGTTAACATTTTCAAATGGAAATTTTAGGTCTAGCATAGCCCTTCAAGACTACAACTTAGGGGCGCCTGGGTGGCGCAGTCGGTTAAGCGTCCGACTTCAGCCAGGTCACGATCTCGCGGTCCGTGAGTTTGAGCCCCGCATCAGGCTCTGGGCTGATGGCTCGGAGCCTGGAGCCTGTTTCCGATTCTGTGTCTCCCTCTCTCTCTGCCCCTCCCCCGTTCATGCTCTGTCTCTCTCTGTCCCAAAAATAAATAAAAAAACGTTGAAAAAAAAAATTTTAAATAAAAAAAAAAAAAGACTACAACTTATTCTTAAACACTTAGGTCATCATTCTTTTTTACTTAAATTATTCTATGATTATCTTTAAGGAGGAGGATTAAAAAAAGTGTGGCAAGGTAGAAGTACCCAATTTCATTTGGTTCTTAGAACATCATCTTTGTGTAGTGAACATTGATTGCAAAATCAGCTTTAAAGAAAATTAAAATGAACAGTGATCTCAGCCCTAGGAAACTGTCTGTAGAACTGTTATTTTTAAAGCGGAATCAATATCTTACACCATTAATGATACTAAGCAAAGACAAGAGAAAATCAGTGTTGTTGCAAGAATTGATTTTTTTCTCTTTATGTGGTTTCATATTGATCTAAGAATTCACAATTTAAACTGCTAGGTTATAATTTAAATATTACTAAATAAAAATTTTGAAAGGAAAATGTCATAATGTTATTGTAAGTTATTTCTCCTTTATTGTTTTATTTCTATACACTCTCAAGCCACTCAGCTCTATTTCATATGCACACACAAAGCCACACACGGAAACTTTATTTCCATCATTACCGCAAACTACTCATTTTGGAGTGACACTTGGTTTACACCTTGAAATGGAGAGCAAGTCAAACAAGGTTATCATCTTTTGGGGTAAGTTTTTTACTTCTCTCTTGGGTCATTACACACATTCACCACATGTGCATTTAGAGAGATAGCAGATGCCAAATGAGGATATCAGGAAGAAAATTGGTTTTTGTGATAGCTCAGATTTGGGGCAGGTGAAGATGTTTTAGGTTAGAGAAGAAGTTTAGGGAATATGTTAAGAGCATTGGTATTAAAAGAGAAGAATGTTTTAGATAATAACTGTCAGCCTCCTCCAGATGTTCTTCAGATTGGGAAATTACAAAGGCAGAAATGAACATCCAGGCTCGCAGATGGCTTATTCCGTTTACAGTACTTGCTGATTAACCATTCTGAGCAAATATTTTACTTCAGTGTGGCCAATGAATAGGCATTCCAAAAACATTTTTGCCAAATATTGTAATGGGCTATATTGTAGAACAGTTAAGAGATCCTTGATACTCACACCTGTGTACACTGTTTAATTTCTTGCATGACCTCTTACTATTCACATTTGATAGTAAAGTAGAATTTTAAAATATCAAACCTACAAACTGTGTAAGACAAATTTGCATTAAAATAGTATTAGAGGTGGGGCAGCTGGGTGACTCTGTAGGTTAAGTGTCTGACTTTGGTTCACCTCATGATCTCAAGGCTCATGAGTTCAAGCTCTGCATCAGGTTCTGTGCTGACAGCTCAGAGCCTGGAGCCTGCTTCAGATTCTGTTTGTCTCTTTCTGTCCCTTCCCCACTCATGGACTGTTTTTCTCTCTCTTTCTCTGTCTCTCTCTCTCAAAATACAAATAAACATTAAAAAAATGGGTGCCTGGCTGGCTCAGTCAGTGGACAGTGTGACTTTTATCTCGGAGCTATGACTTCAGCCCCACATTGAATGTAGAGATTACTTTAAAAAATAAAATAAAACCTTTTTGAGGCACCTGGGTGGCTCAATTGCTTAATTAACCATCTCTTGATTTCATGATCTCACAGTTTATGGGATCAAGCCCCATGTCAGGCTCTCTGCTGACAACATTAATCCTACTTGGGATTCTCTGTCTCCCTCTCTCTGCTCTTCCCCATTCTTGCACAAGTGTGTGCCCTCTATCAAAATAAATAAATAATAAACATAAACAAGTTTTTTAAATCATTAAAAAAATAAAATCTTAAAAAACGTAAAATAGTATTAGTTTCCAGATCCATCTAAAACCTTGCATATAGGAAACAGATGCATTTTCTAGATAGTTGAAGGATTTGCAAAAGGCAGTTTCTCAAGTCTTTTCTTTACGGTTACATACAAACCATAACTAAATAATAAGTATCACCAGGTGTGAATTATTTGTTTCAATTACCTGGGCAAATGTTTATGGGAAGAAAATAAGAACTCTTGTGGATTTGAAAATGGAATGGATCAGTTATTTGTAGCACAATTAGAAGTAGGTTTTGTTTGAGTGAGTGAAGTAATGAATGAATGAAAACAGTTTTTCTTGGTGTGAAGACAATGTAGACACATTCAAAGAGTCAGCAAGAAAAGGAGTGCTTACTGGGGAAAACTAGTATTTAGTTTTAGCAGAATATAACAGTGTTTCTCGGGATGTAATATGATGAACACCTGCAGCAAAGTCACTCAGAGAATACATACAAGATGTAGAGTCCCTGATTCAACCCCTGAACTTTTGTTCCACCATCTTTGGAGGGAGATGTAGGAGTAGAGATCCAAATTTTTTTTTTTATTTTTTTTAGAATATCTTCCTTTTTTGAGAGACAGAACATGAGTGGGGGAGGGGCAGAGTGAGAGGGAGATACAGAATCCAAAGCAAGCCCCAGGCTCTGAACTGACAGCACAGAGCCCAATGTGGGGCTCGAACTCACAAACCATGAGATCATGACCTGAGCCAAAGTCAGACGCTTAACCAACTGAGCCACCCAGGCGCCCCAGAAATCCAAACTTTTAACCAGCTCCTCAGGTATTTTTAAGCATCATTAAGCAATTTCAGAACTAAAGGGGCATATAGTTTATTCATAAGGGAGATAAATTTGGAAGGGTAGTTTGGGGTCAGATTTTATAAATATAAATGTCAGGCTAGGAGGTTTAGGTTTTCTTCAGGAAGGAATAGAGAAGCACTGAATAATTTTAGCAGGAAAAGGACACAATTAAAGATACTTTGGAAAGGTTTACTTTGTGGGCATATGAAATGTTAGGGCCTTAGAGAAGAAAAGGAGTATGGTAAATATGAGCTTTCAAGGTCCCAAATGGGGGTGGGAGCTGTGATAACATAAAGGGAGTGATGGCTTGCAAAGTAGAATTACAGAATTCACTGGTAATGTCGTAGATGTAAGAAAGCGAAAGTGGAAAAGGCCAAAAGCGACCATGAGATGTAGAATCTGCCTGATTAATGTCACAGAAAAAAGAGCCCGATCAGAAGAAAGTTGTTGGTTGGGTGCAGTGATGAGGACACAGTTAGCTTTGGCTATGTGTGTGTTGAACTTAAAGCAAGTTCATAGAATTAAAAAGTGCACAAGAAGATCAAAAACAGCGAGGCAGGAGAGACAAAGACTGGATGGTAAGTTCCTTATGCTGAGAATAGAGGACACTATTGAGTTTTTTACTGTCTTACATTATTTCATTTGTATTATGAAAATTATTATTAAATTATTTCATTATTATTTTTATTGTCTTAATGTTTCACATTATTTATTTGTAGATATTTCCCTTTTCTAAACTTTTAATGAGAGAATTTCCCCCCACCTGAACCACCAAATCCCTTGCCTTTTACACAGCTACTTTTCCCTTATGTGAACTAGTAAATTGTGTTTTGAGTTTACGTAAGCAAAACACAACATTTACAAAGGAATTAGTCTTTGTATTTTCTGATAAAGGATAAAGACAATAAATTTCATATTAAAAAAAAAAAGACTACTCCATTTTAGTATTACCTTGATATTTATCAGTGTGTGGGAATTCCAGGTAGAGGAACTACTAATTCTTGCTGAAGATGGAACTGGACATTGAAAGATATTCAGGAGTTCACAAGACAGAGAAATGGAGACCATCACATGTTGAGAAATCAGTTTATGGAAATGGATAAACACATGTTCTCAGAATAAAATAGCATTACAAATGTGTACAGCTCATGGTAATCTGACTTTGTTAAGAGTGTCAAAACAACATCTGTGTCTTAAATTTAACAAGTCTTAAATTAATGTTGTGGACACTAGCTTATGTTTGTTTTTGTTTGTTTGTTTGTTTTGTTTTGTTTTAACAATAATGCCAAGGTATGTTATAACAATGTAACCTAATCTAGTTAGGTGAAATATCCAAGAACTACAATGGGAAAATTTATGTAATGAAAGGAAACATGTAGATAGAGATGTGTTAGCACAGGTCTCCTGAGCAACAGACACCAAAATGGGATTAAATATGAAACAAATGTATTAGGGAAATCATTAAAAAAAAAAGAGGCAGGAGGGAAGATCAGGAGGGACATTAGGAGAGCCATCAGTTCATAATACAAGTCTTACCCCAAGTGAAGAAGAGAAGGAGGGAGCAGAAGAGAGAGGAAGGGTCTTAGATGGCGGATCATTTCCAAGGTAAGTTCAGTAAAGCTGATGGGACTTCTCTTAGGCCAAAGTTGACTACCAGGGGAATCCTATGTCTCCCACCATACCCCAGCCATACTCAGTCATTGACTTAGAGAAGCCTATAGAAAGCATGATCTTGCCACAAATGCTAAAATGAATGTCAGAGTGCAACAGCCAGGCCCTCTTTCAATTACCATTCTTACAATCAGAGATCTGAGAGGTATGGCTTTATGGCTACCACCAGATAGAACTTGTTTATTTTGCATATAAACAGTCTGTGCAACAATGAACAGAAATGAAATTTAATCTAATTTCAGTACATTTCATAACTATTTTCAAGTAGTTTGGGCATGCCACTATCCAAAATAAATTTGATCATAGACATTTTGTGTATAGGAACTAAATAAAGATGGTAAACTCAGTACTCCTCTTTATTTTCAGCTGCAATGCAGAAATTTTATTTTAACTTCTGATTCTAAACATGCTCTCTTTACATGCAACCCTTCTGATCAGCTGTCGTTTTGGCAAATGTCACCCTACTATATTTTTAGTACTTTCCTGATCCTTATTCAGGGATTGTGGACAGAACAGAGGAGGCCAAGACTTGTTACCAGATGAGGGTTAGGTGATATATTATTATCTAGATAATTATCTAGATAAATTATCTAGGTGATATATTCCTATACAGCAAATTAATACTTTTTAAAAATGTCAAAATCTCCTTGTGTTCCATTCTTGTAAACAATATAGGAAAGTGCAGTAACTTATAGGCGAAGGAAAAATTTTGAGTTAAGTTCCATATTTAGCAATAGCTATTTATAGGTTGTTTAATGAGTTTTCTTATTCTACTGTAAACATAATAACTCATTATTTTAAGAACATCTTCTGCACAATGTTATTCTATAAAATGAGTCTCTTCCAGGAAATGCATCACTTAACATTCAGTCAACAAATACTTTTTTAATTATATACAAATTCTTACTATTTAGAGTCAAATACATTATTTCCTACCAACGAGCATTAACAGTTTTAGCAGACCAAGGCAGTCTGAGGGAAGAACATACCATTTTTCAAATCAGAGAATAAAAAGTCACATATAAATGAATTTGCTAATAGAATTTTCTGTTTATCATTTGTAGCTTGTGTCTGAGAAGAAAATATAATTATCCCAAAATAATTCAAACATTTTTGAACAAAATATCTAACTCAATCTACTGTATAACAAGCTAATAAAGAAAACTTTCAAGGTGATATGAAATATTTGATTTTGATAATACTTGAATGTCAATTCCATAAAATGTTGAAATATCAAAATTTAAGTTATGAAAGGTAAATTAGCTAACTACATCTAATCTGTATACAAAAATACTGTATTCTTGCATATTTAAAATTTTAATTTTTCTAAAAAAAAACATGTTCCCAAACCTTTGTTTCAATTCTATTATGCAAACACAATTTACTCAATAAGTAACATCTTAATAATAGTCATAGAACAAATTGTCTTTATTCATCCTTTGGTTATAATAAAGTATATAGCAATGCCATTACTCACAGGATCCTACTTACCCTATTCTGACCATGAAAGCTTCTAAATTATCTCTGTTTAAGAAGCTGAGACTCAAATCGATCTACTCTAATCACATGCTATGAAATATAATTGTGTAATGAAATTTTTTCCAGCACACACACAAAACAAATTTTTAACTAAAGACTGAATACCCCCCCAAAAAAAAATCAAGTCAATCATTTTGTTTTCTGTGAAAGGCATCCTAACATTATAAGAAGGACATGGGGTATTTTCCTACCAAGCTTCTTATCAGTTTCATTTTTCAGGGGATGAGCATCATCCATAATCAGTACTTGAAATTTCAATTTATACTTACCTCTAAGTTGCATGAAAAGCAATTATCTGCCTGAAAGACAAGTTTAGGCTGCAGTGACTATAATTTCAATACACTTAGCAACATTCAATTTTTCTCTTGTCAAAGCTAGAGGCTTTCTAAATGAGGTACCATCCAATCATATTCATAAGTAAAAATACTTATGTTTAGTGGTGAACTTTTTTAGCTATTATGACTATTCATCTCTTTGGAATAAACCAATAAGAGAGCAATAGTTCACCATATGATAGGTTTAAGTCCCAAATCTTGTTTTATATATGAAAGAACAAATTCTTCCATGTAATAATCATAGTATTAAATATCTAGGAAGCAAGAAATCCATTTAGTTGTTGAAAATGGTAATTTGAAGATTGAAGTCTGCATTCTAAAAAGCAGAGCCTGATTTACTATTTTCTGGTATTTTAAAGATGCTGACTATTAGATTAACAATTCTCTTTCAAATTACCTCAAAACAATTGAAAATATTTCTACAGCTATGACCCTCAAGTCAGATAATTATCCAACATCTCAAGTCCTTTTGATTAAAGTAATTACAATTTTAAGTGTGATTATCCTAAGACACCAGGCACCAAGTAAGACACTGAGTAACAAATCCTTGCCCCAAAAGATTTTTATAATGTGATAAATGCTGGAAGTGCACAAAATGTCATGGAAGCACAGAAATGGAACCATCTTCAGGGCTACTCTGGGAGAGGTGGGGAGGGCTGTCAAGATGAGGTAAAATTTAATCCAGGAGTTTTGAGGATGAGGAATATATTAAGTGGGCCATTCTTCATGGAGAAACCATGTTTGCAAAGATGTAAGAAAAATCTGTAAGAAATCTGTAAGAAACACAGCATGTTCTGAGGGTCATAAATGGTTTGGTAAAACAGCAATTAAAGTTAAGGATGGGAAGTTACAAAAAGAGAGGCCCAAAACTTTCCAGGATGCTGTTCATGAAGAGCCTTGTTTGTTAAAGAACTGACCCTTTTCTCTGGACTTTCTCATACTGACATACACGTACCCCTGGGTGCTGGCAGATGAGAGCGACAAAGATATGTTAACAGAGTATAAAATATTGACAAGGTCTACATAGTGCGTTTTCCCAAAGTGGCAATTTTATTTGACAATGTAAAGGAAAAGAAAATTTTGAAATTAAAACAGGTTTAAACACATTATGGAGAAGAATGCAGACAACACATACATTTTAAAGTAAAATTAATCTTCGAAGAAATACCATAGTTGTGACTGGCCACTTAGAGGAAACCCCTGAAACTCGAACTTTGGGGATTTATGTACATCCTAAACTACCATTAGGAATGCTCAGGGGAAAAGATTGAAAGACACTGCTGATGAGTGAAATGATCAGATTTATATTTTAGGATCCGACAGCATTTTGGAGGTTGTAGGAAGGAGGAGGTGAGATTAGAGGCAGGGAGATCATTTTTAAAGTAAATGCAGTATGAAGTTTGTGAGTGAGAAAATGAAATAAGGCAAAGACAGTAAGCATGAAGAGCAGAGATGGAGGTAGAATCTACAATAACGTTTAGGTTTTAAGATCTGGTTCCCAGGCTAGTGTTATTTATTCTCATGTGTTCATTTACTGAGCATTTAAGTACCTACTAGGTGCCATACCTACTGTAAGCCAGGCTGTGTAGATATAAAGTACGAAACTTTCTCTGGATGTCTTCACAGTCATTTTCATAAGTCTGCACTGAAAATAGAGTAAAATTACATGTATTAGTTAAAAATATTAGAAAAAATTCTAGTGTTTTGCCTAGTGCCTAGTACAAAGTAATAAGTAAATATTTGTGAAATGAATGAATCTAGTCTTGCTAATGTTCTTTCCAAACATGATTTTTTTTATGGGAGGATAGAATACAAGCATCTCCCTTATAGTTTGAAATGTAAAAAGAGGTTATCTCTACTAAGGCAACAAAATACTGCTAGCAATAAATCATTCTTTTATAGTATGCAAAGGAAAATTGGATAGTTTTTTCCTCTACTAAACATTGCCAATAGCTGTTCCAAGAAATGTTCTACATTCCTAATCTTCGTAAAATGAATTTTTAAACAAAACATTAAAAGCACACTTTGCAAATCAGTTACCAGAAAGTACAATAATGGGCAACAGCAAGAACACAAAGCTGTATAATGAGGCCATTTCACTGGTCCTCCTACTTTGGCAAGCCATTTATGAATGCAGAAATTAATCAAAATTACCATCATATCCTTAGGTCTTGTTCCCTTAAGTAAATGTTCTGTATCTTTAAATTTCTGCATGATCTGCTTTGACAGTGTGGAAGGATAGCCCCATAAGAAAATCTCCAGAGTAAAGCTTTTGCAAAAGCCTCCCGTGTATGTTCTACTTTTTCTACTCTCCAATAATTTATAAATGATGTAAACAACTCGAGTATGAATTTAATATCGTTTCAAATATCCCATGCTGTTAAAATAAAGTTTCACACTTTTTTTTAGTGCCTTACAGTTTGCGAAGAGACTTTTCCATAGTACTTTCACTTGGTCCTCAAAACCACCCTTTGAAGTGAACAGACCAGACCTACACCTCATTTTGAAAATTAATCAAGTAGGTCTCCCAGACAAGCAGCATGGCCAAATTACCTTATATTTTACTGACAAACCATGACTAGTTTCTACATTTGAGCTATGTGTGCTAATATTGATAAAATGGCACAATAACTGATAACAATACCTACGTATTCACATATTCATTCATTTAGAGATCCAATAAATGTGGGGTTTTTTTGCACTTACTATACCCTAGATTCTCCTCTATCCACTTAAATAAAATGAAAGACAAGACAGTGGTCCCTTCTTTCATGAGTTTACAGTCTGTGCACACATTTACATTGCCAAAGATGAATTAAACCAAATATATTTTACAAAAAAATGTATTTTCTATTTATCTAGACTGTTCTCTAAACATTTCAGTTACACATTCTGCCATTTTATAGAAGGAAAAAGGAAAAGTTAGTTTCCAGTTTCACTAGAACCATGTGTAGCTTGTTACATCTTATTCTACATATGATTGCTTTCATTAAAAAAAAAATTAACCTTTTTGGGGCATCTGGGTGGCTCAGTTGGTTAAGCATCAGACTTCGGCTCAGGTCATGATCTCATGATTCACAGGTTCGAGCCCCACATCTGGCTCTGTGCTGACAGCTCAGAGCCTGGAACCAGCTTCGTGGATTCTATGTCTCCCTCTCTCTCTGCCCCTACCAAGCTCATACTTTGTCTCTCTCTCTCGCAAAAATAAATAAAACATTGAAATTCCTGGAATGATGAAGACTTAACCAAGAAATTTTTATAACACACCTTTCTCATTATTAATTATTGATGATTGGTAAAATAATCAATATTCCTGAAATTGCAGAATTTTGAGAAATACTAAATTTGAAGAGAACTGCTATATTTTTTGTGGCCAAGAGTCTATGAATATATTCCAGTTATGTCTAAATGGTCACAATTATCAGAGTAAAGGAATGCAAGAATTGTTAAAACAAAGTATATACTCTGGTTTTTTCACCTAATTGTGTGTTGTAGGTATTTTTCCTGATTTTTTCTTAGAATTACTTTATTGAACATTAAACAGCAGAGAATTGTGAGATAAGCATTCTGTTTAAGCTTAAAAATAGCAAAGTGGGAAATAGAGAGTTTACCCTCATAACCAATAAAAAGAATAGCACCAAATATGAGCCACGCGAAACTTAGTATCTCATCTTGCTAACTGGCCCACAAAATCTGGAGGCTTCTATTATTGGGATTAAAGCTATGTTGGAGGAAGTTTTAGCTAATACACAGGACTCAGAAAACTAAAAACAAATATAACATTTTTTCTTCTCACTGACATATGGTATATTGATGTGCACCGACATGACATCAAATTCTATTTTAGTTTTCACAATTTTTATATTACTTGCCCCAAATGTGCAACTGGAAGCTTAATATGCAAATATGTTGTGGAGGATGGAATGGAGAAGTGAGAGGGATTATGTGATTGGGGAAAGTTTTCTGTTAAGGTGAGACTTGGTCTAGATATTGAAAGGTGAAGATTTGTCTACAAAAAATCAGGGTGTAATAAGTGTGTTTAGTAACAGTGGAGGAGCAGGAGTAAAAAGGTGTGTGTGTGTGTTTGTGTGTGCGCGTGTGTGCACACACGTGTGTGTGTTGTGTGTAATGAAACAGGCTCAGTAAACGTTTTTTAAAACAGTAAGGCTGAAGGAGAGGTTTTCATTGGGAAGTAATGTAAAAGGTTAGAAATTATCTTGGGAGGGAGGGGTTCTGTCTGCAAAGACCTAGTTAGGTTGTGAGAAGGCAGAAGCTACTGAAGGTTTTATAGCAGTTCTTCGACATGATAGATGAACCTGTCAGTGGTAAAGTACTGGAAGAAGCCCAGGAGGTCAAGGAAGCTACCAAAATGATGCTGGGGACAAGTGAGTAGGGTTCCAACCAAAGTATGCAGCTATTATCTCAGGACATTGGAATTTGTGTCTTAGCTAATAGGCTAAATAGCCAGCTTTAAAGCCTGAGCAAGTGTCACTGTAAAATGAAAGGGTTGCCCTGCCACATAATATCTAAGCTCCTTCCTGTCTCTGAACTTCTGTGTAAGCATGAAGAATCATTTTCAAAAATGGAGGGAACTGCTTTCTAATCCACTGGCCGAAAAGATCTATTAATGGTCTCTAAGAAACATGGCTGACTTCAGGCTAAGCACACTGCTGATTAACCTGCCTCTCTTATTAGATGTTTTTTAGGGATACTTCTAACCCGTGGCTCTTCCTCTTCATGGGGCTAAACAGCTGTGCCACAGCTTGCCTTGAGCCCAGCTGCATGGGAAATCCTAGTCTTGCTTTAATTTAGCCGAGTAGGTTCATGACTTATCTAAATGAGTTGTTCTGAGTCATTTCGATGTCTTGGTGTTACAAATATGTTGCTGCTGCTGCTCCTTATCTCCTTCAAATCATCCTTAATTTGGAAATCCCAATACTAGAGGGTTGATTCTTTTCTGATTAACACCATCAAAGGAGCTGCCAAATCTTCTGTGACTGTGATGTCAGCTCTCCCCTACCATATAAGAGCAAACGTGACCCAAAATGAAACAGAGAAAATAATCACTGAACCTCTGACCTGTGATTACTGCTGAAATACATAAGTCTCTCTCAAAAATTATTTGTCTTACCAACAAATATAGTTAGATAAACTGTGCATTTTTTAATCCGCAAAGACATTATTATCTTAAGTCCAATGTCAGCTCTACTAGAGCCTTTAAAATAATCTCTGGCATTCTAAATTCTTTGCAAATTGTCATAAATGCTGAACTCTTGAAACTAGGAAAATAGACAAATGTAGTCCAAAGTGCTTGCTTCAAGGTGATATATATTATGTTTATAATTATGATGCAATGTTTCATGTTTGAAAATACATGTATATGCACAGAAACATGTACAGATGTGCTTTAGCGTGGCACACGTGGGTAATAGAGGCTGTTTGGGCTTTGATTGTTTTTCCTTGACCTTTTTTGAAAGATGACAGGGAGCCTCTCCTCTTGGAAGCTCAGGGTGACTGCATGGGCTTTCCCTGGTGGCCTTCCAGGCAACACAGTGTTTTGGTTAACCATACATCGTCATCTATATGAGCTACCTGTCAGCGTGGTGTCTGTTGTTGTCACTTCCGATCCACCAATGACTATGTCACTTTGTTTTATGTTGTTGCCACTGTGAATCCTGAGGAACTTTTTGAGCTTTTCCTAAACGCAAGAAACACGATACTGTTCGTTATTATAACTGCAGACTCATTGTCATGTCTCAAATAACCCAGTGAAAGATTGCCGTTGCACAAAGTTTCATAAGTAATAGATTCTCAGAATTACAAACATCCATTTTATTCAAAAACATGTCTTTCTCATCAACTTTGAAAGACTCCATTATTGCTCACCAAATTCAGAACAAATGCCTAAGGCTGACATTTACATCCTTTCACTATATGAGACCAATAAGCCTTTACAATGTTATCACTTGCTCTTTCTTATGCGTAGCCCTTGCTTCTTACAAATGAAACTGCTCATCATAGTCACGAAGTTTCCATATGGATCCTTACATTAGAACTTCCCTCCTGCCTCACATTTTTCTGGAAAGAGCCTACCCATAGTTCACAGCTAATCTGAGGAGATACCTCCTTCAAATAAGCCTTCCCTGATATCTGTTTCTAAAATAATCAGTATATACCGGGAGCTTAATAAATATTTGTTGCACACATGAATGAACCACGCCAATAGGTTTTTCCCTTCCTTCTAATGTTCAGATGTTTATAGCATTTTAAAACACAGTTTATATTATAGTTATTTTTGTGTGTGTTTATCTTCCCATCTTCCAAGCACACTAAAAGGTAAACTGTGTAAAGGTAACAAGTGTCCTATTCATCTTGCTATTCTCAGAGCACATACAGAGCACCTAGAAGGTACTTGACAAGTTTCTCTTGAATTGGCCTGAATTATGTGCCCTGAATGCTAATAAAGGCTGAACATGGAACAAAGAGATCACAGGCTATCAGTGAAAATTTCAATGGTATCTAAGCATCCCAGTTTGTATTCAATAAGTTTTAGAGTCAGTAATAGTACTAATAACTTGGCCTAGACATCACAAGGTTTTACTTCCTGCGTAGCTGTTCTGTCATCAGTTCCAATCATCTGGCATTTTATCTTTTGGTACACTTTTAATATACCTTTTTACCCCCTGATGATAATAGAAGACCTTAGAGGAAGAATCTCTGAGAAATGTAAAGAAAAAGATACAGATGATCCATATACGTACCATAAACCATTTACATCATATTATAGGTATGATAGAACTAATTCTGAATCCTGATTTTTTTTTACCGTGACACTATATTGTGACTATTTTAACATCGTTGTTTTTCAAAAACATAATTTTTAATGATTATGCAATATCTCATGAATGGAAAACTTTATAACATCTCATTGTCCTCTTTAAACAGCTTATAGGTAGGTTAATGACATTAACCAATTATCATATTTGCCGTTTTTACTAGCTTTGCTTTGTACATGTCTATTTTGATATTTTTGACATTTCGCAAATTCTTTCTCTAAGCAAAAGATCAGTTTTTCACTTCTTGATTTCTCGTTTTGTACATAGAACTATCTTCACCAACTCTAGAGATTTATCATTCACTTATAGTTTTTATCTTTTTTTGGCTATATTTTGTGTATTCTATTTAAAACTATGTAGAATTAGGGGTGCGTAGTGGCTCAGTCAGTTAAGTGACTTCAGCTCAGGTCTTGGGTTCAAGCCCTATGTCAAGCTCTGTGCTGACAGCTCAGAGCCTGGAGCCTGCTGCAGAGTCTGTATCTCCCTCTCTCCCTGCCCCTCCCCTGCTCATGCTCTCTCTCTCTCTCTCTCTCTCTCTCTCTTAAAAATAAAAATAAACCTTAAAAGAAAATTATAAAAAATGTTTAAAAAATAAACTATGTAGAATTTATATTCATGCATGAAAATATTGGCTTTAGTCTTTGTATTTATTGTCCATATTATTCTATCCAATTTCCCTAAAACCATACTAGATAATAAACATTTATTGAACACTTTCTATATGTCATGAGCTTTTGTAGTCTTACATGTGTTATCTCAATTCTCACCAAAATCTTATGTAGTTGATCCTATTACTAGCCCCCATTTTATAGATAAAGAACTTGAAGCACAAAGTTAAATAATATAGCCATGATTACCCAAATCCCAGAGTTAAGAATAATTTCCAGAGATCATGTTCATAATTACTATACCCAACTACAAATACTAAATGTCTTTCTTTTCCTCATCATATAAGAAGTTATACACACTATAACGTGTTTCAATGATCTCTGTTTTGTTGAATTGATCTGTTGATCAGATACCTATATTTGTCTCATGCTTTTGACTACTTGAAGACTCATATTTTTATATTTGACAGAGACAAGTGTTTTTTTCATAATTTATTCTGATGTTCTTGCCTTTACACTTTTCAGATAACATTTATAATCATTTTGTCAAGTTAAGAAAAAAAAACCCAGTTTAAATTTTGGTCAATCTATAGATTTTTTTAAAAGAATTTATAGCTTTATAAAATGTAGACTTTCCATAGTAATAGAATTTTACTATGGAATTGAAAAGTAATTTTATCTAAATGTCCCCTACAAGTATTCAAAGCGCGTATTGCTAGGAATGTTGCTGTTATTCTTATGGATGAAATCCTTACTCCTCCATCATATATAGTAAATTTATGTTATAAATATAGAAAATTTTATTTATTTATATTTGCTTACATATTTCTATTTTTTCCAGTGACTATATTGAACTCTCTTGTTAATAAGCTTTCTTTGTTTTGTTTAAGAGATTTGCTTCAGCTTTCTAGGTATACAGTCAGATTCTCTTTAATAACAATTTGGTCCCTTTCTGATTTGCTTCAAAAATTATTGTTTTGGCCAGTCTCCAGAATAATTTTAAATAACAGTGTTAAAACAGTACCATTTTTTGTTTGTGATTTTAATATTATTTCACTTTTTTTGTAGGTACTTTGTTAGGTATTGCATTATTTATCATATCTGCTTTTTTAGGAATTTTTTACCGTGAAAATATGTGAAAAAATATATTTTATCCAAAACATATTGAGAAATTATAATTTATTCTATTAGACTTATTGTAGTAACAATTTTTAATTTGCCAATTTTAAACTATCACAACAATTGTGAATGAATCATAAAACAGCCATTGCAGCTATTATTTTGAAATAGTTTTTAACATAGAAAAATGGCAAATATATTACAGAGAGTTCCTGTTATACCTTTATCCCAACTTGCTAGTGTATCATCAAATAGAACATAATTATGGAAACTAAAAAGTTGACATGAATACAGTATTAGACAAAATAAAGACCTTTCTACTAAAATACTATGACCATAAGAGAAAAATCTAAGTGGATATCAAATCCCTAAAGATAGTGAAGATATCTCTATGTAAAAATCAAAATAGAAACAATAGAAGTCAACAGGAAAATAGAGTATTTTATTAGCAAAGAATTAAATTTGCATATGTCAAAAGTATCATAGACATAAAGAGAAAGAAAAGTAGAAAAAACTGGCAAATATAAAAATGGTTTAATGTCATTAACTTTTAGAGAACTAGTAAAAGAGAATGAATCCAGGATTCCACTTTGCATTGAGTTCTTATGTCTCCTCAGTCTATTCTGTCTATGATAGTTCCTCAGTTTTTCT
Organism: Neofelis nebulosa; assembly: GCF_028018385.1. Classification (NCBI taxonomy): domain Eukaryota; kingdom Metazoa; phylum Chordata; class Mammalia; order Carnivora; family Felidae; genus Neofelis; species Neofelis nebulosa. The sequence continues at coordinate 86,518,237 of NC_080785.1, forward strand.
TTTACTGTTAAGACCTTGACATGTTTGAAGAATATTGATCGGTTACTTTGTGCAATATCCATCAGTTTAGCTTTGATTTTTATTTCTTTTGGGTTGAGGGTTGGCAAGAACATGAAGCAATATTGTGCCTTTCTTAGCACATCTTATCAGGAGGAACTCATGTCAGTGTGGCTTATTACTGGTGATTTGATCACTTTGTTAATGTTATGTCATCTAGATTTTCTACTGTAAAGTTTCTATTTTCCTCTTTGTAATTAATATCTTGTGGAGAGACACTTGGAGACTATGAAAATGTCTTATGTAAATATTTTACCACTAATTTTAGCATTTTTCAATAATTCGCCCATCCAGCTGTTATTACTGTAGTAATTTGCCTAATGGTGATTTTGTTTCCATCATTTCTTCTACATTTATTAATTAGAATTCTGAAAAAAGTAGCTGTCCTATGTCCCCCTTTATTATTTTTTTTTAGTTTAATGATTCATTTGTATTAGTATGGGCTAGCAGATATTTATTCTATTCCATGGTTTATAACCCATTACTCTCATTCTTTATTTTCTTGTTTAAATTGTCCCAGATTTGGCCATAGGGAGGTCCTTCAAGTTAACTCCTCTGTCCTTTCAACATGTCCCCCATCCATTTCAGGAAGGAACTTTCATACTTAAAGGCACTGAAAGATCTTCTAGGACTGAATATTTCCAGGACTGGTATCAGCCATTCCCCTAAGGAATCCTGTTTCTTTTATTGGAGAGTGGGATATAGAAACCAAAACCTGAGATGAGGACATTTTTGCTGGGAATCTCTGCCTCTCAGTACAGAGAACTAGGAAGCAGATATATGTATACTCAGGTGTGAATATACACATCTATATTTATTTCTCTACCTGTCCATCTGTAAGCATATTAAAAATCATGAGTTGTTATTGGTACCTCTGATTCTAATCCAACACCATATAATTATGCTAGCCTTCTCCCTTTTCTTATTTGTAACTCTTTTCTCTGACAGAGACAAACCTGATTGTATTTCTCCACCATATGTTTATTTCTCAATCCTGGTATAGGCATAACATAGTTCCGGGATTCCTGAAGTATAATGATGATGTTTTTTTGAAATTTAATTTGTATATTTATATGCGTATTCATCAGTAGCAATGGATTTAGTGTTAATTTTGTTGCTATCATGTTTAAGTTTTGTTAGTATCAATATATCTAGTATCAGCATTTCAAATATATCAGTTGATAATAATTTTTTAAAAAATTGTATTGTATATTTATTTTGAGAGAGAGAGAGAGAGAACAAGAGCAGAGGAGGGGTAGAGAGAGAGGGAGACACAGAATCCGAAACAGGCTCCAGGCTCTGAGCTGTCAGCACAGAGCCTGACGCAGGGCTCAAACTCACAAACTGTGAGATCATGACCTAAGCCGAAGTCAGATGCTTAACCAACAAAGCCACCCAGGTGCCCCCAGTTGAAAATAATTTTAATGCCAAAAATGCATATATATTATAACTTATTTCTCAATCTTCAATTTATTTGTGGATTTATTTTATATATTTTTTCTACATATTATTTAAAATTTTTCTGCAATTACACTTATTATTTGAATGAGTGTGGGGGGGTGTTTTCCATTATTACTTCATTGATATTTAATGGTAATGAAAATGAGTTAACACAAGCAAAATGGTTACTTAGAACAGTGCCAAATAGTGAGCATTCAATAAATAATTATTATTAGTCATCACATTTCTATTTTCTAATTTATTTTTGTTATTTTCATTATAAATTCTTTTTTCCTTCATTTTATTTTGTTGTTATTTTTTTCACCTACTTTGTTGAATGCTTAATTCATTTGGCTTCTATCTATTATATTTAATTAATATTCATGCAATTCAAACATCTGGTATTTTGTAGACATAAACTTTTGTTCAACTGAGGGATTCTGTAAGTAAAGACTTGGTATATATTCATTTTGCAAATCAGTGTATAAAATAATTATCTCTAGAAGAGGAAGCTTTAATATGACCAGTAAATTTCAGTGCAGCTGGGTTCTTCTTTTATCTTGGACATAGTTGTTGCAGTAATGAGCATTTGGGGGACATTATAACATGTTTCAATGACATGTACAGCCAGACCTGAGAGAATTTGAGAGAAACTCAAAGCTAATGGTCTCCTCCGTACCAACCAGCACAACTACAGCTCACAGAGAGTCAATGACCTTTGTCTTGCATGGTTATATTGCTTGAAAATTCACATACATGTGGCTTGACAAAGGGCAAAAAGAGATAACTATTCAGTGGCTAATTTAGTTGTTCTTTCTCCTCCTGTACTAATTATAATGTCAATTTCTCATCCAAAAGATATAATAGGACACCATCTTTAGGATTTGCTCTATATAGTCATTCCATTTCTGATTTATTACTGGCAGTTATAGCTTTCAGATGAACATGTAGAGTATATATCCTCCAAATCTGTGAAATACCATACATTTCCTTTCATCTTTTTACTCCTACTTTTGCTTCAGCTTGAGTATATAGAGAAGTATTAGTATATAGAGAAGTATATAGTATACAGAGAAGAAGTATGTAGTATAGAGAGGAGAAATATATAAAGAAGTATATAGTATACAGATCAGAAGTATATAAAGAAGTATACAATGTACAAGTATTTAGAGAAGTATAAGTAAATAGAGAAGAAATATACAGAAAAATATACAATATATAGAGCAAAAGTATATAGTGTCTTTTCCTCTCCTCAGGCTTTCAGTTGTTTAGGTTCAAAGTTAAACCTTTTGAATTGTGATCACTGAATCTACACTTAAGAAGAGAGAAATGAGTCAAATTTCATAAGTAAATCCAACTAAGATTTGTTGGTTTGCATATTAGCAAAACTTCGTTAAATGAAAAAGACTATTCATTACAATACAGATTCTTAAAAACAATAGTGATATAACATTAAAAACAAAACCTGTCCTATCCAGACACATAATCTAATATTTAAAAATTATTTGGTGTTTCTTTTGGGGGGGCTTCCACCTGAGAGGCACCCTTCAAATAAGCCAATACAGCCATTTTTAGCAACAAGTAATTATTTACTGTGACGATTTTATAAGTATCTCCTTAAACTGCAACAAATACATGGGGAGCTTCAGTCAGCCTGAATGGGATTCTTGTCCATTAAAACTATTTGGCCTGAAATAAATTAGTTAAAATCCAACGTATATAGTGATTACTGAAGCATCTATTACTATACCTTCATCAAAGAGAGGTTCAATGGATGGCACAGGAATGTTTAGACAATTATTGGAATGGATCATATTAGGCACCTACAAATGAAAAAAAAAACTTAAGCTTTTGAATTTTAAAAACTTAATTCATAATTGAGAATGCAAAAAATAGAAAAGGTCAGTAGCTTGGTTGCTTTGAAGTAGGAGCTTACAAGCATGGAGCACAGCCCTGTGACCCCACTGTAATTCTCCTTGTTTAAGCTCTTGCTGTTGGTTTTTCTGTCACATCATCTAAAATCTAAGCTACCAACATAACTGAGAATCCGAATTGTCGAGAGCTTCTTTATCTGTAGGATATGGTGGGCTACTCTGAGATTGATAAACAATCCCCAAATCTCAGTGTTTTAAGCAGCAGTCCTTTATTTCTTACTCTCTCTACATCCCATTGTGTTTCTATAGGGGCTGCATCGCACTGCGGATCTCACTCTGGGGATGAGGGGGCCCTGGGTTCAGAGAAGTCCCACCATCTGGAATGTTGCCTGTCATGGCAGAAGAGGAAGAGGGCAGGGAGATTTGTGCACTGACTCCTAAGTGCTTTTTCCTAGAAGTGACACATACCACTTGCACTAACTTAATGACAAGAACAATCATATGACTGCAATTTTAAGAGAGCAAGGAACTGTGATCTTGCTTAATGTGAGAAGGAGGAGAGGGATCAGAAACCATGTACATTTGTAATGTCTGCTGCATATGATAAATGTAGCCACTCTCCCTTTTTTCCTAATCAATTCCAATTATTGGATCAACAAAAATCTACAATTAATCTGAGCCTCTGCTTTTGCAACTGCCTACAAGAATGATTGCCACTCTTCCTTTATGGTCTTTTTAGTGTGACTGACAAGTCCCAACTACACATGACTGGAGTGGGTCATAGCTTTATTTCTGTGTTTAGTTTTATTTTATGGGGTCCAACTCCCTACTAATCAACCATTGCTTCAACATTAATAACACACATACTTCATGGTCATTTTTTTCTTCAACTGCTATCTGCAAGTACAACCATATTTTTTCATTTTGTTCAATATCAAAATAGATATTCTTGTTTGCACTGACATTTTTTGCAATGATAAACTTCAGTGCCCATTGAAAATTCCTGTATTTCCTTACTAACTGCTCAGATAAAACATTCATCCCCACCATTCACACCTTAAGTATTTAAATGAGGAGAACAGGAAAGAAGATTGGATTGGCTGTCCTGTTAGGATCTCCCATTATTAGGGAAATGTAATTAAGAGGATTCCAATGCACATTGAAAATTGTGAGAGAAAATTATGTGTAGTATGAAATCAATAAGGACATATGATTAAACCCAGATAGTATACCCAATTATAAGTAATTAATTTAAAAAGTAATGAATGTATTTTTCTTATGTTTCCTATATTTTGAAGCACTGTGCAACGAGTTCATGTTTATAATTGTATCCAGAAGATCTTCAAATACCATTTTGGACTTCCCTGCAGCATTTGAAAATATTAATCGTGTTTCAACCCAGTAATCAATGGGTTGATTAATCCATTAAATTTGCCCATCCTTGTGTTTTCTGAAGGTCTTCATGAAGAGAAAGACAGAGCTGCACCTAGTGTTTGCTTTTTAAATTTTTAATTAACATTATTTGTATGGAAGCTAATGAGCTAATTTCTGTGCTAACTTACTGGTTGTGAGTTCATCAAAGAAAACCCTGAAGAAAAGCAACCCCTTTCACACATGCTGGATGCTTTTAGTGAATTGTTTTGAGATCTTTACCTTTTTCAGTGGTGCTAAGTTTATAGATAGTCAAGAAATATGTACTGAACTTCATTAGCCAAAGTAAGTAGTTTGTTTATGCTTTTCTGCATTGTTGGGGACTGATACTTTGGTCTGTGAAAATGGAAATCCTATGGAATACCATAAACTTTTAAACATTTTCTTCTCTGATCCATACTTATTAGTAAGCCTCAGTTATATTCAGCTAACAATTAGAATGAACACTATTCAGTAACAAGCACTCTGCTGGTGAGAAGACCTAAAACTGATAGCAGAGGACAAACAAGTGGTTGACAGAGGTGAGGTCTGGTGGTGGGGCATGGGTGAAATAGAAAAACGAGAAGAAAAGTGATGTCAAGGAATTTAGCCTGTTCTCACATGAAAGCCCTAATATTTAGATGAGCACATTCACTTGATAAATTAAGCTTATTTTACCCTGAATTTGTGGGCATCTGTTGGAGGATCTACTCCAGGTCTTAGCCTTTGCAGGAGGCTGAATAATGGCCACTCAAAGATGTCCATGTCCTAATCCCCAGAACCTGTGAATACATGATCTTATACGGTAAAAATGGGGTTTGGGGTGCCTTGGTGGCTCAGTTGGTTAAGCGTCTGACTCTGGATCTCGGTTCAGATCATGGTCTTGTGGTTTCTGAGATCGAGCCCTGCATTGGACTCTGTGCTGCTAGTGTGGAGCCAGCTTGGAATTCTCTCTCTCCCTCTCTCTCTGCCACTCCCCTGCTTGTGCATGCTCCCACATGCACTCTCTTTCTCTCTAAAAACAAATAAATAAGAACTTTAAAAATTTTTGGGCTTGCAGACAAATGTGATTAAAGAAAAATTAAAAGATCTTGGGATGAGCAATTTTTCCTAGATTATCTGAGGTGGAACTGATGTAATTATAATGGTCCTTATAAAAGGGACTTGGGAGGAATCAACAGAGTATCCTATGTGACTATGGGAGTAGAAATAGTAGTTACACATTCTGAAGAGGAAGAAAGGGGCCATGAACTAAAGAATGCAGGTGGCTACCTGAAGCTGAAAACTCCTAGTCCCCAGAACAAACTAGCCCTGCTGACACCTTAATCTGACCAGGAAAAACAGATTTTGGATTCCTAATACCAGAATGATGAGAAAATCGGACCATCTGGGTGGCTCAGTTGGTTAAGTGTCCAACTTCTGCTCGGGTCATGATCTCATGGTTTGTGTGTTCGAGCCCCACATTGGGCTCTGCACTGACAGTGCAGAGCTTGCTCAGATCTTGTCTCCCTCTCTCTGTGCCCCTCCTCCCCGCCTCAAAAATAGGTAAACATTAAAAAATTTAAAAAGAAAAGAAAAGAAATTGTCATTGTTTTGAGTCACTAAGTTTCTAGTAATTTGTTGTGACGATGATGGCAAATTATTAATGCAGTCTCAATAATAAATTGAAATAAGAATCTATTATTTTTTTAAAGTTTGTTTTGAGAGATAGAAAAAGAGAGCAAACAGGGGAGGGGCAGAGAGAGAGAGAGAGAGAGACAGAAAATCCCAAGCAGGCTGGGCTCTGTCTGCCCAGAGCCCGATGTAGAGCTTGAACTCACAAACTGTGAGATCACGACCTGAATGGAAATCAAGAGTTCGACACTTAAGTGACTGAGCCACCCAGGCTCGTTGAAATAAGAATCTATTATGATAAGAATGAACTTATGATGGTAAAGTAATTTAGATTGTCACCAAAGTATCTTAAACTCAGTATTTTAAAATGCCTTCTACACATAGCCACTTTGAAATGTTGACTTCTCTTAGTTTCTAAATGTTCTGATTTCTGACTTTTCTTATTTTCTATATTCTTTTTAGTTGTATCTCAAGTTTTGTTCTTAAGATAATGTCTCCCCATTCTTAATTGTCTATTGCCATTATATTCAAAACATTTTAAGTTTTAGAATTAGCTTTCCCATTAAATTCTGCATTTATAAAATCATTCTTTTAAATTCCTTTGAGAATGTCTTTTTAACCTCTGGGAGAGCTTATTAGCATTGTTTTTTTAAAGTAAGAAAAGTATTAACATTTATTAATTTATAGTCATTTGATAGTATCTCTTAATTTCACTGTAAATCAGAGGGACCATCTGGCAGTCATGACCTACACACGGGAGGACAACACATGCAGTGAATCTCTGATTGAGCTTAGGAATCTCATTGTCAATTCCATCTTCAAACTTTGTCTTTGTTTAATTTTTCTTTCAGTATAAATAATGACCATTACTGTTCTTCTAAGTACATTCCTATTAGAGCAGAAGTTTTCTGAAAAACAAATCTTAAATGGTAAAACTCTGATCTATAATCTTCAAGGTAGATGCATCAAATGCCATTTTTTGGTTTAATCATTCAGCACATGTTTGTTTATTGAGTACCTAGCCAAGAACCTTGCTTCTATTCCATTGAATTGATCATATTTCAAATTCCTGGGGAGTACAAGTAACTTTACTCATGACTAGAGCCCAAGGGAACAGTCTCAAATGTTCCTTTGCCAGTTACCTAAACTGTGCCGGTATGTAAATACTGATTAACCAATGTCCTATTTAACTTTAAGAGGAATGAACCTTCAAGTTCACATGATATTTCTAGTTCATGAGCTTTTATTAATTAGTGTCTGGATAAAACTAGAAAGAACCTCATGACTGCACATGTCAAATGAGTCCATAATTAATATTCTAAAAGGGACTTTGTTGTCATAGTCCAGTTGATGGATTTTTCCTGCTGGTGGGGTGACAGGCCCCATCTGCCTCTCATATATGCATTGAAATAATTTTTCTCTAGAGTTTCAGGCAGCACATAAAATCCCAGGCACTTTTACTAACTAATGTCAGTAGAAGGAGCCATTTGCTATGTTTACTTTTTGAAATGTGGAAATTCTATGGTATATATTATTAATAGGTAGAAATAAATATGAATTTATTCTTTTTTTCTAAAAAAAGAAAATTCATGAGGAAGGAAAAAAACAATATAATTCAGAATTAATTTTAATAAATAAGTTTCTGACTTGTTTAAAATTTGTTCCATGAGTATAATTAGCAAAACTTTGTAAATTCAGCGTTTTTCTAAAATGTTAGCATACAAAACACTTAGGTATTGCAGAAGCCGTCAGTGTGCTATAGTTAACAGTTATGAACTAACATGAGTACAATCCTCTGAACTTCTTTATCATTTAAATACATCAGAAAATTTGGCTTTGAAAATAATGCCTTGGCCTTTGGATAAGATTCAGAATTGGAGAAAGGAGAAAGGATCTGTAAACAAATTTAATGTTGATTTAATTAATATAGACCATCTATATTTTTGAAGTTATTTAAAATATGTATATTTTTAAAATATAGATTCCCTTCATGTGCAGGTAGGTTAAGAAATCATTTAATCCAATCCTACCTGTGTTTCTGCCCCCATTCAAGAGTCTTTACCCATATCCCATCCCCTTCTCTGATACTAGGTTGATATTAGGGCTAGAATCTCGTGGACAGAGTAGAGAATTGAAGTGCAAGGTAATTGCATTTTCACCTTGATTTTACCACTAACCTCCTGGATAAACAGGAACCAGGCATTTGTAATCTAGGCATCCTTAATATCTGGAATAGCCATTGGTTTATTTCCCATGAACCTGGAAAAAAACATTAGAAATTATCTAGATTAGAACCCTGATTTTATAGAAACAGTTTTGAACTCAGTTCAAAATCACTAAGTGAAGGTGGAGAAACGAAGATCTAGAGAATTTAAGTAGTTCAACTAAGACTACTTAGCTCTGTACTAGGAGACAGACACCAGAGCCTAGGTTTTCTGATGCCCGTCTCGCTCTTTTCATCATCATAGTGTGCTTCCCATAATGAAAAGTACTTTTGTACTTTTTGATCATAAAGCTATGACATGTTAAAACCCATTTTGAAGTGTGCCTGGGCATACAACTTATTTCCTATAAACCACTGTTTAAGGGATGAGATTTAGTACAAGGTTGTCTTTCTTAGTGTTACAATAGTAAGGACATAGGGAAGGCAGTGTTGGGTTTGTCTCACGATTCTCACTGCATGACTACTGAACTAGAAATTACCATCAGAATATCACTCAGGTTGGATGCATCCACCTTTGCAAAACAATCGCCCTTCTTTTTTGCCAGCTCCCCCCACTATATATATATATATATATATATATATATATATATATATACACACATACACATACACATTCTATTTATTCAAATTACAAAAAGAAATTATTCCTTTTTCTATTTATAATGTAAGTACCAGGGAGAAAAATAAATTGTTTACTCGTCTGTTGGTATATTTACTTCCTTACAGCCAGTCTCATTCAATTAAAAAAAAAGGCTCATAAAGAGGCTTTAAATGTTATTAGTCCATTATATGTGAAGATTATTTAAAAATTTTATTTAACAAGATTTTTTTCCTGAATATGTGACTAGGAGTAAGCATGAGTAGGAAGGACAAAGGGGATATGGAAGGGGAGGGAGGAGTAAAGGAGGACAGGAACAGAATGGGTGGCAACGGGCAATGGGGAGACTGCACGCAACTACAGACCATTCTGTGTGCTCACAGTTGGGCTCAAAGATGACCCTATACTTACTGTTCATTGCTTTAGCCATTTGCATTTGCCTCAAATTTGCAGCAGGTTTACAAAGAATTCTTTTAACTAAGGAGGAAAATATGTAGAGCACACACCTAAAACATATTTGTATAGTTCCTACTTCGCGCAAGGCGTTATACTGAGTTCTAAGAGGGAGAAAATCCACAAATAATAAGCAGACCCTGCCTTTTCATTTCCTCAAGGATCTTAGAAATTAATATGAAAAGAAGTCATGAGGAAAAATAAATTACAATAAAAAGGTTAAAATGATTAATGATTAATGAGAGAGAAGCTCATCTGAAATCTTATCCAGTGAGAAAGAGAATTAGGGCAGAGGTGAAGAGGAAAACAGTTATGAAAGTTGAACTGAATTTCAAAGGATGGTGAAGATTTGTGTACACAAAATGGAAAGTGTGAGGAGAAGCATATCTCAGTCAAAACAACTGAGTGTTTTAGACAGAATAGTACAAAGGTATTGAGAATACAAAGTGAACAGCAATAGTTTAACTAGAGCAATGGTCAAATATTTTGGCCTCAGGTCACCTTTCCACTCTTTTTTTCCAACTTTATTGAGATATACTTGACATATAACATTATGTAAGTTTAGGGTGTACAACCTAATGATTTGATACGCATATATACCACAGTAAGGTTACATGATCACCTAACAAAGTTACCTTTTTTTGTTGTTTATTTTGTGGTAAGAACATTTATGACCACTCTTAGCAACTTTCAGGTATACAATACACTATTGGTAACTATAATCACCCAGCTTTACATTAGATGCTCAGAACCAATTCATCTTAAAACTTTGTACCCTCTTACCACCTTCATTCATATCCCAGTGCCCCACTCCTATGCTTGGCAACCACCAATCCACTCTGTTTCTAGGAGTTTGTAGTTTTTTAGATTCTACACGCCAGTGAGATTATTCAGTATTTGTCTTTCTCTGTCTGATTTATTTCACTTAGCATAATCTTCTCAAGGTTTATTGGCATAGGCACAAATGGCAGGATTTCCTTTTTTTTTTTTATGGCACAATAATATACATACATATATATCACATTTTTCACCATTCTTAATTATTTAGGCTCCCAGAAATCTTTCTATGGGTTATATTTATCAATATTTGCTGTGTTAGAAATTAAAACTGATCATCTCTAAAAATATTTATTGGGGCGCCTGATGGCTTAGCTGGTTAAGCATTGACTTCAGCTCAGGTAATGATCTCACAGTTTGTGAGTTCTAGCCCCTGTCGGTCTCTGTGTTGACAATTGAGAGCCTGGATCCTGCTTCAGATTCTGTGTCTCCTTCTCTCTCTGCCCATCCTCCTCTTGTGCTGTCTCTCTCAAAAATAAATAAACATTTAATTTTTTTTAATAAAATTAAAAATATTTATTAATTTATTTAAATAACACTAGTAACCTATTACATTTGAACATAATTAATATACCATTTTTAAAATAACTATATTTTCCAGAGCAAAATGTTTTTTTAAACTCTATTATCTGGATTAATAGAAGCAGGATTAATGAATGGTCATATTTATTTCTGCCTTCAGTCTGTTGAAAAATCACACCTCATGAATTTTTGGAAAACGTCATTGTACATTCATAAAAGTTTAAAAAGCACATAACATTCTTTTTTAAAAAAAGCACACAACTTAGAATAAAAATCGTTTTGACTGTGCAGTGGTCCCCAGACCACACTTGAAGACCTGCCTGATTAGAGAGTAGTACATAGGAAGCATTAATATATAGGCATAGGGAGAGAAATGAATGGAAAGTTCAAAAATAGTGCTATCTACAAAACTTTCTAGAAAAGCATAGAAATTCCATACATTGGTAGAAATAGGACCAATTTCCCAAACTTTAAAACTGCATCAGATATCATAGCCTGACTTTCCAGACCATGCAGGTAAATATCTAGGAAACACCAATCTTACTTATTCTTAATACCAGATATTGTTTTATATTTTATAAAATGCCTCAAGGTCATGTCAGAGGGATGGAGAAAACACTATGATCAATCCTGAACAGTCCAATGCCAACTGCATTCCCCACTGCGGTTGTAGCCAATCTAATTTGGAATGTTTAAAAGGGAACACCCTGAATTACTTGAAAACAAAAGTATGTCCAATCCAGATTTGACCTTTGGCCAAAAGCCAAAACTCTCATTTTCCTTTAAGGTTAATTTCATTGGGCAAATCACATATCAATAAAAACACTCTTTACCATCTGGCTTTCAAAGGGCGCCTCCCACCTGAAAAGCACAATCCCAAGGCATGACCCTGAAATAAAAACAATTGCACTTTGAATCTGGACTGTAACTAAGCTTTGTTCCAAAAATATAATGTAAGGGGAATTTCAGCAAGCATGCCAGTAGGGGGAACTGTTATTCAACAAATAATAATAGGACTGGGCTTTTCCTGGACAGTAGGCACAGACCATGGAGAGTCAGATAGATTTTCATGGTTTAACTTTGTGATGAGCTGACTGATACAGAGTCTTCCTTGTTTTTCCTTAATGATTATCTTGGTCTAACTTTAAAAAGTCACATTTCTTCATGGTCAAAGGAAGAAGTTGTTTCCAATGTAGTTAAAGATTATGACTCTGGCTGGATGCACATGTATTAGAATATTAAGATGTGATGAAGAGTGACAAATCCCATATAATAATTGGCTGTTTGGGTATGATTATTTGTGCTGGTTTCTGATTACCAGCTATCAGAAAGCCTTGTTACTGATTAAAGTTTTCTAAGGCAGAATTTCAGAAATCACGTACAAGGACCACCTACATTAGAATCTCCAGAAGAGCTTTTTGGCAATGCAAATTAAGGTCCCACCCAACCCACTGAATTAGAATCTTTGGAGGTTGAACACAAGAAGACCTGTGTTTTAAAAAGTTCTCCCAAGTGGTTTTATTCATGACAAAGTAGAGAAGCCATTTTTTATCATATCTTTAGAAGCAAGGAATAGAAGAAAGGTAGCATAAACGCTGACCAGATAATATTAGCATAAAAAGAATGAACTGAAGCCCATAGCCAGCAATTTGTTTGTTTGTTTTCCCTTAAGCCTCTTTCTAATGACCCTCCACTTTCCTAGAGATGAGTTGGGGAGGATAAATTGAAGACACAGAGACATGGAATTCTGAGAATCAAGAACCCAAGATTTCACATTGTAATCAACTTTAAAACCTAAATGCCCTCAGGAGTGTCAGAAACAGTCAATCAGCCTGCCCCTGAGTCCATACCATATCATGCCTGGTGGAAATCAGGAGTTTGGGAACCAAACAAGCCTCTTGCTTTTCAGGGACATGTCACAATGAAAAGTTGAATGGCAAACACCTTGCAACTTTCAAATCTTATGTAATACAACAGTTAAACAACATGGTATTTTGGATTTGCCTCTTGATTGTTATATTTTAATGTTTAGTAATACTTTGTGACACATCAGATGCAGCTCATCCTACCTACATTTTATAGCATTTTATTTTAGGCTGAATGTAAAGAGGTAAGTAAATAGAAGCTAATACTTTGACTTGAAAATATTGAAGATGAGAAGATTTGCTAAGGAGAAGAGGAAAACTGAAAGACCTGGGATTTAAAATAAAAGTCCATAATGAAAGTTACTAATTTGTTTAAACAAGAAGCCAAAAAAGGGTGGAGAGCAGTAAGGGTGAGAGAAGGTAGTTTGTTCAACTAAACCAGCCACAATAGGTAGACACATTCTGTACGATTTCACTTACATGTGGAATCTAAAAAGCAAAACAAACAAATAAAACAGAAACAGACTCATAGATACAGAGAACAAACTGGCAGTTGCCAGAAGGGAGAGAGAGCACAGGGATGGACAAAATAGGGGAAGGGGGTTAAGAACTACCGTCTTCCAGTTATAAAATAAATAACACATGGAGCTCTAACATATACCATAGGGAATAGTCAATATCGTAACAACTTTATATGATAACAGATGGTAACTAGACTTACAGTGATGATCATTTCCTAATGTATATAAATATCGAATCACTATGCTGTACATTGGAAACTAAAATAATATTGTATACCAATTATACTTCAATTAAAAACAAGTTTAAGGGGCACCTGTGATGTGGTTTTGGAGTGGTTGTGGGGGTTGAGAGCTGACAGCAAGAAAGAATTCTTGAGACGTCTTTGGCACAAAACATGATTTTATTAAAGTGCAGGGATAGGACCTGTACTGCACTGGGGTTGTGAGGAGTGACTGTATATATCTATAGTATATAATCTATGATGTTGAGGAGGTAAAGGCAAAATGGAGGTTTCCAAAAGGACTTTTATATGCTTAAGAGGACTCAGAAGCTTAGCTATTGTCAATCTAAGGTTGTTCTTTCCCCTCTAGCAAAACATTAACATTAAGACAGTAGGGAGTTCTTGGAGAAATGTTATACTCCACCTCAAGTATTTGTCAATGGCCTGCAGGTATAAGGAAATTTAATTTTATTTACCATTTTCTTCTTGCATTTGTTCCCCACATCACTATGGAGGGGAGGGTGATGTTAGGGCTGTAGGACTGAGTCTATAGGTTTCTGGAGGCTAAGCTATTGACAGGATTACCTTTTTCTTGGAATTTACTAAGACATCTGTAAGCTGATAGAGACTGAAGTCCTGCATGACTGTGATCTCTATCAATTAACCATTCGTGTTTCACTTTCCTTTGTTCTTGGGCAGCCAGAGGTGCCTGAGGAATATCACACATACCCCATGGTCACAGTGAAGGGGGTGAGAGTTGAAGGGTTTAGTTTAAGCTTTGCCCTCAGCTTGCCTTTTTCCCCTCATCACTTGCGTGACTCAGTTGAGCATTTGACTCTTGGTTTTGGTTCAGATCATGACCTCACAGTTCATGGGTTCAAGCCCCATGTCAGGCTCTGCGTTGCCTGCACCAAGCCCACTTGGTATTCTCTGTCTCCCTTTCTCCTGCCCCTCCCCCACATGTGCACATGCGTGCAAGCTCACTCTCTCTGTCCCAAAAATAAACAAACTATAAATAAAAAAGTTATGTCAACCTTCAAAGCAGATTAATTAATTAATTAAATTTTAAATTTACCTTTGTCCTTTCTGTCTACAACATTGTGTGAGGAATTTCTTCACACTTTGCCCTTCATTATCCCCTGTATGTGTACATTTTCCTTGTACGTTCAAATGAAGTGGAAAGTGAGTGATGTTGCTACTGGCAGTAACTGATCTTAGAAAACGTCAAGAAAAAGTTTTCATTTAGGGAAAAGATTATAGGGGGGAAAATCTATAAAAGTAAATTTCTATGATGGACCAAAAAAGAAATTCTGAGTAAAAAAAATACAGTCCAATTCCTAGACCAGGGAAAGTTTTTAAAGTTGGAGGAGGGCAGTAGGGGTAAAGAGTAGTTTGTTGAACTAAACCAGGTACAGTACATAACAGAATACAGAGAAGCCTATATTCTTCAATAGGTCAGAAATTCTGAAACCATGCTAAACATGATTGTCTACTTAGGGCAAGGATACATTTATGAGCCATAGAAAAATATTGTAAGGACTCTTCTTAAAGTTTCTCTTTGGCTGTATCTCTATCCTGGATTATTGTATCTGCACATTTCATCTCTAAATTAAACACTAAACACACTGAAAAAGTGGGAGATGTCCTTCTCTAAGAGACAAAATTTTCAAGTTTTTTGTATTCTTTAAATTATTCTTCACCCTGGTGATGTTGAGAATTGTAATGAATGGGAATATTTCCCTAAACTAAAATTTCAGCTAATTCAGTTTTGCTCTTAAGACAACAAATATGTCTTTACCACATCAGTGCAAGTGAAGAAAAGATAATTGCCAATTTAATGCTATAAAGATGAGTATTCAAATGTAGATCATTAAGGAAGCTTTTACAGAATGTACATTGAAGCTAAGGATAATAAATGTTGCTAATAATTATTACATTTATTGAGCACTCTCCACATTCGAGAAACTATTTTAAGTAATTGATATATGTTAACTCATTTAATCCTGTTATTATTTTCCTCATTTTCAGCTAGCACGCAGACAGATTAAATATTTTGCCCAAAGTCACACAGTCTTTATATGGATTCATATCCAATTTTTATTTCAGAGTCCATGCTACACTATAGTTATCAAAACTCCCTGTTATCATGGAGTCTCCCTATTATCAAAATAATGATGTAGAAATCCATAGGTTCATGGGGACTCATTTTTATGATTTTCTCTGAAGGCTTAATGAAAAGTTTCAAGCTGAATTCTGAGTTTGACCGAAAGTTCAAGGCCATGAACTCATCCAGTGTTGTAAGCAACAGAACTTCTTATAAAGGTGCCTGAACCATGAACAATGACTTTAAACATGATGCCTGTTACCTAGGAAATAAAATCTTAAGTTACATACATAATCATGGAGCCAACATTTACTTTTGCACTAGCCATGAAAGAATTGGAGGTAGATGAATGGCATGAGTAAAATTTTAAGAAGAAATATTTAACTTATTCATTAAGATGCATATTACGTTTTAGAATTTTTAAAGCATGCATTTGCATATAATTAATGTCTGTTATAAATGAGTCACATCTTTCCTTAGCCTAAGCTCAGTAAAACCTCTATTTAGTAATTTTGGTAGCAGTCCCGTAGTTTGAATTATCACGTTATAAAACCACATGTAAATTAAAATGTCTTATAAGTCCATTTTTTAGCTAATTCAGATGGACTCTTTCCAATCAATATGATTATTTATTCCTGAATTACTAGCTTCAAACCTATTTAACACTTTCTTAACTTTGTTGGAATGCCATTATACTATTAATTATTTGACACTTTTCTTCCCCCATGGTAAATAAACACATTGTGCAGTATTTATGACAAAGCATTGTATACATGCACATCATATTATAATAATTTGATCTCTATTAAGTCATGTATAATCCATTCCTTTTAAAACATGAGCTACTAATAAGAAAATCTTTCCTGGTATGACTTATTGTTCTGCACCAGTGAAATCATATATAGTTTCTTACTGTTCTCCATCTTTAAAGACTTGATATTGCTTTTTAGATTGAATACATTATTATTACATTTTGTCTGACAAAATCATGAATGAGAAGAATTGTTCTCATCACTAACATGACCTTACAGGTAGACAGTTAAGATGGAGAAATAATGATTTGGGTAGATTTACATGTGACTATTCTGGTATGTGATATTGGCAACTCATTTCCAAAGTAAAATTATTTAACATACCTAACTTAGACAATATATAAAACAAAAATTTTTTAAAGAAAGACAACTATTGCATCAGAATATGATATACATTTAAAAAATGTTCTGCCCTTGGGACATCTCTTTATGTTTTAATTCTTTGTTTCAGTATTATTTGAAAATGGGTTTTGTGAGACACATGGAACACAGGTTGCTTCTGGTAAAGACAAAATAACACAAACACTCAGATAACTCACTCCATAATGAGGTTTTCTGGAAATATATAACTAATGTTTAAAATTATTTGCAATTGTATGGGGCTTAAGAAATATGATTTTATGAGTTTGAAGAAAAAAATCCAGTATATTAATTATTAATATCTTTTACACAGTCAAGTACATACATCTTCAATTGGAAATACTTTAACTTTGTTTCCAATAGTTAAATACACTTTTCAAAAAAAAAAAAAAGTTGATAGCTACATATCATGTGTAACATTTGGGATAAATGTTGGTCTCCAGTTCTCTGTTTCATTTAAGGCCAAATGATAAAGGCTAGAGCTGGGTTGGTGTTTGATCATCAAATGTTTACTGAGTGCCTACTATGAGCACAACATTGTGTTAGGTATGTTAAATGTACACTTCATTGTTTTAAATGCCTTTCTCTGGTTCATTTACTTGAATATGCTATTAAATACATTGATTACCATTTAAAGAACAATTTCTTCAGGTCAAGGCTAAGTGCTTGGATTTATACAGTTGGAGATAGAACTATAGCACTTCCCATCATAGAAATGGTATTGAAATAGGGAAGCTGTGGATAAGACAGAGTGTACCACATGAGAAGAAAATATGGCCAAGGCTGAAACCCTGAGAAACACATTAGAAAAAGAGATATCCTAGAGATTACAGAGATCATTTTTTCCTCACTCTGCCTAGACCTTGCAGCTTTTAATTTTCTTCACAATCCCACCTAGTTCGCTTGGTTCCCACTGTGCATGCTCTCCTGGTGAGAACATACTCAACTCATACCTTTTTTTTTTAAAGACTTTATTTTCAGGTAATCCCTACACCCAACATGGGGCTCAAACTTACCACTCTGAGATCAAGAGTCACATCCTCTACCGACTGAGCCAGTCCAGTGCCCCCCAACCCTCACCTTTTAAAACTTCCAGTAGTGTGACAGTCTTACTGTCTCTTTTTCTCTAGACTTGAAACTCCTGTGAACCAGGCCCACATGTCTGTCTACTTATCTACAGAACTGAATTCAGTATTTTCCTCCCCAAATCTTCTTACTTTTAGTCTTCTCCATCTTTCAGTTTCATTTAACCCAGATATTTGAGAGTTCCTACCTTCTTCCTCTTTTCTATATCTAATCAGTCACCTTAAATAGTTATTATATTTAACTAATAATTAGTAAAAATCTGCTATGTGACACACTGTTCCAGAACCTGGAATGGTAGTGTGTCAATGATCACTACTTTCTTTAGAATAAATGACTGAATTGGAAATTTGTTACATTTCTTTCTCTCAGTGTCTTCCTTAGCCTCTTTCTCACCAGACCCTGAGCCAGGATGTTCTGAAACACTGTGTAATTAAAGTCTTCTGATCCCAATATTAGCAACTCCTCCACACCATTCCCCACACTGCTGCCAAATGAGGTTTTTGAAATGGAAACACAATCATGCACCGCCTTCAGAATGTCACAGAACAAAGTCTACATTCTTTGGTGTGGCATATAAGCCTGAAGGCGTGTAAGAGCCTGCATTATTTACTTTCAGCCTTCAATTACAACTTCACCTCTTTTCTTTACAGGTATCTTGTGATGTAGTCAAAGTTCTCTAAAGGTGTCTTTTTTTTTTTTTTTTCTTCCTGGCTTGTCACTTTGTGACTTGACTGCATTCTCTGT
The DNA here is from genome assembly GCF_028018385.1 of Neofelis nebulosa. NCBI lineage: Eukaryota > Metazoa > Chordata > Mammalia > Carnivora > Felidae > Neofelis > Neofelis nebulosa. Next base: position 86,536,979 of record NC_080785.1, read on the forward strand.
TCTGTCTGCTGCCTTGCTTTCTTCACATCGTTTACCTGCTGGACTCCAAGTCATCCTGCAAGGGTCAATGTTATGCATCCCCTTGGTGTAACCCCCAATCAGGTCCTCAAATAGTGTACATTCACTTCGTCTTCTTTATTATGACAATTATTGTATTACATTATAAATGATTTTTCATGTTTATCTCCAATGCTAATAAGTAAATACATTGATATTCCTTAAATTTTGGTATTCTTGTCATGGTGTATAACCCACAGTCAGGGATTAATAAATGTTGAATGAGTGAGTGAATGCTACCCAAAACTATGGGGGTCGATATGAGTAGAGTTCTAATTTACATTTATTTGTTATTATTTTTTTAATGTTTATTTATTTGTGAGAGAGAGAGCGAGAGAGAGAAAGAGAGAGTGTGAGCAGGGGAAGGGCAGAGAGAGATACAGAATCCGAGGCAGGTTTCCGGCTCTGACATGTCAGTACAGAGCCCGATGTAGGGCTCGAACTCATGAACTGCAAGATCATGACCTGAGCTTAAATTGGATGCTCACCCTACTGAGCCACCAGGCACTTCTATTTGTTATTCTTAATTAATAATTGCAACTACATTGGGCACCCTATTTTATGTTAAGCATTATACATATTTTTCTTTCTTTCTTTCTTTCTTTCTTTCTTTCTTTCTTTCTTTCTTTTTGTTTTGTTTTGAGAGAGAGAGAGAGTACACAAGTAGGGGAGAGGAGCAGAGGAAGAGAGAGAGAGAATCTTAAGCAAGCTCCATGCTCAATGCTGAACCTGACCTGCAGGACTCAATCCCACAACCCTGGGATCACAACCTGAGTCAAAATTAAGAATCAGATGATCAGTTGGTTGACTGAACCACCTAGGTGCCCCAAGATGAGGGTTTTTTTCTTTAAGAATTTAAATTTTTTTTCCAGTAATCTCTATACCCAAAGTGGGGCTCGAACTCACAACCCCAAGATCAAGAGTAGCATGCCCTACCAACTGAGCTGGTCAGGCACCCCTATATTGTGGGGTTATTGTCTCTGTTTTACAATGAGGAACTAAAGGAAATTAAATACCAAATCCATGTCTTATAGATAGTAAATTGTGGGGATTTGAACATCTGCTGTACTTCATAGCTGCGGTTCTAAACCATATGCTCATGTGTGAACTAGGTATCAAAGATTATACATAATCCATCTCTCTTACATTAATCAACAATATATGTTACAATAATGGGGGTCCCTAATGCAAAATAGTGTATTGAGATACGTAGTCAGTTTCTTCCCCCAGATTTCCACATAATTTTCTCCTTTATTTCCTCTAGTTCTCTGCTGACGTGCCATCTTCTCAGAAAGACTCTCCCCTGATGACCCTATGTGAAATAGCAACCCCACTCCTTATTATGTCAGTATCTCTTCCCTTACCCTGCTTTATTGGTCCTCATTCTTCCTCATAGCATTAACACCTAGCAGTTCCTTATGGTTTTGTCTTTGTTTTTGTTTTTGTGTTTTATCATCGTCCATGATAATGTAAGTTCTTGGCAAGCAGAGACTTTGCATATCCCCAGCCCTAGCACTGAGCCTACCACACAGTACCCACACAATAAATAATTGTGGAATGAATGAAAAACTGGTCACCATACTGTATCCCAATCCATGTGAGATGAAGCAAGCACATTCTTTTAAAAGAAATTATAAAAATCCAACTTAATGGTACTGTAAATTAGAGAGTTTAAAACTCTCTTTTTAGTTTTGTTTATTTAGTTTAGTTTAAAACTCTTTATTTGAGAGAATTATAGATTAATAAGAATTTATTTTAAAAAATCTGGGGCGCCTGGGTGGCGCAGTCGGTTAAGCGTCCGACTTCAGCCAGGTCACGATCTCGCGGTCCGTGAGTTCGAGCCCCGCGTCAGGCTCTGGGCTGATGGTTCGGAGCCTGGAGCCTGTTTCCGATTCTGTGTCTCCCTCTCTCTCTGCCACTCCCCCGTTCATGCTCTGTCTCTCTCTGTCCCAAAAATAAATTAAAAAAAAGTTGAAAAAAAAATTAAAAAAAAAAAAAATCTACAGAGAAATCCTGTTCATCTCTCAGTTGAGTAAATTTTTATTTTTCAGAGGGACTTAGACCATTCTCTCCCTATATGTAAAGATTCCCTAGGGCACTTAAAATATCATTTTATTTCTGTGCATCTTTTCAAGAGAATGTTGAAATAGAACTCTAGCAGCAACTGCACTCTGTGGAACTCAAAGCCTAAATCAGTAAATGTACCAACTGAATAGGCTCTCCTTAGTATTCATTCACAGGTATAAATTTGCCAGTGTATTTGCAAAAATAAATTTCACAGTTATTGTATTTGCAGCTGGTGGCTGGCAGTGTTCATGATCCTGCTTCCTTTAATGACTGTGATTAAATCGCCAAGAGATTCACACCGTGGACCCTTTGCCTTCTCTCTCATGAGTAGTGTCCTCTGAAATCATTACAGCAGTAACAAATAGTAACCTTCTCATATAAAGCTCTACAGAGGTGGAGATGATGTAGAAAGATTTCTTCATGGCATTTTCTCTCCTACTCCTTCAGCTATAATTTCAAAATGATTCTTAAAACAAAGTATGTTTTGAAAACAGCAAAATTTGTTTGTATTTAAGTAATATTTTATAAATGTCGCCTATATTTTCAACCTATTATTCTGATGGTATTGAAGAATCTAAAATTACTTCATTGCCATGATGTTCTGCTCCAATGTATCGGAAAGTTGTCTGTCTCTTTGGCGTTGTCAAGTTAATGGAAAATATGGCCCTTGCTACCTTTTGTCCTTTAAATGTCAATTATTGAAAAAAAAATTTCTTTTCCATACAAAGATAAATTTTAAAATATTTATCCAATTGTTTTCACTCTTTTGCCTGTCCTCTCTAACAATATTTTTCTGCAAGTATGAGAAAATTCATGAGTCAGAAGCTTCTCCTAATGAAGAATAATGTTAATTAAGCAAATCCTAGTCCTAGTGTCTTTAATTTTAGTTTCAGTGTGATTGATCCTGTGTTCTTTCTATGGAGTGCAATATATGAAATGCAAAATCATTTGTAATTACTCCAAAGCACAAAAGACAGATCAAATTATTTCACACAAACACATTACATTTTATATTATTTGACAAACACATAGTTGATATGAAAAAATGTATTTTTTTCACTTTACTAAAAATTTAAAGTAAACTGTTCATACTAAGGTAAAAGCCTAATTAATTGGCACTCTTCAGTGTTAACTCACTAGATTGTCTTTGTGTTTCATAATTGGACATCTTGTAATGCACACAAGGAGGAGCCATTTTTTTTTTAAAGTGTGAATGATTGAATTGTCGTTCATTCATACATTAACAAATGTTTATCAAATCTTTATCTATGTTAGGCGCTTACTCTATTAGTGATAAATCCTGTTCTCTTAAGAATTTAAAGTCTTTTGGGGCACCTGAGTGGCTCACTCGGTTAAGCATCTGACTTCAGCTCAGGTCACAATCTGCGGTCCGTGGGTTTGAGCCCCGTGTCCGGTTCTGTGCTGTCAGCTCTGTCACTTTGGAGCCAGGAACCTGCTTCAGTCTCTGTCCCCCTGTCTCTCTGCCCCTCCCCTGCTTATGCTCTGTCTCTTGCTCTCTCAAAAATAAATAAACATTTAAAAAAAAAAAAGATTTTAAAGTCTTTTGAAGAGATAACATAAATCATCAATAAACCATAAGTATTGAAATTTCATGATTTGATTACCTTTTATTAATATGACCTCAATTTGCAGATGAGACAGCCACATTTTCTAGTCTTCCTTTGAAGGAATATACTCTCTGAAAGTGGTATTTCCCATGCTTCTCCAGGCATTCAAGTCATCTTGAGCACACAGGTTCCAGGCCCTCCTGTGGTGATTCTGATTTGGTAGGTCTAGGGGATGCTGGGCCATGGAATCTATAAGAATAATAAATGTCCTGGGTGATACTGATATGGGTTGGAAAAATTTACTAGCATATTGCACTTTTTCGCTCTCCATTCCTTTTTTAAACTTTTTTCTCTGCCTACTTATAAAATATTTAGGCCCGCTTAGGATAGATAGAAGTGTTACTGCTAATTAAATGTTAACTTGTCAGGTACTATGGAATTTAACACTACATCAAATCAGGTTATAATAACATTAGATACTAAACTGGTAAGAGTAAACAGACACATTGGGTGTTGTACTAAAGTGATGAATCACTGATTTCTACTCCTGAAACCAATATTGTACTGTATGTTAACTAAAATTTAAATAAAAAATAAAGAGTAAAAAAATAAGAAAATGGATAAAACATGTCAATGGATGGTTTACAGAAGACAAATGCAAATAGCCAATAAACATGAAAAGATGAAAAAAAAACAGGCAGTCTTCAGACTGACAAAATAGAATAATATTCTATTATTATTGCTGTTCTAAGAGGAACTCTTTATTGCCTTCTGGATAATGTCCAAAGTGTTCAGGCCAGTACAGGAGGTTCTCCATGACTTAATCCTGAACACTGTGCAGTCCTCTTGAGTGCACTGTTCCTTGCCTCCATGGCTTCCAAACAGGCTGTTTCCTCTGCTTCAAATGCTTCCTTCCTCCTGATGTGCCCAGAAAAATTCATCTTTATTGTTTTTTTTAAGTTTATTTATTTATTTTGAGGGGGGGGGGGGACAAGCACATGAGCGGGGGAGAGGCAGAAAAGGAGGTAGAGAGAGAATCCCCAAGTAGACTCTGCGCTGACAGTGAAGCTTGACATAGGATTTGAACTTACGAATTATGAGATCATGACCTGAAACAAAATCAAGAGTCAGAGGCCCCACTGACTGAGCCACCCAGACGCCCACATCTCTCTTTGAAATTCAACTTAACTACCTCTCTTCCTAGAAATCTTGTCCAAACCCTCCCTAAGCAACTACATGGATTGCTTCCTCCTTGAAGTCACATTCTACACATCTATGTTATGTCATTGTTCACAGAATATGAACCCTATGTTTTCACATTTGCCTTGTCTTCTAAACTATATAGGGTCTATGACAGTGCCTAATAATTGTATAGTCTCTGGAATATAGTAAACGTTTAATTTAATGTTTATTGAAATGTACAAAAGTGCTAAACTTGTGGTTTAAAAAAAAACATTGGAACTTTAAAAAAATATATGATAATTCAGTATAATAGGTAATCTTTAGATTTTTTTTGAATTAAAACTAATTTTTTTATAATTTAATATGTAAGTGTAGTTGGTAGTTCATCCTATTTGTGACCTTTTATATTTACTAACTTTGTGTGGACACAAAGTCACCCCCAATGACAGAGAATTTTCTAGAAATATAGTACTTACTCTACTGTATCTCACTAATTAGGGATATTCTAAGCTTGTGGTATTCATATTACAGAAAGTCTGATTAAGGTGTACAACATGATTTTAAACATGAACCAAAACTGGTAAGAAAAGCAAAACCTGAGAGAAGCAAAGTCAGTTATTACAAACTTAGGAGGGGTTTATTTTTGAATTAAAATTTTTTTTAATGGTTATTATTTTTGAGAGAGAGAGAGAGAGAGACAGAGACCAAGCAAGGAAGGGGCAGAGAGAGAGGGAGGCACAGAACCGGAATCAGGCTCCAGGCTCTGAGCTGTCAGCACAGAGCCCCGATGCGGGGCTAGAACTCACAGACCGAGAGATCATGACCTGAGCCGTAGTGGCTGCCCAACCGACTGAGCCACCCAGGCACCCCTAGGAGGGATTTACTTTTGAAAAGGGACTTACAAAGCAGCTTATAAAACATAGGTCATAGAATTTATAAATTCTTTGAGATTATCTATCAAGAATGTGAATGTTTATACATAACAAGAGAAATAAATCCAAGTCAGACTCTAAAATATTGAACATGCTAAATGAAAATACTATTTCTTTTTCTAGTGAGACACTAAACCAAGATTTTACTTTGCTCAAGAATAAACCTTATTCCTGAGGAATTAGAGATGTTTTACCAGATTATGTTTAGCTGTTTCTAGGGGAGTATTTCAAATGCAAAGAATTAGAAAATACTTAAAAGATAAGTATAAGTTACCAAAATAACCAGTACGATTTTCCCAGTTTAGAAAATTAAAATATTTTACCAGATTATGGTAATATAAATTTACCAGATTATGGTAATATAAAATATTTTCCCAATAATATAAAATATAATATAAAATATTTCAATATAAATTTACCAGATTATGATAATATAAAATATCTTACCAGATTATGTTTAGCTGTTTCTAGGGGAGTATTTCATATGCAAAGAATTGGAAAATATTTAAAAGATGTTACCAAAATAACCAGTACTGTTTTCCCAGTTTAGAAAATTAAAATATTACGGATGAGGGTGTTTTGAGCCTTGTAATATTTTATTTGGGCAAGAGAAAAGCAAGAGAATTTTTACTGACTTGAATTTTTTCCCTGGGAGGTCAAAGAAAAAAAATATGACTGTTTTATTAGTGGCTATGGAAGAAGATTTGAAAAATTCACATTACTTCGTAGAATCAAATTATATATAAATTTTAATCAGTTGTTATAATCAAATGGTATTTATTGCCTTCCTGTGTTTATCCAAGGGCATTCTACATTTATGTTAATACTTATGGTTTTTTAACTGTATAATAGAACCCAGGTGAAGAATTGGGGGAACATTTCCACTTGATTGATTCTAAGATTTGACTTAGTTGTAATTTGCATCTATTTTAAAGTCTATTATGAAATACAAAATATACTTCCTGTGGATCTCAGAGCATGTGTGTGAATATGTATGCATTGATGGAAAAGGGGGGTGGTTGAAAGATTTTTAGAAACAAATCTAAAGGCTTTGAGATCTAGCATTTATAGCATTAAGTTACCTTTAAAAGCTCTATAATTAGCACACCTACCTTTTTAAGGATCATTATTTCAACTGATAACAAGAAAATGAAGTTTTTTAATAAAAATTATGAACAATTACTAATTACATAGCTTAAAAGATTTAGAAAGGAAGTTTATAGGAGAGAGAATGCTCTTGATCAGAGAAAAATCCTGAAATAAAAAGCGCAAATACTCTGAGAGATTTACTGAGATAGTAACCTCATTTCAAAGCCCACATTTATATTCATAGTCATTTTTATACAGACTCCACCAAGTCATTCTTCAATCAGGTATTGTATTTGCCCACAATGTTAGACACTTTAAAGGTGCACCACATAATGAGTCTTTTTATGACACTAAATTATACCTACCCATCCTTGGAAAGTTGCTTGTTTTACACTTTTAAGTCTAGTTATTGTCTGTTTAAAGCTGAGGAAAAGGACACTTCTGTTCTTGGGAAGCGTATATTCCATGGCTAGCATCTTAGGTATGGAAGTCCCAAGATAGAATTACCCTGCAGCAAATAATCACCTCACTCTGCAACTGTTTGGGGATCTATATTCAAGATTTAATGGCCAAACATATAGAGGGTTCTCCTTCCAGTCTGTGGCAGGATGGGGGTCATTCTTTCCTATTTTCTCTTTGAATAACACTCTATTGCAGTTATCTACATATATTTTCTAGCAGAAATCAGGTATATAATGTGTTCTCAATAAAGGTTGTTAATTTATTCCAGAAATATTTAACTAATTGCCAAAGTTCAGAAAGCATTCAATGATGAAATTGCTTCTTTGAATCTGATGGTATTCTTAGTGCTTTCAATATCAGCCTATTTTCTTTCTCCATTGATTAACTTTCAAACAAACACCAACATGAATTATGTTAAACAAATGAAATTATTTGAAATCACAAAACTGAAGCCTTAACATGTTAATTTAATTTAAAGGAAAAAAGCTCTAAGATTTCTTGCATGTCCAGCAAGATCCCCCAAGTTCACAGCCAGCTGTTGTTAATAATTACTGTCAATTGTGACAACTATAGAGATTATTCCATGAACCGCAGGAATGTAAAAGCTGGTGTATTTCCTGTTTTGGAGACTATAGTGTCTTATTTCTGTAATACAGATCTAATCACAAATCCACCTCACTATCCAAGAGTACAGCATTGTTATGAAACATTTTGTAAGTCAAAATGGCATGAAGCAAAAGTATCCTTTGCTTTCTGAAGACTACGTTATACCACTTGACTTCTTTTTTTTTTTAACTGAATACAGTTGACATACAATGCATTAGTTTCAGGTGTACAAATAACTCTTTGACAATTACATACATTATGAACTTCTTACTAAGATAGGTTTAGTTGCCATTGGTCACCATACAAAGTTTTTACAATATTACTGACTATATTCCATATACATCACTTTTCATCCGAGTGACTAATTTATTTTATAATGGAAGTTTGTACTTTTTAATCACTCTCACCTACTTTGCCTATCCCCTCAAATCCCCCTTTGGGAACCACCAGTGTGTTCTCTGTATTTATGAATCTGTTTGTTTTTTGTTTGTTTATTCACTTAATGACTTTTTTTTTTTTGATTCCACATATGAGTAAAATCATACAGTATTTGTCTTTTTCTGCTTTATGTCACCTAGTATAATACCCTCTAAGTCCATCCATATTGTTGCAAATGGCAAGAAGTCTTTTTTCTTTAATGACTAAGTAATTTTCTATTGTGAATATATACCACATCATCCTATCCATTCACCTATGGATGGACACCTAGGTTGCTTACAGATCTTGGCTCTTGTAGACAATGCTGCAATAAGCATAGGGGATGCCACTTTCTCGTACAAGTAAAAATCTTCATATTTCGGGGCGCCTGGGTGGCTCGGTTGGTTAAGCGTCCAACTTCGGCTCAGGTCATGATCTCATGGTCTGTGAGTTCAAGCCCCGCATCGGGCTCTGTGCTGACTGCTCAGAGCCTGGAGCCTGTTTCAGATTCTGTGTCTCCCTCTCTCTCTTCCCCTCCCCTGTTCATGCTCTGTCTCTCTCTGTCTCAAAAATAAATAAACGTTAAAATTTAAAAAAAAATCTTCATATTTCTTTCAGTTAGCAAAAACAGGCTAAAAAAATATTAAAAAATATATATATATATATTTTTTATTTAATGTTTTCTTAGAGAGAGAGCATAAGTGGGGGAGGGACAGAGAGAATCCCAAGCAGGCTCTGCGCTGTCAGTGCAGAAACCCATGCGGGGGGTCAATCTCACCACCATGAGACCATGATCCAAGCCAACATCAAGAGTCAGACACCCACCAACTGAGCCACCCAGGTGACCCCTTCCTAACAGATTCTAGATTCCTATGGCTCCCTCTTTATTAATTGGTGGTAATTCCGGCATCTATGGTATGACCCATGAGACTGTGTAGATAGTGTTTTACTCCAACTTCACTTTTCACTGCTATACCAATAAACTCAATGCTCTTTCCAAGCTCAGTTTCCCAAATGTACTGTACTTTTCCCCTAAATCTTATTTTTGCAGATGGTGTAGCTTCTACCTAGTTTGTCTTTTCATCTCTTCTTTGTGTAGCAAATTCTTATCTATCTTTTCCCATTCAGCTTAAAAAAATTCCTTCCCTTTAAGGCCTCTTTACATCCCTAAGAGAGCCAGTTTATCTCTCCTCTTGTGACTTTGTATAATGAATTTATTCAGTGTTTTAGATGGTTAAATATACCTTAGCTTAGTTGTTCATATGCTTGTGTCTTGTTCTGTTTTAATTTAAAATTTTTAAAGAACCCTCCCTCTACCTAAGAAACATTCTAGTTTATCAGACTCTGTTTATCTCTCCACTTGCAAAATGTACTTGAAAACTTACTGGGAAAAAGAAACAGACCTAATTATTAAATAGAAATAGGTAATTCTGAACAAGTGAAAAGTCATTTATAAATAAGTGAAAAGTTAAAATGAAGGCCATAATAGATGCATATGTTTAGATTCTCTGAACTATCAAGAAGCCCAGAAAAAAATGGGATTAATTTTATTTCTTTGTCAAATCCTGACCTTGGGATTTAGCATATAAGTTTCAATAAAATTGAGTAAGAAAATAATGAGGCAAAATTTTGGGGAGCTAAATCTATTGCTCTTTAAACAAGTTAGCTTGAAAAATTATTAGGAAAATCCAGAATCCCAGATGACTCACTATTCCAGATTTCAACTTAATCTAGGAAAATGTGAGACCTAGTAATTAATATGGTCTAAGGAAATAATAGTGTACACACCTCAGAGTGATCATCTCTACCAAGCATTGAGAAAACATGATTATCTCTACTATGTCCCCCTTCTTTTCAAACTCAAGGGAAAGAAGATTTAGCATCTCTCATAAAGAAACAGACCAAAGGTAACAAAGGGATCCTTTCATCTGAGCAAGCTCTTATGTAAAACAATGAAACCCAGGCCTTTTAAAGAGGGTTCATAGATTTCTGTCCTCTCTTTGAAGCAATCTCTGGCCAGGGTTTTGCTCTGTCTCATGTGCTGGGCCTTCAACAACTTCCCACTTCCTTCATAATATCCACCTCTATTCCTAATGTTTTGTTTCCTTCGCCATAGCAATGATGATTTCTTAACACATGTATGCAGCTCTTCAATTACTCCTTATTGGCTAGACTCTTTTGCTGAACTCTGCCCATAGCAATAACACTCATCCCTGCTCAGGCTTTTCCTCCAACCCACCATGCAGCCTAAGGCAGAGCAATTACTGCCATTACTTTTAATTATTCATTTTAAGAATTACTTTTAATTATTTATGCATATATGTATATGCATATATATGTGTGTATGTGTATACACATATGTACATTTGTGTGTACCTGTGTATACACATGTATACATATGTGTGTATATGAAACTCCCATGTAGAAACTGGCTCTAGGGGTGCCAGCATGGCTTACACGGTTAAGCGTTCAACTCAAGATTTCACCTCGGGTCACGATCTCACAGTTCGTGAGACAGAGCCCTGTACCCGCATTGGGCTTTGCGATGAAAACGCAGAACCTGCTTAGGATTCTATCTTTGTCCCTCTCTCTCTGCCCCTCCCCCACTCATTTTCTCTCTCTCTCTCTCTCTCTCTCTCTTTCTCTCTCTCTCTCTCTCTCTCTCTCTCAAAATTAAGTAATTAATTTTAAAAAAGAAATTGGCTCTAGAGATGTTTATAAATTCTATAAATTGTATAACACCATTTTGTCTGACCAAAAAATAACACTACTCTTAGCTTGGGTGCAACCCAGCTTCCTTTATAAATTATAGAAGAGAAGTACCAAATTTGTAGAATGTATAAACTAAATTTTTGTATCATTAGAATATTACAGAAAAAGACAAGAATGTCACTGTGTTTCAAGGATAAATAAAATTGTACATAAAGCATGTTGGAAGGAAGATTCTTCTCTACCCTCAGGGATGGTAACTATTGAAGCAGAGATGTGGCTAAAATTATTCTATGGTAATAAAAATGAAGTCAATATCACTATCCAAGTCCTTAAGGATATTGATGGCAATAAAAAAAAAGAAGTAATAATAAATATTTATTGCAAACTGCAAAGTCAGTGAGAGGCTCAGCTATCATCTTCAAGAATATAAGTAGACAAAAACAGTGAAATCTAAGAGAAAATGAATAGTGAAGATCAGCCACATCAGATGCCAAAGGACAACTTTTCTAACCGTGACAGAATCAGCTAGCTACTTTCAGGACCTTTACAAAAGAAACACGGTGGTGAGGGGGTTCCCACAATTATAGGAGAGAGAACTTTCAGCTAATAACCACTATGTCATGATGTCTCTGCTCTCTATCCTAGAGCTGAAAAGCCTGAACTCCAGAAGAATATATATGTTTGACTTTCTACTCACCTGTGTCCATAATTTCTACCCTATTTGTAAATATTAGTCACTATTTGAGTTATATTTCATACTAAATAGTAGAAAAAATGGGTACTTGTTCTTCTAGGTGTTCTAGAATTGATTTAGCTGACATTTTAATACATATTGTGAGTTCAATCTCATTGGCTTACATTTCCTTCCCCTTGGGAAGCCAGTAGGTACTTAGAAGAAGATTAAGGATACAGTCTTGAATAGTTAATCACTATTCCTTTTCTTCTGTTACTCTTAAAATTACATTTTAGGGGCGCGCAGGTGGCTCAGTTGGTTAAATGTCCAACTCTTGATTTTGGCTCAGGTCATGGTCACATGGTTCATGAGTTTGAGCCCTATGTCAGGCTCCACACTAGTAGCATAGAACCTGCTTGGCATTCTCTATGTCCTTCTCTCTCTTCCCCTCCCCTGCTTTCTCTCTCTCTCTCTCTTTCTCTGTCTTTTTCTCTCATGCTCAAAATAAATAAATAAAAACTTTTAAAAAATACATTTAAACTACAAATCTATTCTCTTATTTTAAAAATGGGTTTATTTATTTGAATTACCCTTTTGATACTTCTAAGTTGTCATGGCTATCTTTGGAAGTAGATATTTCCTCCTATTTTATGTCTTTATTTTACTTATTTTTTTAATTGTCTTTAATGTTTATTTATTATTGAGAGACAGAGACAGACACAGCATGAGCATGCGAGGGGCAGAGAGAGGAGGAGACACAGAATTTGAAGCAGGCTCCAGGCTCCGAGCTGTTAGTACAATGCCCGACGTGGGGCTCAAACTCACAAACTGTGAGATCATGACCTGATCTGAAGTCGGACACTTAACCGACTGAGCCACCCAGGCACCCCCTAATTTGTGTCTTTAAAATGTGAGAAAAAAGTAGCATACTTGCTTTGAATTTTCTGTTTCTTAATAGCAGCCACAACTCCAGACTTTTATTCTGAAACCTCATTTCTATGTTACTAGTAGCTAACTATAATCAGAAAAATCTTTTCATACCTGTATGTTGTGGCATTATGTTTCATGTGTTTTCCCTCATTTTTCTGCCTTCCTTCTCCTCCTTTATTTTCTTTCTTTTATAATTATCAAGGTCTTGCTGCTATAAGCAAGGAACACTCTTGGGTGTTGAATATATGAAGTTAGGTAAGACATATTTTTCTGTTCCTCAAAGTATCTTCTTTGATTTAGATGACCTCATAGATGAAGTATGTAAGGGCTAGAGAATCCTCTACTGAGAGATTAGGTATTGGATTTGGTATATGACCCATTCCTTCCACGCCAGACTGATTACATTCACTTTCCTCTTCACTAATTTACCAAAAGTAAAATCTACAGGCCAAATAACCTGTCCCTTAAATTAGAGGAGATTTATTGCTTATAACTCTTAGGACACTTGTTACAACCAGAAGCCCATCTATCAGCAAAGACAGAATCCCAGATGCTTCTGCTCTATATGATCAGCCTGGCATCTAAATTATAGTAAAATCCTAGAAAGGGCATTTTAAACAGAGGAGACAACATGCATGAAGGCATGGAGGTGAACAATAATAAATTATTGAACACTTAGTAAATGCCAGGCAATGCTCTAAGCACTGAACATATGTTATTCAGTTAATCATCGAAACAACCTGATAAGACACAGACACAGGGAGGCTAAGTGACCTATCCAAGTAAATATATCTAGTAAGTGGCATGGTCAGACTTTGAACTCAGCCCTTGACCACTGCTTCATATTGCTTCTGATTTGGGGAGTAGGATAAGAAAAGTAAGGCAGGAAGAATTCTAGATAGCTTCCAGATATTTTTGGGTTGGGTGACATAGTATCATTATTGAAGATAGGAAAAGTAGGAAGCAGTTTGGAGGGTAGATAAATGGAATGCTGAGCATGTGGTTCCTGTGGGATATTCAACTGGGAATAGCAAGTGGCCAGTGAGAAATAAATGTTTGAAATTCAGGTCTGGAGAGCCTGGGAATAAGACTGTGGGGACCTCCAGCATATGCAACAGGATGTGGTGGGGCAGTTACAATGGAGAGTATATAAAAAAGGAAGATGGTAACTGCAGAGATGAAGGCTTGAGGACCATCACCATACAAAGGGTAAATGAGGTAAGAGAATCACAGAGAGAAAATAAGTATTTTGACAAGTACAAGAAAAACAAGGAAACTGTGCATAGAATTGAAGACCTTCTTTCTGTCTTAGGGTACACTATTTCTCCTGGAACAATGAATGTTAAGAATGGCTTTATTATTTTGTATACTATGAATGCAGTGTTAACCACAAGTTATGGCGAAGCATATTAACTTCCAAATTTATGATCTCATAACAGTGGCAGAGGGCACAGAGCTTACCTTTAACCATATCCACCCCTGAGTAAAAAGAAAAATGCTTTCTCCCATTTTTCAGATCCCCTGGTATTATTGCTTGCTTTCATATAATTTTAAAAGTCTTAGCCTATTTTTGTGTTCCGTATATTCTCAAGTTTCCTTCCCTCATCTTTCCTCATCATCCGAACATTTCTTCCTATTTTATCTGCAGCTTTTCGAAACTTGTGCTCATCTAGCAAAATCACATTTCTCCATGTGTATGTAGATTTCATCTTTCTCCTCCACTTAGAGTCAGATAATGGTTATGTCATTGGCCGAGAACTCAGCAAAGCATAGCAGAGATTTAGCCACTGGCTTAATTCTGGTCAGTTCTTCCATATGTCTCTGAACTATTTACTACAAAACCCAAATGAAGTGGATTTATAGAAATGTCATTAAAAAAGAAAACAAGAACGATGTTTATAAATCACACAAGATATATATTGGTGTTCAGCCCTCAAGTGTTTTGAAATTTTAAAAACTTATAAACAATAATTTGGTGCTACTTAACATATTTGAAACTTCAGAATTTAACTGTGTTAATTCAGCTATCTTCTTTGTACCAGATTCCCAAATCCCAAGCTCCCAGTTTCCATATCAAATGCCTTATTGGCTAATGAATATGAGTGACTAATAGCTAGACTTCACTGTGCAGCACTGATAAAGAAGAGGATACTTAAACATCTTTAAATGTGTAGTAATTAGTCTTAAATATCTCAAGTTGTTCAGCTAATTCCACAATTTATTCAGAACTAATTACCACATAATTTCCTATGTCCATTCACACACATACACACACATTTTGCCTTTGGTAGTGATGTATAGAGAGGTGGCAAAAAACAATGTTTGATAAAAAATATGCATCAGTGGACATATAATTTCAAAGATATGGCATCAAATTCTTAGAAGTAACATAAACAATGAAAGTTATGGCTTTAGTTTTACTTTCTCCTCCATTTTTTTGTATGATATTTCTGTATTACCGGAGTGTCTCACAGATTGTGACAGATGTAATATGAATTTAATACAGCTTAAGATTCAGCAATTCCCATGGGGTGCCTGGGTGGCTCAGTCTGCTAAGCATTTGGCTCTTTATTTCAGCTTAGGTCATGATCTCACAGTCATGAGATCAAGGCCTGCACTGAACCCCACATTGAGCTCTGTGCTGAGCTCAGTTAGCATGAAGCCTGCTTAAGATTCTCTCTCTCTTGGGGTGCCTGGGTGGCTCAGTTGGTTAAGCGTCCGACTTTGGCTCAGGTCATGATCTCACAGTCTGTGGGTTCGAGCCCCGCATCGGGCTCTGTGCTGACAGCTCAGAGCCTGGAGCCTGCTTCAGATTCTTTGTCTCCCTTTCTCTCTGCCCCTCCCCTGCTCATGCTCTATCTCTCTCTGTTGCAAAAATAAATAAAAACATTAAAAAATGTTTAAATAAGATTCTCCCTCTCCTTCTGCCCCTCCTTTCTCTCTCTCTCTCTCTCTCTCTCTCTCTCTCTCTCTCTGTTTCAAAATAAATAAATTTACTTAAAAAATGATTCAGGGACCTACTACTTGCATGAGCCCCAAGTAAGGGGGCCTAGTGATATGTTCACATGTTCATATGTTTTGTTTTGTTTTTTTAATTTGCAAAAGATACGTTAGCCAATCAGTTAAGATGTTCTCTCTTTCCTCTGTTACATTTTCCCTCAAGTCTGCTAGCAAGGGAGTAACCATGGGGATTTGGGGGATCTGACTTAGCGGAATTAAAGTTGGGAAAGCTGTATGTCAGGACACAGCTCAGTCTCCAAAATCATTAAATATGTTGTGTATTATCTCCAACACATTTTTTGTACTCTTTCACTGAATGTTTAACTTTCCTGGATCCTAGCACTTGTTTCTGCCAACAGGGATCCAACTGAGATTCTGCCTTTTCTATCATTAACATATTATTCAATTAAAGAATATATCCTGCCTAGGTAATAGGAGAGCTTGCATACTTCACACAAACAACTGGCCAAAGAGTTCAATTGGTTTTCTCTGTGTGGAATTTGCCAGTTTTCTTGTAGTTTCCTTGTGTTCTTAAGGGTTCAATAACACTGTCATCTGAAAGAGTTCTACCCATGTCAGTGGCTGCCATTGTTTTTGATTGCTGTGAGTATGATCCAAGGTGAGTTAAAGATTCAAATGGAATCAGATTATTTGTTCCCACTGTTGCCCCAGATAATTTGCTTACACTGAGACACTATTAATTGGTACCATGGTTCAGTTTGACAGCATATAATTTTATTGTAAAATGATGATATTTTGAAATCTCAATAACATAGTGTCATGAGGTGAACATGGCCATGTAAATGCACTGGAAAAGGTTATTTTATTAGCCAGCAATATGAAAGTTTCCATATTCCTTTTTTAAAAAAAAAGTAGTATGAAAAGTCCCAGCCCAACAGTGTATGATTTATTCAGAGTATGAAAAACTCTCTAGGAAGGCTAAACATCATTTTGGGGCAAGTAGTATAGCTTTTTGCATTCATATTTGGGGGAAAATGAGAATTTAGAGGAGGATACAAATAACAACTATAAAGTTGTCTGAAAGGAAATGAAGAGGTAAATATTATTTTAATAATTTCCATGATTTCTCCTAGGTTTTACACTTCCTATAAGGTTTCCAAAATACATATACATGCATATGGTAAATTTGGTTAGATTATTTCATTGAAATTGAGCTTTCTTTATGGCTGAGATGTAAAAGAAATTATTTCATTGGATCAGCTTTATTTCCATCTGTTCCTTATGTGCTGAGAAAATAGAAAACTAGCAAAATCTAACAGAAGAGTACATATCCTCTGGCAATAACATATTTTTCTGTCAAAGAATTGCTTGTTTCCTGAAAGAATAAAATTTGACTAAATGTCAGAAAAATTCTCTTTCTTTAAAACAACTTACTTTTTGTTTGACAAGAACTTATCGTTTAATTTCCTGTATTATGAATAAGAGCACTCTTACTTCAACAAAAGCATATTTCGTTTGAATCTGGCTGTGTTTATATGACACAAAACAAAATTGGTGAACTCATGCAATGTTCTGTCTCAGTATCACTGTACACCAAAATAGCCAAAATGCTTGCTTGAACATTTCTAACAGGCTATTTTGTTGTACCACTTCCAGGAAAGGAAAACAACAACAACAAAAAAAACCCCAACACACCAACATCATTATTATTCCTTAACAAAGATGAGATAATGACAATACTAATATTAGGTGGCATCTATTTCTAAACTTCTGAGCAGATATCAGTACTATATATATATATATGTATATATATCAGTACTATATATATATATATATATATATATATATATATATATATATATTTAAGCATTCTATCACACACTTGCATTCACTACACTTAGTGTATTGAGCCACCTATAATACTGTTTGATTTACAAATGGTAAACGTGTTAGGAAGAACATTGCCAAATTATATTACGTAGTGTGTTGATCTGAATTTTTCAAATTAAATGTTAAAATATAGATGCCTTTTCCTTCAAGCCTTTAACAGAACAGAATTAAAAGTGATATAATCTATGCCCTTTAAGGATATTATAAGGTGCTCTCTTTTAGATTTTGTGAAAATATAAACAATGGGATGACTAGGGTTCGAGGTATGCTTCCATAATGCTGCTGAATTTTAAGCTAATCTATGCACACTCCTGTCTAATGCATCTTGTGACAGATGCCAGAATTAGCAAGATGGCTGCTTGGCTTTAGGTTTGCCATCTGTTGTGAAGCTAATTGGTCTTGCTGTTTTAATCAATGAACCAAAAGAATTCTAGAATTTTCTGGGAGATACAGGACTTGGAAACAACTAATCCTGACTACATGTTTATTTATCTATCCAGAAAGTATTTATTGAATTCCCACTCTGTATTTGTCTGTGTTTGTATGCTGAGAATACTGTGACAAACCAAAGTACAAAGTTCATCCTCTCATACAGCTCAAATTCTATGGAGAAAAGATAAAATGAAAAATAAATATGTAATATAAGTAACGTGATTAAAGTGCTATACAGGGAAATACAGTTGAATAAATGGATGAAAAGTGACAATAGCTGTAGAATGAAGTTATAATCTTAGCTAGATGGTCAGTCAGGAAGGTCTTTGTAAAGATTGACATTTGGGTAGATATCAAATGAAGGGGAGGGAAAGCCAAACCATTCGGAGTAGATGAATGTTCTAGGCAAAGGGCAGAGCAAGTGTAAAGATCTAAGGAGAAAGCTTTTCCAATGTATTAGTTCAAGGATTAGCAAAGGGATCAGAGAAGCTGGAGTGGAGTAAGGGATGAGAAGAAGCTTATCAATTAGATCAGAGAGGAAACTGGAAAGCTGCTCAAAAAACCTTGTTAGGGATGAACTCTGGATTTTGTATGTAAAGGTGACAGGAAAACAGCAAAAGAGGGTTTTGAGCAGAAGAGTGAGAAAATCTGCTGTGTGTTTTTAAGAGATCCCTGATAGGTTCCAGGAGTATGCATTAGAGGTTGGACATGAGTGGCCACAGGAAGGCCATGCAAGGGAGCACTTGTAGCAGCCTCATTTAGACATGGCAGTGTTTGGACTTGAGTGGCTGCAACAGAACTTGGTGGAAATGGAAATTAATTCAAGAGTTTCACTAAATTATGTGCACAAAGTAACACAGGAGCAAAAGGATTCATTTGAAATAAGCTGAGAAAGGTTTTCTGCCTCTTCCACTCTGGAAAATGGATCTAAGAACACAACCACTTTTATTTTTTTTAATATAATTTATTGTCAAATTGGTTTCCATACAACACCCAGTGCTCATCCCAACAAGTGCCCTCCTCCCTGCCCATCACCCACTTTCCCCTCTCCCCCACCCCCCATCTACCCTTATTTTGTTCTCAGTCATTAAGAGTCTCTTATGGTTTGCCTCCTTCCCACCCACTCTGTAACTTTTTCCCCCTTCCCCTCCCCCATGGTCTTCAGTTAAATTTCTCAAGATCCACATATGAGTGAAAACATATTGTGTCTGTCTTCCTTTACCTGGCTTATTTCACTTAGCATAATACCCTCCAGTTCCATCCACATTGCTACAAATGGCTGGATTTCATTCTTTGTCATTGCCAAATAGTATTCCTTGTATATATAAACCACATCTTCTTTATCCATTTGTCAGTTGATGGACATTTAGGCTCTTTCCATAATTGGCTATTGTTGAAAGTGCTGCTATAAACATTGGGATACATGTGCCCCTATACATCAGCACTCCTGTATCCTTTGGATAGATTCCTAGCAGTGCTACTGCTGGCTCATAGGGTAGTTCTGTTTTTAATTTGTTGAGGAAACTTCATGCTGTTTTCCAGAGTGGCTGCACCAGTTTGCATTCCCACCAGCAGTGCAAGAGGGTTCCTGTTTCTCCACATCCTCGCCAGCATCTATAGTCTCCTGATTTGTTCATTTTAGTCACTCTGATTGGTGTGAGGTGATATCTCATTGTAGTTTTGATTTGTGTTTCCCTGATGATGAGTGACGTTGAGTATCTTTTCATGTGTCTGTTGCCCATCTGGATGTCTTCTTTCGAAAAGTGTCTGTTCATGTCTTCTGTGCATTTGTTCACTGGATTATTTGTTTTTTGGGTTTGGAGTTTGGTAAGTTCTTTATAGATTTTGGATACTAACCCTTTATCTGATATGTCATTTGCAAATATCTTCCTTCTCCCATTCCATTGGTTGCCTTTCAGTTTTGTTGATTGTTTCCTTTGCAGTACAGAAGCTTTTTATCTTGTTGAGGTCCCAATAGTTCATTTTTCTTTTAATCCCCTTGCCTTTGGACATATGTTGAGTAAGAAATTGCTGCAGCTAAGGTCAAAAAGGTTTTTACCTGCTTTCTTCTCTAGGGTTTTGGTGGTTTCCTGTCTCACATTCAGGTCCTTTATCCATTTTGAGTTTATTTTTGTGTATGGTGTAAGAAAGCAGTCTAATTTCATTCTAGAACACAACCACTTTTAGAAGACCCTCTCAAGTGCAATAAAAAATATTAAATTGTGACTCTACTCTCATGGAAGGGTTGAGTGAGAACAGTTAAAAAAAAACTTCTAATTTCTGAGCTGTTTTGGCAAGTGAACAAATCAATAAACACATTTTCTCCTATATTTCTCAATACCTTTGCCCCTTCGTAATTATGTAGACAACTTCATGGTATGATGGATTGAAGCACTGATAATGATAGCTAACAGTAATTCTCAAAACATAATGCATGGGGGTGTGATTTAAAATACTAATCCCCAGGGGCGCCTGGGTGGCGCAGTCGGTTGGGCGTCCGACTTCAGCCAGGTCACGATCTCGCGGTCCGTGAGTTCGAGCCCCGCGTCGGGCTCTGGGCTGATGGCTCGGAGCCTGGAGCCTGTTTCCGATTCTGTGTCTCCCTCTCTCTCTGCCCCTCCCCCGTTCATGCTCTGTCTCTCTCTGTCCCAAAAATAAATAAAAAATGTTGAAAAAAAAAAAATTTAAAATACTAATGCCCAGCTCCTCCACAGATCCATTAAATTACAATCTCTAGGATTGTGACCCTGAGCATCATTGTTTTTTTCAAAACTCCCAGGTGATTCTAGTGTTTGGTCAGGGTTCAGAACCTCTTCTTTACATACAAGTCATTTAAAACATACAAACTTCTTATGAGGAAGGTACTCTTACTTTGATTATATAGTAGATTAAGTTTATAAAAGCTAAATGCCCAGCTGACAAATATGCAACATAGGATTTTTTTTTCTTTTCAAACATTTTTATTATGTGACACTGGATACATACAAAACAATATGTAGTAAATGTGAATGATTAAAGCATAATATTAAAATAGGCAGCAAACCCACTACATAATTAAATAACTAGAAAATTACCAATACTATGGACAACACTTGTGTGATCCCAATGTCATCTTCCTGCCCCCTCCGCCCCCCAACCACCTCTCATCACCCGCCACTCAAACTGCATTCTCTATTCAGGAGAATTTTAACTTTGAGATTTATAAAACAGAAACAAGGATTTACAGAATTCTACATATTTTCTATCAAGAATTATACATTTGGTGAGCAATTAAAAAATAAATATATTTATCAATAGTCAAATGGAAGATCATATACTAAAGGTCCTCTGAACATCATCATCAAAAAATATCTAGCAAGATTAGTTCTAAATGCTAAATTCTGGAAACATTGCAACACTCTGCCTCTGTACCCAGGTAAGGCATACACTAGAATTCATTTTCTGTTATCTTATTTTACCTTATATTGCCTTATTCCCTATTTAGGTGTAAAATAATTTTTGAAATGCCACTTTGCAAGGTATGATTTGACTACTTTTGAATTTGATTCAAATGCATTATGCTTTTTTATTCCATTATTTTAAATTTAACTTTTTGAGAGAGAGAGAAAGAGAACAAGCAGAGGAGGAGCAGAGAGAGAGGGAGAGAGAGAATCCCAATGAAAGGCTCAAACTCATGACCCATGAGATCATGACCTGAGCTGAAATCCACAGTCAGATGCTTAACTGACTGAGCCACTCAGACGCCCCTTTTAAGTTATTTTTTAATGTGTATTTATTTTTGAGAGAGAGAGAGAGAGAGACCACAAACAAGAGAGGAGTTAGAAAGAGAGGGAGACACAGAATCCAAAGCAGGCTCCAGGCTCTGAGCTGTCAGCACAGAGCCGGACTTGGGATTCACACCCATGAACCATGAGATCATAGCCTGAGCTGAAGTCAGATGCTTAACTGACTGAGCCACCCAGGTGCCCCTCCCCTTTTAAGTTTAAATATACTTATGGGGGGGGAGGGGCAGAGAGAGGGAGAGAGACAATCCCGACGTAGGCCTCAAACTCATAACTGTGAGATCCTGAACTGCGCCTAAACCAAGAGTCGGACATTTCACTGACTGAGCCACCCAGGCGGCCCAGGGTGTATTACTCTTCATGACTATATATGTTCTTTCTATCACTTCAAGTTTGGGATCTTTTCAGTGTCTGGGGACCAATTGCTTGGCCATTATTCAAAGAGCACAAGGATTAAAAAAACATAGATTTATCAGTTTAAGTACATATAATCAACCCAAAAAACTCTCTCTTTCTCAACACTTTCCTACATAACACCAATTAGTGCTACAGTTCATGCAGCATTTTTATCCTTTTAATATGTCTTGGTGTTCATTTTGCCCCTACTTTGTGTACATGAAAATTTTGAGATATATCATATAAATGTCATGGTGAAATGTTTTGTTTTCTATTTTAAATGTGAAATCTCTTTCTGTTGGATAAGCATCACTTTTAGTTTTAAATGATAGCATAAAAACCAGAGGTTACTTTGAGAAACCAGCTTTCCAGACGAAAAAGCCATAATTTATCTTGTTTGCCAATACTCATGCTTTATACTCCCACCATGGCCAAATTCAAGCTACCAACGTGTCATCACAGAAGAGTTAGAAAGAGATGTGCAGGGGGCGCCTGGGTGGCGCAGTCGGTTAAGCGTCCGACTTCAGCCAGGTCACGATCTCGCGGTCCGTGAGTTCGAGCCCCACGTCGGGCTCTGGGCTGATGGCCCAGAGCCTGGAGCCTGCTTCCGATTCTGTGTCTCCCTCTCTCTCTGCTCCTCCCCCGTTCATGCTCTGTCTCTCTCTCTCTGTCTCAAAAATAAATAAACGTTAAAAAAAAAAAAAAAAAATTAAAAAAAAAAAAAAAAAAAAAAAAAAAAAAAAAGAAAGAGATGTGCAATAGCATAACATTATGTAGTAGTTTTGTCATGCAGTGCAATAGACATAAATGTCCTCAATAGTATAACTAATGGTAAAGTGTAAAATAAGTAGAATGTGATGAATTTAAATACTTATCTTTGTTTTCAATACAATTTGTTTTTTACTATTTATTTATTTATTTATTTTTGACAGAGAGAGAGTGAGCAAGGGAGGGACAGAAAGAAATGGAGAGAGAGAATCCCAAACAGACTCCATGCTGCCAGTGCAGAATCCAACAAGGGGCCCGATCCCACAAACCACGAGATCATGACCTGACTCAAAATCAAGGGTCAGGCACTTAGCCAACTGACCTGCCCAGGTGCCCCCAATATAACTTATTTAATTATGTTTATATTATTTAATTTTTAATAATGGTTGCATTTAACTCTAGTTCTCAAAATTCCTAAAAAGGTTAGGGATTACTTCTCACAGGCCAATATGAGCTGGCTTTCGCACACCACTGTCTCTGACCCTGTTTGACTCTGAAGACTCCAGGGAATGTGTGACATAATTTATAGGAGTGACCATTATACCATAAGTAGAATTACTATCAACATAGAGATAATCAAATCTGAGATCCCATAGACTTCTCAGGAGATCAACAAATTTCTGAACCTCCAATTTGGATAACAGAGTACATATTTCCTTAACATATGTTAAAAAAGATATTTTTTTTCTTTAGAAGAGTGCTTTGTAGATAAAACTATATAAAAATGTTTAAGTAAGTTGAATTTAAAAGTTCTAAAGTATGGCACTGTTAGTCAAATGCACTGAAGATTTATTGTGAGTATTTTGGCACACTTATGTTAGGAATTAAGTAGGATTTGGTCAACTGATCTGGAAACTCAACTGCCATTTTAAAAATGTGGTCCTTTGAGTAAATATTCTGGGTGCTTTTAACTTAGAGATGGATATTTGAAGCAAAATTACTTCATAAGTTGGCCATTTTTGTTAGTTATTATTATGTTTTCTGTTTTTATCATAGTCAATAGAAATGATACCAAAGAGATGATAAACATCTTTGATAACATAGCTTATCCTGCCACAGTGAAGATCAGTACACTCTAAATGGTAAAAGCCAAGTCATAGATTTAGTGGATGCATGAATATGTCATTCATTGTGTAAAACACAGCATTTATAAGTATTTTTTCCCATTCAGAGAATGGGTTTCGTGAACCATTTTCCATAGATTCATGTCATAAGAAAATCATAAGATATTTTTATTTTGTTTTTGGTGTCAGGCTCAAAAATTATCACCAAAACCTATGTCAGAGGCCATACTGCCTATGTTATCCTCCAGGAGTTTTATGGTTTCAGGTATTACATTTAAGTCTTTAATCCATTCTAAGTTAGTTAATTTTTGTGTGTGGTGTAAGATAGTGGTCCAGTGTCATTTTTTTTGCATGTGGCTGTCCAGTTTTCTCAACACTATTTATTAAAGAGACTCTCCTTTCCCCATTGTATATTCTTGCCTCCTTTGTTATAAATTAGTTGGCCATATATGTGTGGGTATACTTCTAAACTCTCTATTCTGGTCCATTGATCTATGTGCCGGTTTTTTATTCTGATACCACACTCTTTTAATTACTATAGCTTTGTAATATAGCTTGAAATCAGGGAGCATGATGCTTCTACCTTTGTTCTACTTTCTCAAGAATGCTTTGTCAATTTTGGGTCTTTTGTGATTCTTTACAAATTTTAAGATTGTTCTATTTCTGTGTATGTTTATATTTATGTATTTATATTATTTTAAAATAGAGAGGTTTACCTATTTAACTCAACAGATTCATTTATGTTAACTTCACTATATATCTTCCTTGGATATTTTATATTGCCTTGGCAAGTTTTGAGGGCAAGACGAGTGCTGTAAACTCCAGATAGAACAACTAAATGGGAGCCTAAAGATAGTTCTAAGTACATCAGGTGCTAATTTATATAGAAAATGAAATCGATTCTGAAACATAATAGAGGTAGAGTGAGTGAGAAGGAGTTTCTAAATTACTTGATTTCTTATATAGATTGATAAGTAATTTTATTCTAAACCTCATTTTGAGAACTTAGTTGTAATCAAAACCTAACAGAGTTGAAAAGAATCATTCTTTTTTTTTTTTCTTTTTGTTAAGGACAATTGACTGAAAAATCTTTCAAATGCCAAATACTTACATAATTTGGTATGTTTACTCCTAATTATGCATAAGTATTTTAGAAAGGTTATAAAGTTACTTCATTTCATTTGATTCAAATGGAATAATTTGTTTAATTTGAACACCTTTTTTCAACAAAACTATTAACCTTTAACTCAGTAATATAGAGATTTCCATACTGCTGTTTCTGTTAATGAAATCAAGTGAATTGAGTTGAGCATACTCTCTCAACCTTTGGAATATGAAGATATTTAGTGCAAATAATGCTTTGAGTTGAACAGCAGGCCCTTGGAGCCTTTGCCTTCATCTTTCATCTAAATTGCCTACATGCATTTCCTAGAACTGATAAACTGTCAGGTGAATCATGAGATGTGGGCCTTGGGGTTAATTTATAGCACTGCTGTCTTCTGCACTGAGTATAGTCACTTTTCTTTTTTTAAGACCCTGCGTAAATGTTTTGTAAAACAACTTCGGTTAATATGTGTCGTCTTTTGAGTTCTTAATTATTACAATCTTGAGAAATTTGGTTAAAAGAAAAAAATCTTGGAAAAATTGGAGAGAATGCAGGCTATTTTCTATTCACATAAGATTTCTGTTTCAAAATTTTGGATATTTGTTGCTTGAGTTAAAATTACTAATTAATAGTGTGAGTAGTGAAATATAT
Organism: Neofelis nebulosa; assembly: GCF_028018385.1. Lineage (NCBI taxonomy): Eukaryota > Metazoa > Chordata > Mammalia > Carnivora > Felidae > Neofelis > Neofelis nebulosa. The sequence goes on from NC_080785.1 coordinate 86,562,723, forward strand.
ACTGACTTAAATAGTAATGCAGAGATTAAGTCTAATGCATGACCTTTGTCAAACATTTTCTTTCTATTACTTCTCATTTTGGACATTTGAGTTCAGAATATTTTCTAAAATATTCCAGTGGGTTTATTTGTACTTTTATATTTTCTTAGTTTACATGCAGATATCCTTATCATCTTTCATCAGACTATTTTTTTAACCTTAAGTTTAAACTGATTTCATGGAGATTTTGTGAAAATTTGCATTTGTGTGAGTGAAATGAGTTTCTTATGAGTTGTGTTACCATCAATCATTCTTATAAATTTATACATAAATTTTACAAATAAAAGCATATGTGAACATCAAGACTGATTATTTTTCCCTCAGGAAATGCTATTTTTTAATCCCAGGTCCATTTTTTTTTTCTGTTTTTAGGACAAAAGTTGTTTTTGTTTTTGTTTTAATTGTCTACCTATGTTTTTCTTCCTTCTCATAATTTGTTTGGAATTTTGAAAACTGAAGGTAGGGTGTTTCAGTAATGATTTTATATCCATTTTTTTGCATTTACTGGCCATCTAACCTTGTAAAATCGCTTAACCTCCTTGAGACTCCATTTCTATAAAGTGATGGTGATAATGAGAAGATACTATCTATGAAAAGTGATGTGAAATTTTAAAGTGCTCTATAAATGTCAGTTACATCTTTGTGGGTAAATCCAATTGATAAAATAGTAATTATATTTCAAAGATGAAGGAAGAAACCAGGCAGGGGGTATGAAGTGGGGGGACAAGGATGTGTATGAAGGAAGATACAAACAGGACCAGTTGATTAGTCTGTCTGTGTATAATGGCCACCTACTATGATATAGCCATTCACAAAGCATTTTCCCCAAATGAATTAAAGATATGAAACAGAAAATATTTATCTATGCCAGTGGATCTAAAACTTTAGCATGTAGAATTACCAGAAGTCTTGTTAAAACATCAATTGTTGGGCCTCACTCCCAAACTTCTGATTTAGTATGTCAGAATGGGGCTGAGATATTACATTTCTAGAAAATTCTCTGGTGAATTTGAAACTACAAAATGTAGTTCTGGAAACCACATTTTGAGAATAACTGATCTAGACTGTGAATGAGAGGAACATTAAAAAATTCCAGTTGGTCATTTAGTGTAAAAACTTGGCTAGCGTTTACTTTGCTGAAAGGAGACTTTATTTTGGATTAGATGACAGAATGACGATTACTGATTGGGTCCTTAGAATACCAGCGTCACCATGTAATTTACCATTAGAAACATACAATTTGGGGTTCAAAGGGAATTTAGAGTTAATCTTCATCATTTTCCAAATGAGAAAATGGAAGCCAAGAGGAGATAAGTAACAAATAATTACTGAAAAAAAATATGTAATTATAAAAGTCGCACAAAAAGTTCCTGATAAAATGGGCCTAGAATCATCTACCCAGTGCTCATTCTACTCCCGATGTTGTCTCCAACAACAGGCAAAGAAATAGAGGAATCATGAACCAGACAGGTGTACTCTCGCCTAGATACTTGTGGGTAGATGGACATAGCACATTGTGGGGATTTCTCATGACTGAGTCAGTCAATCACATTGGCTCCAAGAAATTAAGATGCTCATTAGTACATCCATGGATTTTTCTTTCCAATTATGCAGTGAATAAAGACTCATTAAAGTTGTCAAGAATCAATTAATTTCTCATTAATGCAGCCCAGGTTAAAGCAGAAAAAGAATACAAAATCTATTTAGATTGTTCTGGATTTCCACTTAACAGTATTTAAAATATTTGTCCCCCTAACTGGAGCCTCACCTGCCTAATTGCTTAGTTTCAGTTGTTTCTCATTAATATGTAAATCAACTTGTTCATATTCTAAGGTGGAGTAAAATACATCTGCAGGGGATGTGCAAGGGTATGATGCAGAATTGCTTTGGGCAGTTTGTTGATGCAAATGCATGGACTGCTGCTCCTTTATATTCACATCTCAGGAGAAGCTGCCTTATGAGATTTCAAGCAATTGTATTTTTGCTGTTCTACAGCGGTGGATTGGTTTGTTACCCTTAAACAGAATCAATCAACTGGAGTCAAATCATTTGGTGGAGGATCAGCAGGCACAGTCTGTCCTTCAGCTATGATGCCAAAGAGCTGAAACGTGTTTTGGTAAAGGTTTTATGTGCTGAGCTTAGAACTAGCTTCTCTTCCTTGAGCAAGTAGTGATTTATACTCAGCAGATGGTAAAGAATGCTGATTTAATTTAGTTTTACTCCACTACTAGAAGGAAGGTAGCTGGTTTAAAAAATATGTTATGGTAAATTTAAATTTTAAAGTATGTGTATATATATTTGTATACATAGAAAAGTATAAATATATGTCATACAAAATACACACACACACACACACACACATACACACACACACACACACACACACACACACACACACACACCAGATTCTCTGCAATAAGGGATGCACGAATACCCTTTGAGCTATCATAAATGGGTGCTGGTTCTAACACTGGCCCATACTCTTTGCAAAGTGATCTTGGTGTCCCGCTTAAAGTTCATACAAGATAAATGGCTGAGGGGCGCCTGGGTGGCGCAGTCGGTTAAGCGTCCGACTTCAGCCAGGTCACGATCTCACGGTCCGTGATTTCAAGCCCCGCGTCAGGCTCTGGGCTGATGGCTTGGAGCCTGGAGCCTTTTTCCGATTCTGTGTCTCCCTCTCTCTCTGCCCCTCCCCCGTTCATGCTCTGTCTCTCTCTGTCCCAAAAATAAAAAAATTAAAAAAAAAAAACGTTGAAAAAAAAAAAAACAAGATAAATGGCTGAGGAGTTGTCATGTCTAACCTCAGTATAGCATCTAGCATAAAGACTCCAGATAGTTTAAGAGCCTCTGGAGTTTTAAATTAGTCATCCTGAGCACACTGCTCCCTGAGTAAGTGACTTTACCCACCTTAGAGAGCAATATTCCAATAGGTATAGCATCCATGTTGATGTCTTCATTTTAGATGGATTTTCTGACTCAAAATTCTGAGGCCTTGGTTAAGTACAACCAAAAAACACATTCTAGACCTATATATAATATATGCCAAACAGAGCAATGAAGATCATGTTTTTGGAATTCAAAAAGGAAGCTCTGAATCTGCTATGAGGATATTCATACCATACCAGATATGCAAAATTAAGTGCTGTTACTCCTCTCTGGGATGCCAATACCCTCATCCATATATAATGCCTGTACATTCTTTTTTTTTTTTTTTTTTTTTTTTTTTTTTTTTTTTTTAAACGTTTTTTATTTATTTTTGGGACAGAGAGAGACAGAGCATGAACGGGGGAGGGGCAGAGAGAGAGGGAGACACAGAATCGGAAACAGGCTCCAGGCTCCGAGCCATCAGCCCAGAGCCTGACGCGGGGCTCGAACTCACAGACCGTGAGATCGTGACCTGACTGAAGTCGGATGCTTAACCGACTGCGCCACCCAGGCGCCCCGCCTGTACATTCTTTAAGTCACCACTACATTACTGCTGCTGTGAGTCCTGCGCCCCACCCCCACCCCCAATGCAGAAGCCAGTGGGAGCCAGAATAACTTAGAAAGGACCAATAACTGGACATTGCTGGCAAAATGAACACTAGTAGCACTGCTCAGAGACTAGGCCTCTTTAAGCCCTACTGCTTTATTATAGACACATCTGGCAGGCAGTGAAAGGGCCCTTTTGTACATCTCAGCAAGCATAACTCACACGTCAACAATAATGCTTCTTGAATTTATAGGAATATACACCTTAAAGGTGAACTTTATAAAGAGTTTTGTCTCCTTGAAGATATGCTTTTTATTAAAATCATGGTATCATTTTAGATATGTATAAGCACTGTGACTGAAATAATATTCATAAGACTACCTTCATTTAACTTTTTTTTTTTTTTTTGCTGATAATTAAAGCCACTTGGATGCTGAGGCATGAAATAATTGCATGTGGTTCCCAAGCAGGTCTTCTATACTTACCAATGAAACTGTCTGAAATAAACCACTACTATTATTTTCAATAAATGTGAATTATTTTCTTCCACATGCGGGAATCTGGGCTAAGCACTGAAGAAAATATTAGAGGTGTAAAGTCATCTATGAGATTTCATACTTCAAAAAAGACTTACAATTTAATTGGGTGAACCCAGGACCAGCTATATCATTTACAGGGCCCAGGACTAAAAAACAATGTAGGACTCTATGTTCAAAAATTATTAAGAAATTCAGAACACCAACAGCAAATCATAAAACCAAGCATGGGGACTTTCTGAGTGTCAGTGGCCCTTTGTGATTGTACAAGTTACACACACCCACGAAGCCAGCCCTAAATGAAACAAACAGGAACACATATTTAGCATTTCTATGTGATAGATGTAATGTGCTAAGATATTTACTGCAAATGATCTCATTGAATCCTCACAATGACTTTGTAGGGTGGTGACTGTTATTTACAGTTTACTGAAAAAATAAAAAGGCTCAAAGAGGTTAGAGAATAGGTCACATAACCAGTAGGATTTAACTTCAGATTAGACTCTAAACAAGCCTTTATTTAGAGGACATAATACATATATATATAAAACTGTAACTCAACCTATGGGGCATTAAATGCTAAATGTCTGTTATATTCAGTAAAATTACTTTAATCAATGAGTTGTTTTTAGACAAACCAGCTCATAAATGCTATGATGTTGCATAAGTTCTGAAAAATTTGGTTATCACGGTAACCAAAAAAAATTAAATCTATCAGTAGATCAGTAGTAGGGATGGGGGAAATTACTAATACTTTTGATTTGACATTGTGTGGGAAAAACCTAATTAATAATTTAAAACATTTTAATTTTTGTTCTATTGTCCCAGTTTCTGACAACTCAGCCAATCATCCTTTTAGGCTGCACTTGTACAAGATGATGTGGGATTAAAACAAACCTGATTAACAACAGTGTCCTTGACTGCAAGCTTCAACCCTTGCCCCTCAAGAGCTCCCTCAAGTGCTGTTATATTCCTCTCTTCTCCAGTAGTTGAGGTTCAAGTTTGCTAGGATGGAACATCATTAATATCTTAAGGACAGAACCACCTCCAAGTATTGTGTTTTTGTGCTGATTTGCTGTATGAATACACTGTGGCTTATACACATAAGAAAAAGTATTTGCAAAATAATTTACTTGGATGCACTTGAAACTTGTCAGTTGTAGACTTCTACTTAATAAGCATTCAATTACCTCACTTGTCAAACATCTGACAGGTGAGTACTGTATTTGATTAGAATACATTACACAGCAAAACTCTCACCAATTTATATTAGCTTGGAACAGTGAAGAAACCAGATCATCATTACCCTGAATATAGAGAATTTTAAAATAAACCAGTGTATTAAAAGCATGTATTCTAAATTAATGTTTATATCAGGCCCTGAAAAAAAATGATGAGATTAACACATAAGCCTGGATCATTTTGTAGTGCCAGAAAGTAAGGAACGCTCAAAAAACCAATGGCAAGCATATGTCAAAGTGACATACGAACTAACTGGAAAAGCTTCCAATAAGTTGGAACAATTTGAATAACATAATAAATACTGTGGCATTAGAATATAACCCAAAATATAAAATAAATATCCATGAATCCGTACTTATATAAATAATTGGGTGGGCAAATAATAAATGAGAAAATATAGACAAATCTCCATACAGAGGAAAATCAAATAATTTATGTAAATAACCTACCATCAAGGACAGAGAGAATAATTACAAACTTCTAAAGTATGGGCTGCATGTAGCAACTTCTTCTAAAAAACATGGCATAAAAAAGAAGGAAAAAAGAGTAACTTTCCAGGAGAGAAAACTGACAAATGCCTCCTCAGCTAAATGATTAACATCATCAGTACTAAGTCATGGAACAGCATGTAACTGATATCATGTGATACAGATGGCACCTTTCTGTATAAACAACTTTCCCAAAACTCATGATTCCAGCCCAACAAAGAGAAAAACATCAGACAGACTTGAAGAGAGGGGTATTCCAAAGTATACCTGACCAATACTCCTCAAAACTGTCAAAGTCATAAGAAACAAAGAAAATTTAAGAAACTGTTACAGTTTAGAGGAACCTGAGAGGACATGATGACTGAATGTAATGTAGTATCCAGGAGCAGAAAAAAGATATCAGAGATAAACTGAGGAAATCTGACTGAAGAGTAGACTTTAGTTATAAAACGTTAATAGTCATATTCAGCCTCAGTTGTCACAAACATGTTCTTGGTAACAGATCGGTATGAAGTAAGATCTAATTAATCCAAGATCACAAGTGATATATATATTTGTATCACATTTTGGGTTTTTTTCAAAGGTCTTTTTTTGTGATAGTATTTTAGCTTGCTGAAAAGATCATGTCTGTTGTATATATATCCCACCTTTTGAATTTGTTTTATCACTTGTGGTTTTGCTTTCTTGTTGCTATAAACCTTAATTAAATTCAAATTCAATGTTTGTCAACAACAGCAGCAAAAAGAGGTAAATTGCTATTGAGTGCCCTTTCCTTTGGAATTACAAATTCAGTCTATCAAATCAACTCAGGGCTTTGCATCTTTATACATAATGTGAACTATAGCTTTGTGGACAAAATAGTGACTTAAAAACAGTTTTAGGATATTGACCCAGCTACAGTTGTACAATCTGTTAACCTACTAAGTATAACTAAGTCCAAATATAAATACTGTCAGTTTTCTTCTTTGAGAGGAGTGATGATTGATGTTCATTGAACAAAAGTATTATGCTTTGTAAGAAATATAAAACAAAACAAACAATCTGATTTAAAAATGCCAAAGAGGGGTGCCTGGATGGCTCAGTCATTTAAGCTTCTGACTCTTGATTTTGGCACAGGTCATGATCTCATGGTTCATGCATTCAAGCCCAGCATAGGGCTCTGTGCTGACAGCTCAGAGCCTGCTTGGGATTCTCCCTCTCCCTGTCTCTCTCTGCCCCTACCCCACTTGTGTTCTCTCTCTCTTTCTTTCTCTCAAAATAAATTTTAAAACGTTTTTTTAAAATGCCAAAGAATCTGAATAGGCATCTTCCAAAGAAGATATACAGGTAGCCAACAGGCATGAAAAGATGCTCAACATTGCTAACTTCCCATTAGAAGCATGACTATTTTAGAAGTGTGTTGCTCAGAGAGATGTCACCTGGTAGCAAAGTTATAGTGCTTAATTTTGTTGATGATGAATATGATAAATTGCGCAGTTCCCTAAGTTTGTCTTAGCTAATGAATATGTAGCATCTTCTTATGTAGATATAACTAGTTTCCAGTTACATTGCTTTTCTGGCAAGGTCACATCCTCATTTGATAGGCCATATATGTATAGGGAGCCCCAGCTTGTAATGGATTAATGTTACAAAGACTTCTTTGTAACTTGGTGGTTTACAATTCAAAATACCTTTTTTTCACAGAATCCATTTTATGAATGGTAGATAATTTTACAGTCAAGTCCAGCTAATTATATTTTAATTGTACTTATTATCATTATTTTATTTATGAGATAATTTTTTATACAACATTGAGAAAGTACAAGAAAGGAAAAGTAATAAAAATCACCTGCATAATATCTTAATCAAATTTTCCCCTCATTTATATGAATACATTTTTACAAATTAAAATCATTCCATATGTTTCTTATAACTTGCTTCATTTGTCTGACATTTAAAAAAATATTGCTGTTGTATTTTTGGAGAGTTTGATGCCATTGATTTTTTTTTTATAACAAAATGAAAAGATATGTAATAATATTACACAAAAAGGTACTAATGAATGTCTTATACTAAAGAACACTGGATCATTGCCCCCTCTGATGTCCTCATCCTAAGAGAGACAGAGCACGTGAGCAGGGGAGGGGCAGAGAGAGGGGGAGAGAAAGAGAATCCCAAGCAGGCTTCACACTGTCAGTGCAGAGCCTGATGTGGGGCTCAAACCTACAAACCATGAGATCATGACCTGAGCCAAAGTCAAGAGCCAGACACTTAATCGACTGAGCCACCCAGGCACCCCAGTCATGAACTATTTTTTTTATTTAAGTACTTTTTTCTGTTCTGCATTCTGAAACACCACAAAGTTGACTAGAAACACTATCTGCATGAAAAAGCCTTGGACTTCACTGAAGAATACAGCTAGATTTACCAGTGGAGCCAGGCTAAATTAGAAACTGTGTTCTAACACTTATTTACTGTGGGACTTTGAGCATGTTACTTAACCCTCTGTGTCCATCAGTTTCCGCGTTTATAAAATACAGCCTGTAAGGTAACAACTAATAGTTTGGTGTGAGGTTCAGATGAGTTAAAGCACGTTTCAGAGTGCATGGTATGTAGTAGACTTCCAGTAAGTGTAAGCTATTTTCCTATTTCTCAGTTTGTTTCTGACTATTTTTAAGCTTACTATCCACTTTTAATTATGCTATTCCTTATAACTCTAATATGTTATATTTTGCATTCAAAATTTGCTTTCCATTATTGTTCTCTATACCACTCATTGAAATTCTGCAGTATATAATCTGTTTGTAGCGCATCTCATGAAGATTGAAATTATGCTATTAAAGTTCAGTTACTCTTCAGTTTTTCTTATATCAATAGGTTGTCTTCTCAGCCTATTTCCTTCTAATTTGGCCATTCACTTATAATCACTCGTACCATGCTTTTGTTTTTCCCCATGGAAGTCATTCTTAAATACATTTTAAGCCCAAAGCATATGCTTTCAAAAATCTATTTCTGTAGGCTATCATAGATCCTTCTCAAACTTGCTTTCTCTACATCTTAGGGCCTGTTTCTTCTTGTGTTTCAGACTCTTGTTGCCTCCTCCCCTCACCAACCATTTTTACCCCCAATTTTCAACAGAGACACCAATACTTAGGTCATGTAGATACTCTTTGGTTCCCTTTTTGTACAGTTGACTGTATGTTGAATGTACTCCACCTATCTTTAGCTAAAGGGCTGGTTAGTGCAAACTTTTACTAGCTCTTTAGATAATCAGCCAAATGTCAGATGACAAGGACATCATTTGACCTCATTTCTGCAAATGTCCAGCATTTTAAAGCACTAGCATAGTATAGTTCCAGGATTCACAGCAATCAATAAACAGCTAAGTACAAGGACAGTAGGGATTTGACACAGAAAGAAGTCTAGGACCCACCAACTAGTATGGGACTAAAACAAGCAGGACAATAGATATAGAAAATCAATTAGGCAGAGTGGCTCAGTCAGTTAAGCATCCAACTCTTGATTTCAGTTCAGGTCATGATCTCACGGTTTGTGAGATTGAGCCCTGTGTTGGGCTCTGTGCAATGAGGGCAGAGCCTGCTTGGGATTCTGTCTCTCCCTCTCTCTCTCTGCCCCTTCCCCACTTGCAGTCTCACACACTGGCATGGTCTCTTTCTCTCAAAATAGGTAAACTCAAGAAAGAAAGAAAAAGAAAGAAAGAAAGAAAGAAAGAAAGAAAGAAAGAAAGAAAGAAAGAAAGAAAAGAAAGAAAGAAGAAAGAAAGAAAGAAAGAAAGAGAAAGAGAGAGAGAAAAAGAAAGAAAGAAAGAAAGAAAGAAAGAAAAAAGAATGAAAGAAAGAAAGAAAAGAAAGAAAGAAAGAAAGAAAGAAAGAAAGAAAGAAAGAAAGAAAGAAAGAAAGAAAAAAGAAAAAGAAAACCAACTAAATGATCTTGGTTTTGCATAAGAGAAAAAATAAAGTTTTGCTTGCTTACCTAAATGTATTTATGACCATATTTCTGGATTTGCTCAAGACAGACTGGATTATGCCCATCTGGTTAACATACTTATTCACTTTCAAAAAATGTATCTGTTAGATGCCAAGTTATATGTCCTGCTCCCCTATCCAGGCTTTCATCATACTCCATCAGGTTGCTGAATATCTGAGGAGATAACACCATGATATATCAACCAATTCTCCAGTTTAAGATAGATGAAGAAGTTTCTAAGAAGTCAGTATATAGTGCAAACAGGGAATTTGAGAATTACCTGTAACAAAGTACCCTGTTATCCTGGAGTCTATAATAATGTTCTGTGCTAAGGAATTCTGGATTTCAATCAAATGATCAGTTCACTTTTTTCCTTGGTCAAAATTAGCTTGTGAGCACCAGTATTCCTGATTACATTCCTTCTCTTCCAGGAAACAAAATTTTCAGAAAGGTCAATTAGGAATGTACCACATTATATGTTTTCTGGAAAATATCTAAAAAGTTTGTCCCCTCTCTTATTTTGATCCTCACTAGTGTATATTGCTCCTTTGTGAGGCTTTGTCATCTATGCAAAGCTATTACCATAATTCATCCTGGATGTAATAATTTATGTTTGAGGAAATTCTGAATTTCTCTGGACCTTAGTTTATCCTCTGTAATATGAAGGATTTGAAATAGAGTTGGACAAATTGCCTTCTAAAAAATTTTAAAGTATGTGATTCTTTGTTCCCACAATGATGTCACTTCTGTGTTTCCAGCTGCAACCTCATAGTCTTGGACATTTCTTCATAACAAAATGCTGTTCTTCTCCCTCTCCTATCAAGTAGAGCACTTTCCTTGGAACAAGATGTATCTTTCCTTTGCTATATTCCAGTCAATCACATCCCTCTCAGTCTCAGTGAAACTTTTCATTTAATTTCTCTTCTTGTGTTAAAATTTTAAGGCCATTTACTTATTATCCATTCTTTTGCATTACTTTATAAACATTTAAAGCTACAAAGAATATTGATTTCTTCTAGAATAATAGCAAATATCAGCAACTACCCCCTTCTGTTTCTATTGATCAATAGTTTACAATTTCAATTTCAATTTCGACTACATGTTTTCTGTCAAATTTCCTGTTAAGGTCCCCTTGACCAAGAGTCTTGACAAAACCTTCTCTGTCCTTACACAGTCACTGGCTAGGAGTTTTTAAATTTGGTATCATGAGCCTAACAGAGGAATTCTCCTCTTTTTCTACTCTATAGAACTGATTTTTCAAATCACATATCTTATCTCTTCTTTCCAAAATGATATACTTCAACTTAGGAAGATTAAAACAACACCTCTGCCCTCAAGATTGAGTTTCCTATAAAAGATTTTGAAGAGACTAGAGACAGATTCCAGATTTACACTCAAGTAGGGTATGTAATGAAATCATCCTGACTCTCTTGACTGCACTGGGCCCTGATTAATATCAGTCTTTAAACCAAGATTTTTATTGATTAAAGGCAATTTTTGAAATTTGAGCATTAGTTTTATGTCCCTGAAACACCTAAGATTAGAGAAGTCTTTCCTTCAAGATGTAGAAGAGGTAACTTTGCTCATATCTGCTTCTTCAGCTTTCTGCATCTCACTGCCCCTACACTCTCTCTCTCTCTTTGTCATTTTCAATGAAATTTAAACTTCCATTAAAATTTGAAAAGTACTAAGGGAAAAAATGAACTATAAGTATCTATCTTGAAAGGACAAAAGGCACTGAAAGTTAAGGAAATAAGATGTGTTTAGTATCCTATTTTATGACAACCAAAAATTATATGAGAGCAAAATGAGAAAGAAATAATGTATTTTTATGAAAATTGGTTAAAATTTTACATGTGAATTCCAACCTGTTATTAAAATTTTCTGAGCCAGACAGAAAATTCAATGCAGACAAGGAACAGCACTCAATGACAGTGACATTTCCTGACAGAGCAATTCTTTGCATATCAGCAAGGCTAATTCTATTCAACCTGACAGCAGGAGTTTAACCCATTCACCAGAGGAAAGGGCTTCTTATAAGACCAATGATCTAAGTATTCATTTGGATGCCAATCTAGTTTGGCAATATATATTTAAAATTCACAATTAATTTTCAATGCTTAATGTATGAATGATAAACATAATTTCTCATTAATGCTGTAAAATGGTGTGTGTGTGTGTGTGTGTGTGTGTGTGTGTGTGTGTAAGTAAAATTGTGAAGTATCTTCATTTGAGAGCCACATATAAAACCACATTAAACAATTCAGATATTCTCTCACTTACCTTAAAAATGTTATAAGGGTAATAAGCCTTTTACCTAAAAAGTGATACTTTGCTAATCCTAACATACACTATCAAAAGCTGGTAATGTTTAGTAACAGTATCACATCTATAAGACACAATGCCAAGTAGAGATTATTCAGGCAAAACTACACTGTGTAATTGACAAATACCAGGAATGTATACCTAACATGATGAAATCAAAGCTTGCTTTTGCCCTTTATACCTCCTCGTCAAATGGAACACTGTAGTCCCCTCTACACCCAATTTCCTACATAAATGCTCATATCTTCCAGGAATCAAATACCCAGTTCAGTGTTTGTGAAAAGTAGGAGTTCTGAAAATTTTATCCTGCCTTGGAAGTGGGAGAAATTAAAAGGGAGCATAGAGGGTATATTATTCTTTAACGATAAAAAGTGGGCAAACAGGAACACCTGACCCGGAGCATTTCCTTAAGGATGTGCTTAGTGAAATACTTTACATAAAATGTCTCTGCAGCCTCCATCAGCTCAAAGAATGACCTGTGCTACAGCCAGTGGATCCCATATTCATTTGTGAGCCAAGTCCACAGCTACATCAGGCAACTAGCGAGAGAGGTTTATAGAATTTAGGGGACAAAGACACCTTCTCTCCTTTGGATCCCAAGCTTCTTCCCATCTGTTTCACCTCCTTTTACACCTAAGTAATGGACAACAAAAGTCCTATGGGGACAAGGTAAATAGGAAGCACTGTGATTGTATTTTGAGTTAGTGATAATTAATTAGATTCTCTATAGCCACTTCTACACAAGTTTATTTGGATCCACATAGAGATCTCTTGCCTAATGTTTTGGAAGTTTTGTGTTGTTTTTGTTTTTTCAATGCAGTATAGTTGACACACAGTGTTACATTAGTTTCAGGTGTACAACATGGTGATTTGACAAGTCTATATGTTAGCTGTGCTCACCACAAGCACTACCTTTTGAACTTGTGACTTACTCATTCCATAACTGGAAGCCTGTACCTCCCACTCCCCTTGAACCATTTTTGCCTATCTCCCCACCCCCTCCCCTCTGGCAACTATCAGTTTGTTCCCTGTATTTATGGGTCTGTTTCTGCTGTTTGTTCTTTTGTTTTATTTTTTAGATTCCACATATAACCAGGACCAGATGGCTTCCCAGGGGAGTTCTGCCAGACGTTTAAAGCAGAGATAATACCTATCCTTCTCAAGCTATTCCAAAAAATAGAAAAGGAAGGAAAACTTCCAGACTCATTCTATGAAGCCAGTATTACTTTGATTCCTAAACGAGACAGAGACCCAGTAGATTCCACGTATAAGTGAAATTATGTGGTATTTGTCTTTCTCTGACTTATTCATTATCATAATACCCTCTAGGTCCATCCATATTGTTGCATCTCTTGCCTAATGCTTGATTGGGCTAAGATGTTCAAATACCTCAGATTTCAAGCACTTTATACTCAGTTTGTTTCTTCTAGCATTGTTATACTGACCGAGAAAGTTAATAGTGATTTAAATTTAGGTCTCATCCAATTTTGCCTGTCTTTTTTTTTTTAAGTTTATTTATTTATTTTGAGAGAGAGAGAGAGAGAGAATACAAGCAGGGGAGAGCCAGAGAGAGGGGGAGAGAGAATCCCAACCGGACTCCACACTGACAGCTTGGAACCTGGTACGGGACTTGAACTCATAAACCACGAGGTCATGACCTGAGCCAAAGCCAAGAGTTGGACACTCAACCTACTGAGCCATCCAGACACCCCTGTCTTTTTTTTAACATATTAAATTAACTCTTATTCTAGGCACCTTTTAATAAAGCATTGTTTACCTTTTATGGAATTTTCGTGATATAAAGGGAATAGTGTGGGTGGTATCTTAGCAAAATAGTCCTATCAGTCCCAATTGGTAGTGGACGATGGCAAAACACACACCTTTTCCTGGTGTAAGTGATTATGTAAACACCAAATATTATTAATGTCCTTAATGTTTATTATATCAGAGTCAGTTGAGAACATCAAATGGACTCTATTCCTGAGATAACATAATTTGTTCCTGGTAAGGACAGAAGGCTCATGAATGAAATGAGAAGATAAAGATATTTTTTCCCTGTTACTATGGTGATGACACAGTGGAAGCTCTTCATTCATAAATATAGGTCACCCAATATAAGAAGCAACTAAGGAAATGTTACTGGACAAACTTCACTGGTCCACTGAGGCATAGGAAAAGTTTAAGGACCATTAGGAAATCTATAACCAAAACCACCTTGGACACTTAGAAAAATTTTGCCAAACTTTTAGAAAGCACATCTTCCATGTAAATTTTAATCTTCAATTACATATGTTTTTAGTCAAGGCTAAGAGAATTTAAAGTCCATGTTGTAGCATTTTGAAGTTAATCTTTGTGTCTTAAACTTTTTGATTCTGTCAGCATGTATAAAGAAGTCATATCCTGAGCACGGTGTAGAGTGAGGCAAGATCATATTAAGGAAAATAATTTTCCCAGGAAACTTAGAAGGCATTTCAGGATTGGTAGCTATAGATATGAATAGAGAAAATAAAACTAACTTAAATAATTATTTTGTGTAAACTATACTGATAAATATGGCAAAGAAGAAATCACAGTAGATCCTAGAGGCCTATTAGTCATATTTCTGCTCTTTTTTGTTCATTTATAAGTGAATTTTTGTTACTTGTGCATTTGTTTTATTTTAACTTGTATGGAATATTAATATGAACCAATAAAGACAGAATTTACTTTTAGTTCAATATTTCCGTTGATAATAGTTAATAATATCCGTGCATTCTAAGAATAAACACAGATCAATTTTATAATAAAATGGGAAATTATGCTTCAATACTAGGTGACTGGGGAGTAGGTGAGCAGTATGGAGGACCAATACTTCATAATTATTAAGACAAGTCTGTTTTGGTAGCCACAATAATTCCATGTATTTATGTGACATTTTGTGATTTTCAAAGATTACTTTTTCATATATTTTTCTATTTCATTCTTGAAAAAATCTTGTGATGATAGCATGGTGATTATCATTACTTTTTTTATACCAAACAATAAATGTAGCCAGAGATCCTGCAGTGATGTGGCTGGTGACTGGTAGATCAAGGATTAGAAGCCAGATGCTGGAATGTTAATCTCCTGTTCACTGACTGTTCTAGAAAATAGTAAATGGTAGTTGCATCTCTGTGTGTGTATGGTAGTAGCAAAGTAATCATATATAAAAATGGAAAGAGAGACATACAATGATGGGTGAATGCAGAAGAAGTTCTCAAATCTATAAGAATGTTCAAGCCAAAAAAGACCAGAATAAGCACTGTTTACAATTAAAAGAAACACATGTTTCCAGATAGGTTTTAGAGGAAATCATCAAGAGCAATAAAAGAATGAAAGATAGAATTTAATATATACCAAAAAGGAAGATGCAGTCTTCTTCTGCAAAGGTGGTAGTCTTTAGACCTGGACAAGACTTCTCTGCACTGAGCCAGGAATCCATGTGCCACATGGACAGACCCCATACCCTCTGTTCTGCTCATGCTCCAAAATTTCTGACGTAATGGTCCCAAGCATAACTGAGGACACATTCAGGCCTCTTCCCTGGGTTTAGTTTCCCTGGAATGACTGCTTGCAATGGGAGAGAGTATGGACAGATGTTGCATGTGTGGGTTGAGTTGTTTATAGGCAGCTCTCTGGTGCAGAGGGATCTGGGGGTGAGAATCTGGCATATGGTTTTGAGGGGTCCAGCAATTCTAAATTTTATCCTGTGTGTATTTGTGAAGGTAGGGGGATTGGCATAGTAATTTAACAGTCTGTCACCTCCGTTTTACATTTAGGTGCTGAGTCATGTGATATTTCAACCTTCAGCTGTAATCTTGCAGCAGAGTCTGAAAGGGTTAGGTGTACACTCATTCAAAGAGAATCATCTTTAAGTAAATACTATGTAATGAGCAGGATTGAATGAAAATCGAAGTGATAGATAGATAGATAGATGATAGATAGATAGATAGATAGTTTCCTTTTTTTAATGTTTATTTTATTTTCGAGAGAAAGCATGAACGAAGGAGGGGCATAAGAGAGGGAGACAGAGGATCCAAAGCAGGCTCCACACTGACAGCAGTGAGCCCGATACAGGGCTCAAACACACGAACCACAAGATCATGACCTGAGCTGAAGTCAATCGCTCAACACTCGACCCACTGAGCCACCCAGGTGCCCCTATATCTCCTTTTTAATCTCCCCTTTAATGTTCAAAATAAGGTCAAGTCTGCAAGTCCAAATACATTGGATATTTCAACTTATAGTGGTGATTATGATTGCTTTAACCAATATTTATTTTTTACAAATCATGTAAACAAAGAGATGTCAGGAGAGTGGAGGTAGGCAAATAGATTAGTGGTTTCAAATAAGAAAATAAAGTTTATGTCAAAAACACTAGCCAATTTTTGATCTCTGGAGATATTCTTGATTGAACTCTTGGAAAATTCTATGGAACACTTAGAAAACAAATCAATAATTGCTAATGGTTAGCTAGTATTCTAGGACAAAAACTTTGAGAAATGAAATTAATTTTCCTTTATTTCAGGGCTTGCTAAAATGATTCATTTAACATAAATTCAGCAAGGTGGTTAGGATAGTTTCTCATGATCTTCTATCATGAATAAATGGAAAAAAAATTACACAGGATGATAGTAAAGATATGAGGATTTGTATCTGCTACAACACCCAATTAGTGAGTCCATTAATAATGGGTCATTGAACTCAGAAACTTAATCTGATACACATTTTTATTGACAGCATTTAAGGAAACATAGACTCTGCATTCCAAATTTATGGTTGACTCCAAACTAGAAATAATTAGCCCATCAGTTATATGACTAAAGCCTGACAAGACCAGAATGATGAACTGAAATGACAAATATGAAACTGAACCCTGTGACAAGGTGACTTAATGGACCTGAGGGACATAAGCCTACTTTAAAATTGGTGCTGCTTGTGTGCAATTCAGTTTTGTTCTTGGGCTTTGCTAAATAAGCATGAAGTCCAGCTATTATACTAGTGTTCAGTATATTTCCAGTCCAGAATTATTTAGGGACTTTTGTTTTTCTAAAGAAGGATGAAGAAGGCTTGCCATAGGTTCTTGAAGTGGAGCTGATGAAATAGAGGACAGAAAAGCCTCTTTCCTCTAGCTGGCTTGTAAAACCACCTGACTCCCCCAGAAAAGGGAGGGAACAGCAACTAGAAGTCTTCTAATTCAATGAATAGAGCTTTATTTCCTTTCTGATTATAAAACTGATATAAGCTAATTAGAAACAATATGCTAAACAATAAAGTTAAGTACAAAGAACAAAGTAAAAAAAAAAAATCTCCTGAAATCTCCTTACACAGAGATGTCCATTGATGATGTTTAATGGTCAACAGTCTGGACATCACCCTGCATGTGTTAAAGAAGTGTGATCATTCGGTGCCTGCTGTTCAGAACACCTAGCCCGTTTGCAGGGAAAGCCCTTGTGAAACACAGGACAGGACCACTTTCACTTTAGGTCTTGGACTCCAAAGTTTATAAAATGCGTAATACACAGTGGCACATTTCAGCTGAGTCTGCAAAGCAGTTGTAGCAGGAAACAGCAACAGTGTCAGAGGAATGCTTCACTCAGATGGCTAGCAGGAAGCAATCTGCAAACCTGCACTTAAACCCAAGAGATGGTAGATTTGTACCAGGTAGTATAGGAGACACTGCTTGGAGTGTGACTTTATGTTGGGGCTAAAGTCTTCTGTCTTTCTTGAGGGAGCAGGGTGTGGATGTTGAATACTAATATTAATATTATTTGTATCCAGAGGCTAAGTGGGACCTGGCATATTTTGATTTTACTAGTAAGAACTTGCTTTGGCCTTAACCTCTGATGGGGAACGCTTTCCCGGGTAAACTAGGCTAGACCATGTGTGAATTGCATAACCCCATTTCCTACACTGTAGTCTGGCTCAAGCAAAAGGGGCCATGCTGACTTTTTTCTCCTTCACCTACCTTGGATCCCACTGCCCTTCTGAAGGGAAAGGACAGTTCTGAAGGGGACAAGAAAAAAGGAAGAGTATATCCAGAAAGGAGGAAGGTGTATCCTGAGGAACAGAAAGTTACAGGGTCCCTCTCTTACCATAGCAGCCGTGTGAAGGACAAGTTCATAGAGAGAAAAGCAAACCAGAAAGGGAATCTAAGATCAGTATGCTTCAGAACAGTAGAGTTTAATTCTTCCCTTTGAATATTGAAGTCCCCAGCCCCTAGTACTATAGTTTACCAGGCCCCCTTTTTAAACCACCATAGAGTGAGTGTCTGTGAGAGGTGGAAGGGCATAGAAATAGAAGCCCAAACCTTGGGCTTCCTTACTGGTCAAACATTGTAGTTAACAGTGGAGATCATCCGCATCATCTTCACACTATTCCTTTATTTTCACTTAAAAAAAATGGCATTATAGTTCAGGCATTAAGTAAATGTTAAGTACTGATTTCCACAATTTGGAGAATTATTATTCCCATTTTCCTCATGAGGAAATGGAGACTTAGACATTTAAGTGACTTGCTCACATGACTTCTCACCATGGTGAGAAGCAGAACTGGAATATGAATTCAGGCAGAAAGATTCTACAGCATGTGGGGCTCACTGCATGCCTTCTCTCCTCCTACCCTCCCAACATTTTTATTGAAGCTCCATTTCAGTGCACTAATTGCATTGATAAGGAGTTTGTACTTGATATACCTAAAATGGACTCCTTAGAGAAAATAGAATAAAATTGCATTGTATTTCTATTTAAATTCTCAAGAATTTCAGGGGTTCCTGGGTGGCTCAGTCGGTTAGGTGTCCAACTTCAGCTCAAGTAATGATCTTGTGGTCTGTGAGTTCGAGCCCCATATCGGGGTCTGTGCTCACAGCTCAGAGCCTGGATCCCATTTCAGATTCTGTGTTCCCCTATCTCTCTGCCCCTCCCCCCCAAAAAAAAAATAAACATTAAAAATTTTTTTTTAGTTCTCAAGAATTTCAGATTTTAAGTAAATATACTAGAAGAAAGTGATTGAGTTTAGGAATTCAATCATTCTCAGAAAACATAATAATCACATTGACTTACTAACTTTATGTATAAGTATATGTATGCATAGTATATATGTATGTGTATACATATACTAAGGTATTATTTTTCAATTTGGGAGCTAAAATCTAACTTTACCTTATATATAGAATATGTATATATATAAATTTTTGAGTCTAAAATATAATTTTGTATAATATACAGATATATATGGCATATATATATACATATGTATATATATATATATATATGTATATGCCGTACATATATGGCATATAATCTTACAATATTATTTTACCAGACGTTTGGATTTTAACCAAATGCACATTCAAATGAAGACATAAATACAACTCTTTTGGCATGAATACATGAAATCTTTAAAATCTTTAAAGTAATGAAATTTGAAAATAACTTAAATAATTTAATTTATTCAATTAGACTCCATTTTCAGACTAATTTATTCCTTCAAATCCATATTCATTTTCCAAAGTTTAAGAATGTTCCCTGGCAAATTCAGGTGTGGCTGGCATCTTATCTTTGCTTTAGAAGTACACTTGATTGTTCAATAGGGTATCTTCCACAATTATAGAAACAAATAGAAACCAAATTAAAACTTAGAAGAGATGTTTTCTCACCATTTTTGCCTGCTTTGAGTGTTTAATGGAATTTGGAGTTCTTTGAATCTGGCCCTTTATAGAATTGGGTACAGGTTTTTCTTTGTCTGAATGCGGATGTTATTTCTCATGTACAGTGCCCTAACAGATGGGAGAATGACCCATTCTCCCTATGTGTTATGGATATTGATTGTTTTCTTTTAAAAAATGGAAGGTTAATGCTTCTGCTGAGTCCACAGTACAGATTCTGCTGAGAAGTGAAACTCATTTTCAGTTGCTCAGAGTTGAAAACAAAATTCTTGCCAAGATCTTTGTTAGGCCTTCACAAATACAATCAAAGTGTGGTTCAAATTGAACCTGATGTACAGATCTTTACAGACTACATGAGCATTTTCACAGGTTTACCCAAGGGACGTGGCGAATAGTCATTTCTTATATTTAATTTAAAAGTCTTCATTTTGAGACTCTTAAAAACTGAGAATAAACTGAGGGGTGATGGGGGGTGGGAGGGAGGAGAAAGTGGGTGATGGGCATTGAGGATGGCACCTGTTGGGATGAGCACTGGGTGTTATGTGGAAACCAGTTTGACAATAAATTTCATATTAAAAATATAACTAATAAAATAAATAAATAAAAGTATTAATTTTGAGTGTTAAGATATAAGGATGATGGTTTTAAAAGAAAATGGTATTTTGTATGGTAAATTAGTATTCCTTTTGCAAATATTGATAATAAAATGAAGCTATTCATGTTTTGTTTATACCAAAGAATGTATTCTGTGAAATTCAGAAGCATGAAATGGTGTCCCTTTCTGGTTAACTTTTGCTTTTTTTGCATATGTTCATAATAGAAAGAATAGGTATTTGAGGATAAACACTTAATTTTCATAAATAATTTAATTCACTACATTTAACAGATTTTTCTGCTAGACATAACTTATTTGAGTGATTTTTTTTCATCCCAAGAGAATGGTTTATGCATTGGTGACAAACTGAAGTTGTAAAAGACCATGTGTGTGATTGTCCATTGATAAAATGAGTTGCTCCAGACTCAGCTTCCTGACCATTGGAGACTATTCCACTCTCCTATTAGCACCCTGCCCCCCATTCCTCTACTTAATCCAGGCAAGAAATGACTGAGGCAAGATTTGGACTAAGTCACCTTTCAAAAAATGCTCATCTCTCCACGTATGAGAAGAAGAACCTGGCTAAACCTTTTAAATTTGTGACCAACTTGCAAATAAAATTGCAGTCAATAGTGTTAGTCATCTAATACAAAAGGAGATGGAAGATGTTGGAGGACAGAAATCTCGTTTTAACTGAGAATCTGCTATGTAACAGACATGCATTATCCCACTTATCACTCTAAAACAGTTCTGTGATAGAAATATCCCAATCGCCTGTTTCATATAGAAGCAATCCTAGATATAGAAATGAAATAATTTGCTCAAGAGCAAATAGCTGTTCAACCCCAGGGCCATTTGACTCCTAAGGCTGTGCTCTATCTAAACTTCTGTGTAGTCTTTCTTGCTATGAAGATGGTTCTGGATCCTTTTTGAATAATCAGGATCATCCATGAAGCTTAGAGTCATAGTCTTGTTTCTGGATATAACAAGTTTAAGTATATACTTGTCATCTTGAGTGTAAGTATCAATCATAACCATAAAGAATTAGAGTCGGTTTCTCCTACCCAAACAAAGTCCACTTTTGGTAGTGATATTGGTTTAAATGTTTAGATATTTTTCTGGTTTTATTCATAATTAGCCTGGTTTTCTAGCGAGTGTATTAAAGATGAAGTTAGTTAAACCATAAGGAAGGGAAATAGGATGGGCCTATGTAACTGGGTAAATTACTCTCCTTTTATTTCTCCAAACACTAGATTCCCTTCCATGCCTCCCACAGGGTAACTATAGGAATGTTTGCACTGCTTCATAACATGAGAGAGTGTGTTATTACACTGGGTAGAGTCAGCAGGAAGCAGTGTTTTCATTTCATACCTAATGTTCATGCCATATAGAGTTTTTTTGTTGTTATTGCTTTTCTTTTTCTAATACAATTTTTTTTAATCCAGTGTTTCTCAAAGTATGATCCACAGACTACCTAAAACAGAATACTGCTGGCTTAATTAATATAGCATCACTATTATTATACATAAAAGAATTAAAATGGTCTACTTAGGGTAGTTATTGATATTTAAAATTTCTTTCATTAAAATATGCTAATTTTCATCTGGAAATATTTCCTTCCATTAAATTTGCAGATAATTTTTTAAAATAGGCCACTCCATTAATGTTTTGCCTCTCCAAAACTCTTTCTGTTCTTTTTTAAATTTTCTTTCTCACCTCCTCCCTGTTTTTTTCTCCCTCTCCCTTCTTCCTTCCCCTTCTTCTTCCTTCTTTCCTTCCTTCTTTCCCTTTCTTCCTCATTCCTTCCTTTCTCCTTTCTTTTCCTTAAGAGCTCCTATTAATTCTGTCCATAACCTCATGTTATACTTTAGATAGAAATAATCATGACCACACTGACAAGGACATATGTGTTTTGTTTTGTTTTGTTTTTTGTTTTGTTTTGTTTAACTTAATTGAGATTTTACTTCTCAATTAATTTAAGCAGTGGTTTGTGCTAGTCTATTCATCAACAAGTAGTAATGTCTGCTTTGCTCCAGTGGCTATCATATAATATGATATATTGAGTCATATAAAAGCTATGATCAACAGTATGAGAATCCAGGGGAAAAAAAGTAATGAATCTGGCAAGGATTGAGAAAGGCTTTACCATGGAATTTACATGTGAATCAATTACAATAGCTGTTTTACACTCAACATTCAATATTTCTTACTTTTATGAGATATAAAAGGGCTACCTTGTAATAAATCCAAAGAATGTTTGGATACATTTATTCATGGTTTTTTCTTAATTTCACACATATCTTATACACAAAGTCCTAAATCTGTCCTTATCTGTTTTAAAACAGGGCTCACCTTTGGTCATGCCTGCCATTTATTGTATAAAATACATAGTTAATGCCTTAATATTTATTATAGACAGACTTTAGTAACTGACCTACTGCTTTTAAAGAAATAAGTTTAAAAGTATAGTAAAAATATAATCTAAAGTTTGACTTAAACTTTAAAATTTTTGTTGTATTTATTTCTTCTCCTAGTGTATAGATGGTTTCCATGGAGCAAATTTAAGAAGAGTTTTTAAATAGAATGATATTATTAGATTTTATCAACAAATTTATTTTTTCCTTTCACTAAATACATCTAACAGTTTAATCTCCAGAAAATACTGTGGATGAATTTCCAATGAGGCATCCCAGCTGTTGAATATATTTCTATCTTGTTTTTGCTGAAAACTCTAAATTGGAGAGAGAGATACAGATCATTGTACCACAGGTAGATTTTTCTGCTCCCTTACCAGTAAACTTGCTTATCTTGTCTGAAATGATTCCATCAGCCATGATCCCATGGATGACTCTAAAACCTGATATACTTATACTCATACTATGATGTCACAGTATGCTTGTTTTCATGATCCACATGTCCTGCACTGATTTTATATAGCCTGGATACTGTGCTGTGGAGTTGGGGCCTTAATATTATAGTTCAAAGCAAAAGAAATGAATAAAAACTTCATAAAGCTTTCTATGTAGGAGCTTCTAAACTACAAGAGCAATAAGATTGTGGTTGTGAGGAGCAATATAACCTTTACTTTAACAGCCCAATAAAATGATCTGGACCTACATAGGAGGAAAAATCCTATCTCAGCCACCCGTCCTTCCTCCACTGTTTCCAAGGAACAGAAAGCTTCTATTCCTTTCATCAGTTTTGATCCAGGATCCTGCTCCTGCTCAATTTTTGACCCCTGATCTGCATCTTCCCATCTAAAATGATTGTCCTTTTCTTTTGTGCTGATTTGTTCCTCACTGGAAACCACCCAAATTCCATGGTATTAATATGTGTCTGACATTTTCTGAAGGCTTTAAAAACTGAACAGAATAATTCGAACAGCAACTTCGATTTGAATATTACACATCACTATTCTAAAAATCCATCAATCTTGCCTCCAGAGGAATATTCTCTTGGCCATACCTCTCCATTTTCTTGGGACCCACTGTCGATCCAAGCCAATGTTCCTATCTTTTCAAGTTGCCATCCTCCAGCACTGAATGCCTTTAATTTCTTAGGCAGAGCCATTGAAATCTCTACCCATTATCCCTTCCCCAAATTATAGCTAAGTGCTCTTTACACATCCAATATTGCATTAAAAGGCTTGGTAAGCAGGGCCCATCCATTTAGAGTCTCCAATCTCTAGTAACACAAACTGAACAAATTTACTATATATATAGGGAAATGTAATATTTGATAGAGATGGTTTTGCAGATTAGTTTGTAAAGGATGGGCTCTTCTATAAATGGCATTAAGGCAAGTGATTATGCATATGGAAAAATCTTCCTTCTTTATATCATATGCAAACATCAATTCTAGGTGAACCAAATTCTAAAAGAGAAAAGACAATATTCTAAACTCTTAGAAGAATACATAGATTATCTCTATGAGCTTGGTGTTTAGAAACATTTCACAGACAAGACATTAGAAAGTATCCAAATTAAGACCTCTTGTTCATGAAAAAGAAAGAAAAGAAAGAGAGAGAGAGAGAGAGAGAGAGAAAGAAAGAAAGAAAGAAAGAAAGAAAGAAAGAAAGAAAGAAAGAAAGAAAGAAAGAAAGACACCATCATTAGAAAGCTAGAGAAGATATTTGTTGAGGCACCTGGGTAGCTCAATCTGTTGGTTGAGCATTCAACGCTTGACTTTGGCTCAGGTCACAATCTTATAGTTTGGGAGATGGAGCCTCACATCCAGCTATGTGCTGACAGTGTGGGATTCTGCTTGGTATTCTCTCTCTCCCCCTCTCTGTCTACCCCTCCCCTGGTCTCTCTCTCTCTCTCTCTCTCTCTCTCTCTCTCTCTCTCAATTACTAACCTCATTAGTAATAAGGGCAATGCAAATTAAGGCTTCAATAATATAAATATTTTACCTTAATTATATTGGCAGTTTTAAAAAATGTGGCAATATAAAGTGTACAAATGTAGGATAATTAGGATTGGTACACTACTGGGGAGGGTTTAAATTGGAACAGACAATTTGGAAACCATTTCTTATTTTCATGTAAAATGCACAGATAATGGGTCATGGAGAAATTTGCACATCTGTACGGCAGGCATACGTGAGAATGTTTACATAGCTGCATTGTTTGCAATAGCAAAAAACTAGAAACAAACCAGAGAATGGACTCTAAGTATAGTCATCAACCTGGATGAATCTAAGACACTGTATTGAAGGCAAAAAACAATATCAGAAGATCTCCTACCATGCAATACAATTTTTATAAATATCCCAAAAGAGCAAAATTGAATAATGTTTGTTTACATGCACATATAGTTGAAATACATACATAGCTGAGTACAATGTAGAAAAGCAAGGGAATACAGAAACAAGCCTTGGGGGTAACCGCAGAAGAATATGCATGGGGTGCTATTGTATTGGGACTAGTCTTTTCCAAACTCAATGGTAGCTTTACCCTGTTTGTTCACTGTTATGTTGAATAACTACATTTATGTTACATATTTCATGGTCTGAGAATTAGTCTTCCTCTAGTTTCCAAAAGAACACTGTACCCTTCACAGCACTCCAGGGGGAGGAGAGCCTCATGATTTAATATTGTCCTAGTCTTAAAATCTGTGTTCTCTAACATAGATCTTGTTCATTTTGGTTATTTAAGATTTGCTTTTTTTTTAAAGTGTATTTATTTTGAGAGAGAGAGAGAGAGAGAGAGAGAGAGAGAGAGAGAGAGAGAGAGAATTCCAAGCAGGCTCCATACTGTCAGCATAGATCCCAACGCAGGGCTCAATCTCATAAACCATGAGATCATGACCCAAGCCAAAATCAAGAGTCAGATGCTTAACAGACTGAGCACCAGCTGCCCCATGATTTGCTTGTTAAACAGACTAATGATGAGAAAAGTGAAGGTAGCAAGAAAATTCCATTGGGAGATCATTTCTAAATAAAGGAAATTTACCCACACTGTTTTATTATAATTCCTAGTTTTGGTGGAGTATTTTTCTGCATTCTATAAGAGAAAATAATAGATTATAAAGCACTTAGCCATAACTATAAAGAGGTGATAAATGTTAGAACATAATTTTTAAAATTTTATATTAAAAAATAGCATTGAGGGGCGCCTGGGTGGCTCAGTCATTTAAGTGGCCAACTTTGGCTCAAGTCATGATCTCGTGGTTCATGAGTTGGGGCCCCACGTCGGGCTCTGCACTGACAGATCAGAGCCTGGAGGCTGTTTCACATTCTGTGTTTCTCTCGCTGTCCCTCCCCCACTCACACTCTCTCTCAAAAATAAATTTTAAAAATTAAAAAAAAAAATTAAAATATAGCATTGCTGTGTCCTAAGAGACAATAAAAGGAAAAAGATTTCTAGCTATGTTATATTCATTCTGTGTTTAAAAATGACGCAGAATGGCTAGTTTCTTCTCTAAAATTCACTTAGGAAGAATTAACTGAAGTTCAGCTTGTTCCTAGACTTGTTCCTGTTGGCTTGAAATCTTCCTTTTTTGGCAGTGAAAAATTAAGAATGTTAAATTTGGTCAGTGCTTTGGATTATATCTCAGGAACATGGCAGACAACAGTACAGACTTACTTTACACAAGCAAGACAAGGGTGGATTCACTCAAAGAAGCCTAGCTTTCAGTATATAATTCCTAGCACATAGTTCATGAGGAGAAGGGTTGGGGGTTGAATCTGATAATATACATGATTTTACAGAAAAGAAAAGAACAAAAAGAACAAAATTCAAAATTGTGAGGAAATAAGAATGAAAACATCTAGGCTACATTGAAAGATGAATTTATAATGGAAAATGTGCATCATTGAGAGGGTAGAAAATAGTCCCTTTCTTGCCACACAGAGTCAGCCAGATGTGAACTGCTAGGTTTAGCAAAACTCTTGGAGAAAACCAGATGTAAAACTGTGTCTTCCTCCTTAATTTTAACAACTCCATCATCATCTAAAGTCTTTTTAATGCAGTATATCTCTGCTATATATAACCAGGATCTTATCATTTTCTTCTGGAACAGAGAAACATTACGTTATAGTCATCATTAAAAAGCAAGGATTTTAGGGGCGCCTGGGTGGTGCAGTCGGTTAAGCGTCCGACTTCAGCCAGGTCACGATCTCGCGGTCCGTGAGTTCGAGCCCCGCGTCAGGCTCTGGGCTGATGGCTCGGAGCCTGGAGCCTGTTTCCGATTCTGTGTCTCCCTCTCTCTCTGCCCCTCCCCCATTCATGCTCTGTCTCTCTCTGTCCCAAAAATAAATTAAAAACGTTGAAAAAAAATTAAAAAAAAAAAAAAAAGCAAGGATTTTGGACTGAAACTTCCATTGGACTTTTTGCTCCACCCATTACTACCTATGCAATCAAGTACAAGTAACTCAACCTCTTTAAGCCTCCCTCTTATCATCTGTAAAATGGCACAGAGAAAACAGTTGAGCACTGTTATAATATTCAGTTATAATATTGCAGTAACATTACCATCTCATCTGAAATTTTAGTAAATCTGTTAACAACAAAAAAGCTCCACAATTCCTTGTATAGTTAAAAAATCATAGTAAGCAATTAAATTTATTTATTAATCATGATTCAGCAACCATTTTTGGTTATCTACTGTAAGTCAGGCACTACACATGAATCAAATCTGGTAATCTGCTAGGTTTCCTATATAGTTCAAGTATAAGTCAATATCAAGTATTTAGTGCTGAATTTTGATACCTAAACTAATGTATTTTCAATAGAAATGAAATTTTCTTAAGGAGAATTTCATAATTTGCTATGGAAAAGGTTAAAAGAAAAGCTAAAAGTGCCATGTCTGTATACCAGTCCATGATTCATCTCTGAGTCATTAAGTAATATATCAATCTTAAGTATCAAAAACTTCACCATTAGAGAGGTTTCCTTCCGTTTTCATAATTGGTAGGAATAGACATTTGGGAATGTTTTAAAGAAGTTCTTCACTTCTTTCTCATCTCTTGCACAATGGCATTTAAACTCCTTAATACGGCATACGTGGCTTTTGTGTAATCATTTCTTTGACAATCACTGCAAGAGAGCTCTAACATTCCAAATCCAAACTGAACTCACGGTGCTTTTGTAGCCTTGATGTGTTTACTTCCCCGTGATATTCACTCTGTTTGAATTGCATCTGGGTTTACCTATACGTTTGTGAACTCCTAGAGTTTATATTGCTAACTCTGTGGTGTTGTTTTGTCTCGCAATGCCACAGCCACAATATCATACTCTCTTTATCTTCTCCACAATTTTTGTATTCTGTGTATTGTTACAATGATCATCAATGTTAAAATTATTTATCTTGATATCTCTCCAGCTAACCAACCCTATCTAAAAAGCTGAGTAAATTTCCCATTCATATTTATATATTCAGACCTTATCTCAGTCTCTTGTGTATAGGAGGTGCACAATAAATATTAATGAAACTAAATTAGAGTAGTGTTTAGAGATCCTTAAAGTTAAATAAATTTAAAATTTGCTTAAAAGGCAGTATTTCATGACCATTTGATTGATGATTAATTAATTACTTCACTAATTGACTTAACAAATATTTAGTGAGCATTTATTTGTCAAGCATTCTGACATTTGTAAGGCAGAGGAGTCCTTGTTCTCATGGAGTTTACATTGTAAGGTAAACAAATAAATAAACATGTCAGGTAATTCCATATGGTGATAAGGAGTAAGAAAAAGATAAACAGGGCTGGGGGTAGGAGATGACAGCATTATATAAGGTGGTGGGGAAGACCTCTGAGGAAGAGATATTTTAGCTAAGACCTTTGTGTTGAAAAATAGTGAAAGTAAGAAACAACAGACTTCAAATCAGAGAAAACAGCAGAGGAGAGGTCCTGAAGCAGAACTAAGCTTGGAATTGAACAAACAGACAAAAACCAGTGGTGCTAGATTTTAGGGTACAAAAAAACAAAGTTCTAAGAAAAGAAGTCAAAAAAGTCAGTAGAAGTAGATCATGAAGAATCCTTTGTCCATGTCAGAGCTTGGATTTTATCCTAAGTGCAGGGGAAATTCCCTTCAGGTTTTAAGGGAACAACCTAATATAATTTAAGTCATTGAAAGATACATTTGGTTGCTGTGTAAAGAAAAGATTATAGGAAGGCAAGGATGGAGGGAGGACAAAATAAGAAATCAAAAAAAAAAAGAAGCTAGTTCAGGAGAGGAGCCCTGGAGATAGCAAAGGTGCAGAAATATGTGATATACCTGGGCAGGTGATGGATCAGATGTGGGGGGTGAAAGAACAAGAAGAATCAAGACTGGTTTGGGGCTTGAACAACTAGGTGGATGGTAATAGCATTAGCCAAGATGGAGAACACTGGAAGAATAGCCCCAAATGGCAAATCAAAGCTTCTGTTTTTGATGTATTAAACTTGGGATTTTTGTTAACCAGAGAAGTCAAACAGAGTTCAAATGCACAAACCAGTCCACTAAATATTTGTTTGGGAATTACATTTTATAGATGTCTTTTAAAGGCAAAGGATTAGATGAAATTGTGTGGGTAATATCCTTTGGAGTATCCGGTGCTTTGGAATCTTAGAATCTGTGCTTATTTTATTAGGAAGTTAGCAAATTATTCCATAATTCAGCAATATTTATTGAATGCTTACCATATGCCAGATCCTGGTGAAATAACCATGAACATGAGAAAGTCCTCTATCCACAAAGAGCTTCAATTATCTTGAGGAAGCTATGAAACAAATAAATGAATAAATACAAAAAATAATACCCGTATGCTCAAGACAAGTGAGAAGAAGGGCGAGAGAGTGCCACAGGGAGCCTTTTAGACAGGATGGTCAGGAAAGTCCTTGCTGGAGAGGGGAAATTTCTGGTGTACAGAGACATAGATCACAGATATTTCTAATAGTATACATTTATCTTTAGTACCAGATCCTTTAACTTCTCAGCTAAAGATAATTTCATGCTTATACTTCAGATCATTCCCAAAAAGTTGGTATTACCTGAAGTTATCAGTGGCTTATTTGACATATTTTGTCTTAATATGAGGTCAATTAATCAGTAGATTTTGAGAAAGACTAAAACCGGTAGCAGGTAATTCTACATATATATTAATTCAGGTCCACCCTGTAAAATAACTAGTAACCCTTTATTAACTAATGACCTTTCCTTCTTATGAAATTTTATTTTACCAATACTAGCCATTTTAACTTACAGGGTACTGATTTATATGCATATAAGCTTTCTTCTTAGATTATGATCTTCACAAAATGATAATCCATGTCTGAGCTGTGTCTGTGTCCCTAAGACATCTAAAATAGCACCTAGCATGTAGTAGATACTCAATACATGAAATAATTGTATAAATTATGAAAAGTCTTTTAAGTGGTAGATTATATTTTAATTTTATTTTTAATTCTG
Source organism: Neofelis nebulosa (assembly GCF_028018385.1). NCBI lineage: Eukaryota > Metazoa > Chordata > Mammalia > Carnivora > Felidae > Neofelis > Neofelis nebulosa. Next base: position 86,592,962 of record NC_080785.1, read on the forward strand.
TTAAGCACAGATAGTTATAAGGAGGGTTACCATGGTTTCAAAAGTTGATTTTTTTGTACAACTTTTAATCTACCTGTAATCTTTCATTGATAGTACTATCAACCATCAATAACAGAAAAAGTATTCCAACAAAAGGTTTTAAGTGAGAAATCTTGAGGAATTGGGGGAGGTGGGAGTTCAACTTATATAAGACCCACCTAGAGAGCTTTCCTCAGATTTTCCAAACTCCTCCTCTCTCCTTTCCTACCAGATGCATACTAATATATGCACATGGAAAGAGCTACACCTCAACTGCATTGAGTTTCTTTAGTTTCCTGAGCCACTGTTGATAGAAATACTCCCTATCATTCAAGTGAAGAAAGAATGTTGAGAGACTTTATTGTAAATTATGATCAAACAGCTGATTTATTTTTGCAGAGTGATCATTAGTTCCAGGTGGCAGTTTAAAAAACAGTAGTACTGTGACAAATAAGCTGAATGAATTTTGGAAAACTATCACTGCCAAAGAAGAATGTCTTAGAGCATAGTAATCGGTCAAGTGCTTTTTTACCATGTTCTCTTGGTAACTTCAATGTTATCTTCACAAGATAAACCATTCCTTGAGCAATAAACATTATCTGTTATAATTAAAAGCTGATAAATTGGGAGCCAAGAGAGTGTAGCCAACTGTAAATATGAAGACAGCCACACTATTTGCATTCTCTATTTCTCATAAAGATTCACTGGCTGCCCACACATCTGACATGATTGGAACACACGAACAGTGTTTTGAAAATTGCAGTGTATTAAGCCTATGAAATAATGTGGAAGTAAAGCCAAATTTTGTCCCTTTTGAAAAAGTTATGTTTGTTCACAGCTTGTCTCCAATGTTTTTTTTTTCCCTTTTCCAGATTCTATGGTTAATAGTGCACTTGTTTGTGCAAACTTTTTCCTTTTCATGGTCTGATTGACATGACTTCCCCATGTTCACTGGGGCATAGTATTGCAAATGAAAACAATAGCGGTACCTTGTCAAAATGGCATATTGTATTAAAGATCATTGTTTTCCAGTACTTCAGAAACCTAAAAGGTACTGAATGTTAAATAAGGTTTGTTGTTAACAATTCAGTGGTATTTTGTATTGCTTGTAACACCGGGGACTTGACCTAAAATTTTACTCTCAGAAGTATCTTTGCCAAGTTTTGTTGCTTTTCCATAATCTCTTTCTTTGTCTCATTTTCCATATTGCCCTTCTGAACACCTCCAAATGAGGTCAGCTCCACTCTGACCTGATCCATTCTTAAATGTCAGCCAAAATGCTTTACCAAATTAGTTTTTTCCCATATGGATATTACACCTATTGCAATGTAAGGAGTTATAACCAAGGTCTAGGTCGAAAGTAGGCTCTGAGGAAGATATTTACACTCAATACTTAACAACAAGTTGATCAAAGATTTTTCTATTTGTTCCCTTTGACATTTCACATTAGTTTATTTTTCTCCAGATATCCACAGCAGTTTCCCATATGAATAGTTGACAGCAATATAAGCCTTATGTTTTATTTTGCATCCTTTAAAAGTTATACTGTTATTTTTGCTTACACCATTTAAATACTTGGGGGATTGTTCAACAATATATTAGAATGATTTAAAAACTGAAATAACTTTATATCATCTTAAAGCCTTAGGCTGAGAGAGGAGTATTAATTGCTATGCTGTGTTTAGAGCTGACCTCCTCTCCCTCACAATTTATTAAAATGATAGAACTACTGTTGTTCCTTTCTCTAAAATGGAGATAAATCTTGATAAGGGAGAGAGGTTCAGATCCTAACCCAGAGTAACCAGAATTATTTTAGCAGATGGCCCAATAATTAGATTTGTAAAATTCAAATATTAAACCACTGCTTTCTTTTTGCGTTCATAGGGTAGTGCTCATTTGACTTTCCTAGGCTCACTGTTGATAGAAATCTCTTCTCTTAAGAAATAGAAGTTGATGCTACTGAAATAACTTTATACTAGACTTTATAGTTAAATCACTGAGTTTCAGGGGAATAAATGTTTCTTGCAAGTGAAGATATTTACAGATAGGCACCTTGGATATTCCTCTAAGCTGCTGACTTTAAAGCAGTGGAAACTAAATCTCAGACTATTTTAAAAACACTTATTTTGGAGGCACCTGGGTGGCTCAGTTGAGTGTCCGACTTCAGCTCAGGTCATGATCTCATGGTTTGTGAGTTCAAGTCCTGCATTAGGCTCACTGCTGTCAGAACAGTCTGCTTCAGATCCTCTCTCTCCCTCTGTCTATCTCAAAAATAAATAAACATTTAAATATATATATATTTATACTGAGGGATTGGTTTCCAATTATTTTTATCAACTAGAGTTGTCTCCTTTCTTGGAGATACCATCTATATTTGTTCCTACTTTGCTACACCATAGATACTAATCAATTGCAGAATGGATTATAGAAGGATTATTCTTTTGGCTATATTGAGATATAAGTCATAAAACATGAAATCCACTCCTTTAAAGCATACAGTCCAGCAAATTTTACTCTTTTACAATGCTGTGCAACCATCACCAGTTTCTAATTCCAGAACGTTATCATAGCCCCCTCCACACACACACACACACACACACACACACACACACACCGCTCCGCAAACAAATCCTGAACCCATTACAAGTCATTTCTCATTCCATCCACTCCTCTGTCCTGGAAATCACGAATCTACTTTGTCTATGAGTTTGACTATTGTAGACATCCCATATAAATGAAATCATATGATATATGGCTTTTTGTGACCACTTCTTTCATTCAGCTTTTTCCATTTAAAATGTTTTCAAGATTCATCCATGTTGTAGCACATATCAGTACTTCAATCTCTCTTATAGTTGAAATGTATCCCATTATTTTGATACACCCTACTTTGTTTATACGTTCATCAGTTGATGATCATTTGGGTCTTCTCCACCTTTTTGACTCTTAATGAGTAATAGTGCTATGAACATTCACATGCAAGTTTTTGTGTGGATGTATGTCTTCTATTCTCTTGGGTAGATATCTAGAAATGAATAGATCTATTATTCTTATACACCAGTTTTAAACAGAAAACTAAACAAATTATCTTTCAACATTTATATCATTATTGGAAGAGTATAATTAACTCACCATTTCATTAGAGAGGCAATAGCTCCTTGGGTCACCTTTTCAGGATTTGTGAATAAGCCCCTGAAAAATTTATTTCCAATCTGTTTTGCCTGTACAGACAGAAAATAATTTGATACTAGAGAAGTGTGTGATTGTATGTCTGTGTGTATATTTTTCCTTTTAGCCCTTTCTATCACCTCATATGTATATTATTTTATTTTTCCATGAGCTGTAGTAACTACTAAACCAAAAAGAAAATATTCAAAGACCAAGTGTAAGAGAAGAAAGTTGCTTGAAAATCTGTGTCTCTTACATGGGAGGATAAAAACCAGCCATAGAAATAGTAATTCAAAGACAACATTAGATTGCTATGTATTAAACTATTTTCTTTATATTATAGATTTTAGTCATTAAAACAAAATTGGAAAAGCACTTAAGAAGGGTGAATAATAAATTATCTTTCCTTAATAACAGTACATAAAAATATAATAAACTAATGTTTTCAAATAATATTTAATAACATATACAAATGCATACAATATGATATTGAATATAATAGAACACCACACTCTATAAAAACAAATTGCATAACAGCATTTTCCCAATTTTATGAAATATGTGTATATATCCAAACAACAAAAATATTTCAAAATGCTAAGTGGTTATCCTTAGTAGCTTTTACATTCTCTAATACGCTTTACTTAGTTTTCTAAATTTTATACAATTATTATGAATCACAGATATAATTAGAAAAAAGCAACTATAATTTAAATTGTTCCTTTTTTGCTTGTTATCAGAAGAACCAGTGAACTCAACAAAACCTATGTCATTTTCAAGAAAATATCAACTGACTCTAGCATTCAGATGTATACAGGTAACAGATCTACCAAGGATTGTTTTGGATATTAATGACATAAAATAGGGACATCCAACTGTGTAGGAACGGATGGAATGCTATATTCCAAATCCAGAGCCTCTGATTGCTAAAATATATCAACTGATGATTCTCAACCAGACTTTTGGTTATCACAGCTTGTGGGACTAGGAGTTGCAAATGGCTTCTAGTGGTCAGGGACCAGGAATACACTCATTATTCTATGATGCATAGGATAGTTCCCTATAGTAAAGAGTTATTGAGCTCAAAATTTATCAAGGTTGAGAAACCTTAATATAGATAATCCATATATTTAACAAGCAATCATTTCATTAACTTAGATGCCTTAAATGGGCAGATCATTAAATATTGAAAAGCTTTCCTTAGACTCAGAGTTTAAAAATGTAGTCTAAAATCTAAAGTCGATACCTATGTATAAGTTCATATTATAAATTTTGCAGTTAAGTAAGCACATATTACTAAGATTAGAGCTAGTATTATTTAAAGTTTCTATGATGAAAAAAATGGACTCAAGAATTTGGCACTCAATATTGTTTAATGAAAAATTTATTCTGAAATAAATTACTTCTGAAAAATAACATTTCTGAACTTAGTGTCTTATTGATACTATAAGAATATAGGATTTTTTATTAAGGTAATGGCATAAATCTGATTTATTACATATCTAGTAGAGATTTTATATGGAAATTATATTCACAGAGCTATTCTGATATATTGTTTAATGAAAAACATGGCTATATCTTCAAGGCTCTTTGATGTGTTAAAAAATGACATAAACTGACTACTAGCAAAGTATATAAAAATTTATTTTCAGGAAAGACTTAAGCACTATGGAATTATGACTAAAAGTTGTTTGCTGTATGGAATTAAGATGACTGAATAAAAAATAACACTCCATGAGAATTTGATGTGAACCATAACTAGAACATTGAAACTTATTGAACTTGAGTTGGAGGAGTAAATTATTCTTATTTGATAGTGAGTCTCTACCAAAGAATGGGCTTGGCTTAATTCTTTAGCCTCATCTTAGACAATAGTTCCCTTCACTCTCTGAGTTTCCATATGCTTCTTCTCTCAGGTGGGGAAGCGGTGACCTCCCTAAAGCACACCAGGTCTTTCCCACAATGGAGCCTTTTCTCATGCTGTGTGCTCTTTTCGTGGCCATATTGTGCTTATCCCGTTTAAAAAACAACTCCCATCTCTGTCACCTCTCTATACAGATTCCCCTCTGTTATTCTCCTCTTGGTGTAATTGTTTCTTTTTCCTAATGCTTGTAATTTTGTGATGATTTATTACTTGTTTGTCTAGTTTATTGTCTGTCTCTGACACTCTGACACCTGAGGAGGGAGTTTTGTCTATTCTGCTCACTGTGGTTCACCTACTGTGCAGAAGAGGGTGGCCCAGTGAGAATGACTGAATAATTTTGGAAAAGAGAGTCAAACAATATTTTTAAGCATCTATCATGTGCCGTGTGTTCCGCTGTGTGCTGATGCTTTATTAGTTAAAGAGAGAACAACTAGTCTTTTCCTCCATGAGACTGAGAGTGTAATGGGCGAAATGGTTAAGAATTCTGCTATAGGTGAGGTATAGGGTCTGGAGAAATACATAGGAGGGGTTACTAGGGTGGTCAGAGAAAGATTCCTGAGAAACTAATGTCTATGCTTTAACTCAAAGGATGAATAGAAGTTTGCCGAATAAAGAATGGGTGAAGAATGTTCCAGGCATAGTGAATTTTTCAAGATAGCCATTTGGACTAGGTGCATGGAATTGCCATGCATTCTCATGGGGAATACAGGAAGTATAGGTGCATATTCTGGGCATGTCTATGTTTAGTTTTGTGGAATTTAAATTTGGACATTAAGATAGTGATATTCATTTGGAAGTTAAATGGTCCCTTGACAAAGGAGAGAAGTCTATACTGGGTATGTGGGGTTGACGAGTGTCAAAGTACAGAGATGGGAATTACAAGCATGAGCAAGGATGAGATCTCTCCGAGACAGCAGGCTGACTGAGAGAAAATAGGGGCAAGCCGTGGAAGAGGTACCAGCAAGGACGAGGTAAAGGGAAACCAAGAGAGAAAAGCATTACTAAAGCTGAGGTTGAGGACAGTTTGCAGGGCCAGTGAGTGGTGAGCCATGCCAGCCACCTAGGGCTAGAGGCCACATGCCTGAGAGACATTGTTCATGATAGTGTTGATTGTACACTTACAAGTCAATATGATCATTAAGAAGACAATTTCGTTTTGACAGTGGAGGCAGAATTTCAGACGTAATGGTAGGTTGAACGATGAAGCAATATGAAACTAGAGGCAGTGAGCATAGGTAATTTCTTCAAAGATTGGTTGTGAGGGAAACCGAGGGGAGAAGTCAGTTATGTAGGGTCGTACAGGATTATTTTCAAATTGGAGGAAAAATTATGCCTTGTCTTAGAGGCAGAGCCAGTGAAAATGGAGAAGTTAAAAATGTAGGGGGAATGGAGAGCATAATGAATGCAGTGAGGTCTGAAAGGATATCGTTCAGTGCTTGACAAATTTCATAATGTATTCACATAGGTTAATTTGTTAAATGCTTACAATAACATTTTCACATAGATCTTATTTTTTTTTCTGCACAAATGTTAAAAATGAGATTCAGAAAGTTTTAGTAATTTGCCCAAGGGCACACAGCTAATAAATGTTAAAAGTGAGATTTGAAATCTTGTAGGTCTGTTTCTAAATCTTATGTTCTTTTACCACTAAATGATACAGACAAGTGAACTGCTCCTCAAGCCTCTGTTCTCTGATGTTGGTAACATTTACAAATTAGAGAACACTGAAGTCCAGAAGAGAAACTGTCTTGGCTTATTTTAAGATACAGATTTCACTATTTGCTCCTAAAGAATAAACTAGACATTAAGAGCTGAAGAAATTTCTCTAAAGATTGTATCATGCTTTTGGCTCTACTCAAAGTGAGTCAGCAGACTGACAGTGTCAGTGTCACCTGGGAACTTGTTAGGAATGCACATTCATAGGCCCACTTCAGACTTGCTGAATCAGAATCCCTGAGAGTGGGGTCAAAGAATCTGGATTTTAACCGGCACTCTAGGTGTCTCTGATATACAGTAAAGTTTGAGGAGCAGTACATGGATTCATCATACACAGCTTACAGCAGAAGAACGTTCATTTGAAAGCACTTCGTTTAGAAAAGCAATTATATACTTAAATTAAGATTTAACTGAATGAAATTCAAACAAAACTAACATATGTAGAAGCATTAGCACAACCAGAATATTATATGTTGAAAGGTATCCTGGACTAATTTATATTAGACAATTCCCACGTGGTAAACATTAGGGGACCAATTTGAATTGATATGTACACTTAAAATGTTATGAACACCTAAAGTATTAAAAAAAAATAGATGGAATTGCAACTTAAAGTCACTAATTAAACTTCTGAGAAACCATCAGTTTATTCTGGAGTTGAAAGACAGTAGCTGGCATATAAAAACTATAGCAGCAATAAAAGAAAGGTGCCCCGGTGTTCAGAGTTAGTGACATCTTTGGTAGTTATGGCATAAACTAGTTAAAGTGCTGTAAAGTTTCTGAGAGTAGACTGGACTCTCTAGAGTATTTTTGTCTTTTCCATGTTCTTTGTCAGTGAGCAGATAATAGGTCTGTAGATTTAAGTTGACTATGAACTATATTATAGCATTACACTCTTAATTATTTGGCCATTCTGAGAAAATGAATGTCTGCACAACACAGTTATTATATTTAGCATTACCAAGATTTTAAAGGAAACACAATTCAACTAAAGTCAAATGCACTAAAATAGCTGTGCCAACAAGCACGTTTTCAATGTCATGTTAGACATGTCCCTCCAGCTATTCTACATTTATTTTAATCATTTTCATTTAAACTTTAAAGTCCTTTATAATGTTGTACTATGCCCCAAATGCATATCATTTTTCTAGCCTCCACCTTTGCTTTCTTTTTTTTTATGCTTCTATTTTCATCACTTCTTTCCATCCTCTCCTCCCACTCTGTCACTTTTTCATCTCCTATTCTACATTATTCCCTTTTCCTCCTTTAGTTTCTTTTCCAATTTTGTACAAAAAAATCTCAGATGAATTTTTAAGGTATATAACCATAAGACAAGAGGTGCTAATAATATGGTTGCAACCATAAATATTAGAAAACTGGGTGCCTCGGTGGCTCAGTTGATTAAGCATCTGATTCTAGATGCTTATATATTACATATAATATATATTATGTTATATATATTATATTATATATAATTTTAAAAGAAAACAACATAGCATTTATATAAATATTATAACATCTTAGAATCTGCTTCTCATACAAAAAGTGCTTCTCATATATAAAGTTATTCTATTTGTATTGTGATTCTGATTACTACTTTTTATCATTTTATTTCTAGTCTTTCTGGAGTAACACTTTTAAAAGAAAAAACAGCCATTATTCAATACATCTTGGGGTATTCATGAACTACATCAGAAAAAAATATATTTGTACATTTAAATATAGATGACCAACATTTGGAAATGAGCAGTTTCCATAAATATAACATATCACTAAGATAGGTTTCATAATTTAGGAATCAGACACACACACACACATACATATATAATATTTTTATTTTTATAAAAAATTTAGTCATACTATTTTGGAAAGAAAAAAATGGAAGAAGAAAATAAATGACTTGCTGAATTTGACTAAGCAGCTAATATTATAGGTGCAGGATCAACTACCCTGTATCACCAACATTCAGCCTCCAGTTAACCTGACCTTGATTAAATGATTCTATAAGGAACAGTGGTAACTATCATATATATGCAGTGTTCAAGTTTTTGAAATTTATAACTGCTTCTTAGGATTTATACACATAAAGAAATGTCATCCCCAAGTGGATAACTCAACAGGTTATTGAAGATAAAGGTGGACATGTCAATTTAATTGACTAGATCCACCACAGATTATTATTTCAAACAAGTTCTTATAGCAAGTGTTACCCATTCATAATTCAAAGGTTAAGTTTCAGGAAAAATGGATGCTATGAAGATCCATGAAGAGGGTCAACCTACAATGTCAAGGAAACCAAAGTTATGTAGCAGGGAAATTATTTTAAAAAAAACAATGTGTGTGCCCAGCTGAAAGCCTGCAATTCTAAAGTAGTTGTTTTTGTTTTTGTTTTTGTTTTGGTATTTGTTTTTACAATGGCTATTTTTGAGATGTTGAGTTCTTATTGAGGTGATGTTTCCAAAAGCCACTTTATTAGTGAAGCACTTTAAATGGAACGTATTTTAGATTTCAGAGAAAATGGAATGGTAATTCTTGTAAGAAAAATCAAGGCAGTAGTAACATAAAATGAAGGATTTTTAAAATCATAAAATTTAGTCTACAAGATTGGCTAGAATTTCTTTTGTAATTTGAATTCATTATAATACTTAAGTTAAAAACATATTTTAATTTAAAATATTATCCAACATGCCCCCAAAGCTAAAGAAACGTTTAATTGTGAAGAACACAAGAACAAATAATCCAATTAAAAATGGGCAGAGGACCTGAATAGACATTTTTCCAAAGAAGACATACAGATGGCCAACAGACACATGAAAAGATGTTCAGTATCACTAATCATCAGAGAAATGCAAATTAAAACTTCACTGAGACATTACACCTGTCAGATGGCTAAAATCAAAACCACTAGAAATAACAAGTGTTGGCAAGTATGTGAAGAAAAAGGTATTCTTATACATTCTTGGTGGGAATGAAAATTAGTACAGCCAACTGTGGAAAACAGTATGGAGGCTCCTCAAAATATTTTTAATAGAATTACCACATGATCCAGTAATTTTACTACTGGATATTTACCTAAAGAAAATTAAAACACTTACTCCAAAAGATATATGGACCCCTATTTTACTGCAGTGTTATTTACAATAGCCAAGATATGAAAACAAACCAAGTGTTCATCAGTAGAAAAATGGATAAACAACACACACACACACACACACACAGGCACGCACACACCGGAATATTACTCTGCCATAAAAAAAATAGTGAAATCTTGTCATCTACAACATGGATGAACCTAGAGGGTATAATGCTAAGTGAAGTAAATCAAAGAAAGACATACACTGTATGATTTCACTCATGTGGAATTTAGTACACAAAGAAACAAAGAAAAAACAAACACAAAAACACACTCAAATACAGAGAATGAACTGATGGTTGTCAGATGGGGATATGGGTTCAGTGCATGAGGTGAAATAGATAAAGGGGATTAAGAGTGCATTTATCATGATGAGCACTGAGCAATGCATAGAATTGTTGAATTATTATATTGTACATCTGAAACTAATATGACACTCTAAGTTAATTTTACTTGAAATAAAAAATAAAATTAAAAAAATAAAATAAGATAAAATAAAATAGTTGAATTAAAGGAAAAAATAGCCAACATGTGGCCAAAACTAAAGAAACATTTGTTATTAAGAAAGATATGTTTTATTTCAACGTTACCTCTTATTAGAGCATTAAAAGTTTTATGTCCTGATGAGATCTTTTTTAACAGAATGATGCAGGGCTCAGTCTTAGGACCGTGAGATCATAACCTGAGCCAAAATCAAGACTCAGATGTTTAACTGACTGAGGCACCCAGGGCTCTCCAACAGAAATTAATTATCTGATGGATACCATGGAGAATAATAAGATTAGACTTGTCTCCAGATACGCTTGATATTGCAATCTCCATAATGACCAACTATCTTCCATAATAAAAATGGGAAAACTTTGAATGTCTCTAATACCTAATTGACATAAGAAAATTTATAAAGAACATGTCAACAGGTGAACATTGACTTAAAAAAAAAACATAAATATTGGATGCACATACCATGACAAGTAGTTAGATGAGGGTATGCTTCATTAAAGATGACTTCCTTGACAAAAATTTGCACTAGGAACAATATGCAAAAACATGAAGTGAGAAATTAATAAGGTGGGTTTAGTGGCATTTGAAAGGCTGAGGGTACCACGGAGAGATTTTTGCAGGGAATTTTGAGTTCCAAGACTGGGATCCACATCCTGACTGTGTTGTTTGGGTCAAGCACTTAATTAATTTGTGTATCAACTATAAAATAGAGATAAGAACAATGTCCAACTCATGTGATAATTGTGAAGAATTAAGTGAATTTATGTATGGGAAAGCCTATGATAAACTATACTTATATTTCTCCTGATTTCTATTCATGTGAACTTCTCTACTCAATCTTCTCTATCAGTAAGCATTGATAATAACTCAGCAAGAATTTCAATTATTGTTACATGCATGAGTTAATAGTGACCTATACTCCTGTATAAGCATACAGAAAGGAGAACTGGATACAACTTCTAAGAAAAATACTTGTACTTATAGAGCTTACAGTGAGCTGGAAATGTTGATTTCATGGACGTTAGCATGAGGAGTTTAACACCTTAAGTGCCTTAAGATAAAGCATTTAGGGTGTAGAGGACGAGTGATGAGGACATTGCCATATAAGCTTAGGCACTAGGAGTCTACAAAATTAAAAACCCAGTTCAAGTTCCAACTTTCTCACTAACTTATTTCATGACTTTAGGCGAGTTCCTTGACTTCCATATGCCTCAGTTTGTTTGGGTTTTTTTTTTTTTTTCTCTTCTGTAAAGAAGGTAAGGGTGGAAGTAAGCAAATGGAGTTCACTTGCATCGTACTGGAAATGTAGCCTGCTTCTGAACTTATATTGATTGTGTGCTATAAGAATTAGTTACCAACATATATATTAAAAACACTGACTTCTGCTGATAGGATGGCTGCCAAAAGAAAGAAAATTCTAGGCATTATCCATAGCTTATTCTCTTACCATACTGCAATGATTTCTTACTAGAAAACACTGAAGTCAAGATAAAGAGAAAAATCAAGATTTGTGGCTACTCCTGCATTGTGGAAAGAAGTCTATTATATGGCTACGTAGAGAATAACCAAGCTGACCAATAACCAACACCTTCCTAAGAAAAAAGCAATTATAGTTTTCTGCTCTATTGCTCAGACTAATAAACATTTATCTTCTGATCATAGGAAATTATTTCTGTAAATAAAATGGAATTATAAATATTTCTGATGATATCTTTAAAAGATAAAAAATATATTTATACTAACTACTATTTTGAATAGCAAGGAGTATTTCACAAAATATTACCTTCAAAGTAGGTGATTAGTTTGACAGCCTTCCAACCTAGCATTGAACAGGCTTTTATAAGCATGAAAGGAGAAAATTTTATTCCACCTTTATTAGATGATTTTTACAAACCAAGAGAATCTTTTACAACTTCTATATCCAGGAACTTCCAAAATGCCAGAGTCATGGCCATAAAGCATACTGCAAGGGCAATATTAAGTATATGATATTCCTCCTTGTCTTGTATAGTATATGATTGGTTTTGCCACAGGAGCCTTAATTTCAGAAAGCAGTTCATACACATTTTACTCCAACATACTTATCTATAAGAATGCCATGTTACTTTATTTTTTCCAAATTAGAATAAATTGGACCAAATCCCCTTCTTGCCTGGGTGGTGAGAAAGTAAATTTCAGTCATTTTGATAGAATTTTTTTCCCTTCTTAGGGTTACACAAGAATGCATGTCTTTATGACATGTTTACTGACACACTGTTCCTTTAAGCAGGAGGAATGTGCTGGTGCCTACCCTCCAAGGTACTTGCCTGCCATTTCCTGTCCTCTACTTTCCCTACTTCTCCTACTTGTTGCCACTTTTAGAGACAGTCTGCTATGGAAATGGCGCTTGCTGCCCACAAGACTTACCAAAAGACCTAGTCTCCCTTGGGCTCTTAGCCCAAGCCCCATTTTCTGTCCTTATTGAGGAGATGGTTTCACATTTTCCTCCTGCCATTTCCATCCTTTAACCCTTACAACCCATGATGACCTCTCCTTCCCGAGTGTGAGGAATGGTATGCTAATTCCTGTTAGTATTTCTTTCCATTTTCTTCTTAACACTTTTATGATTTGGGAGCATCCTAAGCAACCTCATATGCTTTTCACTGGGAAGAAAAGATTCATTTCATGAGAGAAGTATTTCTGGTTTTTCCGACTGTGGGAGAGTAAAATTTCCCTTTTGAGTCAAAACCTGGGATACCAACTTGGATCATCAAATTTATTGCTACTTCCTATTCTCACAGGGTTAAACCAATGCATCTTCAACATGCTGCATGCTATATCAGTTTGTTAATTAATATAGCAGTGGAGAAACTATAGTAAGATACCACTTCATACTCACCAGGATGGCTATAGTTAAAAAAAAATACTAATAGCAAGTGTTGGCGGGGATTAGGAGAAACTAGAACCTTCATGCATTGCTGACAAGAAGGTAAAATGGGGCAGCCATTTTGGAAAGTAATCTGGTGCTTCCTCAAAAAGTTAAACACAGAGTTACTTATATAAACGTGCAATTCCACTTCTACGTATATACCTAAGAGAAATAAAAACATATGTTCACATAAAAACTTGTATACAAATGTTCACAATAGCTGAAAAGTGTAACAAGCCAAATCTTCATCACCTGGTGGTAAAAACAGTGTGGTGTATCCATAAAATGGAATATTATTTGGTGATAAAAAGGAATGAAGAACTGATGCATGCTACAACATAGATGAACCTTGAAAATATTTTGCTAAATGAGAGAAGCCAGACACAAAAGTCTGTATATTATATGATTCCATTTATGTGGAATTTATAGAATAAGCAGATCTATAGTGACAGAAAGTAGGTTGATGGATTTCTAGTGCTAAGTGAGACATTTGATTGGACAGAAAGCTAAGAGGTGTCAGGTTTCATTTTGGAGTGATGAAAGTGTTCTAGAATTATCTAGTCTTGATGGTTGCCCATTATTGGAAATATATTTAAAAATCACTGTACTGTATACTTTAAAAGCATATATTTTATGGTATGCTAATTACATCTCAATTTGTAAAAAGCATGGAAAGCAGAGGTAGTCATGTCCCTATTGTCTAGGAGTTGTAAATTTAATATTTGAATTTTTAAAAATAAGAGACATTGTAATTTTTTTCACAATAGGAGAAAGGATTTTTGGCTGTGGAGTAGAGAAAGACAAGTAGAAAGAAAAAAAAAACTTTTACTTTTCCATTCTAATCATTATTCAGTACATAATCAAAGATAACAGAATTATTCCTAACGGAAGTAATTTTTTTTTCTCAAATACTTCCATTTTGGAATTCTGATACAAAGCAGATTATACACTCCAATTTGGATTTTAGGCAGGGATATTGCAGAACCCTGGGGTCCTTCTGTGTGGAAGTACTAGTTACCACCTCTAGACCTGAAAGAGATCAGTTGGTAGGATCTAGACCCAGTGAAGGCTCTGTGAAGAAGAAACTTTGCTAGGCATTGAGGCCTTGGCTCTGGGATACATCCAAGCCCACTTTGACATCATATAAAGAAGCTAAAAGACTAACTATCCCCTAAATACTCCAATTCTACTTCTCTAGCTCTCTCTTTTGAGATTATGCTGGTTCTCCCCATTGGTCAAACTTAGTGGAGTTTGTAAGCTTGTAAATGCCTCTCACACAGATCAGATTGCAGGGAAACAAAACAGAGTGAAGAATGGTAGGGGGTGAGTCTGAAGGGGCAAAGGAAAAATAGCCACCTGAACTACTTTATTTCCAACTGTCTTTAAAATTACCATGAACTGAATTATATTTATGCATTTTATCACTTCTAGGAAACTAAAATTTGCTTGAAAAGAGAGATTGGATTTCATATATTTGTGTATTTCCAAAAATACTTTACAAACAGTGTGGTATATAGGTCAAGTATTCAATGAATGTTAGTTGAACACAAGATGAAAAAACATATTTAGTATTTTTTTTTCTTAGCAGTCAGAAATCACAAATACAATTTACATGTTAAGTACTAATTTATAAAATGTCTTTCCCTCAGGCATGTGTAAGAGAAAATGGTTGGCGTTTTTCACTCCTGAGCATATTTTGAGCAACTTCAGTTAGAGTTTATCATATTTCAAATCCAGGTTTATTTCATTTAAAAATAGCAAGAGAAATAAAGAAAAGTCTTACTCTGAAAAACATTTTTAAAGGTCACTTACCACTCATTCATGTTGAGACATTGGTTCACTCTTTCTGTAGGTAATGACAGCCTAAAAATGTCATCAATTCATATGCAACCAAATGGACTCTTCCTTTTTAAAGTTCAGTTGTGAAAATAATCACCAGGATGGGTAAAATTTATAGGAAAAATATAATACTCTTAAAATCTGTGACTCTTGACTACATTTTAACAATGAAAACAATTCATTCTGCTATACAGTGAAAGTAGGAAATGTATATCACTATAACTTTTCAGAAGAAAAAAATTGTTTTTAGAAGAGGTGTTTGCTTTAAAATGTTAATTGAAATAATGGGGGAAAGGGAGAAGTGGATGTACAGGAATTAAGTGGGACCAGTCAGTAACTCATTGCACTATTGTGTGAAACCAACTCTAGATACATTTCATATTCAGAGTGACTAACAATACTATATAAAAACTTAACCCACTCATAGCAACAGGGATTTTAAAGAGTGGAAAACAATAGCTTTTGGATGGAGCGTAACAGGGCATGAAGTCTAATAATGAAATTGCAGTTTGGCTGATAACTTATGGACCTTATACAGCAGTTTCTTGCTGGTATAATTGAGGTGTTTTCCAGGCTTATGTCTCAGCTTTGTATTTGAAAAAAAAAAATCAATAGAACTTAATGAGATATGGAGGTTTCTACTTCAAACCAAATGTTACACTGTAAATTATTAAGTGGATAAATAGAAGGAATATGTCACTTTCTCCTATCTTAGTCCCACTTCCTCTACAGGCTGCCATATTTTTTCCTAAAATCAGTGAGAAGTGGGTGAATGCTTCATCCCATATATCAATTGGTATACAGTATTCAAATCCCAAAGAGGAAATGTGGTTATCAGATAGTAGCCTTCTAAATGAATCCAAAGGCTGGCTAGATTGCCCACTGGACCCTTTCTACTTGGGGCTCAAGGGGTACCCTCAACAATTTATTCCCTTTCTGAACTTGTGTGCCTGGAAAGAAGCTATGTCTTTACTTTATTCCTGCCAGCCATCAGCTGTATATGAACACCATTCCAAGTCCCAAGCTACCCCTCACCTCCTTTTTTTTTACATTGTAATATATTTATTTGAATATTTTATGCTGACAGCCTAAATTCCAGTGATAGCTATGAAAACCATAAGTAATTATAACTAAATTCTAGTTTAAAAAGCAAGAATTAACAAGTTTTAAATTTTAAAAGAAAGGTATAAAATAGGTGTGCAATAGGGCGCCTGGGTGACTCAGTTAAACATCTGTCTTTGGCTCAGGTCATGATCTTGTGGTTTAAGTCCCACCTCGGGCTCTGTGCTGACAGCTCAGAGCCTGAAGCCTGCTTCACATTCTGTGTCTCCCTCTCTCTCTCTGCCCCTCCCCTGCTTGTGCTCTCTCTCTCAAAAATGAATAAACATTAAAAATTTTTTTTAATGAATAAACTAGGTTGGAATCAAATGGAAATGTAGATGCTAATACTACAATTGGAATAGTAAAGAGAAAAAAGACTGAATAAACATATGTTACATATTTTATTATGAATGACAATTGCAATTTGTCAAGGCAAAGCAAAATGGAAAAGCTGTTTGTTTGATAAAATGATTTTTAGATATAATAAATTGGTCATCATTAAGAGACATTCTCAGATAATACATAGTGAATTTAATAGTTTTCTCTCAACAGTAACAAAGACCAGTGAAGTTAGATGCTAACATAAGAATTACATGTCCAATAAAAATTTTTAAATGATATTTAACAGGTTCTGAGCTTATAATTTTGTACTGCTATAAAATGGCTTAGATTCTAACACAAAAAAGAAAACCACTTTGATGGGAAAATTGTAAAACAAAACAAAACATTTCTTTCAATTATGGAAATTTTGTTAGGAAATTATGAAGAAAAGATTAATAGACTTCTTTACAAAAAGTGAAAGATATTCAATTGCCACCAAACAATTGTCCATGGTATTTAAGAACTTTCTAGCAATCTTAAACAGCAATTGAGTCAAAATTTGAAAAATCACAAGTTCTTTTCTTTAGCTTTCTTTACATGAGTCATGCAATATGAGAGGCACTCTTCAATCAATTTCTTGGATATTTTCTACTCAAAAGACTTTCAAATTTACAGATTCAGTTCATGAGCTAAAAAGAATCAAGTTCTTAGAATAGATATTTATGACTTTTTAACTATCAAAGAAGGATTTCAGCTACATATGAAAAACTTAATTTTCATCATGATAGTTGATGCTCCAGATATGTTACATAAAAATTCTGAATTTATGGGAATTTTAAGATAAGAGACAGATACTTTTCTTATGGCTTTATTTTGCCATGTGATACACAAAAATATGCCAGAAATATTTGTGCTGAGTTTTCTGAAGCAGACTCTATGACAACTCTCATGGATATATGTGCTAAAATCATTTATATACAAACTTTAATGCTATGAATCATCACCAGTTTATGGAACCGTTGAAAGAAATATAATACAATGAACTTTATGATGTTGTGTTCTTTACCAATGCTCTTTGACTGAATTGTGGAAAGTATTCACAAAGATTTACTGTATTGTTAACTCCATCTCAACATTTTCGTGAAACAAACAAAAATGTTTGCCAGAAATTCAATAAACAAAGACCAGAAAATGGCAGTATATATCATACTGTCTCTCCAATATCATAGGGCACATAACCAACCAAATTTGAAGCTTCAAGAAACAAACAAAGAAAAAAATTATTTGTGATCTATGTAGACACTTACAAGAATTTAGGTTGAGGGGCACCTGGCTGGCTTACTCAGGAAAGCATGCAACTCTTGATCTCAGGATTGGGAGTCCAAGCCTCACATGGGGCATAGAAATTACTTAAAAAATAAAAAAAAAAAAAAAACAACAGAAAACAAACAGAAGAAGCAGAAGGAGGAAGAGAAAAATAATAATTTAAGTTGAAATTGAAACTTTTCATAATACAAATCAATAAAAATGATTTTGCACATGTTTTTAACATTAATCAATATACAGGCTTAATTGCTAGCAACAGCATTGTGTCCCAACTTGTAGCTGCATAAGATATATGAAATTTGGGGGCCCCTAGGTGGCTCAGTTGTTTAGGCATCCAACTTTGGCACAGCTCATGATCTTATGGTTCATGGGTTTGAGCCCTACATCAGGCTCTGTGCTTACAGCTCAGAGCCTGGAGCCTGCTTCAGAATCTGTGTCTCTACTTCTCTCTCTGCCTCTCCTCCAATTGCACTCTCTCTCTCTCTTTCTCAGAAATAAATAAACATTAAAAAAAGACAGGTGAAATTTGAAGAATGCTTGGTTGAGACTGATAAATTTAGAGCTGTTTAATATATGTGCAATTGTCCTTTGAATTCAGTGTCATTGCCTTGACATAAAGATTAGAGAATTTACTTCATTTGGGTGGAGATGGTTTTTTGAAACTGATATGCTTTTGTTTTTGAGTCAAATATTTTTCCAAAAAAGATGAATCATTTTTGTATGCAGTCACTAGAGTGTGTGAAACTAATTTTTAATAGTTTTTTTTTAATTTTAGAACAATTTTAGATTTTTAAAAAATGTGTGAAGACAGTACAGAGAGATCACATACACTACACACCTGCTCTCTCCTGTTGTGTCATACATTAGTATGGCACATCTGTCAGAATTAATGAGCCAATGTTGATACATTACCATTAATTAAAGTCCGTACTTTATTCAGATTTACTTGGTTTTTACCTAATATCCTTTTATTGTTTTAGGATTCTCTTCAAGATACCATATTACATTTAGTTATTATGTCTCCCCTCTTGGTTGTGAAAGTTTCTTACTTTTCCTATCTTTAATGCCCTTGATACTTCTGAGGCGTATTAGTCACATATTTTGTAGAATATTCCTCAAATGGGATTTTTCTGATTTTTTCAATCATGATTAGGATAAAATTAGGTGTGTGTGGGGGGGGTGGGAATTACAGAGGTATTTATTTTCATCACATCATATCTGCCATAGGTACTATCAACATGGCTTATACTTTTGATGTTGATCTTGATCACCTGAGGTGATGTCTCTCAGGTTTCCCACTATAAAATTACTCTCTTTCCCCCCATTTCCTATGCTATACTCTTTAGAAAGTCACTTTGCACAACCCATACTGAAAGGGCAGGGAGTTGTTCTACACTCCCTTGAGGGTGGAATATCTACATAATTTATTTGGAATTCTTTTGTATGGAGAGTTGTCATTTATTTATTTATTTATGCAATAGTTTATTTATATCAGTACGACTCATGCATATTTATTTTAGACTTTGTGTGTGCGTGTATGTTTAGCTCATACTTATTTTCTAACAATATGAAATGTGTCAGGCTTCTCTTGATATTTTCTGCACTAGCCCTAGAATCATACATTCACTATGGAGTCCTGGTTCCTTTTATTGGAGAATGAGAAACCAATATCTGGGCCCTAAGATTGCATGTACCTGGAGTGTTGCTGCTTCTAGGCTCTTTCTTTTAGGCCTACCTTTATTACACCAACTGTATGCATATATATATCTGTAAATATTTCTATATGTAACTACCTGCATCTACATTAAGCTAAACATGACTTCATAATGATGTCTCCAAGTCTAATCCTGTACCACATAGACCATGCCTTCAGCCTGTCTGTAAACTTTTGCTCTAACAGTGAAAACGCTGGCTCTAACCATCCACTCACTTGATTTTTTTAATTCAAAGACGTCCATTTATATGTAGATCTATATAATCTATATCTATCTGTAGCTCAGAATTGTTAACATGTACCCCTGTGGGACATAATTTTATCAACTAGAGTACAGTGCTAATGTCTGGTTGTGTTGTTTTGTTTTGTTTGTTTGCCTTTAGTCCTACAGACTCTGTTTATTTCAAAGTTAACTTAGGATAGCACCTTTCCCCCTGACCCCCATCAGTGAAGTTGTTTCATACATTTGAATACAGTTAGATTTTTTTTATCACATTCTACATTTCATTCTGGGATTCCCCTGACCACCTAAATGTTTTTTTAAAATCTGTGTACATTATTTTAGTCTTTGTGCTGTAAAATTCTGTGGACTTTGACAAATGCATAGTGTTATGTATGTTATATATCCAACATTGAAGCATTATGCAGGGTAGTTTCACCACCCTAAAAGTCTTCAGTGTTTTACCTATTCAACACTGTCCCTACCCCCACCATATCCTGATGACCACTGATCTTTTTGCCACCTCTAGTTTTGCCTTTTCCAGAATGTCAAAAAACTGGAATCCTATATTATGTACCTTTTTCAGACTGGTTTCTTTTCTTTATTATTTTTAAGTTTATTTATTTTGAGAGAGAGAACATGAGGAAGAGAGGGGCAGGGAGAGAGGGGAGGGGAGAGATCCCATGCAGGCTCAGCATCATCAGCAAGGAACCTGACATAGGCTGGACCTCACCAATCATGAGATCATGACCTGAGCCGAAATCAAGAGTTGGTTGCACAACCGAGTAAGCCACTCAGGCAGCACAGACTGGCTTCTTTTCATCAATATGCATTTAGGATTCATCTGTGCCTTTTTGTGGCATGATAGCTTATTTCTTTTAATCCCTGAATAATATTTCATTGTATGAACGTACTCTAGTTTGTTTATCCATTCCCCTATTGAAGGACATCTTGGTTGCTTCCAGTTTTGGGATACTTTTTATTAAGTTTATTTTTTTGGAGGGAGACAGAGAGTGTGAGCAGGAGAGGGGCAGAGAGGGAGAATCCCAAGCAGGCTCTGTGCTATCAAGAACCTGACATGGGGCTCGAAGTCACAAAACTGTGAGATCACGACCTGAGTTTAAACCAAGAGTCAGATGATTAACGGACCGAGCCACCCAGTTGCTCCTAGTTTTGAGTTATTTTAAACAAAGTTTCTATAAACATTCACACATTTTTTGGTGTATTTATATGAGTTTTCAAATCATTCAAGAGCTCACCCTCAATGTGAATAATAGCCCATACTAATGTTTTATAGATAATAAGCCTTCAGTAAATATTGAGTAACACATACATGTATAATTTTCAGAAAAGGTAAATAGGGATCTAGCTAGTTAGAAAAGAAGAACCCTCAGTTTAGCACAAACAATTATATCATAGGTAAAGAGTTAAAAAAGACAATACATTTATTTTTGACTCCCAGATCATTTTTATCTTCTCTGTAATTATAGTTTTGTAACTAATTTAATTTGCTTTTAATATTGTATATTTCTTCACACAACTACCGTTAAGACAGACATGTACACTCAGAAGACACCTTATTTTTTATCTTTATTTAAATGTGTTTACCAATAACCAAGTGCCCATATCTTACATGACAGTACATTGAATTTAGTTCTTTTAATTAATATGATCACTTGAAAGTGAAAAGACTAATCTGAGAAACTTCATCAGAATTTAGTCATTATTAAGCAATATTTACAAGGCATTTTAAATCTCCGTGTGTGTGTGTGTGTGTGTGTGTGTGTGTGTGTGTGTGTTGATGAATATAAAATATAAAAGATGACAATACCAATAACTCTGAGTAATAATTAGGTAGCACCAATGAATATTTGCAGAGAGCACCAGTTGGACTTTAAAATAATTTGCCACTGGAAATTTTTCCAAATTTTCTTAAGATATGCTGCAAGGTTTAACTTTCATTTTAAAAGTAACAGTTCTTTTTGATAGTTCCTTTAGATATCTAACAGTTCACATTCCTCTGTCCTCCCTCCTTTTCATCTGCCATCCTCCTTCTTTGCTGCCTAAAACGATTTCTATACTTTGCTACTAAAATTTAGTGTATTGAAAACTAACTTCTTAATACTCAGTGCTTCCTGAGTATTCAATTCTCTTCCTCATGAGACACCAGTTCCATTCCACAATTAAAAGACAGTAATCTAAGTGCTATGGACTTGTTTATTTAAAATATTTATGTTGACAGATAACCTTTTCAAATTGTCTCACACAGTTTAAATCTTAAATTGAGAATTCTGATTAATAAGTCACATTTTGTGACTGCCTTCACAATTGTCCTGCCTTCCCTGGTCCCCTACAAAGGAGTAGTGGTTGCCTTGATATTATAGGTTTTCATGGATCTGCAATAATAATTTATTTGAACAGTAAAAATATTTTATATTGACTTGAGTGATGTCCACATTTTATAATATTTGGAAATAATTCCATTTGGAAAATAATTCAGATAATATCTATATATTTCTCATTTCATAGGTACTTGTGTAATAAACTTATAAATTGACTCACAAAGTTACAGAAAATTTAGCAGTGATATTCCTGAACATAAGATCTCTGGTTTTAATTGCTTTTGTTCTTGTTCACTGAATACTTCAGGCATATCTTCTTCTTAAAAAAACAGGCAGTAGAAGGGGAAAAACTTTTTAGTAGTGTATACCTACCCTTATATTGTCATCTTATTTTCCTACAAAAAGAAGTTAATTATATATGTTGAGCATATGTCTGTGAAACTTTGGAAAATGTCTTTTAAAACTGTTAAACAAAACTGTCGAGGATAGAGAAAAAACAAGGAAAGCAGGAGAAAGAAAACACCACCCACACGAGAAAAATCCAGTTTTAGAAAAGCAACAACAAAAAACAATAAGATAATATACAATTTAATAGTAAAACTGTTGCACACTATACAGTACTTGAAGGAGCCATAGATGAGTTAAATTAATATTCTTTCTATAGTATAACAAATGTCTCCCATTAAAAAAATAACAAAATTAAAAGATACTAGTAAAAAAGATTACTATTCTAATGCTATAGACTTATACATCTCTTTGAATAGCACTATAAAAATGATTAAAATATGTGCTTTCTGGATATGTTTTATTTCACTGAGACCATTTCTTTACTAGCATTAATGGAACCATTATTCTGGCTGTAACTTGAAAAACTTAGTCTATTTCCATTAAAGCAAAACCATGGAAACTGGTATTTTTAGATCTTTGTTATGCAGTCATGATAGAATCAAATACTAAACCAACTTTTCAATACTTGGTCAGTTCTTTTAAAAACATGTATCTACCAATGATGCATGCTCATAAAGTATAAAAAGGAGTGTCAAGGCCAATTTTAAATATATTTTGTGATTATCAAACTAGGTGACTTTCTTTCATTCTCCACTCAAACTATTTAATATTCCAAATCAATAATGGTAATGATATGGCCTACAGAGTTTTCCTTGCCTTCCTCTTTAAAAAAAAATCTATTCTGAATCTGTCATTATTAGATTAACATATTGAAATGTTTAAATATTTTAAAATGAGAGTAATGCACCTTTATTCTAATGGAAAAGAGTGTCAAATTCCCAAATAGAATAACTGTTTGACATTAATTGTAGATAGCAAAAAAAAAGAGGCTTTTGGGATGTCTGGGTGGCTCAGTCAGTTGAGCATCCAACTTCGTCTTAGGTCATCTCTAGGTTTGTGAGTTTGACCTCCAAGTCAGACTCTGTGCTGGCAGCTCAGAGCCTGGAGCCTGCTTCAGATTCTGTATCTCCCTCCCTCTGCCCCTCCCCTGCTTGTGCTCTATCTCTCTCTCTCAAAAATAAATACACTTTTTGAAAAAAGGAAAAACAGGGGCTTTTTATATTAATACATTTTATCTCAGCAGTTCTATACATTTAATAATAAAATGTATGATTTTCATATGAAAGTTCCAAATATTTGTTTTAAAAATATTAAAATTTGGCAGGTATTTTAAACTTGACTAAAATTGGTGGTAAATACAATATGCTTGCTTCTATAATTTGTAATTCTATTGTGCATTTAACACATATGTTTTTATTTACTCTATTTCTAAAGTGCACCTCATTCTCTATCCCCTACTATGCTTTACTTTTCTTTCTCTTGCTTATCAGCCTGCTGTGGAATTACATGTTCTGCCTCTCCCAATGAGAACAATGATCTTTTTCTTTAGCATTCTATCTTCACTGCCTAAAACAGTTGCTGGCACATAGTAGGCATGTATAAATGATTGAATGATTACTACTCATAAATATATCACATACTTCTCTTTTGATTTTATAACTGAGGAAAGAGAGGGTCAGAGTGGTTATCCAGCTTGGCCAAGACCTCACAACTAAGGGATACATCCTTTAAAATCCTTTCTTATTTCTATTTAAGTGCTATTTCTTAAATTTTATTTTAATGTTTATCTTTGAGAGAGACAGAGAGAGAGAGACAGAGTGCAAGCGGGGGAGGAACAGAGAGAGGAGACACAGAATCTGAAGCAGGCTCCAGTCTCTGAGCTGTCAGTACAGAGCTTGACGTTGTGCTCAAACTCATGAACCAAACTCAGGAACTGTGAGAGCATGACCTGGGCTTCAGTCAGACACCTAACTGACTGAGCCACCCAAGGACCCTTTAAGTGCTGTTTCTAATACTTTGTTTGCAGCTTTCAACTTCTCTTTTTCTTCTGATTAATACTGTATTTATATTTGAGTAAAACAAATAAAAAATGCCATCTCATCCTTCTATTATGAATTAAAGAAGCATTATGTAGCATCTCAATAAAAATGTTAACAAATTACATGTATTTCTTTTTAGAAAAATAATCTTGAAGTATCATAATAGGTCATTATACTGTTCTTATTTCTATAGAAACACAGAAAACTTATGTAGTTTCCCATTCTCCAAAGACTAAGGTATACTCAACCAGTTTCCATAATATCACACACTTAATCTCACATTTCATTATTACATAAAATAAATTCATTTTTGGGTCGCCTGGGTGGCTCAATCGGTTAAACACCCGACTTCGTGGTTATGATCTCACAGTTTGTGTGTTCGAGCCCCGCGTTGGGCTCTTTTCTGACATCTTGGAACCTGGAGCCTACTTTGGATTCTGTGTCTCCTCTCTCTGCCCCTCCCCTACTTATGCTCTGTCTCTGTCTCTCAAAAATAAATAAATGTCAAGAAAAGAAATTTTTTAAGAAATAAATTATTTAATTGTTTATTTAATCAGTGGAATAAGTATTTGGCAATTATTGTCTTACCTTAGAATCTTGCTTATTTTTGCCTGTCATTACTATTCCTTTAATGTTTTAGAACCACGGTGTATGTAAGCATAGATGTAAGGCCTTCTTGAGATGGACTTTGCTTGCAACTGCACATGAGTTACATAATTCCTTCATTCCAACCTTACCATTTCCTCACACATACAGGTTTCCTGTTATGGCTGTATATCGTCTCCCCCAAATTCATTTGGAGATAGGGCCATTAAAGAGATGACTGAGTTTAGAGGAGGCCATTAGGGTGGGCCCTAATCCAATCTGACTAATTTCCACAAGGAGAGGACATTTGGCCACATGGAGAGACACTAGAGAGGTTTGTGCACAAAGGGATGACCACGTGAAGACAAAGCAGCCTCGAGAAGGCCGCCATCTGCAAGCCAAGGAGAGGGCATGAAGGACATTCTACCCGTATGTCTCTCAGAAAAACCAAACCTGCCCATACCTTAATATTGGACTTTAAGCTTCCAGAACTGTGAGAAAATTTGTCTACTCCTTAAGCCACTGAGTCTGTGGTATTTTGTGAAGGCAGCCCTAAAAATCTAATATGTTTACTATCTATTTCATATCCCTTTAAAGCTTACAGAAACACTGTACTAATATGTTACTTTATAATTGCTCTTCAGTTGTTTATCTTACAGAGCTACTGTGTTTTAGGATCAAATCTAAAGTTATGTAATCTGTGACACCTATGGTCTACATGTCTGTATGAGCAACCCTCATTACTAGAAAGCTTGATAGAATTTTATATATACAAGTAGGTGTTCATTTAGATGATTAAAGATCTTTCATGTATTGGTTAAGGAGGGACAGGAACAGGATAGTATAGGAATGTCTTGAGATCTTCATGGTACACATATAAGTGCTAGATGTTTTACGCATGAAAATAAGTTGAAAAATATGACTCAGACCAATTTATACACCCACACACACAGACACACAACATACATACACTGTGTCCCTGTCTCTCTGTGTCTGTGCCTCAGTTTCTCTGTGTCTCTCTCCACGCACATACATCTTTAAAAATTATTTTTAGCCTGTCTCATTTTCAAAAAAGATTGGTGGTATCTAACAGAAATGCATGAATTACTTGTTTTAAAAATAAGTACGCAAGAGAAATAGGGATATGGGATATATTTCTAAATAAATCTAGAAAAAGTTTAAGATACAAATTTCATACCCATAAGACATTACCAAGTACTAGGGATAGGTTGTAAATTTGACTCTGAACTTCTTAACCATGAAAACAATGAAAAAGACAAATTCAGTTACATGATTCACAGTCTCCAAAAGATAAACAAGAGATGTTTCCTGTTCCTTTGACTTATGAGAAATTTTTCCCATGGGTCCTCAGGAAGGGAACACTATGTGATATAGGAGATCATTTTATATATCCTTACAATAAATGCAACCAACAGTTCCTGAAACATAAAATCAATTCTGTAAAAATCCAAAGCAGTATGGTCTGGATATGTAGGTCTCTGACAGCCTGGATTGACCTGAAGATGAAGTTTTCCCCAGATTTCCATTATGACTATTTCAAATGTGTAGGAAAAGTGAAAGAATAATGAAATGGTTAACATCTAGCTTAAACAATTGTAAACATCTTGCCTTAGTTGCCTTGTCTAATTGTCTATCTATCTATCTATCTATCTATCTATCAATCATCTGTCTATCATCTTAAACTAAGTAAGTTAAAGATAGTAAATTTTGATGTTCTGAGGATAAGCTGCCTGATAGTTCATATGTGGTGAAGGTAGTTCATACCTTCATATGTAGTGATAACATTGTTCCTCAGCCTGAAGTGGTCAATAACAGATCTTCCAAAAGTATTCATTTGGGAATTATAACTACAAAAGGGTCAGATTTAGAGAAAAGTAAGCAAAGAGTTAAAAATCACAATCTCTAGTAATTAACAGGGTGAAGCTATTCTATCTTGCCTAATAAAGGCAAATCCCTATTCTGTGACAATCAACTAAGCTGATGATATGGAGATATACATACACATGCATTCTCATACCAGAAAAAGTATTTCTCTTTTTTTCCTACTTCAAAAATAATTTGTGTCATAAGAGAAAAATACAGTTGAGGCCGGCAATATAATCTGATCAAAATAAATGAGGTCAGATCACTTTATTATGTTTCTGAACCGTTTTAACTATCCCACTCACATGAATAGTGTAAGTGAAAATTATTTGGACGATGTCTTAGGCATTCTAACTGTCCTGTTCAGCAGTTCATAGTCAGAAATAAGAGCGTTTGAAGTCAGCAGCCCTCACCGACCCCTCAAATGAAAACCAAATATAAAGGGTCAAGAATGAGACAGCCTTTCACACATATGTCTTTCCTCAGTGGAATACAATTAACAGAATTCAGTCTCTTAAAAAATAAATAAAACTTCAAGTAGAAGCCTCTGTTTGCTAGGTATAAAGTACATAGAACACATGTCAAGGATGAGACTTACTAATGGGCTTCCAACTTCACAAAGAGCTGGCCACTGATTTGTTCCTGATTTCACTGCCCATGTTAATGACAGTTCAGAAAACTGAAAACAATGCAGATTTATGTGAACAGCAGGATGACACAGGATCTAGCACATTGACGTGTTTTATAGTACAGTGAAAAACCGTTTGGAAACAAATCCTTAATTCTAATGTTAACCCCTCAGTTCTATGTTTCTGCTTGGTAAAGTCATTCTACAAGCTAGTTTATTCGCCATATCATAAGACACACCTTCTTAAGAGAAGGATAAAAAGATTCTCATTTAACGATTATTTTTCAGTGGCCCATTTGACTATATACCTTACTGCATTACAATTATGTCTGTATTGGGAACCCTGGATGGCTCAGTCAGTTAAGCCTCTGACTCTTGGTTTAGGTTTAGGTCATGATCTCACGGTTGGTGAGTTCAAGCCCCACCTTTGGGCTCTGCACTGAGAGTGCAGAGCCTGTGTAGGATTCTCTTTCCCTCTCTCTGCCCTTCCCCTGCTTGTGCACGTGCACATGTGCATGCTCTCTCTCAAAATAAATAAACTTTAATTTAAAAAAATTGTGAAATGAAAATGCAGTTACTTAAAAAAAGTTATCTCTGCATGACATATATGTAGATGAGCAACTTAAAGTGCAAAATTATTGACTATCAAGTAACTGCTAATAGTCAGGCTCCCTTCCAAGCTGTTTATTTTGGAAATGCAGGAGACTGAGTATCTGATGATTAGAAGAAAACTGCCTTTTGAAGTCTTCAATTTATGAGCAAACAGCTAATGACAGTATGTTCAGTAATTATAGAAAAGTAAATGGAAAAATTTCAGGAGAAGGACGATTACTATTCAAGTGCTATTCGGGGGATTTGGATAGAAGTACAATATCCTTAAATTTCACACACACACACCCCAGACTGTATCTCATTTTTTATCAAAAATAGCATAGTAATACTTTTGAAATTTTTTTGAGTAATTTAGGTAAATTTACTTAGTTGAACTTTAAACCTGCTCTCTAAGGTAGCAAGTTAGATATCATTATTTTTGTTCTATTGATTAAAAAAAAATAAATAATTGAAGCTCAGAGGGCTTATCCTAAATTATCCAGTTAGCTAGTGGTAAATATGAGTGTCGACTCTGTCTTCTAAAAGAAAGTTGAATCTCAACAAAAGAAAATACTGCTATTAGATGGTTTAAAGTACTTACAACCTTAACATAGAGTGGTATATCCAAGAAGCACGTAGCTTATACACATTGATGAATCAGAAGTTATACAACCAACACCCTCCAATATGACAGGTAAAACACATTATATTTCCTATTTCCTGTCATTCTCAATTGATACTAATTCTAGAGGCTTATCTAGTCTTTGTATTATTTGAGCCTTAATTACTTTATTATTTTTCCCCTAGGATGGACATATGAGCATATACAGTCTTGATTTTTTGTCAGAGGCGAAAATTGCTATACATAATTTCATGGTGTTTCTGATGCCAAAGATGAAATGAGAAGATGGGTTACAGGGTTTTGTAAAGAACATAAGTCATGTAGCTTTGTGGTATGGTTTACTAGGGCAAGTACTTCACCCTCCTGTCTTCTCTGAACAGCTTTCCACTTTGCTTTTAGTCTATGGTTTTTAAATTTATTTTTTTATTAACATGTAAGCATGTATTTTTCAGTGTACATTTTGAACTTTATCACATGTGCAGATTCATACAATCACTGCCATCAACAGAGTGTGAAACATGCTCCCAAACTCCCTTGTGCTATCACTTTGTGGTCATAAGCTCCTTCCATCCTTAACCTCTGACAACCACTGATCTGTTTGTCATTGCTTCACTTTATTTCTTTTGAGAATGTCGTATAAATTGAATCACACAGTATGTAACTTTTAGAGACTGACTTCTTTCACTTAACGTAATGCCTTTGAGCTTCATACAAATTGTTATGTAGATCAATAGTTTGTGTCTTTGTGGTTTGTTTTTCTTTTTGTTTACTGCTGAGTAGTATCTCATTGTATGATGTATCTATCCCAGGTTTTTTTTTTTTTTTTAATCCATTTATCTATTGAAAGACAATGAAGTTGCTTCCAATTTGGGTTATCAGGATTTGTGTACAGATTTTTGTGTGAGCATAGTTGTAATCTTTCTAAGGTGAGAGATATGATAAGTATTTGACTTTACAAAAAATTGTCAAACTTTCCTCAAAAATAGCTTTTACTGTTTCACATTCTCACCAGTGTATAAGAATTCCATTTGCCCTACATCCTCACCAACACAGCCATTCTGATAGGTATGTAATAGAATCGCATCATGGTTTTAATTTAAATTTCCCTAATGGCTGATGATATTAAGCATATTGTTATGTGTTTATTTGCCTTTTCTGTATCTTTGTTTATAGAGTGTCTTTCCAAGTCTTTTTCCTATTTTTAAATTGGGTTACCTATTTTATTACTTTAGAATTTGGGGATTTTAAAAATATATTCTGAGTATCAGTTTTTTGTCAAATGTATGATTTGCAAATAATTTATCCCAGTCTATAGCTTTTCTTTGTGTTATCTTAACATCTTTCATGGAGAATTTTTTTTAATTTTGATATTAAACAATTTTCAAAAATTTTTCTTTATGGATTATATTTTTGGTGTCATATCTAAGAATATTTGCTCAACCAAAAGTCATGTAGACTTTCTTTTATGTTTTCTTCTAAAAGTTTTATAGTTTTACATTTATACCTCTGTTCCAGTTAGAGTTAAGTTGTATATGGTATAAAGTTTAGGTTAAGGCCCATTTCTCTGCATAGAGATGTCTAATTGTTTCAACACCATTTGTTGAAAGGATTACCCTCACTCTATTTAATTGCCTTTGTACTTTTGCCAAAAATCAATTGACTATATTTGTGAGTCTAGTTTTACAATCTCTATTAGGTTCAAATGATCTATATATCTATCTTTTCACCCATATGACTATTTTTATTGCTATTCCTTAATTATTACTCTGAAAATCAGGTAGTATGACTCTATCAAATGTATTCTTTCTTTACAAAAAAAATTAGCTATATTAATTCCTTCATATTCCATATAAATTTTAGAATCACCTTATCTGTATCTACAAAAACACTACAAGTGGGGCTCAGTTGGTTAAGCGTCCGACTTCGTCTCAGGTCATGATCTCATGGCTTCTGAGTTTGAGCCCCACGTTAGACTCTGGGCTGACAGCTCAGAGCCTGGAACCTGTTTCCAATTCTGTCTCCCTCTTTC
This sequence comes from Neofelis nebulosa, assembly GCF_028018385.1. Lineage (NCBI taxonomy): Eukaryota > Metazoa > Chordata > Mammalia > Carnivora > Felidae > Neofelis > Neofelis nebulosa. The sequence continues at coordinate 86,623,919 of NC_080785.1, forward strand.
TCTGACCCTTCCCCACTCGCGCTGTGTCTCTGTCTCTCAAAAATAAATGAAAACATTAAAAAAAAACACAAGTGTTTCAATTAAAATTTTATTAAATCTGTAGAACAATTTGGTGAAAATTGGTATTTACTGTTTTGTGTCTTCCAATCTATGAACACAGTATGTCTCTTGACTTATTTTGAGTCTTATTTGATTTCTTCCATTAGCATTTAGATCCTATACATATCCTACACATATTTTGTTAGATTTATGCCTACATGTTGTATTTTTGGAGCTTTTGTAATTTTTTTTAAAATTTGATTTCCAGTTATTTATTGTTAGTATTACAAATATTAGTAACTAATTAGTAAAGTAATACTAGTTTACTAGTATAGAGAAATATATGTATGTTAACCTTTGTGTTAGTTTTCTTTTCTTTTCAAGATTTCTGTTAGTTTTATATGCTGCTGTACCAAATTAAAACAAACTTCGCAACTTAAAACTACACACATGTATTATTTCTGTGAGTTAAGAGTCTGGAAATGACTTAGCTCCTCCTCAGGGATCTACTGGAAAAGGATGGGCTTCTAAGATCCTTCAGATATTTGGCAACATTTATTTCTTTTCTAAGACTCATGGTTGTAAGTGGTTGTAAGACTTACGGTTGTAAGACTCATAACAGCTTGCTTCTTCAAAGGCAAAGACATGGAAACCCTATAGACAGTCTTTTAGCAAGAGAGTTTTGTATATTATAATAGTCACAGGAGTGATATCACAACATCTTTGGCATATTTAATTGGTTAGAAGCAAGTCACACTTACCGTTCATATTCAAAAGCAAAAGGTTACAAAATGCGTGAATACCAGAAAATCGGTATTATGGTAGTATCTTTCTACTATATACCTGTTGTATATAACATCACTGAACTTTTTTTGTTACTGGCTGTTTTTTTTTGTAGATACCTTAATATTTTTTATGAAGACAATCATGTTCTCCAAGAATAAGGAAAATCATATTTTTTCCTCCCTCATCTGTATACTTTTTTTTCATTTTTTTTGTCTTATTGCATCAACCAAGCCTTTCAGTATGCCATAGAATATAAGTGGTGACAGCATACATCATTGCTTTGTATCAAACCTTTGAAGGAGAACATTCAGTCTTTCACCATTAAGTATGATGTTAGCTGTAGATATTGTGTAGATATGCTTCATTAGTTGAGTAAATTACCTATAATTCCTAGTTTGCTGAAAGTTTTAATCACAAATTGATATTGAGTTTTACTAATTGCTTTTAAGTGCATTAATTATATCAAATATTAGACTTTTAATATGGAAATTACACGGATTGATTTTCAAATATTAAACCAGCCTTGCATTCTCAGAATAAACTTCACTTGGTTGTGGCATTATGCTTTTTATGTATTACTGATTCTAACTCATATTGAGGATTTTTGCATCTATGTTAGCTAGGGATATTTAGACTGTGGTTTTTAGAACTGCTTGTGTCTGATGTTGCTATAATGTTAATGCTGGTGTCATAAAGTGAGATGAAAAATATTCCTTCCTCATATTTTCTGGAATAGATTGAATAAATTGAGATTAATTTTTTATGGGTTTTTTTTTTTTTATGTTTGAGAGAATTTGCCAATGAAACCATCTGGGACTGCTACTATTTACTATTCAGAGTTTTCAAAAAGCTGTTCCATGCGTTGTGTCTAGGTTTTATAGCTGCATTCAGTGGGAGACTCAGGGTAGATAAGCCTCTGTGTCTTACCCAGATTCAGAACTTCTAGCCTGTTTTTATGGTGATTTCTTATGTGTTTTAATTCCCAACTGTACAAGTACAATCATTCTTCTGGACATCACAGAATGGTTAGTTTGGTTAACTGTTGCACATTTTTCTAGCGTGGTTTATTCCCAAAAAACATATCCAAACAACAGGCTTATCAGCCCAGTTTCGACTACATTAAGACATGTGATATTCCTACTAGATTTGTTAATCCAATGTTCCTTCATTATAATTAATGATGCTTACTCAACAATGTCTGATGGAGTAGAGCTAGAACAATTGCTACTTTGAAAGCATCAAGTGTACTGGTGTTGTTCTGCAATAAATTCCAGGCTGTCAGTGGAGAGATAGATGATAGATAGATAGATAGATAGATAGATAGATAGATAGATAGAAACATTGTCCTAATACACACATGGATCTAATATTCACATACTACCATGTTGGGCTCGTTTCAACTTAGGGTGTGTTATTTCAAATGATACCTGAAAAATATGCAAGACAAAAAGTTATATGGAGGTCCTACATCTGAAAAGTCCAGGCTAAGAAACTTTAGTGTCTAAGCCAGAAGTTTTAAAGGCCCAGATAATATGTATTTTAGACTTTATAGGTTACATGTATTTTTATCACCTATTCTCCTTTGTTTTCTAACAACCTGTATTAATTTTTTATTGCTGCTATACCAAATCATTGCAAAAAAAATGTGACTTAATAAAACTCAAATGTAGTATCTTAGAGTTCTAAAGATTAGAAATCTGCCATGGGTCTCACTGGACAAGTCAAGTTGTTGACAGGACTGCATTCTTTTCTAGAGGTTCTAGGGGAGAAACTATTGGCACACCTTTTCCAGATTCTGGTGGTTGCCCACATTCCTTGGCTCATGGTGCCCTTCCTTTAAAGACAGCTCTGTCGCATCTCTTTGACCCTGCTTTTGTCCTCTCATCTCCCTTTGACCATAAACAGGAAAGGTTTTTCAGTTTTAAGAACCTGTGGGATTAGATTGGACCCAACCAGATAATAGAAGATAATTTCTTCATTTTAGGGTCCTGAACATAATCACATCCACAAAATCTTTTTTGTCATGTAAAATAATGTATGCATATCCCCAGGTTCTGGGGAATAGGATATGGGTAGCTTTTGAGAAGAAGAAATTATTCAGTCTACCACACAGCCCTCTAAAAATGAAACAATTATTTTTAGTTCAGAGGCCATAGAAAAACAGGCCACAGACCAGATTTAGTCTTCTCTGAAATGTGCAACTGGTTAAAGGGGGGAGGGTCAAAGATGGGGGCTGTTAATTTTCCATTTCCTTTTGTGTCTATGTGTTAATAGGTGAAACTTGATGATAAAATGTCTTCATGTAATGAAAATAAGGAAAAAGCTTGTTTTTAATCTTAGTAATATGGGAAATGAATCCATCATGTTTATAAAGAGTGAGAATGTGATTTGTTTTAATTCAAAGAAGAGAGCATATTCACAATTATTATGAAAATTCCCATGAATTGCTAGATTCTGGATAAAATTTTAAAACCATTTTGTTATGGTATGTTTTAATAAATACATCAATCATACAATTAGCTTATTTGTTATATGTTGTAACATTTTCATCACTTTCTACCTGTATAAACATCTTTCTAGTTCTTCAAAATGTTATAAACTTAAAATACAAAAGGTGCTTTTTCTCCTTATACTAGCAGCAAGTAGCATATGCAGTTTTCTGAATTCAGTCCTTTATATGCTACACGCAATTTCCATAAAAGAATAAACGTATTGACAATCTAAAATTATGCAATTTACTCAACTAACTATAAAAGTTAAAGACTTAAGCAGATTACTGTTTTTGAAAGTTTTTTAGTTAACCGATATTTGATATTAATTTTTTAAATAATCACACTTAAGTGTTCTAGAATTGTGGCTTTCTGTCCCATTAATTCATAACAAAGATGAATCCTAAAAAGTGAGGTGCAGAATTTATCTGCTACATCCATAAAAATCAAAAAAGAAAGAATATTAATATAAAGTTTATTAAAATGTTTCCATTTATATTTGTATCTTATAATTTGAAAAATGTTTTGGAAAAATCAATGACTAATCATAGAAGGGGTGCAGGATGAGATGCCCCAAAATGTGACATTTTGGCATAAAGATTATTTCAAGTTAAAAGTAATCAAAATCCAGCAGATACAGGAAAAGCTCTCTGCCTCCCTTATAACTGCCTAAATTTACTTTGGAAAGGAGACTCTGTTCCAGGAAGAGAGCTATTAACAGAGACTCCCCTTTACTGAAGGAATTTATCTAAATAATGGAACAACCTTCTTTTTCCCCAAACATCCCTTTTAACCTTCCCACTGATGGTTTTTCTCTCCTTCGCATACTCAGACCCTCCCCCTAAGGACCATGGGGCAAAGAAAAGTCTTCTTCCCCGAACACAATTTTAAAACTTCTTAATTGTCAATTATTATTACCAGCATATCTTCAATTAATTGAGAACTTGTTATTTATTTTTCACTGGTTACATTTTGACAAGACATTGCTATGAGTTTAATGCATGGGGGAAAAAAACAATTCTTTACCTGTTGACAGAGAAAAGAAGTGCTTGTTTTTAATAAGAAAAAGCCAGCACTAAAAATTCATTGGTAGTCCTGTTGTCATTATCCAGAATGATAAAGAGAATACTGAACTTCTAGCCCAATTTTCCCATTTTAGCACCATTGTGATGTTTTCAAAACTCACAATTCAAAATTAAATATTTCTTTGGACAGACAAGAGTTCCTTTATCACCATTAATACTGTCACTGCACCCATGCATTAAGGGAGATTCTAATAACATAAAAGGACTTAGTTTATAATAATGGAACAAATCACCTGGTAAAATCTGGCCTGATAATAGCTGAACCTGTCTTCATAAATTTTAGTTTCACAAGTGAATTGTCTGTGATTGTAATTCTTAACATAATACACAGATAGTGATTGTACATGTTCTGGAGTAGAGAGATTTGCTCTTAATCTCCAGGGTAAAAAATGGTCAGTAATTTAACCTCTCTTCTTAGATACTTTTAAATTGACCTCTCATAAATAATACCAATACTTTAAAATAATTTGAGACTTCCTTTTTTAAAAATTTTTATTTATTTTTGAGAGACAGAGAGAGATAGAGTGTGAGCAGTGAAGGGGCAGAGAGAGAGGGAGACACAGAATCCAAAGCAGGCTCCTGGCTCTGAGTTGTCAGCACAGAGCCTGATGCGGGGCTCAAACTCAGGAACCATGAGATCATGACCTAAGCTGAAGTCGGATGTTTAACCAACTGAGCCACCCAGGTGCCCTGAATTTGAGACTTCTTAAGCATCAATACTTGGAATAGTTATGTGAGAAGTAATTTTCTATAATTTCTCAAGAAAACAATACATGATTCTATTACCAGGCTTTCTTAAAAAAAACAAAACAAAACAAAACTTCCCTTCTATGTTACCTGCATATCTTTCAGCAATTCTTACATATCTTGGAAAATTGTAGGCAAATCTACTTATTTTTTAGAAGGTCCTGACTCAAGAGATTTAAGAAATTCAAGAAACCCCTTGAATTTCATAAGAAACTTGAAGTAATTAAAAAGGTTTAGTTATTAGGACTTAGGAGTTGCTTTATCAACCGTTTTCATAGTAATGTTACCTGAACTCTCAATTTCTTTTTAGATTGAAAAAACACATTTCTGACACTGTGCCAAACAATCTGTTTGATTAAGTCAAATATCCTAGAGCCAACTGCACTTGATTATTGTGGAAATTGCTGTTACTTTATTCTCAGGATGTTTTCATCTTTAAAAAAATTATCAATATTTTTTCAGTCTTTGGAGGCTCAGTAAATAATAACCATATTCTCTGCTTGCAATCTGAAGCAACTGGGTAATACAGTAAGGCAAAAGGGAAGCCAAAATATCACATTCATTACTGATAAAGGTAACATGAGAGAATGTGGCTCACAACTGTAGATAAGGGGCTTCTTAAAACTGAGCATGAAAATTAAATAGAGTCACCTACAATAGAACCATGTCATCTATGAGTGGTTCACTTCCAAGAGACAAGAGAAAAGGACATGTTTGCATACATACGGTTTCTGTTTCCAGTTTCCCAACCTGATAAATAAGTCACTTTCTTCTCAAGGAAATAATGCTAAGCTGATGGATACTCCTCCACATGGAAGTAAACTTTAGGAATAGAGACAGAGCCCAACCTTATCCTTTCTATGTTAATCGGTTATAATGTTGAGGGGCTCCTGGGTGACTCAGTCTGTTAAGCGTTCAACCCTTGATCTCAGCTCAGGTTTTGATCTCAGGTGGTGAGTTCAAGCCCCCAGTTGGGCTCCATGCTGGGCATGGAACCTACTTTAAAAAAAAATGTTGAGGGGCGCCTGGGTGGCTCAGTCGGTTAGACGTCCGACTTCAGCCCAGGTCACGATCTCGCGGTCCGTGAATTCGAGCCCCGCGTCGGGCTCTGGGCTGATGGCTCAGAGCCTGGAGCCTGCTTCTGATTCTGTGTCTCCCTCTCTCTCTGCCCCTCCCCTGTTCATGCTCTGTCTCTCTCTGTCTCAAAAATAAATAAATGTTAAAAAAAATTTTTTTTTAAATGTTGAAATAGACCAATTACCACATACTTATGTCTGTCCAGTCTCTCTGATCATGGAGTGTGCAATTTGCATGAAGTGTGCATATCCTGAAGAACATAAAACTTTAACTAGAGTCAATACAATGACTAGATTCAGTGTTAAATTGTAAGTGTATAGCCTGACATCCTTCCTGCTCTACCTTATACCACCTATACACACAGACATATTTTTATATTGTCACCAAAGATATTAAGTTATACTTAATCCTATTTAAGGCATTCAGGATTGAGAAATAGCACTCTTTAGAGCGTGAGAGAATGTTGGATGCCAGTTAGTTAACTGTAGTCGTAGACTCTGTCCCTGACAGAAATAAAGTTTATGGACTGAGAAAAAGATGCCAGCATGTTGTATATTAAAAGTTAGGGTCACACAGCTTTATCACATCATAGTTCCTGCCCCCTCTCTAGGTGAAAAGCCTCTACTGTGGCAGGGCTGCCTCAGCTGACATGGAAATGGGTGCTCCCACACCCTACCAGGAACAGCAAAGGACTATGTGGTCTCCCTGCTTATTTGAATTTATCCTCCTTTACTCACTACATCAAACTTGTGTTTCCATCAAGTGGATTTCCTCAATGTATCCCTCATGCTATGCATTTTCCTAATGTCCCTGGATTTTCCCCTTCTTTTCCTTTTTTCTAGTCTGTCTTCCTCTTATTATCTGTAAGTATTCTGTGCCATAAATGTTACGGCAAATCCGGGGCACACAGGAAGAGACAAGCTACATACACTCAGAGAATCAGAAAAGACTGTTTATTCTGCACTGGTGCTGGCCTGTTGGAGTCATCTCCAACATCTGAGTCCTGAGCCTTGGTGCTGGCCTATGTTTATGTCTGGCTAGATTCTGGGTACTTGGAAACTTTCTATCGGCTGCACAGGTGGGCAGGATTGCAGGGTCTCAAGGAAAAAAAAAAGAGGGGGGCACTTATCAGTTGTGCCACTGGGCAGTGGTTGATCAAAAGGCAAGCAAGATTATAGAAGCCAAAAGCATGCAAGGGGAGTATGGCCTCGGAATTCTGGCTGGCTACTTTTTAACTGCTTTTGCCGGCTTTTCTTCTCAAGAAGATCAACTCAGGTTGGAGCTTCTCCTCGAAAATGCCCATTGCTACTTCTGCTCAGTGCCCACTGAACTGTCTATTCTCAGAAATGCTAAAGCATTTGTTTAAAACCATGTATTCTACTCAGGTATATCACTTAAACCACTTCGCTATTATTTTGGGGATATTAATCATAATTCCTATAGTAAGCCAAAAACAGCCCAAGATGAGGACTGTACACTTCTTTTATTCCCTAGAGAGTGTACTATAGGAGGCAACTGCTTAAGGAATGCTAAAGTCAGCCAGACCAAAGTCTAGTGCCATTTCCCTGGCACCTATTATTGGTGTAATTTCTAGCCAGTTACTTATAAGCCTCAGTTTCTTAATCTGTAAAATTGAGACCAATAGACTGCTATAAAGATTAGATGAGGTGAATGGTTCAAAGGACTTAGCATGATACCTGGAGCATATTATTCAATAATGTTAGTGAATATTACTATTATTTTTTGACGGATGTTCATAATTAAGATGAACTTATTGATGAAGTAATCTGTATTTTATTTCCTATAGAAACATATCCAGTGCTCACTTGGGAAATATATAGCCTGCAAGACCACTCTAGTGCCTTATAAGCATAAGACTGTTGAGGAAGAGCCAGTAGGACTCTGAATTCCTTAAATCCCAAAATGATGTAGTTTGGTAGTTCTCAAAGTATGATCTGCAGAGTCCATGGATCCATTAATCTAGGACTATTTTCCTAATAATAGTGTATTATTTGCCTTTTCACCATCATTCTCTCACGAGTGCACCATGGGGTTTTCCAGAGGCTTAGTGACATATGACATTGCAATAGGTTGAATGAAGGAACACGTTTGAAAATATAGATGTTTTCTATTACCCAGAAATTAAAGATGTTTATAAAACATAAAACAGAGCTACTTTTCTCATTCAATATTTTTGTTTTGGAAAATATTTTTTAAGGTTTCATAAAATATAGTATTTATAATAACAATAAGATTATAGTTGTTCTTTTCAATGAATTAGTATTTTCAAATATCTCAATTATAATATTTAATACTATAACTATTAGCAGCCATAACCTCATAAACAAAAGCTCTTTGTGGTCTTCAGTAATTTTATAAGACTGCAAAGGAGTCATGACACCAAAAGGTTTAACTGCTGGTGTAGCTGACACTCCCTGTATTTTAATAGACCAAATAATCACAGTGATTCAATAAATACATGTGTCAAATACGAATTGTAGTTATATGTCATTTCTCTTTGATGTTCCTAAGTTTATTCTTTCTTAGTGGTCCTTTACTTGTATTTCCTAGTCCCCTCACCCTCTTAAAAAGAACCATCATGAATTTCATGAATCAAAATTGAGATATAAGAAAATACTTACAAAACAAATATAGATATTTCATAGTATCATCGGATTCTGTCATTGATAACTAAGAAGTCTTTTGATCTAATGTTCTAACGCTTGGCATGATTCTTTTAATAATAATAATTATTATTATTAAATTATTATTAAATATTATTATTCCTTTAATAATAGTAATAATTATTATTATTATAGTATTATGGCTGATACTTATTAAACACTTGGTATATGACGTAAGTAATTACATGCATTATTTCACTTAATCTTCACAATAATCTTTTGATGTAGATTAAATTATTATTAACATTTTGTCTATGAGGAAAATGAAGCCAATTAAATTTAGAAACTTAACCAAGGTCACACAGGTAGAAATTAAACTTGCTCTAGAACCCATGCCTTGTCTATATGTAGATTCAAAGCTCTTTCGCAATAAGCATTATCACTTAAAGTAGACTGTTTCTCCAACCCTTATTTGTTTACTATCTTAAAGGTTTATGAAAATACAGACTGGTACTTTTTAAAACCAAGAATACTTGTTTTATGTTTTACTTCACGTGTAATAACAGCAATATGTTACTTTATATATCATGATGATACGAATAATCTTGCCCAACAAATTAGCTTCCAGTTAATTTTGTGTTCGTATGTATTAATTACTGATCAGTTACTGTGTAACATAAACTTAGTGGCCTAAAACAATAAATGTGTATTTTCTCATGGTTTCCTTGGGTCAAAAATTCAGGAATGGCTTAGATGGAAATACAAAAATAATTCTAAGTCAGGGCCTCAGGAGGTTGTAGTTGCAGGGGTCAAAAATTTTCTGCCATTCTCTTCTAGGTTCTTTGGTCTAATAATTCAATTGATATAAAACAGATTAACAAAAAGGAAACAAAGAAAATTGTGTAAGGGAGCCCCATAAAGATATGAAGACTCAAAAGGCAGCCAGGTAATTGAAGCTTATATAACATTCTGAGTTAAAGAATGGGGCAAAGGTCTAAGAATAAAACGGGTGGAAGGCCATTCAAGGGAAGGCAGAAGATATGCTTAGAAATCATCTGTTTTACAGAAATGTTTCTTAGATAAAAAAAGTTAACTCTAGTAATAGCTCTCTTTCTGGTATAGACCCCTTTTCCAATGTAAATTCAGGCAATTGACAGGAGGTTAGAAGCTTTTTCTGAATCTGCTGATTTTTGATTGCCTTTAGTTCAAAATCATCCTCATGGCCAAAGTAGCATATTTTGGGGTGACTATTTCTGCTCCTCTTCATAGTCAAGATGTTGGCCAAGGCTGCTGTAATCTGAATATTTAATTACAGAATCCACTTCTAAAATGGCTTACTCACATGGCTGTTGGCTGAAGACCAGACAAGAGGTCTTCCCAAGAGTTTTATCCTCAATTCGCCATAGTACTCCTGACAAGACAGTTGGCTTCTCCCAGAGTGAATGATTCAGGAAAAGCAAGGTGAAAGCTGCAATGTCTCTTAGGATTTAGCTTTAGATCACATGCTAACATTTCTGCAATATCCTTTTGGTTACACAAGTCAAGTATATTAAATGCAGGAATCAATTACTCCAAGGCATGAAAGCTAAGGAACAGGAATCATTGGGACTCATCTTGGAGGCTGGCCAACACATTGTGCTTTAATACTTTCTAAACATAAGTTTTAGCTAAACTTCAAGTAATGGTCAAGTCAGACATTGCAACTTGATTTTCTCTTATTATTTTATCCATTTTCTTCTTCTTCTACATTCACTATTCTCTTCTTCTCATTTCATGTCTTTTATTTAGGTATATTAACAGAATTACTAGTGGAGAGCAGAGAGGAAAGATCATGGCCTTGATATCTTTTAGGCCCAGACTTAATTTCTAACTTTCCAATTTACTGATCTATAAAATTGGGATATTTATGCTTACGCTGCTGGCTTGTGGCAGAATTAAATGAGTACCCATATTTTGATAACTTTTCAAGAAACATTAGTCATGTTCAAATCAAATCTCTATCATTTCTTGTTTTGGTCCTTTGAAAAATGCAAGGCGACACTAACTAGTAAATACATTTAATATAATGTATTTATTTCAAATTTTTTATTGGTATCATCCCCATCTTCCTGCCTAAACATTTACTGCAGCTCCAAGGAATTAGTAATATGTTTATTTTTCAAGGATTTTTTGTTTTAATTTTTACATTGCACAGTACTCATGGCATTTAGAAATATAATTAGATAAAATCCTCACTGTTTTGCTTTTATAATGTGAAAAAGATATCAGTACTTTTTTCCTGATTCTTGATAATATTAATGTGTTTTATGATATTATAAGATGGCAGTCTGTCTCAATTTATACTATTGTATCAAAGGCAACAAAAAAAGTTAATGCCTTTTTTTTTTCCCAATTAAAAGCCATTTCTAGTCAACACTACTACTGACTCAAACTACAGAAAATATCAGAAACCACAGTTTTTACCTATGGATATTTGTTCTTCTAAATAATAGATTTGATATATTGCATTTATGATAATGAATTAGTTATTATTAGAAAGGGTACTGAGTACAGTAAGTAATGTAATATAACTATGATATAGGAGTTCTTGAGTTTAGCATATGCATGAGGATAATTTATACAATTTCAGTTCAATCTGTAATGTGAATTGGTAACAGGACATGACATAACTGAAGCTTGATGCAAGAATGCCTTTCTTATTCCAAGTCTCAGCTATCACAATTTTAATGCTAAATGGTTTGTCATTTTTTATTAACTAGACGTTTTTTATCGATGACAAACTTAAGGAACAGTCTAGAGTTTTACAAATATTTGCAAATGTTATGTAAATTTTTGGTCACACATCAAGTGGCAATTTTCTTTTTCACTTGGGTTGAATTTACTTTAAAGTATTTGAGTCAAATACATAAATATAAGCCATAAATATTATTCAACACATGCTTCAGCATTTCCTTTTTCTCTTTTCCTGATGTTTCATTAGTGACATTTTTCAAATCAAATTTAACTAATCCTTGGTTCAGTCTCCAAACAGGAAATCGGTTCAGTGAGCAGGGATCTGAATGACAAAAGAACTGCTCACTTAGAGGATGCTTTAAAATACTTTGGTCATTGAAAAAAAATGCAAGCCTCCTGATTTTTTTCTGACCTTAATGCTCTGATTTTTTCAGTTTGGATTTAACTGTGAATGAAAAACTTTGAAAAGCCAAATAATCCATCAATATTATATTTGCTAGAGCCTGAATTTCATACATCAAAGTATTTTTATGGCTTTGATATTTTTTCCTCCTTTAATTATGTTAGCCCTAGATATATTGCATTTAATACTCTTTTCCTGGCTTGCTCTTATTAGCAGTTAACACTTTATGTAGAACATAGCTAGAATTCCTAACATCAGTTACTCAACCTTTTTTGGCTGATAAATATGGTAGTGCTTAATTTAGGGCAAGAAGAAAGCATACTTTCAAATTGATGTGTAAATTGAAGATTATCTGTGCTGTGTAGCTACATGTATATGTAATAAAGAGATATATGTGTACAGATATAGAGCATCATCAGACCCTTTAATGTTAAAAATCAAAATCAAAATAACTAAACATTTGGTTTACAAGAAAACAGGCTAAATTCAAAAAGGATCAAAAGCAGTCAGAAAAGGTCTTTTTATTTTATTTTTTTAAGGTTTATTTATTTTTGAGACAGAGAGAGACAGAGCATGAACGGGGGAGGGGCAGAGAGAGGGAGACAGATTTGGAAGCAGGCTCCAGGCTCGATCCATCAGCCCAGAGCCCGACGTGGGGCTCAAACTCAGGGACGGCGAGATCGTCGCCTGAGCTGAAGTCAGACGCTCCACCGACTGAGCCACCCAGGCGCCCCAGGAAAGGTCTTTTTAAGATGTAAACAGGGACATTTCTCTACCTTGCTAAGCCACCTTTGATGGCTCTATTTGCATTTCAAACAAAATGCAAACCCTTAAACTTTGCATATAAGAACCTAAATGGCACTGTTCTTGCCCTCAAGGAGACAATGGTCAAGTTTGGGACTCAGGCAATAAAGAAATACCCTTAAGTTTGTAGTTATAGTGGAGTTAATCGAACAAAGGAGCATTAAAAGGGACTCTAAGAGAGGTTAACTTGAGGAACTGAAACTAGATTGTTAGGTCAGGGGAAACCTGAGTTAAGATCTGAGTTTGGGGAGAAGAGCCTTCTGGAGGAGGGAAGAGTTGGTGTAACAGCCTGAGAAAGGAAATATCTTGATGAGCTGAAGAAAGCTCTTGATGATGGCTTATCCAAAATGAGTACCATCATGTAGTAAAGTATGTTCAATTTTATTAATCAGAGATCATTTTTTATTTACCTCAGTGCTTCCTCTGTGCATTTTGTAGTGTTTGGTATATATTAGGTGACCAGTAAACATTTAATGGATAATTATATACACAAATTTAATGACAACAATAATTAAAAGGGGTGAGGGGTAATAGTAGCCACCTCACATAATTGTGAGTCATAAATGACATCACTAATAAAAGGTGCTGATCTCAGAGCTCATGTTATGAACGAGGCTGGATCTCTGGCTGAAAAACCAAGCGGCACTCGGAGATCTTGATGGATCAGAGTTTTATTTTACACTGGCGGGCTCAAAGCAGATCAGTCTCCAGAGATCTGAGCCCTGAATTCAAGCATGGGGGTCAATTTATCCTGTCACTTCCATATTCTGCATTAGTAGTAATTTGGCATGTGTGGCAAGCGGAGCAGGAAGAAGTCTCTAAGGTAGGGACAAGAGCTTACATTAGTCCCTTAGGCCATTTTATGGTGCATAATTTTACTTATTTTCCCAACACTTGGAACATAGAAAGTGTTTTATAAATGCTTGTTTCAAAAAAAAATTTGAATTTCCTACTTTGCTCTCTTGAACTATTCTAAATAATTATTACATGAAATGTTGGAAGACAAATTGTACAACTTTTAAGTGAAACAATCCCTATGTGCGACCACAAAATTCTTATTAATTACTGAAATGGGATGTCACCAATGTATTTTCCTCCCTGGTTCCTACATGGTTGACAGAGGTAAATTGTTTTCCTTCTCATACAAGCACACCATCAATAATAGTTTGGGATGCATGATGACCTCAAAGCTTGTATTTTGCTTGTGAGCATCAAAATAGGTGCCATTTTTAGGAGAAAAAAAACAATTATATGCTTAGTTTTAAATACAGTTCTGAAGCTCTCTCTACTTATTCATCTTGATTCTGCTCTTGAAGACTAAACCTGATGCTACCGAAATCCAAGTCCTGCTGCCCTTCACTGAATGGACAAAACTCAAGAGATGAATTTTGATTGGAAAGGAATCTGAGTTTTATTCTGGAGGCCAGTCACCTGGGGAAAAGGCAGATTCTTATCCAAAAGCCAACTCTGAGGTTTCTGCCTGGCCTAGGGGTTTTGAAGGGATATAGGGTAGTTAATCAGTAAAGAGAGCGAAGTAGTAGTCTGTAACATTTCTTGACGATGTGCAGACTTGATGGTGCCAGCTACAGACGTTATCTCAATGCTTAGAGGTTATACAAAGGGGTCTGGTTCCTTAGTGCTCGGTGGTTGTGCAAGGGGGTCTGGTTCCTGTTTTGTGACATGCCAGAGTGCTCTCTTCTTTCTAGGAAAGAATTAATGATTTATAGTTAAAGGAAGGTTAATCAATCATGCAGACTAAGGGCATTTGCTAAAGTTTAAAGACTGGTATGTTAGCTGGAAGGCCCAGGGAGCTTCACTAACAATTTTATATGTGGACATGAAATCCTTGCCTTCTGATTATTGAAGTAGGAAGTTCTATTCTTCACATCGGGCAATTGCTATTTATTTTCTTTCGAAATAAAGCTATGAAAATTTGTGTTGCTGAAAGAAAATCCATTTAGGTATTATTATTGTCAGTGTTTAAATCTCTCACCAAACAGTAAGCAAAATACCCAGAAAGGTACATTTATATTTTTTAGTTATCACTTGAATGAATTACCCAAATATGATCAAACATTGCCAGTCTCTTGAGTTATTAAAAAACGAAACATTGATTCCCTTAGATAAAATCAAAATATGTTCCATGTTTTCTATGAAATGATGTTCTTATAGGTTGTATATTTTTATTTCCTTAATGTGGCTAAGTCCAGTCCCTTCAACCAGACAATGCCATTCATGATTAGGTAAGTTTAATGTCTTTTGTTGCTTCAGTCTGAACTTGAAACCCTAAACAAGCATCTTGTAAATGCCTGCCATTGGTCACAAAAACTGAGCAAGGAAGTATGGATGCCTCAATGTGAATTCATCACTGTTATTAAGAAAATGACATAAAGCCCTGTTGGGTAAAACACAATGGAACTATTTTCATGTATTAGCTACATAGAAGTGTTCTTATTGTATTATCACTTTTCAATGGAAATATGAAAACATTACATGTTAAAAATAAGATAAAAAGTGGGGCGCCTGGGCGGCTCAGTCAGTTAAGCGGCCGACTTCGGCTCAGGTCATGATCTCGCGGTCCGTGAGTTCGAGCCCCGCGTCGGGCTCTGTGCTGACAGCTCAGAGCCTGGAGCATGTTTCAGATTCTGTGTCTCCCTCTCTCTGACCCTCCCCTATTCATGCTCTGTCTCTCCCTGTCTCAAAAATAAATAAAACGTTAAAAAAAATTAAAATAAATAAATAAATAAATAAATAAATAAATAAATAAGATAAAAAGTAAAAGTATAATAAGTAAAACAATCCTTCCATTTTTGTCCTGGGACAGTGATATAAAAGCATTCCTTATCTGTGAGAGATTGCTAGTGACCAGTAATATCTATGTTCTCCTTTTCTTCTTGGGCACAGAACAATTGATTCTAGATAATGGGTTATGAGCTAAAATGATGACCATTTTCAAGCCTGTCCCATTAAACCTCCACCTGAATAGGGAGAAATATCAAGGACTTACAGGAACACATAAGATAGAAAGCCTGGATCCCTAAATGACCACAGGGACCAATCCTTCCTCCCCACCCTAGTCCTAGGCCACCCCTCATGCCAACCTAGCTATAATGAACTGCAAAGGCAAGTATGCTTCTGTTGCCTATTTCCACTGATATTTTGGGGTTGTTTGTTATTAAAGTTAGCCTACACTGAGAAGCCCAATATACTACTGAATTTAATTTAATCAGAGAATACTATTACTGAATTTAATCAAAATCCATGAGAATTCAAGCTTCTAGATCATGGATTCTGGATAAATTAAATAGTGGTGAGACTTTCAAAATATTTATTGTAGAAAGATAAATCATACCACAATGCTGCTAGGGACAAGTTTAGTGAAATTGCATACAACCTGTTAAGACTTCACATATTGGGGCACCTGGGTGGCTCGGTTGGTTGAGCGTCCAACTTCGGCTCAGGTCATGATCTTGCCTCTGTGAATTCGAGCCCCACGTCGGGCTCTGTGCTGACAGCTCAGAGCCTGGAGCCAGTTTCAGATTCTGTGTCTCCCTCCCTCTCTGTCCCTCCCCTACTCATGCTCTGACTCTCTCTCTCTCTGTCAAATATAAATAAACATTAAAAAAAATAAAATAAAATAAAGACTTCACATATTTCTGTGTAATGGAAGATCTGTTTCAGGTGTTCTTTTTTTTTTTTCTTCTTAATGTTTTATTTATTTTTGAGAGAGACAGAGAGAAAGTGAGCGTGGGGGAGGGGCAGAGAGAGAGGGAGACACAGAATCTGAAGCAGGCTCCAGGCTCTGAGCTGTCAGCCCAGAGCTGGATGCATGTCTCAAACTCCTGAACCATGAGATCATGACCTGAGCTGAAGTGAGACTCAACCAACAGAGCCACCCAGGCACCCCCTCAGGTGTTCTAAACAGTAAAATAAACTATTTTTATGCAGAAGGAATGCTACTTCCCATAGCACATATTCTTTACAGACTGCAATACTCAGGAAATGTTTTATGGGGAAAAAAAAAAAACAACTAATCCCACAGAGAGCTAGTAACTGGCAGAAAAAGCTCAAACCCAAAATACTTGAGTAAGAAAGGCAGAAAGCCGCAGCACCACACGGCTTTAATCAGCAACCTGAAGCATATGGGAGTAAAGCATTTCCTAGAATATAAGACTTCCTACTTTTAGACTGAATTTTAAAGAAGAGCCAAAGCAAAGATTGTGCCCTCACATAAGAAGCAAACATCATTCCTCAGATTATACCTCGAGAGAAAACAGTGATTACATAAACAGAAGAGAGTCCAAACTGGGACACATCTTTCTCCTAAGATACATAGGTTAAGCGTTTTCACCACTTCCGTAGAAAGAGAGAAAGAGATAACATAACCCATATGCATTACTTACACTGTTGTGTGCCCAGTGATGTAGAAAATATTCTCTTTAATAAGTGAAGCTTCCGCCATTTTCATTAAATTGTTTTGATGTTCACATTATGTTCTGAATTTAGGGCCCTCCCCTCCCCTGCTTCCAGTATGAAAAGGTCTCAACAAAGGCCAAACCAGGCAATACTTATGGAATTCTATGTTTACCATGGTTCTTTCTGCCAGTGTGCAGAGTCACTGGATGGCTGCTTCTACAGCTCTTATCAACAAACAAATCTAAGCCCAGCTGTTGTTCACTCAGAACTATGTCCTCAGAACTATAGCACATGAGGCACATGTTCAGCAAAACATGATCAGGATATAAAAGGGATACGCACAAAGACAGATAAAGACCTGTCCTGAGCAGTTAAAGAATAAATTTTAAGTCACTGCCATTATTAACCCCCAACAATTTTATAGCCCCTTTAAAGGGGCCTAATGTTGGCACTCTGACAGTCATTCATGAAAACATGGAAATTCCAGTTGGAATAACATTATCTATGCCTTTTTTCTTTTGGTCTTCTTGTAAGCTAGTAACTCTAAGGAGACAGGATGTTTGAAAAATTTCTTCATAATTCATATGCTGGGCCATACTGTTAATATCTAATCTATGGTTTTACTCAAACCATATTTATATTTGCCTGGTTGGAGTAAGAACGAATAACATGAGCTTAGCCAGGGCACTTTGCACAGCCTTATGTCTGCCCATTTTACTGGGTACAGTTCAGGAAGAGAATTATTCTTTAAATAACTTTGGTCTCAAAATATCAAAGGAAGGCATAGGTATTTCCCCACTGGGATATGACCAAAAGACTGTAGTCTGTTATTCAATAACCACTATGAAGGCTGAAGTTTCCTAAGACTAATCTCAAAGGCAAAAATGAAAAAAAAAGAAACAAAATGAACAACAACAACAAAAAAAGAACAAGCAGTAGCAAGACCATGTGGCCTATCAGGCCCATTCTAGGCCCATAACTTCCCAAGGAGAAGTTATATGTACTGAATGTCTAATGAATGTATTTGCAAAGAAATAAAAATTCAATAAATCCACTCATTTTTTTTTCTGTTTTGCTTAATTTTGTTATTGTCAGCCTGATAAGAATACCTCATGTCATGGAAATTTTTTTCCGTTTGAGACAATTCATTGACTGAATTGACTAGTCATTTATAATGCTGGGTTGATACAAAATTGGATGACTGAAACTTCTTCAGAGTAATTTCTCCCATAAGATCAGTCGATGATCACAGAAATGCATACAGTAGTTTTCACCACTATTTATCAGTTTACTGCTAACCCAGAATACAGGCTGTATAAATACAGCATGGAAACAATTACCAAAAGTGAAGAATGAAGTCTCTCCCTTGGTCATTTGATCTGTATTGTAACAAACAAAGTGTTAAATATTACAGTTCATTTTTATATTTTCACCACTTACCTAAAAAGAAAACTGGACAGAAAAAATAAAACAGGCACTTTATATCTTGTGCCATTGTATGAATCTGGCCCTTTAATAAAATAATGTCTATTTTTCTGTAAGTTCCTCTGGAATGTTTATTTACAATTGAAAATTGTTAACTGTCACAGATTTCTTTGTCATGCATCCTGGCTCTTACTTCACCCAGAATATTATTGGAACTATCCAGAGCACTCCCCTTTCGAACACAGCTGGACTAGTTCTGTAAGACATCTGTCTTTGCCTGATCACCCTCCCCTCCCTTCCAGCATTAATATACAGTCCATTGGATTTGGACATGGTCTCCTAAAAACTATTCAGTTGAATTGGATAAAACATGTCTGACGTTAAGCATAGAGGTGACTAAAATACATTTGAATATTAAAAACATTTCCCTGTATATTGATAATAACAACTCACTGGGTAATACAAGTGACAAATTTGAAGTTTTTTATTTCTATTATTATACAGCAAATATTACTGAAATGTTTGAATGACAGTTTTTAAAATGCTTTCACGCAAATAACAAAAATACTAGAAATCACAGAAATAAGAAAGCAACATCTCTGTTTTTATACCTGAGAATAGAGCAGTGTGATTCCTGAAGTTGAATTCCAGGTTTCCTGTTGATCTACTTTACGGAATTTTAGATCTCTAGAACTTGTTCATAATATATTAAAAGAAAAAAAAGGGGGGGGGCGTCTGGCTGGCTCAGTCAGTAGAGCATGTGACTCTTTGTTTTGGGGTTGTAAATTCAAGCCCCAGCTTGGTGTAGAGATTACTTAAAAAAATAAAATCTTTAAAAAAAAGAAAAGAAAGAAAAAAATGAAACAGTCATTAAGTTGGTCATTGTCCAAGATAAATTGCTTTTTATTGTGGTATGATCCAGATAAACCTCAACTTTCACTCCATTTGCTCCTAGGCCCCAGTTACATGCATAGCCAACATAAGGCGCTCCCTTATTTCCAATAGTTTCAGAGTTGTAAATGAGAGCTTCATTATGGGGAAATTTATTTTATTCCATAAAACACAAAAATTGATCATAAAGGAAAGTAAATGCAAATATCTGATGTTTATACTTTCTTAAGCATGTAAAATCAAATTATCTTGAAAAACAGAATCCAAATATTCTTTTAGGGGAGGTTTTTGGATTTTGGGGTTTTGTTTCTTTCCCCCCCCAAGAACTGGGCCAGTAAAGGCTTCTTAAAATAAGATCAGTAAAATCTAGACTGAAGAAACCATCTTCTTACCTAGTAAATCTCTCTGTGGCAAATAGAAGCATTTTTCATTTTTCAAGGACATTTGAACTACTTCCAAAATTTGTGTTATCTGTCTCAAAAATTTTCATTGACAATTTTATGACCATGAAAGTCTTTGAATGTTAAATTATGGGGGGAAGGGCCGTTTCCATGGTAATTCTTCTTCCTTAAATGTCTCTTGCTCTTCCACTTCAAGAAGAGCTTTATTGCTGAGCTTCTGAGAATAAATGAAATTCTTAGAATACGACTACCAACAAGCTCAGCTGAGCCATCAACCCAGCATTAGCCATAATCAGTGGAATTGGCAGAGCATTGTGAGTCCTCACTGGACCCAGTTCCTAACCAGTTGTAATTTCAAGTTTTGCTCATTACCAAGGAGACCTAGTCAGTATCACGAAAGTTATAAAATGTGTAGGTCACAAGTAATAAACTGGAAGCTACCCACATTTCAGAACATCTTATTATTTTGTGTTTTTTAGTTTGTGTTTTTTGTGGCAAATAACATCTAATTATGTTATATGACACAGCTGTTTTAATAAATTCACCTTCTGAAAACCCTTACTTTAGAACTGCAGAGAGAAGGTAAAGCGCATCAGGCCAAACTCCTGCATGAGACAGAAGTCCCCAAAAGATGTTCACTGATCCTGTTAATGAATATGAGTATATATTTCCTGAAACAGGAAATATATTTTATATACCATTACCAGCTAAACAACTGTACCATTCTAGTTTTTGGCCTTAAGCTCATTCTACTGATTCAACATTAATCATAATTTTGGCTCTTATTTTGAGAAATAAACTTTTGTGATATTCAAATATGGTATTAAGAAAATAATAATCTTTTCCTTTTTAATTTCAAATAAATGTTGTATTTTATCAAATGAGTTTTCCAAATCTGTTAAGGTGATCACATTTTTCTCCTTTGCCTTATTTTTATGGTAAAATTATATTAATAGATTTCCAAATATTGAACTGTCTGTCAGAATAGTCTAAATTATGCTGTAGTAACAAACATCCTTTCATCTCCATGATTTAACAGGATTTCTCACTTGGCACCACTGACTTTTTGCGTTGGGTAATTCTTTGTTGTGGGGGGCTTTCCTGTGCATTGTTAGGATATTTAGCAGCATCTTTGGCCTCCATCTACTACATGCCAGTAACACACACCCCATATACGTTGTAGTAACTGTAAATGTTTCCAGACATTCATTGCCAAATGTTCTTTGGTGGCATATGTGTGTGGAGAGGAAGGGGTTGACCCTAGTTGAGGGTTTTAAAACAGTGAGGTTTTGTTTCATTCACAGTACATGTCCATCAGAAGTTAGTTGGAGGCTATCCTTTAAATCCTTCTCTCTGGGGCTGCAGGCTGATACAGCTGCCACCGTCTGAAACTTTGCTGGACTCAGTGTTGGAAGGAAAAAGAGAGGCTGTACAAGTTGAATGCTAGTGCTTAAAACTTTTGCATGGAAATGATTAATGACAAATCTACTTTCATGAGTTTGGACAAAGCAAATCACATGGCTATGCCAAGGGAACTGGGAGGGGTGCCTAGGTGGCTCAGTCAGTTAAGTATCAGTTTTTCAGCTCAGGTCATGATCTCACGGTCATGGGTTCAAGCCCCAGGTGGGGCTCTGCACTGACAGTGCAGACTCTGCTTGGGATTCTCTCTTTCCCTCTCTCTCTGACCCTCCCTTTCTCTCTGCCCCTCCCTCTCTCAAAATAAGTAAGTAAATATTAAAAAGAAAACAACAACAAAGGGGCCTGGGAAATGTACCATTTCCACAAAGACAGGGAGCCAGCTATGTTGCTGATCTGATACATTAACATTAGAATATTACCTTAGAGTCTTTTCTGAAGTGTAAATTCTAACTCAGGCCTATTTTCTCAGGAAGAGTGTAATCAGCGCACTGCATGTCTAAATTCCTCTCATTTAGTCTGTTTTGTTGTTCATGCCTACAGACCTATAGGGTGATTGTATTGGGTTGATGTATTTTTTTACTGCTCTTTCACTCTATATGAATTACTTCTTTTTTTTTTCCAGTTAACCATGTACACGTGTGCAATTCATAGAATATCAATATTTGTGGGTTTAGTTATGTAAACAATGTGTGTAAGAGCTATAAAAAACAAATCATCAAAAAGACATCAGAAGGAAATCTAAATCTGTACTTAATGGAATAACTTCACACTTAAGTATGTAGAGTTCAAGTTGACAGGTTGAGAGTACAGAATATGGACTTCCAACCATCTGTAACCACAGCCCTCTTCCCACACTTGTTTCTAGTCTGGGGCTCCTTGCTTCTTCTATTGCCCTTTGATGAAGTTCTATAGTTGTGCCACTGTAGTGAGCTCACCTACTACTAAAAAGTGTGGCTGTAGATAATTATATAAGATATTGTTCATATAAAGTAATGCTAACAAAAAATATAAATTGTAAGGGCACCTGGGTGGCTCAGTCGGTTGAGTATCTGATTCTTGATTTCTGCTCAGGTTGTGATCTCACAGTTCATGAGATCAAGCCCCGCATCAGGCTCTGTGCTGACAGCATGGAGCCTCCTTGGGATTCTGTCTCTGTCCCTCTCTCTCTGCTGTCTCTTTCTCTCATGCTGTCATGAGCATACTGCTCATGCTGTCTCTTTCTCTCTCTCTCTCAAAATAAATAAGTAACCTTGTCTATGTATGTATGTATGTATGTATCTATCTATCTATCTATCTATGTATATAAATTGTAAAGGGAAGGAGAAATTTTCCCTTCTCCCTTTCTAGGTTCCTTGGGCGGTCTAATAATTAAGTTGACATATGACAGATCAACAGGAGAAAAATTTAATTTTGTGTGTACAGGAGCCCTAAAGACATGAGGCTCAAAGAAGTGACTAAAACAGGCAGCTTTCATGCCTTCTAAACCAAGAAAAAATAAATGTGTGAAGAAGTGACAAGACAAAAGGGGTTTGAGCTTGCAGTAGTAAATTAGTGAAGAAGTAACAAGGCTTGCTTATACAGCCTTCTGGGCCCTAGATTTCCCTATCTCTGGTGATAAGGATGTCCTTTATCCTCCTGGTACAGGGAGAGTACCTTTCACATGAGAGATGTCCCCTCTTTTCAGGGGGACAAAAGAAGGTCAGAGTGTTCTTTCTTATACCAGCTGTTTCTTAAGTAACTTTAATTCAAAACAGTCAATATGCCAGCATGACATATTTTGGGGTGGCATATTTTGCTGCCCTTCAATTGTAATTACATTTTCATAATATTTTAACGCTGGAAAGTGGAAATGTGGGGTAGACAAATAACATTTCTTATGTGATTGTTATGTAAAGGCTTTATGTGATCAGTCATTCCCTGTGTAATCCCAGGGATGTAATGTTATCACAATTTTATAAATAAGTAAGCCACTCAAAGTTGCACAGCCAGCAAAGAATAAAATCTGCATTCAAATTTAGCCCAAACTTGTTCAGTTTCCCATATTTCTTCTCTAAAATTTCTTATAGGTATTGTAAAGACTTGGGCTTATTCTTTTTTTTTTTTTTTCAACGTTTATTTATTTTTGAGACAGAGAGAGACAGAGCATGAATGGGGGAGGGTCAGAGAGAGATGGAGACACAGAATCGGAAGCAGGCTCCAGGCTCTGAGCTGTCAGCACAGAGCCCGACGCGGGGCTCGAACTCACGGACCGTGAGATCATGACCTGAGCCGAAGTCGGACGCTTAACCGACCAAGCCACCCAGGCGCCCCTTAGACTTGGGCTTATTCTTAATGACTAATTTTATCCTAGATACTTTAGGATTATCATTTTTTAAAAAATTATACTAATTAACAAATACTTATTCAATTTGTGAATTAGTAATATGTGTTCATTATGGAATATTTATTTATTTTTTCAGAACAATATCCTCCACTGTATTTTATTTTACTTTATTTTATTTTTTTATTATTATTTTTTAAATATATAAAGATAAATAAATAAATAATCGTCAAGTTGGCTAACATACAGTGTATACAGTGTGCTCTTGGTTTTGGGAGTTAGATTCCTGTGATTCATCACTTACATACAATACCCAGTTCTCATCACAACAAGTGCCCTCTTCAATGCCCATCACCCCACTATGGAATATTTAGAAAAAACAGAATTATATAATGTAGAAAAAAAATTGAGCAGAAAAGTGTCCATGAAGAGGTAGTCATTGTGAACATTTGGTGTATAATTGTTTGCATATTAAAAAATAAAATAAGGATAATTTTTCATGCTCTAAAATATAATTTTACTAATGACATGGTTTTTCAGTTTAGGAATGTGCCATAGTAATTTAACAGTCCTTTTTTTTTTTTACACATCAAGATTGTTTCTTTTTTTTTTTTTCCAATATATGAAATTTATTGTCAAATTGGTTTCCATACAACACCCAGTGCTCATCCCAAAAGGTGCCCTCCTCAATACCCATCACCCACCCTCCCCTCCCTCCCACCCCACATCAAGATTGTTTCTAAAGGTTAGCTATTAAAAGTAATGTTATAGTGATATCCTTATATACAGTTTTATGCCCAACTCTGTTTTCTGAGGATAAACTGCCAGAAGAAAAGACAGGTAATCTTAAATTTTTCACACATAGTCCTAAAATATCTTACAAAAAAGTTTACTAAATTATACTATCTATAGTGCCTGTTTTTCAGCAATTTCTCCAACATAAGGAATATTAATTTTTACTCCTTTCAAAGATTGCCAATTTGAAAAACAGAAAATGGTGTTTTGTTTTAATTTGCCAATTTTAGATTACTAGTAAGTTTAACTTTTGTTTTCCTTTTTCTTTTTTTATTTTTATTTTTTTTAATTTTTGACTACTGTTACCTCCTTATATATGAGTTGCTTTACTTATCCTTTGCCCATTTTCCTGCTATAGAGGACTTCTCTCCAGATGCTTCTACAATAGCATTCTATTTAGACCTGTTATTTTCTCCCAGCACACCATTTTTTGCCTTCCGGTACAGCAGTTGATTAATATTTAGAAAATCACAGCTTTTTCTTAGATTAGCTCATCTAATCTCCTGGTTTTATAGACCACTAGAATATAACACCTGGAGTCAGCATATTGGGTTTGAATCCAAGCTCAAATAACTGAGCCAGCTATGGGACTTTAGGCAAGTCACTCTATTCCCCAAGGCTTAATTTCTGTTTCTGTAAAACATGCATAATAATTTTTATCTTATGAGACAGGTGTATATATTACCTGGCATAATAAGTACTCAGAGTAAGTTTAGTTATTTTTGTATTGTTGTTGGTCTTGGTATTATTAAATATGATGGCCTTGAGCTCCAGGAAAGCAAAGTGATCTGTAAACTAATCTTCATCAGGGATCTTTCGCTTTTGTGCATTCTTGGTGCTTTCTTACTCTGCTTTTTTGTAAATAGTGCCTAACCTCAAGGGTGGGATTCTAATAAGATAAATAATAATGGAGCAGGTATTTTTAAAGGAGTGAGACATTATATCATGTCTCAGATAATACCAAGTAAGGCAGCCACTCTTGTGCCTGTGCATATGATTGATTCATATGTATAACTATAACATCTAACTACCTAGCAGAGCTTCTGATTTTTAAGAGATTTGGAAGCACAGGTAGAAATATCAGTTTGACAAATTTAGGTACCCGAAACAAACTTAAATAAAACATAAACAAAACCCAGGATGCCAAGAGTTAAGATTGCCAGAAATGAGAAAATACACTTGATTTATTTTACTGAATACATGATATTATCCTAAATGATCTATCTGTTTATCATCTATCTATCTTTTGATCACTCAGCAGCTCTGTCTATCTATCTAGAGATAGAAATGTAGATATATCTCCTTAGGTATAGTTCCATGTTTGTAATTGGTAAATAGTTTGTGTGTCTATTTCTGTCCTTCATATGGGATCTACTTATAATGATTTTTCATTAAAACAAAACTGGATCCTGTATATGACCACCATGCCCATGTTTTGATGTTTGTAAAGGACCATAGGTAGATTTTGTGTGCTAACCAAGAAGGGCTAGAAAGAGTCCTTGTAGAATATGCAAAATGTTTGAAGGGTAATGAAGTCATGATGGCAGTCAATATCATTCATCTTCCATGGATTTTAAATCTTCACTGAGAAAGCATATGCCAGTAAGAGGAAATTATTGGCTATTTAGATAATTGAAGTCAAATTTAATGGATTCTGCTATTAACCAAAATTGAAGGATTTCTTAAGTTGTTTCCCTAAGATTAACAAAGAATAAATCAAATATATTTGTGAGACTTAGGTAACTTAAATTAATGTTCCTCATAACCATTTTATCCTAGACTTTTTTTCTATGTAAGTCTTAAGGAGAGAATAGTAGACAACTAAGAGATTTTTATCCTTCAAGAACTTACAACATAGTGAAAGTATTTTTTTTTAAGTGAAAGCAGACAAGTGAATAAAATATATAAAAACAAACTGTTACAATTGTTATGAAGGAAACCAACAAAGGGCTGAGAAGGGCTAAGATTCCCTACAGGGAATCTACCCTAGACAGGATGCCAGGAAGAACTGAGGGAAAGGCCACTGAGATCTCCCATACAGCTACAGAGGCAGAAATCGCACATTACATGGCTTCCTGGAAGGAAGGAGTTGGATTTTATGTCAACTGCATTGGAAAGGTCTTGAAGGGCTTTAATCAGGGGAGTGAAATCATGTAAGGATACTTCAAGAAACACCATAGCTCTATTCAGACAGTAAAAGGAAACAAGACTTAAATGAGGTTATTAGTGGGAAGCCTTCCCCAAGGGAAAAGAGAATCCCTGAATAGAAAAGTGTGAAGTGTAGCACTTTCCTAGCTTATTTCTGAACCATGAAAGTCACAACTGGATTATATATCTGTGAGTCATATACATTAGACTGAATTATACTCAGGATTTTTTTTGAGGGTAATGCAAATGAAGAAATGAAGAGATTAGGACAATGCAGAGAAAGGGCAGTCATCTACAGGAAAGATGAAAGTGCATTTTGATTGGTCTCATAGCAAAAGATGAAAAGTAAGAATCTGGAATAGGTAAAGTTTTAGGAATACATGGTGATACACATCCACAGAGAAAAAGTTCTTCTTCAGTATGAAAAAGGAAGGAAGGAAGGAAGGAAGGAAGGAAGGAAGGAAGGAAGGAAGGAAGGAAGGAAGGAAGGAAGGAAGGGAGGGAGGAAGGGAGGGAGGGAGGAAGGGAGGGAGAAGAGAAGAAGGAAGAACAGACAATGCCGCATAAAATTTCCATTACTACTTTGTGTGTAAATGAGATAGGGAAGGAAATGTACAGGTTCTTCTTTTAGTAAAGAATCATGACTTGATTCCATGAAGTGTAAGTACACCTGATTTTATAGATTTAATGATTTTATTATGCTAAAGGTGACCACTACAGTGCACAAGCTTATTCGGAGTCCCTCAGGGTGCATCAGTGCCTTCACATGACATACAACTTCTGTATTCTTAAATGAAGAAAAGACAAAGAAGAGGCAGAGAATGAAGGAACTGATAGCTGACTTGGTTACAACTATTTTTTAAGGAACTAGAAAACAAAATTGAGACTTTGGGGTTTGTTTTCTGTGTATTTTTAGTGTTAAACTTTTATTATAGGAAATGTCAAGCATATGGAAAGCAAAGAGAATAGTATAATGAATGCTATATAACCATCACCCTGTTCCATCAATTGTCAACATTCTGCTATTCTTTTATGATCTATAGCTCCATCCACTTTCCACACCATCTTGATCACTATTGTTTTTTGTAACTTGAGAGTTTAAAATGTGTTTTTTGTGTTAATACAATGTTAATTCTTAATAATGGAATATTATTATATAAGAGGATATTATCCAACATTAGTTTATTTATGGCTAATATGAATTTGATGGATTTGATTCCTTGTAGAGGTAGAACAGAACAATCCTTTTTTGTCTTATTTGTGTTTTGTGCTGATGAAACTTGAAAACTAAATGGTCTGCATCTTTAGGAAGAGTCCTAGACTGGGAAGGTTTGAGGATCAGACTTCTAGACTTGTGCTCTTCTACTATCTATCTTTGTGACCTTCACTGCTCTGTGACTCAGTTTTCTTATGTTAACCTGAGTCAACTGAATGGGATACTTCCCAAAGTAAGCTCATATTCCCAAGTGGCTTATACTTCTCTTTACCAAAAAATGGCCTATGTACTTCTCATCATCTATTCAGCAACCGATCTGGTCTTCAAAGCATGGTTCAGGGTTTTCATACTGTTGTTAGATCCAATTCGATTCAATTCAACCAATACTTACTGAGGACTGATTATATGTCAAGCACTGTTCTTGGCACCAAAGATTACAGAAGTGAGCCAAAGTGACCCATATCCCAAATTTATTAATCTTTCATTTTAGCAAGGTGTCACCCAATTGGAAGGTGAGATGGGATGAAAGAGATGGGATGCTCAGCAAGGGTCTCAGCTTAGAAGATAAGTTTGGATTCAAGATGGAAAAGAATGAGGAAGCTGGCCGTGTGGATATGTAGGAGAAAAGCCTTCCAGGCAGAGGAAGCACTGGTAACAAAGGCCCCATAGTGGAGTCTGCCTGCTGGTGTAGGAGAGTAATGAGGAGGCCAGTATGGCAAGAACCAGGGAATAATGAATGAAGCATCAGGTATTGGGAGCAGCCTACAAATTGTGAATAGCTTCTTAAGTCATATGATGATCTTGGTTTTACTCTCAGTGAGATGGGAAACCTTTGGGGTTATAACAAACTGATAAGTTTGATTTATGTTTTAAGGTCATCAGTATAGCTGAGAAGAGAGCAGAAATGAGACTAGTTAGGCTACTGCTGTCATCCAGATTAGACATGAGTGTAACTTGTTTATAGTGGGAGTAGTGATAAAGGGTTAAATTCTGGGTCTATTTTGCAGGTACAGCTGACATTTCCTTTGGGGAGTGAAAGACAGATGAGGCAAGAGTAATACCAAATGTGTTTTGTTTTGTTTTGTTTTGTTTTGTTTTGTTTTGTTTTGTTTTGTGTACCTGGATTCCTAGAGCTGCTGTTACCAAAGAGGGAAGAGTCTGTTGGGGGATTGGGGGGTGATAGTGCTTAACTACCACCTCTGATATACCTACGTGATCCACAAATGTCCAGTAGCCCCTCTCTGTCTCTCTCCACCTGCCTCAGTAGCTCTCTGTTTCACCTCTTCTCTGTCTCTGTCTGTCCCACATTCTCAATGTGTAGTTGTCTAGATTATGAAATACTAATCAGGAAAGTCTCCAGCATAATTTGCAACAAGTGAAAAAGAAAGTCTCCTGTCTTTATTTTTTAGTGTTATACCATATTCTGTGACCCTTCAGGTTTCCTCTAAAACTACATAAAGTTTTAAAATTGGAAGAGATCATAAAGAATATCTTGTCCAACTTTTCACTTTATAGGCGTGGACACTTAGCTCAAATAAGTTAGATGACTCACCTATGGGACAGGAAGGAGGAGAAATAAATAGCATGACTTTCTCAAAAGCAAGAAGTAAAGATATGACCATGAGAAGAGCAATTATGTGAGTAAATGATATAGTTTTAAATCCCAAAAAAGAAAACAAATAACAGAGTACAAACAAAAATGTTATATATATGCCCAGAGAGGAAAAGTGAGTGGTAGCAAATGAAGTAGTTTTGACATGATGGCAAAATAGACAATTCATTGCAAAGCTTTTGTTAAGTTTTTCAATTCAATAGTTTTTTTTTGAAAAATAATACTAATTTGCAATTTCTTCTCATTAATTCTTCTTTTTTTTAAATGTTTATTTATTTTTGAGAGAGAGACAGAGCATGAGTAGGCGAGGGGCAGAGAGAGAGGGAGACAGAATCCAAAGCAGGCTCCAGGCTCTGAGCTGTTAGCACAGAGCCCGACATGGGCCTTGAACCACGAACTGTGAGATCATGACCTGAACCAAAGTTGGACCATTAACCAACTGAACCACCCAGGCACCCCCTCATTAATACCTCTTAGGATTTTTCCAGGTTTGTAGAAATTAAGACAGAACACATGACTTTATACTGTTGGCCTATAGTATAAAAGTGGTTTCTAAAACAAAAGTATTTAATGTCTATTTTGTTTGCAAATTCAGACTCACATAAACCTAATTTACTTCTAAAGAACCTAACTTGAGGGGCACTTGGGTGGCTCAGCTCGTTAAGTGTCCGACTCTTGACTTTGGTGCAGGTCATGATCTCACAGTTCATGGGTCAGAGCCTTCTGTCCAGCTCTGCGCTGACAGTGTGGAGCCCACTTGGGATCCTCTCTTTCTCCCTCTCTCTCTGACACTCCCCTGCTCGCTCTCTCTTTCTCTCTCTCTCTCAAAATAAATAAATAAACTTAGGAAAAAATCTAACTTGAAGTAGAGCAAAATTAAAAGCATCCCTCTTATGTGGACTTTTATCTCTTGTCAAAATATTTTAATTACTGTCATTTTGTTTTGATTTTCCAAAGTTAAATGATAGCTTCAAAATCATGTTGTAACAAAGCTCTAGGGTGAAAACTATTATTTCCTTGGTTAGTTTGAATTTGTGTGTGCACTTTACATTCATGAACATATATGTAATAAATAAATAAATAAATGTAAGTAAATAAATGTCAGTAAATGGTGATAGAAATCCTTTTCCCCCATAACTTTACATATATGCATGAAGAAAAGGCCTGTTTATCTTAACTCAGTCACATGTTTGCCTAAGTTAGAACCTTTAGAATGATACAAAACGTAGTTAGCTGTTGCATTATTTAAGGGAAAGGAAAACAAACAAACAAACCTGGCTTACACTTAATCATTACCTTTCTGAGCTTCAGTTTTCTTATCTGAAGAACTGAAATTATCATACTTGCTGTAGTTACCTGCTTGGTGATTATAATGACCAAAGGAGATAATGCCTTTGAAAGCTCCCTGATACACTGTGACAATGCTATCAGTATGCCCATTCAGAAAACATAGTCAACTTATCTTTTTCCGGATGGGAAAAGACAGTATCCTAGAGTCAGTCAACAACAACAAAAAAAGCAGTGTTTCCACGCTCTTTAAATAAACCTGTGTCTGTATGCTTGACATTTTAAAGAAGTAAGTCACATCCTGTGTGCTAGAATAGAAATATAGTGAGTTTTTCTTCAATTCCTAAAATTAAATGTGATTTCACTACAGTAGTTATTTTGCTCTTTATTACTGCATACAGGTGTTCATTGGTACAGCACTGCTCTCTGAAAACCCTTGCCCAGGACTCAGCCCCTGTAGGTGTGGATGCCTGAGGAAAGAGAGTTCCTTAAGCTGAGAGCCAGCAATTGGCACCTTGTGGATTCAACCTTTGTAATTCAATTAAATTTTATTGAATTCCAATGAAGAAAATCTATAGGGGGCAAATCTTCAGAGCTACCTTACAGTGGAACTTCCTTCCAAAACTGGAAACCAATTTTGAAACTTACTGTTTCCAAAATAGCATTGTAAATGAATAAGCTATCAAAGGACACCTATAATTATGTGTTTTTTTTCACATCATGTGAAAACACATACACTTTCAGAGTGACACATTTAGCCATCTCCAAATCAAATCAACATTTTCCCTAAATAAAGCCAACATGGCTCCATGTCATGGATCATTTTGGAAAACATTCTTTTTCCTGCTCCTGGCCATTTTAAGATACCTTTTACATTTTATTTTAGCACCAAAATTGTATTTGGTTATTAAAAATTTCTCCAATCATTATTTGAGTATGAGTCTACATCTCTTTTTTTTAACCTTTATTTTTGAGAGAGAGAGAGACAGAGAGACAGAGTGCGAAAAGGGTAGGGGCAGAGAGAGAGGGAGACACAGAATTTAAAGCAGGTGCCAGGCTCTGAGCTGTCAGCACAGAGCCCAATGCAGGGCTTGAACTCACTAACTGTGAGATCATGACCTGAGCTGAAGTCAGAAACTTAAATGACTGAGCCACCCAGGCGCCCCTACACCTTTATTATAATTATAATTGATTACCTGGATGATTTTATCTTAAAGAATAGTGATAAGATGACCAATTAGCCCACACACATTAGTGAGTACCTATTATTTTTCAGGCTAGATGCTGTGGGAATAAGAGCACAAGAGACATAATTCCTACCTTCAAGGTGTTTACAGACTAGTTGGAAGATGAGAATAAAAATGTTAAAAAAAAAAAAAAAAAAAAAAAAAAAACACCAAATACCCTAAGAATTATATTAGAGTATGGACAAAATTCAGGAACAGACATGAGATAAGGACTCTCATTTACTGACTCAGAATCCAAGAATGGGGCTTAAGAATATGTTTTTTTGTTTTGTTTTGTTTTGCTTTGAGAGAGAGAGAGAGCATATGCATGAGTGGGGGAGGGGCATAGGAGGAGGGAGAGAGTGAGAATCCCAAGCAAGCTTCACACCCAGCTTAGAGTCAGATAGGGGGCTTGATATCACCAAGGTAAGATCACAACCTGAGTTGAAATCAAGACTTGAATGCTTAACCAACTAAGCCACCCAGGTGTCCCAAGAATATGTATTTTTAAAGCTCCCAAGATTTGGAGAGATAAACAGGTTTAGAAGCTACTGGTATTCCACTTTGTCTCCTTCCAGTCTCTCCTCCAGGCTCTGCTTAGTGCTCTCAAAGTTTACAGAAAAATCTCATAGGTGCCCCATCCATCAGCCTTTTTCCAGGTCTTACCTGCTTGACCCACAGGCAGTCTACTACAAGGTGATGGCTGTCTCCTAGTTCCCCGCCCCCCTCCCTGAACAGCCCTCCTCAGTGTTGTTTAATGGTTCTGAATCCTTTGCTCACACCCCAAATACTGATGTTTCCTTTTTTCCTCTTCTTATTCCTAGTCTCTTGCAGGATGACATCCCCCATTCTTGCACTTTAGTGACAGGACTCAGTTATGCCCTGGATGATTCCTAATCCTACAATCGTAGCTCAGACCTCTTCATATCTCCAGTTGGATCCCTGTCAGGTTCTCCAGACTCAAAATTGTTCAAAATCAAACTCATTTTATCTGCAAAGGTCAAACCATCATTCAGTGACTGTAGGAAGTGAGGTGGTTAGGTAGGTGAAATGAGGTGGGGACAGGGGAAAATGGGAAGTGAGACCTTCAGCTCAGGTCATGATCTCACAGTTTGTGAGTTCAAGCCCCAAATCTGGCTCTGTGCTGACAGTGTGGAGCCTGCTTGGGATTCTCTCTCTCCCTCTCCCTCTCTGTCTGTCCCTCCACCAATGGTGCTCTCTCTCTCTCTCAAAATAAATAAATTAACTTAAAAAAAAAGCTAGGAATTAGTCATCCTCAAATTGTCTTTCTATATGACCATGCATCCTCATATTTACTAAGGCCTCTTTGTTCTACCTAAGGATGAAGACTTCCTCTCTCCTCCTACACCCGTTGTCCTATTTGAAGTTACCATCTGATTGTTGATAACTCTCTCCTGAGTTGGAAGAAGCTCAGATTGACTCAAGTTTCTGCTATCTTTAATCTCACTAGATATGAATTCTAGTTCTTAAATTAACAATCTGAAATTTAGAGACCTTCTCACATTTTGAAGAATCTGAATCATACATTCATTTAATTTCATTTTTATCATGTTCATCATTTATGAAGTTGTCTAAAACTTAGGGCTGTGTGGAGTTTTAAAGAATCATTTAGAAAGACAATCCAAGGGGTTACTCTAGCTTAGCTCTCTAATATAAGAAAAAATAACAATTGAAAAAAGATATATGCATTGTGCCTGTAAAGATTTTAAAGCAAAAACTCTTCAGTGTCTAAGAACTAGTTTTTGTTTGTTTGTTTGTTTTTTCAGCCTTCTGTTCTTATGCCTAGTAAGCTAACAGGATATTCTTCCTGATGTTAACATCCTTTGCATAGTCCTAAGCATTATTTCTTCTATTGTAGAACAGCTTTTTTTTCTTATTTTAACTTTGTAATACATCATTTTTGTTTGTTTGTTTTGTTTTGTACTATGTTGGCTAACTTCAGATATAGGTAGATATCTGTATATATTTGTGCTATAGATAACAATAGAAATTTTAGGATTTTTCCCCCTTACTATAATTTTTAAAAAGTGGGCTGTTCCTCAGTTCAGATCTCATTTTCCTCTGAACAACAGTGATGCTTTCAGTGTCCTTTCTCTTTTCTCTTTATTTAGTAGGTGGAGAGAAATTTCTGCACATTTATAGAGGCAATAATTCAAGCATTTGTGCAAATTTTCTTCAAAGACTACTCTTCACATTTAACCCTCTGCTATATTCTTACTTCTGTATCTCACAATCAGAAGAAATGAATAAGATGAAGTAAATTGTCTGAGCAATCAGAAGTCGTTCCTCAAGCAATCTATCCGAGTATCATTTGTGAGTCGTCTACACCAATGACAATTCTTCTCCTTGCTCACAGTGCCGTGTAAATTATGCATGCAATTTCCTGACAACTTGTCAGTCACCTTGCTTTTATTCCAGAGGAATCCAAGCAGTTATGGCACTTTAAGGTGAGGAATAAGGAATGCAGGGCTATAGGATAGTTTTGTCTTTTTTTTCCTGTTCAGGCTTCCCTGATAGCCCTTTGCTAAGGCAGTACTGACAAATCTTGCAGTTGTCACCTTCTGGTTTACTAGGGGAACCCTGCCTTGGGGGTTCCCTGAAAACTTCACACATCTCACAGGAAATATTAAAAAGTAGGGGCGCCTGGGTGGCTGGGTCAGTTGAGCATCTAATTCTTGGTTTTGGCTCAGGTCATGGTCTCAAGGCTTTGTGGATTCCAGCCCCTTTGGGCTCTGCCCTGACAGAGTGGAGCCTCTTCTCTCCCTTTCTCTCTCTCTGCCCTTCCCCCACTTGTGCTGTGTTTGTCTCTCTCTCACAATAAATAAATAAACTTTAATATAAGAACCAGCCAGTATGTGGAAAGATATAAGAAAGTCAAGATTGGGAACTTGGGATTTTGGTTTCTTTTATTTGCTAGGATTGTTGACGGTTATATTTTGAAGGTAAAGAGGTAGGTGAGAGTCATCTGCATATTTGACCAAAAAAGGAAAGTTATTAGGGCATAATTGAAACACATGGCACTTAGAGTTACTTGAAAAGCATTTGGACCTATATTTTGAGTTTTCATTATTTTTTTAAAGCAAATTAATTGGAATCTGAATTCAAGTTCCCATGCACACACACTTACATACACACACACACAGTCACACACACTCACATACACACACACAGTGGCATGCTGGAGATGGTTGGCATTGCCTTGAAATAGTCATTTTGTACACCTCTCCCCATCTCCAGTTCAGTGACTTGAGGTTAATAGCTTGAAATTGACTATGGTGGCATACTTAGGCTGCAGAAATTGACAAATGCTGCAAATCAGGGGTTTTTTGTTTGTTTCTTTTTATTTTTCCAAAGTGCTAGTGGTTAAACATTGAACAGCACATCACTGCCATAACAGGGCATGCTTTCCTCAAATTTCCATGACCGCTGCAGGACGTTTCACATCTGTCTAAAATATCATTGCAGAGTCATTCAATGAAGGTTTAATTTCAATATAGCTTTATTCCCAACTTTTGTCCCAGAGGGTGGCAGCATGGTGCAATAAAAAGTACCTGGGGCTTTGTATTAGAAGGTGTTGTTAATCCCTGCCCTATCGCTTTGCCTCTTTGACTTTAGAAAAGCTCACTGAGCCAAAAATTCTTCCTCTTAAAGTGGGGATAGTAATACTACTATGGAGACTGAATGATAGGTAGAGTATGTGGCGGAGTCAAATTGAGTCAATGGGAGCCCTCCCTCCCCAGTATCATGGACTAATGGGGTTTGATATTAAAGGGTCCTCAAGAAATATTTACCTTCTAATCTCATGAAACCAAAATCTATGAGGTGAATGAGATCTTGGGAAAAGTTTAGTATCTTTATTTCACAGATAAGGTCATTGATATAAGTGTGTAATCCAAAGCAGATCTCTCGAATTCTAATAAAGTTCAGTAGAACTTTCTCTACTCTTCTACGGCACCGCCTCTAGGTACATCATGTAACTATTTCTTCTGTCTTTTCCCTCTTGTCCACCCTTTCTTCATTCTTTATGTCTTCCTTTTCCTTATTTCTCAGTTCAGTATAATTTTATTTTGATTTTACTAAGTTGCTCTGGTGCTTTGAGAAAGGTAGATTACTTGACTAAAATTTAGATCCTCTGCAAAAGCTTATCTTACTTGAATGGTGAAACCTATAAATGTCAGGTGAATTAAAGAGGTGTGAGTAGATCAGGTGACCCATGGAGGGTGACCCATGGGGGGAAAAAAAGCTATTTAGTAGGAAGAACAAGAAGGAAAATGCTATTTCCTGAGAGCTTATTATGTGCCATATTTTGTTCTAGCAATTTCATGATCGCACTTACTTTTAGATGTTATGCTATTTTTACCAATAAGGAAATTAAGTTTTTGTGGCCTTAAGGTATCTTGCCCAAACTCATACAATCAATTCATGGTGCAGTTATGACTCAAAACCAAGGTGGGCATCCACTGCCCTTTGTTCCCATGCTAAATTAGTCGAGTCAGAGTTGATAGTTCCCTCTCTATTCGTTTTCCTTCATGATTTGAAATTGGGCTTTATAAGTAATATGTTTTGTTGAGTTCAGCCCATTTAAATAGACATGTTTCAGGCCATGTTTTAAAATTTCTG
Organism: Neofelis nebulosa; assembly: GCF_028018385.1. Taxonomy (NCBI): domain Eukaryota; kingdom Metazoa; phylum Chordata; class Mammalia; order Carnivora; family Felidae; genus Neofelis; species Neofelis nebulosa. Next base: position 86,660,503 of record NC_080785.1, read on the forward strand.
GAAACCTATTTAGTTTCTACTTCCAAGTAATGTTTACATTTTAAAAGATTGTACAAACCATCCAAATTTCTAAGACAATAAGTATTACTTCAGGTAATACATGCAAATTTACACAGTGTATTCTACTGAATTTTGGTTTTGTTACAAGATGAGAGTCAAAATCAGGAAGAATTCTGAAGGTGATAGAGAAGTGCCATTTAAAAGGAGTAACCTAAAAGGCAGAGGAAGGAGAAGTGGAAGATATGGACGACATAGTGCACTCACTTCACAATCTTGTCTAGGCTCATCCCAGGCAAAGTTCTTTTTGTAGATCAAGAGGCCCCATAAATGCCCCATTTATGGCCATCTGATGGGGTCCACAAGGTAAAGTAGATGAAGAGTTATAGAAAAGCATGAGCCTCTGGAGGAGATAAAAGATTACAATTCAGCTGGTTTTCAGAAGTCAGAAGTAGGATGATTCATTATGAGATCAGAAATGCAGATTCATAAAGGACAGCTGTCAACAATGGAATCTGTTTATGCCCACTCAGTACAGAAAGTACTTCTATTGCGCTTTGGTCTCTTCAGCCATATGAAGAATATTCTTGTGAGGATTGTTAACACCTCATGAATTGCCTTCAGAAGGCTTAAAACTCACCCAGAAGGATCTTCCCTGTGCCAGGTTTGATCCTGGGACTTGCTTACAGAAAGGAAAAACTAGTGAAAGGGAAAGCGTGTTCTGTTATTTTTTCTACTTCATACACCGAAAGATATTTAAATGTAAGCTTTTGTTTTGATTAGGGACTACTGGACCATGATAGTGTGTTTTACATCGGTGTAATAAGCTCAGAATATGTAATGTCATGAACTGAAAGTCAGTAAAAGAAAAGAATATGATAACAATAAGAACGGAAGCTACCATTACTGTGTTTTATTTACAGCAGTGTCTGATACATGATAAATATTGGTGATGATGAGTAGGAGGATGATGACAATGATGGTGATGGTAGCACTGGTGGTGACAATGATGATGATAATGATGTGATGTAATGGTGGTGTTGATGATGATGATAGTGGTGATGATGGTGTGCCAGGCACTGTGCATTATTTCATTCAATGCCTGAGAACTCTGTGCAACAGAGATCATCACTGTTTTACAGATGAGTAACTTATCTTGTATCACACAGCCAAGAAATGGTGAAGTCAGGGTTGCTAAGGCTCTGTGTGTTCGACAGCATGCTATATTTAAAGGCCATTCTTAAAGCACCTGCTTGGCTGGTTAGTCAAGACTAAAGAAAAACCCAAAGCAGGAATTTTTCTGCTTTTTGCTTTTCTTCTCTTAGAATGGGATAATCACACTTTAACCATTGCCTGTGATAATTATGCATGCATGCACATACATATAACTATCTTTAAGTAGAATAGGATTCTTTTGACAGTGACTAAAAATGCATTAATTTGGAATAAACATTCAAAAACATATCAGTTGTTTTTGATGAAAATTGTTATGTAGCCTATGAGGCAGGGAGAGAGAAGTTCCAGAGATCTGGACTCTGCAAACATTAAGTGTAACTGCCAATGCAAAAGTAATCTACACACACATCCAGTGGTCAACAGAGTAACACACCAATCATTTAGTCCACACTCACAAAAACCATCAATGGTAGAATCTTTTCCTATTATGATCAACAATTTATATAATTGCAAAAAAGAAGAAGAGAATTTTCTTGAGGTTGTTTGTCTATAGTTTGCAGAATATGACAACCACAATTCTCATGCAGATTTTTTTCCCACTGACAAATAACATCTACTGTTTATTTGGTTTTGATTTCACATACACATCATACCATATCTGCACTAATTGTGCACTTAACTAACAAGAATGACGCATAGTTAAATGAAATTTTATTTGCTAGTAAATATACCTCAAAAAGGTAAGGAAATGTTCCATGGAAATATTGAAAATATTTATTTTGAAAAAAAAGGAGACAGTAGTTTGTACAAAAATCAGGCATCATGGATTTTTAAGAAGAATTAATATTTAGCTTATTGCTAAAATAAAAATGCTGGCTTTTTAAAAAATGTGTAATTTCTACTTTCTGCCTGACAGGAAGCCATCCACAATGTCTCAAGAGACCATACATTACAGATCTAATAATAAAGCAATATATGGAGTTCATGATTAGTTAAATAGTAGCTGGTACATCTTCCTAATTTTATCAAATCACTTGTAGCCTGTAAACTGGACTGAAAGCTATAAAACCACATTTAATAATACACAGAGTCAGTAATGCTTTTTCACCCCTAAATATCTCTGGATGAGATGGAAAACTCATATGGGGATAAACTGAAAATTTGCTTCTCACTTGTTAATAACAGCAACAATAATGATAATAAAACATAATAATTAACATGGAGTGTCTAATTGTTTTAGGTATGGTACTAAATACTTAACATGAGTTCTCGTTTAAGCTGCAAATAAAACTATGAGATAGATCAGCAAACTGAGGCACATAGACACTAAATGACTTGCCTTTGGTCACCCTGTCTTGAAAGTGGCAGATAAAGGCTTTATATTTTTTGTAAGTTTATTTATTTATTTTGAAAGAGAAAGGGAGGGAGGGAGTGAGAGAGGGAGAGAGAGAATCCCAAGCAGGCACCACACTGTCAGTGCAGAGCCTGACTCGCAGCTTGATCGCACAAACCATGAGATCGCAACCTGAGCCGAAAGCAAGAGTTGGACACTCAACCAACTGAGCCACCCAGGCACTCTGAGAAAGGCTTTAAACCCAGAGACAGAGTCCAACTCCTGAAACTGAGCCTTTAGTATGCAAAGGGATAGAAAGCAAAAGAGTAATAACATTACTGACTGATTTAATCCACTGCTGAATTTTGGGTTCCAGATGTTTAGGGAATAAGATATGGTGTGATATTAATCATGTAGCAGAGACTGACTTGGGTCCTAATCCAGAAATTTATTAATTTTCTGACCTTTGGTGAATTATTTAATGCCTCCAGCCTTCACTTTCCTCAGTAGTTAAGTGATGATAATAGCACCTCATGGAATTATTGTGACAGTGTAAAAAGCCAAATCCCCTAGCATAAATATGAGAGTTTGATATTAGTATTATTTCTGGTTCTGCTGTTGTAATATCAATATGCCTTAAATATAAACTACGCTAGGGAAGGGGTGAATTCATGTGCCCAATTGTACCAGGGAATCCTTGAAGAATAAAATGAAGACAGAAAAAGGAAGGGAAGATTATACCAGAAAGGGGAATCAAAGGCACAGACCTAAGAAAGACCTTGATGTGAGAGAGAGATGGTAAATGCATTTAGCCTCACAGGACCAAAGGTTTCACATAAGATAAGGTAGGAATGAGATGGGCTATTGTATATAATTTTGTTTCATGACTCAAAATAAACAGTCATCATATTTGATTCTGATAAGTGTTCTCAACTTTTTTTGTAAAAATCCCTTATTTAAGTGTAAAAGAAGCAGAAGGCTTTCATTTGGCTTAATAATGATCCTGAGAATATTAACTCTCTGTGTAACTATCCTTATATGTCTAATCACCTGGGACCGTTGTTAAAAATTCAAATCCCTGACCTTCTCTAGATTTGGGGTAGAACCCAGGATTCTATGCATTTACTATCACCTGCAAGTAATTTTTATCATTAGGAAAGTTTCGGAAACAAGGCTGTAATCCACCCTCCACATCACTGGCAAAATAATCTTTATAAAACAAATAATTTACCAGCCAAGGATTCTTACATAGCTTGCCACTGGGTCTCAGATGAAGCACAGATACTTGGGGGGAGCATTCAAGATCATACACAACCTGTTCTGATCTACTTTTAAAACCACTCTCCTCTGCCCCTGTTTTCCAGCCATACCACACTGCACACAGGTCTCTGTTCATGCTTTTTGTGTCCTGTGGCCTGAATTCCCCCACATCTGCTTTCTTACCTAGAAAAATGACACATGCTTAAAAGCTGAGTTCAAATGTCACCTGTTCTATTGTAACCATCCCACATCCCATTAAGGAACCCCCGCCCCTGCCTTTCTGACTTTCCATAGCATTTTGCACTGACATTTCTTGTATGTCAGTGGTACACATTATCAGTTTCGGAAAGGGTTCAGACTCTGTTTTATTTACCTTCTACCTCTCACTGCTCAGAATACTGCTTAACACAAAGGAAGTGCTCAATAAACATTGGTTGATAACTGAATGCATGAGTGAAGATTCATTTCACACTCTGTATTTTAGTTTGTTCCTTGAGTAATGGAAGACCTGTTAGAAAGACAACTGGGGCTTTTGCCAAATTATTTTCATCTTTTTTTTTTTGAAGTGGCCTGTCATTGGTGAACTTTAATAAGCCTTTTAAAATTAAGATCCTTTGATTTTTAATAACAAAAAATATGCAGTCTAGAGTCCATTTTACACTGTGCCTCTTTGTTAGAATAGCATGGAGCTTCAAAGTTGCCATACACTGGAGTGTGAGTTAAAGCCCATGCATTATCTGACATAATAGGAGATGCCTTTCCTGCTCTCTCTCTTATGTGGACATTTTGCACATTCAGGGAAAGTGATACCGTGGCTAAAAAAGAAAAGCCAGAGGGTGAGGTGGAGGGAAAAAAAAGGGCAAATGCAAAATGAAGACACCCAATGCTGGAAAGGAAAAATAAAGGTTAAAGAACAGCTAGTTTTCTTCGCAGAGACTGTAAAATGAAATCCTTTATGTTTTTATCCTACAAAATTTTAGGTCTTCCTAAATTTGCCTAAGCTAACTTACTTTTCTGAGGGAAGATCTTTTTTTATTGTCCCATGTTTTGGTGCCAATTTTTGTAGCACATACTAAAGCTAAATTTGCAGCCGGTTAGCATATAATTTATTTTAAAAGCTTAAATAGGATCTTTTCCATGCAAGGTAAAGCTTTTAAAATACAAAACAAGCAAGAACAGTGAATAGCTGTTACTCATTCCATGTCTACCCTTGAGTGGTGTTTATGGAGGGAACTGGGTGTATTTCAGCTGGAGTGCCTGGTCTCAGCGGTAAATGCAACGCTCTCCTGACATCACTCTCAAGAGAATGAGAGGCTGTTTGTGTAAGAGTTTGAAATGTTATCTTTTGAGGCAGGACTAATGCGATTCTATGTCAGCTCTCCTCTTATTTTTCTCTTTGGTGGAGTCACCAATGTCACCATGTTCTCGAAATTAAGAATCCATGCACGAAACACCAAAGGCCAAATAAGAGATTCTTCTTCTGATACTTGTTCTCACCAAACTTGTTGATCTCCTTCTAATTACTTGTCATTTGGCTTCATAAAGTACTTTTTATCTTGAATTCTCAAAATAGTTTGTGGAGATTATCTTGTTTTTCTTCGCAGTGTTTCTAAGAGCAGAATGCATTTCATTCCTATTTAATGGCAGAGATGAAAGAGATTCTGTGCATTGGATTTCAGAAACTTTGCAGCAAGAAATGAGGTGGTAGCAAATTTACTCATTAAGATCTAAGTCTGCAGACTATAAATTTATCTTCAACACTGTACGAGGTTAGCACACCTTTTTTCCAGTTGCTTTGGTACCTGGTGCCCTGAGTGGTGTATCTTCCTGGACATCCTTCTGTGCCAGGCTTGCTTGATTGGCGGGGAGGGGAGCTGCTACATTTTTTGCATTTATTTTCTATTTTAAGACAGAGACACTGAAACAGAGAAGGGAAAAGTTATTTGTTTAAGAGCAAAAAATTACTCATTAAATCTAATTCTACAATAGGAAACTATTGATTTCTATCCATGCTATGTACATTGGTTTTTGTCACTTATTTTTCTTTTCTTCTCCTCTTCTGCCTCCTCCTCCTCATTATTATTATTATTACTATTATTACTATTGTTATTACTATTATTATTATTATTGGTTTTCTTTGTGGTCCTTTACTTTGAGATAAGTTGAACTAGATGTCAAAGAAAAGGCCAATTAGAAAAGGTGTGTAAATAGTAAAATGACTGATTCTTTGACCCTTGAAAGAAAAAGAAAGTCATGCAAACAAGTTTAAAAGAATTGTTCAGTTGGATGATTCTGAAACTATGCAGCCTTGTTATTAACGCTGAAAACTTTAATTACATTTCATTATACTATATTAGCTTCTCTTAATTGCTGAAAGGGGACTATGAAAGCAAAAACAAAAATGCCTAATCTCTAGAAGCTAGATTTTCCTCCGCTGCTTTGTAATGTAAATGTGCCTGTGTGTATATTAAAATTCACACACTCCATCCATCTCTCTGGCTTTTAACGGAGGGGTCACCTGACTTCACCTAGAGCCGCCCCCTCCCTTTCGCAGAGGAAACCCAAAAGTGAGAGACAGGCGCTTACAGAACACAGGTTCTCATGCTGGGAGATGTAAATGACCCCGACTGAACGGAATCCAGTGAGGTTGCTGGTGGGGGTTGGGGAAAGAGAAACGGAGGGAGAGTGCAAAAGCGACTGAGGGGAGAGAGAGAGGGAGGGAGAGAGGGAGAGCGGGAGGGAGGGTGGGAGGGAGGGAGGGAATGAGAGAGAGAGAGAGAGAGAGAGAGAGGGAGAGAGAGAGAGAGAGAAGTGCTGCATGCTTCATCTTTGAGAGGAGGGGAAAACAAAAGACCTCAGCGGCAGTTTTGTTGCTGTGTCTGGCTTAAAGAGGAAAATTCTGGACATCCATGCTGAAAAAATCAAAGCTCAGCTGAGACTACTTCTATCAAGAAAATTACATTATCTGAGAATGGGTTGGATCAGTACAGGTGGTTTGAGAAGACACTGACTGAGGACCATGGAAAGGTGGGAGAGGACGTGCGGCTTCTCTGCTTCCTTTGAACAGAGCTCTAGGTTAGTAAGCTGAAACTGCCCCGGTCTGGCTTAAATATCTATATGTGTCTGTGTGTGTGTTTTCTATTTATAACCTCCAAACCTTCCTGCTCCCCAACCCCTGGGTAGGCAGTGCCATATTTCACCAGATGTGAACCTAAACTTGATTTGACTCTCACTACATTACCAAATGCCTCTCCTTTGCTTGCGGAGCTTTTGTTCAATACAGCCAGCGGAGAGCCGTCATGATGTCTCCTCTGAGTCAGAATGTGTGTTTGAGCCCTTAGATTGTCAGGTGGCTGTTTGGAGAATAGTTAGCATTTTGCTCCAGAAGGCTGCAAATGCATGATTAGGTTATTGTGAGATGTAAACAGCAAATATCTGCTGACTTGGCGTTTCTTGTAATATCAGAGTAATTCAGAGATATCTGACTGAATTTGCCTTATCTGAATTTTCCACATAATTGAGTTCAAATATAATAAGTTTGAAATGGCACCCTACCAACAAAGGCACACACCAGGTATTCTTATGGCAGAGAATGTTTTACCTCCCACTGGAGCCAAAGCTTTAAAATGTATTTCACTGGGACCTGGTTTGAGGAAAGACTACAATATGTCATCATTAAAATACATGCCAAGGCGTTTTTTGTAAGTGGGTATAGATGTGTGTAAAACAAACACATAATTTCTCTTGTTTCTTGCTGTGCAGATAGAGTGTCTTTTGTTCCAGCATGTGTATTTTCCTGTGTTTTTACAAAGAAAGCATTGCCTGTGCGTTCTGTGATAGGAGACTTGCATACCAGTTTGCCATTGTGCACTCAAGAATCAGCTCTATTCGGAAGTAAACTGCCCAGAGGTATTAGTCAAGAAGCTGGAGGAGGGTGGGGAGTGGGGGGAGAGGTGGTTTTTTTCTTCCTCCCCCCCCTTTTTTTTAAACTATCAGCCCGAAGTGTCTAATTCACATGATTTTTAGAGGAAATGGGGAAAGGCATTTAGTTTTGAATTGGATGCAGATCTGTGCCGTGCAATTGCCAAAGACTACATCAGGAAGATGCTCAAAGGAGAGGGAATCAGATTCGTAATGGACTCTCTAAGAAAATGTTCTGTGAGGGTGACTGGCTGGGTCCCTTTTGACCAAATTAAGATGCGCTCTGGCAGTGCACTAGCAGCTGTGAGCTGACATTTTCTTGTGAACCTAGTGAAAAATGGCTCCATATCTCTCCTCCCAGTCCTGAGGAGATGGTCTCTTCGAGTTGTTGAGCCTTCCTCCAATGTGATTTGCTCCTATGGCTGTTTTCTAATAGGGACGGACAGGCTCTTGGTTCCTTTCAGTTCACCTGCCTTTTTAGATCTCGGCTTGAATGGGGAGTGGGTGGTGACGGTGTTACTTGAGTACAAACTACCCAGAAAGGCTGACAGAAGATATTTTCTTGGCAGTCACATTTCCATTTTTAAAAACATAGGTTATATTTCTTTGGACACAATATAAAGCACTTTTTGTTGTTGTTAAGTGGGCTAGTAAACAATTTCTCCAAGGAAAGACGCACGCATGTGTGACACTTCACATTTGGACTTTCCACATGGGAAGTGACAGGTAAAAACATAGGGATACTTGCCCATCAGCCATCTCTGAAAAGATAAAGCTGCCCTCGTTTCTTACCATTTTTCCCCCGTTTTTGAATCGTGACTTGGGCAAGGAGAAGGATCATGTCCCAGAGTTAGAATGCACGGAGGTAATATACTACGGTCCTGTACTAGTCATGTGCTTATTAAGGAATTCCTGTGCTGAGCAGGGAGTGGAGGTGATACAGAGCTACACCACTCCTTTATTGAGGCTTTGGTTTGTGAACCAACCAGCAGAGGCAGGATGCACTTTAGCAGAGACCTGTATGTTTGAGGAACTGGTTAAGTGAATGTTTCGTTTGGGGGTGTGTGAAATTGGTTGTTCTCTGTTATACAACATTCTAAGAGGATCGTGTGAGTGTAGAGTGGATTCAGGAGGAAGGGGTTGTTGGGCTTCTCACATTTTAGGTAAGAAGTACAGCACTATCCACTAGAGAGGACAACATGAGAATGCACAACAGTACAAGAGTGTGTGCACTGTGCAGAAACAGTAGTTCTTTACATTGCATGGTAGTTCCCGAATTATAGGAATTTGGGAAAAAAACCTCAAGAACCCCTGGAAAATGGCATGCAGTCACCTCTATATTATGACAAAGTAAGACTTCTAGCACAATAATTTTAACTGCATTATGGGAACAGTTCCGTAAGTGCTTTCGGTATTCTACCACTTGTACCACTGAAGGATATATCTTAAGGGTTTGCATCTTGGACACTTACATAGGATAGGGATTACAACGCAGATTTTCTTGGAGTTTGTTTGGAATATTTTTGATAGAATTTATCAGGGCCAATGGGCTGTGCCTCTTTAGTAGAACAACAGGAGTGAAACTTTAACACTGCATGCAGATCTAATTACTGCTTTTATACATGTGGACAATTTGACTATGGTACGTAGTGTGCTTTGGGGAAATTGATGCACTTGTAGTCGAATAGTAAAGGAAACAATACATAATACAATGAAAACATGGATGTCAACATTAGTGGGAAGGTTAGTAGGGTCTCTGTAAATATTGTTAATGACTACAGGTGAGGGCATTTTACCCACAGAAATTTCAGATGCCTAGAACCAGAGGACCATGTTTGTAAAACTAAGGGCATGGCTTACCAGCTATTATAGAAGCTGGGTGGCACTAATATGTAAACCAGATAATATGTACATACAAAAGAATCATGAACCCTGGGAACTTCCCACCAATGGAATTTTGTTTTAAAAGCAGAGAAACAGCTTTAACATAGAAGCAGTTCACAGACCAGCAGCCATCAAGGGAGAACTGAGAAAATCTAGGACTAGTATGAAATTTTCGTAATGAGGCGCATGTGATGCCTAAGTGACCCTCAGGATACCAGTAAGTTCTTAATGAGGGCTAAAACAGAAAAGTCCACATGTTGAAATAAATTTCAGTATGTCTACATTCTTATAACTTCAAGTTTGGAAAATAGAAAATTTCCTGACAGTAAAATTAGTTGTTCATATTGTTCCTGTGGAATAGATAGGAAAAGTTGAAATAAAGCAATTAAATTTCTGAAAAAAATATTTTACCCTAGCTGAATTATTCTTGGATTGTTTTTGAACAGAAAACTTCTAACTTTCTGAAAATATCTTAAGTAGTAAAGGCCTCCTTTGTAAGGTCCATTTTCTCTATTACTTTTAGAACTCTACTACCATAAATTCCATTTTCAATTTTTTAAAAAATGTTTATTTATTTATTTTGAGAGAGAGAGAGAAAGAGAGAGCAAGTGAGGAAGGGGCAGAGAGAGAAGGGGAGAGGATCCCCTTGACACAGGGCTCAGACTCACAAACCATGAGATTGTGACCTGAACTGAGATCAAGAGTCAGATGCTAAACCAACTGAGCCACCCAGGTACCCCAAGTCTCTGAGTTTAAAATGCTTTAATTTTCTGTTCAGTTTAGGTACATTTCTCTTCTAAGTCTGTCATATCTTCAGCTTTTACTCTAACTCACACAGCATGTGGCAATCTCACTTCTAAGACCTCAATTGCTTAGTCTGAAGATGGCAGATGTTTAATATATGACTAAAAAAATAAAAATGTATTACTATTTGATTGCATTAGGTAATACCCTAAAAAAGGTTAGAACTTTCTTATGGTGGGAATTCTCAGTCCAAGTGATTCACAGATTCCAGAGGTTAAAGCAGATACTGTATAACTCAAGCATATTAAGAGTCATAAAATACATTAAATATACAATATGGGGGTTAGTTCTTTTTCTAGTGCTTATCACAAGGACAGATTTCTGTCAAATAATATCTCTGTCAAAGAGTGTGTTTTCCGGGAGCAGTGCATCATTCTGTTTCCTCTCATAGATCCCCTGCCCAGTCTCCCAAATTACACAAAAAATATATCTAATTCAATGAAAGTGATAATGATAAAAAAAAAGTCACGGTCAAGGTGTTTGCAAATTTAATGTTTACTCCGAAACAATAATGTCAGAATAGCATTTTTTCCCTTTAAATCAGTAAAGCAAATCAAACTTTGGAGTCTTTAAGAAAACTCACAATGACGTGTATTATGAAATACGAGGCTCATTTCCAGGCAGTCAGCCAATGGGGAAGAAGAAGCAAGCTTAATTGATGACTCTAATTGAAGCATTGCAGGTCAGGAAGTTCCCATATTAATAGGACCCCAGCTGAGATTCCAGAACCAACTGTTCCACTTGCTCACCTTTCTCTTCTCCCTGGGGCTAAGGCTGGGAGAATAATACGTTAAATGAAAAAAGATCACCTTTGCTATAAGACCATCTCGGAGATGGACCAATCCTACAAGCAGCTCAGGTATTTTTAATATGCTCTCAGCCTGAAGTTTCTATGACTTTTTCTACCTAGCAACAGATTCCAAGTGACTCTGGAAGCCACTCAAAGTTTTGTTGAAGTCAGGGGTCTTGCCAAGCACTGCCTGCAAAGGCACAAACCCCACCCAATAAGAAAGGCAGAAGAGATGAGAGCCTTCTCTCCCATAGTAGAGAACTTTTACTCAGATGGCCGCAAGAGACCAAATGCCAAGATAGAGCATTGCTGGCCAAGTGTTGAAGGATTCACAATCTTGGATTCAGACGACTTTTTAAAGAATAGTCTTTCTTTTAGTTCTTAGAAAGCTTGATGTATATTTTCATCACAGGGCCTTAACACATGCAAGAATATCATTTAGTTTTCTTAATTTCTTAATTTCTTAATTTCTTTCAGTTCTTAGAAAGCTTGATGTATATTTTCATCACAGGGCCTTAACACATGCCAGAATATCATTCTGTCCTTTTTATTTTTTAATGTTTATTTATTTATTTTGAGAGAGAGGGAGAGAGTGAGCGAGGGAGGGGGGGGGGCGGAGAAAGAATCCCAAGCAGACTCTGTGATGTCAGCACAGAGCCCAAAGTGGGGCTCTATCTCAGGAATCCTAAGATCATGACATGACCCAAAATCAAGAGTCGGATGCTTAACCGACTGAGCCACTCAGGCGCCCCACTCTTCTGTCCCTTTTTATTTGCTCCTCCATTTAAATGGTTCTATAAAATATGCTCCGGGCTTTTTCTTTAATATACTAACTACTTTTTTAAAACAAAATTGTTAGGTTTACACTAGTGTTATTATTTGACTAATGTCTCGGCCAGGAGGCAGGACCTTCTAAAGTTCATTCTGCTCACAATAGAATCCCTAGGCCCTCAGATCATGTTAATCCATATAAGGTGTGCACTAAACATTTGTTAAATGATTGATTGATGGAATAAATGAATACTAATGCACCAATACTACTGGAAAGTCATAGTGTGTCTGCTTTGGCTCAGCAAACTACAATTCTCTTAACTGGGTTAGCTGGTTTAGGCACCTGCTAGGTCTGCACTAGAGTATTCTCAGGGTCTCCTTTTTGTCAGTATTTTCCATCTGAGAAAGAATGTTTGAGTGCCTGCTATTGTGATGTTTCAAAAGGAACTTTGCTATCCACATCAAAATATTCATATGGCTAGTCTTAGACAAAATTGTGCTTTGTCTTTTCCTCTCTGTTTCTCCCTGTAAAGCATCTCTTTCTTCTAAATCTAGTCTCTCCTGCTCTTACCTTCCTTAGTTCTTTGTATCCAGGACCTTCTGGGTCTCATCTGACAGTGGCTCTACCTTGCTAACTCAGCTGCTAATTAGCTTGTGAACCCTGAAAGCTCACCTATGGTATAAACTCTTCTAGTAGTATTTTAATTTTCAACAAAGCTGTCACTGACTGATTAGGCTCTGCTTATTACTATGAGGTATTGTAAGGAAGCATATAGTATGATGCTTGCCTTTAGGGAGCTTACTTTTCAGTTGTGGGGCTAAGACTTACCAGAAACAATTGGCAACTGCTCTAAGTCTGTAATCAAGAACTGTATTTGTGCAAATTTTAATAACACTGGAACATAAAAGGAAGGATTTGTAGAAGAAGTAGGACTTCACATGGACCATGACTGATAGGTAATACCTAAATTATCAGAGAGGAAGGAAAAGAAAATATTAACATTTTAAGAAAAACATGGATAAACATGTTCAACAAGATTTAGCTCAAGGTTTGTTAAAGACCCTATATAGGATACTCTATATTTAACTTCCCAAGTATAAAGGGCAAAATTACCTCTTTTTTAAAACAATTCATCAAACTTTCATTCATTCAAGCCATAAACCTTGAGATCCTGAGAATTAGAACTTACACTAGAATTTACTTCTCCTTATGCCTTGAAGTGGTCTGTTTATCTCAGCATTTAAAACTAATCTCAAAGAAGTTTTCTGTCAGAGGTGCTTTTAAAGATTCTTTTAGCAATATTGATCCCTCTAATTGAGGTTTATTGAAAGTGCTCAGTATAGCTCTCTTGTGGTTCATGTCCTATAAATACATCATCATTTTAATGATATATAGTAGAGTTTTCATTTCATTGCAGTCAGCCTAACACCTTGTAGAAACCTTACATTCACACCAGGCCATGAGGAGGAAGAAATGTTCTTTTCCTCTGATCCTCTATTGAACTTAAACCACAGACCTGAGTAAGAATCATTTTCAAGTATGTTCTTACTAGTATAAACCTTGTTCATCTCTGTATGTCCAGTTTGAAGGTTCCCTGTGGAAAATTCTAAAAAAAAAAAAAGAAAAAAAAATGAACATAGCTAAGAAGGTAGAAGGTAGAAAATATCAAGCTGCATGTGGATGAAAAATAATGAGAGAATTTAAATTAAGTGATTTTGTAGGTAAGGCAAGTATCCTATAACTAGTCTTCTCATGAAATTATTGATATAAAGTTTCCATTTTATTTTATTTTTTTACTTTTTATTTAAAAAAATTAAAGTAGGCTCCATGCCCATTGTGGAACCCAACTCAGGGCTTGAACCCACAATTCTGAGATCAAGACCTGAGCTCAGATGAAGAGTCAGATGCTTAACGAACCCAGTTTCCATTTTAATGGTTGGGTTTTAGGTTAGGTCCAAGAGTTGCTAAATCCTATGAAAAAATAGTAGGTTTATTTTTTGGATCTTTCTTGTTTAGATGAAGATAGTTTAGGGTAATTCAGGGTGTGTGTCTGGTTAAAGACTGGGGTCCCTCTAATGAGCCCCTGCCACCTAATGCTATAACAATGCTTCATGAGTAAGACTGCACACACATCCGTTAGGGGCCCTCACTGCTATGAAAGGAAGAAAGAGAGAATATAAATCATCCCTGTGATATATCATAGGCAGCCCCTTCTACACATTAATATGCATTACTCTTTCAATATATGCTGGGTTCAAGGGACATGTAGAAAAATAAAATTTTTCACTTTTTTTTAAGAAAAAATGCAGAGAAGCTGGAATTGGCTAGTAGTAAATTATATTCTCCTCTGTGTGGATCACCAAGTTACACTAACTCATTCCCATTGTACATGCAAGTCTTCATATGGTGCTGCATATGGTTAACTTTTATTTCCTAATATGCAGATATGCAGTTGCCATTCTGGAAATCATATGTCTTTTATTATTTGTACATTAGAGTTTAAGAAAATCCATGGCTAGTTCCATTTGTCTAAGTAAGGGGACAAAGAAATTGGTATTAAACTATTACTATGTCTATTAATAGTTCATATCCCCAAACTTGAGAGACACATTTAACTATGACTGGTAACTACTGGCAGACCTTTGATGAAGTTATCAACTGTTCATTTCCCATGCTTCCTTCTCTTCAGATTATAGACTTCTCTGTCTGGATTTGCCTGAATTAAGGCCTACCATTGAAGTCTTGATTTCTCTCATACAGTCTCAACAACCATTAAAGCCAAATGTACCGAACCATACCATGTTACTTAATGCCTATGAGTATCTGCACATTTTTCCCCACTGTCTGGAATGTTCTCCTCTAAGTGAAAGCTAGTTATCGACACAGGTCTTCTATGCAACATTTTCTGATCACTGCTTCCCAGATCCTGAGAAAAGTCTGTCATTCTCCATAACTCCCGCCCCCCCCCCCCCCACACACATACATTCTGCTTTTCTATTTATAATTCTGTGTCTCTCACTAGAATATACGACTTCAAAACAGAGTTTTCTTAAAAAATTATCTTCCACTGTCTATTGTCTAATAAAGGACATAACACATAATTAATATATGTTAATTGTGACTTGAAGAAGCTGATGCTCCTCTTGTCCACATTGTGGAAGGAAGATTGTATTGTGTGTTTATGAAATTAAATGGTTCGAAATCTCCATTTAAACAAAAATTTTTAATGTTTATCTTTGAGAAAGAGAGAGACAAAGTGTGAGCGGGGGGGGGAGGGGCAAAGAGAGAGAGAGGGAGACACAGAATCTGAAGCAGGCTCCAGGCTCTGTGCTGTCAGCACAGAGGCGGAGCTCGAACTCAGGGACTGCGAGATCATGACCTGAGCTGAAATCAAGAGTCAGACACTTAACTAACTGAGCCACCCAGGTGCTCTGAAATCTCCATTAAAAAAAAAATCAATTGCCTTTATAGTCTCAGTTTTACTAAAGCTGAAAATTAATGTTTATCATACTAAAAAATCACTACATATTTCCTCAAAGAAATTGTGAAGTTTAATCGTCAAATGTGAGCAATGAAAGGTAGAATTAAAAGAAATTGGGCTAAATGATTTTATACATGAAAAATTAACTCTGGATAGAGTCCATGAATCATGTTAGTCTTCTTGTCCAAAATGATGTGGAGACCTCTCCATCTGTGTTCCTTTATATCCATCCACTATTGCAATGGAGAGGTAAGGAGAGATGTCTTAAATTTTCGTCAAGCTTTGCTGCTCCAGGATGGTCCATAGACCATCTGCATCAGCATCACTTGGGACTTTGCTAGAAAGCAGAATCCCAGGCCCCACCCCGACCTACAGAATCAGAATCTGCATATTTTACCAAGACCCCAGATGGTTTAATTTCACATTAATGTTTGAAAACTATTGTAGAGAACCCTTTTATGAAGTTTTAGTCAATTTTGAAGCCTACAGCTAGTAGACTAGTAACTCAGAGACAAATTGTGAATATGAAAGGTTATTTCTTTTCTCAAGTTATAGAATGGAAGCAATTCTGCCTCCAAGTTGCCCATCTCTACATGTCTTGGGAAAGAGAGGGAAATGAACCTTACTAGAAGCTAAAATCCTTCTTCTTCTTTCCAAACCAGTTTCTATTTTGTACACTGGGGAGCAATGAAGTGTAGCAGGAGAAACTAGAATTGAGTTTGGCCTCTGGCACATATTAGCTTATAAAGGTGGACAGATTCCTTAGGCCTTTTAACTTCATTTCCTCTTCTGTAAAATGGCAATTATAATACTTCTTGGCAAGGTTGCTTTGACATTAGGGATGAGGATAAGAAATTATGTCCTTGTAGCATTCTTGACACATAGTAGGCATTCAACAAAAAGGAACTCTAGCTAGCATTGCCTGACCCCAGTTTCCTTGTGGATTCTTGGTGAAAGCAGAGATATAATTCCTTCTATTCCCATCTTGTAAGTGTTTGCCTCAGGACCTCTTGGAAGTGGGCACTAAGGATAATTGGTTTGACTTCCTGCTACCTGATTTCAAAAGGATAAGCTAAAGCTTCTCTCTCACACACTTGCATATTGGAATAAAATGCCTCTGGAGATACAAAACAAAAGAAGAAGCTCATATTCCTGGTATCATTTTTCTTCCTTTAATAAATGAAAATGTAGGCCACTTCCCAATAAGATTGTCAAAGAAGGTTAGTGTCCGAATTTACTAGGGAAAGTAGGCATCTCATTTGCTAGGACAGAGAAAGAATTTAGTGTGGGAACAGGTGACTTAAAACCCATTTGCAGTCTTCTAATTCTAAGAACTACCATTACATGATGATTCTTTTTAATCTCAGTGGAAATTTTAATACTGGAACTTCTACACCACTATTACATTCCAGTTGGCAATGTTTTCTTTAAAATATTACATAATGAAAAAAATACACAGGTTTATGAAAAGAAAATGTTCATGGAGAAATTGTGCAATGAAATCTCTTTTATTTTCTTTAAGATCTAACTTGATAAAATAAATAAATAAATTAAGATGTCTATCTTGGAAAGTACAGAAAGCACGTGATAAAAATTTCACACATAAACTTACACATTAAGATACTCAACCTTTGTCAATCTCCATATTATTTTGTCATAGCAATATAAAAGGATATAACAGGTGTTTTGTTAAATTAACAATTTTTGGTCACAACTTTATATTAGTATTATTCTTTCTTAAAACTAATGAGTTTATCACAATGTGATATTTAAACTCACACTGAAATGAACATTGCCACATTAAGTTTGCCATTTTAACATTCACAACTAGAGAGAAAATTAAGAGCTCCTAATTAACATTCTAAAGTTCTCCATTTGGTTTCACTAACCTTAAGATCTAATACAAAGCATGCACCAACTATGCCCTGAAAAAAACATATGTACTTGTGACTTTATTAATTTTAGCTGGTTTAAAGTTTAATCATTTTACTGACAAATGTCTGAACTTAGAAATGAATTTGTAATTACAAGATAAAGCAATCCATTTAAATTTATATTTCTATATATATCATTTTAAGTAAGCTGAATTTCAAATTTGAAGTAAAATATTAAAATACTTATTAATATTTTTATCATTTGTTTAATATGAAAAACTATATAGGGTTATTTTCTTGAAGCTAATCCTTTGAAATATTTCATTTGACAATGAACTTCCCAAAAATATAGGTAGGGTTGTACTAGCATTCTATGGATTGATGATTGCCTTAAACAAATATTCAATATCTACTATGTGCCAGACTTTGGTTAAATGTTGAAGATACAGAGATTATCTGTGCTTATGAGAAGCTCATAATTTAGTGTGGGAAACAGACATAAAAACAAGTGATCTAAGTGTGACAGGTTAACTACCATAACAATATGTACATAAAGGAAAGAATAAGTCATTCTACCTCGTGTAACTTAAGGCTTTACAGTTGTATAGAGAAATGGGAGTAAGATATTAAACAATGAAAATCACTCTTTCAGTTGTAGAAAGTAGAAAGAATACTTCAAGTAGAAGAAACTGCATTGAATGAGATTTATAAAGAGCATTGCCCAGAAATGGTGGCACAGTCAATACAGATATGGGGCAATACAGAGAATGAAAAGAATGAAGTCCTTTTGTTACAAACAGTCTTCTTATGGCAAGCTCCAAAGTCACAAAGCTGTTAATTCCTTTTTACACAGATGTGCATGTATTGATGCATACATGCAGTTTATAATTTGGAAAGAACTTTGGTGTATATCATTGTTCTCAAGCATATCTTAGCACATGCAAACACGTATAGTGTGGAGAATAATCAAAGAGAAGTCTAGAAAAACAGAATAATTTTAAGTGCACTAAATCTTATTCACATAAGACTTTGAGATTTTTTTACTGGAAACTGTGCATTGTATTTCTAGCATATCCCATTTGTTCATACTGCAAATATGTATTGAATGCCTACTATAAGCCAAGCACTGTTCCAGATGCTTATGATACAACAATAAACAAAACAGAAAAATATCCTGTCCTTTATGAGGGAGACAAACAATAAAGAAGAAAACTAGTAAAATGTATAATGTGTTATATGGCAATAAGTACTGAGAGGAAAATATATATAATTAGGGAAGGGGAACTTCAGGGCAATGGGAAAAAGAAATTTTGGAAGGGAATCCAGGAAAGATAAAATTAAGGAAATGACTTTGAGTCAAGTCTTGGTGGAAGTGAGAGAGATATCCTTTGGGGTAGAAAAATATAGCAACATTTGTTTGGAACATAGTAAGTTGGAGAGGCTTATTTATTTTTTACCTAAGAGAATCAGTCAAATAGGCAGTTGGGCATATAGTTCTAGAATTAAGGAGTGAGATCCATGGTAAAGCACACATCTGGGGTCAACTGCTCATATGTGGTGTTCAGAGCCATGTGTTTAATGGGTTCATCTAAGGACTTGAGTATGAAAAGGAAATAACACTTAAGGACAAAGAGGATTTTGGTGGGGAGATCTGGTGTTGGGAATTTGTAAATGTCCTCTTCTGATTGCAGAAATTTTTCAGTGGAAAAGGAAGCAAGATTATGGTAAAGGAGGTATCAGATTCTTTGAGAAATGAGAAGTCCACAAGTCTCGGTGAGCAGGAAAGGAGTGGTCTAGAAAAATACAAAATGATTGATGGGTAGCATTAAGAGTCCACCAGAAATTAGTGGTCATTTTTCACTAGCCACCTTAAGCAGTATGGGTAAAACATGAAGAAAATGAGAGTTGTATTTAATTGGGGTTGTGTGTATGATGAAGTAGGAGGAACAAGGGAGTTCAGGGGAGTGCACTAAAGGGACTACACTGATAAATGAGGGATTTAAGCTGGGTAGGGAATGAAATCCTGGGAGTAGGGTAAGGGACTGAAATCTGGGTGGGGTCAGCTGATTGAAGATCTCAGCAAGCCTGAAGGGCTGTAAAGAGGAATTCCATAGTTACTTGTTTGGAAGTATCCCATGTCAGGGACGCCTGGGTGGCTCAGTTGGTTAGGCGATTAGGTTAAGCGGTTAGGTGTCTGACCTCAGCTCAGGTCATATTCTCACAGCTCATGAGTTTGAGCCCTGCGTCGGGCTCTGTGCTGACAGCTCAGAGACTGGAGCCTGCTTAGGATTCTGTGTCTCCCTCTCTCTCTCTACCCCTTCTCAGCTCATGCTCTGTCTCTCTCTGCCTCAAAAATAAATAAAAATTTTTTAAAAATTAAAAAAAAAAGAAGTATCTGATGTCAGATTTTTCCACAATACTCTCAGGTGCCATCATGTTACATTAAAAGAGTCTTATTTTAAATATTACCCTCATTTTGTACAGACATGGCTGCCAAATGCATGTATTGCTACACATTCCCACTAATTGGTCTATTCTCTGAACAACTGGCAAAACACAAGTGCTGATGTTGCAGCTGCTCCTATGTTCCCAATTGTCTCAAGAGAGAAAAAAATAACACTACAAAATATTATGTGAGTTAATGACAGAATAAACAGTTGCTTACAGTGTGGAATTGTGAATCCATATCATTGACATTACTAGACTGATGCCTGAGTTTACTTTTGCATTGATAGAAGGACTTTATTCTTTATAGTAATTATAAAGGGAAATAATTTTTGCATGTATGAATGGATCCCAGATTTAGATTTCCATTTGGCTGGCAGGAGCTCTGATCTCCTGGCTGACTCCGGCCAGTCTTTTCTTTCAGGGGTAGTTGGGTTCTCCTTCACATACCCTCCTTTAGCTAAGAAGCACATCCACCTGACAGATCTTGTTTGGAAAATGTTGTTCACATGCCTGAGGCTGAGGTATGTGGCCCCAGGCTCCTGGGTCCATATTCTTCCTTTAGAACTCTGGGACACTTTCAGTTGGATCACATTTGTTTCAAAGACTCTTAAGATTGTGACATGGACTAATATGGTATTTTGGATAATAAACAAAATAAAAAAGAAATGATATTATGAGAAATGTAGTCCCATCATCTCTGATGACAGTGACCCTTCTTTCTGTAAGCTTACCGATTGGATTTTGATCTGAAAAGTTAGTATAGGCTGCTTAGTCAGATATCATGATTGCCATTCATGCATGATTGTGAGTGCTACAAGACAGAACCCTATGATGTTCATGGTGCAAGATCTTGGCTATCATAGCAAGCAGCACAATTTTAACAATATGCAATTTGTGGACGTTTGATAAGGTCAAACTTGTTTGTTGAACTGCGTGGTTGTCTTGTAGAGGAATACATACATTTGAATGACCAAAGAACACAGCAGTCACACTTCAAAATTTTACATCACATGATAGGCCTTGGAATATGGTACTTTTATATTCATGGCAGAACTGGGTATGACCAGTTCCACCAAACGTACTATGAACTGCAATTATTCTGTCAAATCAATAAATTAATTTCTTTACAGTATTTATGGGGTCACACCCTCTGAGGTATTCATCTGTTGTGTAGATGCACAAGATTTCTTGTCATGAAGATATACAGAAGCCCCCAAATTGTGATTTTTATTTATTACATACTCTGGGTACTTTTCTCATCCTCAGTGAATGCGGACCTGCAGCCCGCAGACTCTTTGAAGCATGCTTAATAGTTAAAATGATTCATTCAATAATTCAACTTTTCCAATATAAATATAGCATAGATTAAACTATCCCTTTATATAAAGATATATTTGAAATACTCCAGTACATGTTTTTACAAAAACACACGATACTAAATAATTTTCCAAAGTTGCATTGCTAGCTACCACCAAAGCCAGGACTAGAATCCAGGGCTTCTGTTTTTTTGTTTGTTCGTTTTGTTTTCTGTTCTTCCCTGGACACACACTTATAGAAAGTTATTCTTGAGCTCAGAGTCATTTAATGTCTCTTCCACTCTGATAAATTCTTATCCTTTTGGAACAGTGTATTTTTAAACCTCCAGTTTTCAAATGCTTTGCTAACTAAATAAAAGGATGTTGAACATAGAATAAATGATAGATATTACCTTGGCCTGCAAAGGTTGAATTTCAGCACATGTAAAAGCAGATTCTGAGCTTTATAATACATTTTTCATAATAGAGACCATCAATCAAGATGCAGAAAGGGATGTTAGAATAAGGAGGGGCATTAAAGCAAATAACTGGGTGACCCCCATATAAATGGATACTTCTAGTGTAAAAGGAAGCCAATCTGGAATATCAGGATATTTGCCTTTATTCTCTAGCCGGTTTAAATTTTTTTTTTTTTTTAAAGAAAGTGCATATAGTGAAGAAGTCTGACAGGCAAAGAAGAGGTTAGTTTGAAAACTGTTTTAATCCGTTTTAGTGAATCACTTAGAATTTATATTTAAACTTTATAATCTAATTTTCCAATTAATTTCACAAAAGAGATGCTTTTTATATTGATTGCCCAAGTGTGCTCCCTATTTGTGTCAAGAATATCTAATTTGGTAATGCTAACAAGCAGTGTCCTTAAAACTAATACTTGCTGTTAAACTTGACATTGTTTTAGAGCCTCTAAGGATCCTGAAGAGTGAAAGCTGCACTACTCAACATCAGTTTTTACTTAATATGGAAATTTTCAGCAAGTCCATGGACTACACAATGGACATTTGAAATAGAATTTGTTTTCTTAGGGTTTATTATCGATATTATTTTATTAATAACTTTTAGGTTTTTTTGGCAGAAGAACTTCTACCATTTCTTGTGTGGGTCTGCACATTCTAAGCAATGGTTTCACTTAGTTTTGGTTGATCTGAAAATGTCTGTATTTCACCTTTAATCTTGAAGGGTATTTTTACTAGATATGAAATTCTCAGAGGATAGTCTTTTTTTTCTTTTAACAGCCTTTTATTTTTAGCCTCTGTTGTTTCTGATGAGAAGTTAGCCATCATTTGAAACATCATTCTTATGTATAATGGGTCATTTTTCCCTGGTTGCTTTCAAGATTTTCTCTTATTTTGAGATTTCAATAATTCAACTATGATTTGAATTTTTAAAAATTTCTTCTTAGAGTTTTCTGAGCTGCTTAAATATGTAAATTTATGTCTCTTACCAAATTTGGGGGAAATTTGGCCTATTTTTAAAATATTTGAAAATAGTTTTTGTGTTCCACTCTGTCTTTTCCACCTTTGAATCCCATGATACATGTTATACCTTTTAATATTGTTCCTTTCCACAGGTCACAGAGGCTCTCTTTATTTCTTTGATTTTTTTCTTTTCTCGTGACTTGTAATTGGATTATTTCTATCAATCTCACTTCAAGTTTACTCTCTTTTGGTCTGTTATCTCTAATCTACTAGAAAGCTCGGTCAGTGATTTTTTTTTCTCCTGATATTGAATTTTTCACTTCTAGAATTCCTTTTATGTTTATTTCCATTCCTCTGCTGAAATTTAATATCTTATCACTGATTCTTATTATTTTCCTTTATGTCTTTGAACATATGATAGCCACTTTAAAATGATTGTCAGCTAATTCCATCATGGGCCATCTGTGGTGCTTCTCATCAATTTCTTTATTCTTGAGCATGGGTGGCATTTTTTTTTCTTTCTTCATATGTCTAATTCTATCCTGGACAGCTAATTCTATCCTGTTATGTTCCCATGAAAAGTGTTGATTTATTTTTTTCAGCAGATAGCTAATCCTGCTGAAATTTTAAAATATATCATGTGTTCAAAACCACACATTTAAACTCTTGTCTGCGACGGGCAAGCAGCTGAAATTTCAGTTTGGTCTTTTTAGCTTTAACCAGGTTTCTTGGACTCTGCCCAGACATAGGTAGCTCAGGAATCAGACAGATATTTAGGCAGGATTTGAAACCTCCCTCTGAAACTCTCCTTTCCAGATGAGAAAAAGAAAGGACCACTGTGATCTAGCCTGAAAGTAACTGGTGGGACTTTGTGTTGCTAAGAGTTAGTGGGGCACTTACACTAGGCTGTGGTATACCATTACTGAACCCAAAACAAAACAAGACTCAGAATACAAACATGAAGCAGGGCCATTCTGTGACCATGATGAGTCAAAACAAAAATGAGATCACTCTATAATCATGTCCAAAAACAGACTAAAAGAAAAATATCCAATCCACAAAAATAACTAAACTTTCCCTCTGTGGCTAATATAAGTGGTTGCTGCTTCTTTAGCAGTTACTAGATAAGAAGTATTGAGTTTCTTAACTATAGAGGCACCTGGGTGGTTCAGTCAGTTGAGTGTCCACCTTTGGCTCAGGTCATGATCTAATGGTTCATCAGTTCAAGTCCTGTGTCAGGCTCTGTGCAAACAGCTCAGAGCCTGAAGCCTACTTCAGATTCTGTGTCTCCCTCTCGCTGCCCTCCCCTGCTTGCTCTCTGTCTCTGTCTCTGTCTCTCTCTCAAAAATAAATAAACATTACATTTTTTTTAATTTAAAAAAATTCTCAATTATAGAATTATCTCCACTTCTAAAAATGTAGAATCTGGAGAAAAATTCTACCTCCTTGTATTGTCCCCAAAAGAGGTTAACACAAGTTCCAGTGCTAGAACCTATGAAACTGTCCTGGTGTGTGTTCTCATTTCTGAGTTAATAAACCCAATTTTGTTCACCAAGTGCTCTCCTACCTAGAGATCCTTGGTTGAAGGATAATGACACAAAATCTGTTCCTTTACATCTCAGTATCTGTAGTAGTCCCTAAATCTGACCTTTGATTTTTTTTTTTTTTGAGCCATAATACAAGAGAACTATGCAACTTTTAGCCTATTTGCACTGTGGTATGTGTGGTTGCCTTGAGGCAAGTAGCAATAAAAATCCTGGGAAAACTCATCTAGCACCATTCTCTTTTTGTAGTTTCTGCCTACTTTGGGTTGCTTTCCATCGCCTTCAGAAAGCCATTTATTATACTTTGTCGATAGTGTATAATTGTTATTTCCAGGAGATTGTTCTGATGAATGTGAATTACTTCACCTCTGTGGAAACCTGAAATTATTTTTTGTTGATATTAGAAAATATCACTTTGTATTGTGTAATCTATTCCTACATTGGGCAATCTTTTTTTTTGATATCACAACTTAGTAGTGCCTGTTATATTGCATTTCAATGGGTAGGCAGTGAGTGGCAAGATGAATAAAGTGATTTATTTGGGAACTTGAGAGGGCCAAATGGGTAGGAATCAAAAGACTTGTCCAAACACTACAATTCCAAGAGTTGTTCATTTCTAGGTCTAATTTTAAAAATAATACAAAATTACCATGCATAGAAATTATTGTAATAAGTATATTGTTCTGATTTATAAATATGTTGCTGGAAAATACCATTGAAAAAACTTGTAGCCAGCGCTTTGGGGAGAAGAATTTGTCATTAGAACAACAATGATACCTTAAAATTGAACTTGATGTGATCATTAATGTTCTCAAAAATTTTACAATGCTTTATACTTACTTGTTATATATCAGAGAACAAGTCATTGTCTTATTTCTTATGGGAATCAAGGACTCTAGAATCACATTCTTTTTTTCTATCATTTAAAGTCCAATGTGTTTCTCCAATGGGATAGATATGTCAGGGTTCTGTCTGGAGAGACAAATCTTCAACATTATTTACTTTTTGAAGCTCTCCTAGTGTAACTTATGAGTAACATACATCATTATTCATATAGACAAGACATGGGACTTAGGAATACTTTTTGTGTCTTTTGGGCGATTGGATTATATTGATGTGTTGGTAAATTTAAGAGATTTATTGTTTTTTATTATATTTGTCTCTGTCAGTGTAGAAATTTTTTATAACTTTTTTTTGGAAATGTGAATATTGCCTTTGGTACAAGCCAACATTTAATACTACATATGTCCTGCGGCATCAAAGCCCTCACTTCCCTCCCCAGAACACCTCTCACTATCCCCTTTGCCTAGTCTATCTTTTCTCCAGAAGACATGTTACATTCTACTATACTATGTATTATAATGCATTTACTTACATTTATTGTTTATGTTATGTTTATGTGTATTGTCTGACTCCTCCTTCTAGAATGCAGGGTCTACATGGGTAAGGATATCTGCTTGTTTTGTTCACTATAATCGTCTTGTGAGATTACAGCAATATTTGGCATATAAAAGTTCATATATATATGATATATATGACATATATATAAGTTCATATATATATATATATAATGAATTAATAAAAATAATTAGTTTATATAAATCAAATTTTCCTGGACTATTAATATAGCTCTTCTACTCCCTAATTTGTAGGAGGCAGTAGGAGGTCTCCCTACTTTTTTTTTGTCCCTTCCATTTAATCTATCTGCCAGAGTCATCTACATGAAGCTCAGTCCAGATCTTTTTTAATCTTTCCTCAAAAATCGTTAACATCTCCCTAGTGTCTATAAAATGAAATCCAAATTCCCTCGTTTGGCATTTGAGGTCCTCTGCAATCTCTCCTTCTTCTGCCAACTTTATCAACCAACGCTCCCCTTCTGCTTGAGCTTTTTCAGATGTGATCTTTGGGCTTGCTTTGTCATTGCTTCATTTAAATGTCTTCTTTGTGCTGTGGCCTAGTCTGATTACCCTGCTTAAAATGGGAACCACATTCCCCATCCTCCTTACTTAGTTTATTTTCTCCATTGCACTTACCACCTTTCAATGGACCATGTGATTTACCTACTTATTATATTTATTTTCTTTTCTCCCCAGAACATATGCTCCATAAAAAAACAAAGGTTTGTGCCTTTTGTGTCCTCCATAATAACACCAGTATTTAAAATAGTGCCCTGCTTCCATAGCTTGGGTATCTTTTTCCTTCCATTTGAATTTCTCTTCCCATGTACCAAAAGGTATTTAAATGAACTCCATGTGCCTAAACCTACCTATTTGTCAAGGCCTTGCTTAAATGACAACTCTTCTGAAAAATTCCCAACTCTCCTGAACTCAGGTGAAGATAACTTCTTTCTGAGCATTGGTAGCATTTAAAAAAATTTTTTTAATGTTTATTCATTTTTTGATAGAGACAGAGTGTGAGTGGGGGAGGGGCAGAGAGAGAGGGAGACACAGGATCCGAAGCAGGCTCCAGGCTCCGTCAGAACTGACAGCACAGAGCCTCATGCGGGGCTTGAACCCACGGACCATGAGATCATGACCTGAGGTGAAGTTGACGCCCAACTGACTGAGCCACCCAGGTGCTCCGGTAGCATTTAACCAGAAATCACTTTTGTATCACTGAAAAAAATGTTTTGTTGCTTGTATTTTGGATATTTATGTGCATGTCTTATCTCTCCTACAACTGTTCCTTAAAACCAGGTTTCATCACTAACTAATCTTTACAATCTCAGTTGTACCTTGTTCTGTATACATAGTAAATGCTTGATAAATTTGTGTTGAATAAAGAGCCACTTGAATATCCTTACTATAGTACTTTCTATCCAAATATAGAAACAAGGTTTTAAATTATGTAAAACCCCTGTGAAAAGGAATTTTGATTTTGAGCTTGATTATTTTTGGGAAAAATCCAATTATGTCTTTAACTCAATGGACTGAAAATATCCAATAATAAAAAATGTATTTGATATATTTGATTTTGTAGTCAGAGCCTGGAATAAATTCTGTCATTGGCTTTTTCATTTCACAGTATTTTCCTTCTTTCAAAGCATTTGTACCTTGCAAATTGTTTATTCACAAACTAATGCCCTGTCAAGTACCTGAAATAGTTCATAATAGAATTAAGAAAAATGTCATTAAAGATACAAAAAACATAGGATTAATATCAAGCAATATAGGTGAATTTACTGTCATTTGAGTGCTTTACTTTTCCATAATGTGTCTTGGCATTAATCAGTTACCTTATATTAAGTAGGATTGGGAAGAATACTAGGGCAGTGCTATAAAAGATTGCAAGACCAAAAGTGGGTGTTCTTTTTTCTTTATTTTTAGAATTCCAGACAAAAGCTTCTATCATTGGACTATATTTGTTACCAAAGCTTTCTCTTACTACATCTGCTGTCAATTACCTAAAAAAAAAAAAAAAAAAAAAAAATCGCTCCCCCCCCTTGTATATGAAAGTTTCATCATTCAAAATTTCAATATTCTTCACCATGCCCCTAAGGAGGGATGATTTTAGTACTTGTTTTTAAGGAAATATTTCTTTGTCCTCCTCTTCCTCCTCCTTCTCGTCCTCCTCCTTTTTCTTCATCCTCCAATGGATGAGGAGTTAAATCCTTCTAAATCTTCAAGATAGAAGTATTTTCAATATAATCAAAACTGGGGCTCACTCACTGGAGAAATAATAACTAGTATATTCTATTTCTTGTAGCTGATTAAAAGGTGATGTTAAAAGAAATTATAATGCTGATGGAATTATGCTCCAAGTCTTAAATGAATGTGTCTCAGAGAAATGATTGATATGGAGCACATATAGCACATGGAATTCTAAAATGTGCCAGTTGAGTAGCCATATGGTGGTATGCAGTAAAATGTACTTTCCAAACTTTTCATGTACAAACTTATAGTCTTGGCTTACAACAGGAGTCTACTCCCTTTCCACCTGTTCCCATGTTGCTGAGAGCCTCTGGCAGGAAACCAGGTCCTGTGCTAACTTCCAGTGACACATATTCATACTTGCTTCCTTCAACTCTGTGCTCAGCCTAGTTCAGCCATCACTGATGCAGCTATACTTAGAGGAGACCAAATCTTCTAATGAGATCAGAATTGGTATGATGGGGAGAGGACCAGTGATAGGATATTTTATAAGCACAAAACTAGATATTCCTGAATTGTCCTCTATTTGAAAATGTTGTTTTCTCTGGTTTAGTCCTCTCTCCCACCTATTGCCAACCCCTTCTTTATGGACTCAGTTTCTAAGGGTTTTTATCATTTTCTCTGATTATCATAATGTCTGGTATACAGTGGTTTTCAATAAATATTTATTGGGTATATGAATAAACATGAACAAATGATTCAAATGATTAATTTCATATATGATGCCTTCTACTAGGGATCCAAACTAAATACCTGGTAGTAAAATGATAATATTTTTCAGGGTTAGCCCAGGCCTTACGGGATCACAATATAAAATCTCACTATTTAACCCTTTTAGAGAGAAATCAATAATACCAGGTCAGAATTAGAAAAGGTAGCTTTTTTTGCATTTTACCAGCTTGCAGGTGGTGCAAGGCATATACAAGCTGTAAGGATTCCTTTGAAAATTAGGAAAACTGCCCAATTTAAGCACAGTGAACATTATCATCAACCTGGTGCTGACATGGCTGGCTGTGAGACTTATGAACACTTGGTACATTTCCTCTAATCTATCATTTGGAGCTCCCTTTTTGACATTTGGAAAGTCTTAAAAATTGATTAGTGGTCCTTATGCCATAACGGGAAATGGTGGCAATATAACACACAATGATCTGTGGTTCTTATTTTGTCTTTTATTGTTATCAGGAAAAATTAGGTTGTCCCGTGCCAGATTATAGTTTATTCAATTGCATCTTCTTTTAATTCCTTAGTGAACATGAAGAGAATTTGGGGTAGGGAGGAGGGGCAGAGAATTAATGTGGCTTATATAAAACCAGAAAAACCTTCAGACCAAATCAAAACCAAATATCTGTATAGAACATTAAAACCTGTACTTTGGAACAACGTGCTTCAAAAACAAATGGAGGTGCTAGTGGCATAGAAGAAAATCCAAATGCAAATGAGGAAGAGACAGCTATAAAACGTGGGTTGGTTGGCTGCGGTTCTGCCCATGAAGCACTAGCTGGCATTAGTGTGAAATTTAAATTCACTTCTGTGCTGGTGATTGCCTCTTTGGAACTCATTAAACATTCTCTGGCACCAAGTTTTAGACTGAGTAAAGCCATAGAGCATGATCCAGGCAGAAATTAACCTCAGGGTCTGTGAGCTCCTGTAACTGAGCAGCTAAGAAGATGATATTTTGTCTTGGAAGAAGATTCTCAGAAAGGGTGGAGCTTGGGGGAGGGAGCTTAGAGTTTGAATCTCACAGCTGGATATGAAGTCAATAGCACTATGTGGCTTCAGCTTCATTAGTATTACTTCTCTTTTGGGTTGTATGCTAATCTTTTGAGCTTCATCATTTCAGTTTCTGCTTGAGAGCTGGCTCTTCAAAAACTTTAACTGACAATGACAGTCTACGAAATTGCTCTTTGCGAACAATTAAACAAAGTCAGGAGGCATGTAATATTTTTAGCAGTGGGTAAAAGAGATCATTTAACTATGACAGAGTGAAGCTCATAGTCTTTAAAATTGTTTCGACAGATTTGATTGTTATGTGCCAGGTTTGGGATGATAGTTGGTTTCTGCAGGCTAGCTGAGCCCAGATAGTATATGGAGGAAATACTGCTAATATAATGCATATGAACGTAGGAGCTACAGGGAACTACTCCTGACAAGAATGTATTTTCTTTCTGTTCACCAGGTGACTGCAGAAGAGATCCCTTGAAAAGCATGTTAAGTGCCAGCACTATCACTAATAAACTAGGATAGGGAGAGCAAAACAATATTCGAAAGAAGCCTAGAATACCAAGCAAACAACATTCAAGGTATCAAAGTGATGTTGGTAGTCACTTCTTGAAGGAAGGGGGTTAGGAAGTGCTCATTAATAATGAAACTGACATAGACAGGAAGAGATACCATCTATTAAATGGACAACTTGTTCTTATTACTGCTGTTCTGATTGATTATGATTAACCACCAATTCTGAGCTTTGATTCATTAACTCTTACCTGTACAGGACTTAGGAACAGAATACTGAATGAGTCACAGTTTAACAAATCCTCTAGAAAGAAAGTTTCTTTGTATCCAGATCAGCTGTATTTTAATTCATAGGAAACACACCTTGACTGCTGTGATGTGTGAAGAATGTATTGCGTAGGTTTCAAGCAGCTGTGGTGCAGAACAGGAAAAGTGGAGAATTAGCTTGCCTCATCTGGAAGGCCCAGAGAGTTAGCCCTCTCCACTCTCCTTTGGTCATTGGATCACTTCACTAGTATTACAGGGAATGCAAAGTCTTTGCAATCAAACAGGCAGTGATTCAAATCTGAACTCCAGCACTTAGGAGCTGTGGGAATTTTGGAGTGGTCTTTACTCTACCTGAGCCTCATTTTACATATAAGTAAATGACCAGCTAATAGGGTGTTATGCATGAGAAAAAAAGAGCATAATGTTAAATATCTGGATTTAGAGAGTCTGGATTTTAATCTTGGCTCAACTGCTTACTTATTAGTTGACTTTGTGCCTTTGTTTCCTCCTGGGTAAAATGTGGACAATATAAGTCTCTTGCTCCGGAGTTGTGGTGATGATTAAATTTGTTAATGTATGTTAAGCACCAGAGTGGTCCTGGTACATGGCAAACTATATTAGCTCTAATTATCAGTATGAAAAGTGCCTGGGAAAATACTTAACACGTCGTAAGTTTGAAATGAAAGGAAGTTACTATTGTTATGGTTGTTTTTACTATTAGTTCCTATCCAGAAGGACTATGTCTGTAACACCAAATTGTTTTAAAGTTGTACAACCAGCACATGCCTTAGTTTTAAAAGTACAGGAAGAGTACTCTTTCTTTATAGAGTGTATACTAATACAAAAAATTACTTAAAGTAAAAAATGTTATCCATTAACACAAATTTGTAATGGGAAAAAAAAATTCCCTTTACTTCATAGAATTAGACTAATGCAAAATTCCTAGCATCCATAGTTTCATACAAATCACAATGAACAAAAAAGACAAATTAATGGGAACCTTCTCTACAACAGGTTGGACTCATAAGTAATGAAGAAACTGATGCTGTTTTAATATTTAAACATCTGAATTCATATTCTGTAAGGTGAATAAACTAGATTAATAAGAGAATTTGCAAGTGACACTAAATATGATTTTCAGATTCCTGAAAAAATGCCAATAAAAAACAGAAATTAGCCTGTGAAGTAAGAATAAGAAAAGAGATAAGATGATAAAATTCAAATAGGATTTAAAATAAAAATATGAAACCAGGATATGAATGCTATTCAAATAAGAGAAAATTTGATAGTGAGTAACAATATTTTCTTTTTAAAAAGTTGGCAAGACTCCTGGGTGGCTGTCAGTTAAGTGACCTACTTCCACTCAGGTCATCGTCTCGCGGTCCATGAGTTTGAGCCCCGAACTGGGCTCTGTACTGACAGCTCAGAGCTTGGAGCCTGCTTCCGATTCTGTGTCTCCATCTCTCTCTGCCCCTTCCCTGCTTGCACTCTGTCTCTTTCAAAAATAAATAAACATTAAAATTTTTTAATAAATAAATGATTGGCATAGGATAAAATTTGACTCTTCTGTAAATACATTCCATGAGAGAATAGGATATCAGTAGATTTTATGACCTGTTGAAAACACATCTCAATTGCTTCTTCCTTGTCATGGTAAAATATATACATAAAATTATGGTGACTTAAAAGACACAAAAAATAAGAACATTAAACCTTGCGATTCCAACTTTCCTTCATGTAAAATGAAAAATGTTTGCAATATTCTAAGTTTAAAAAGACTATTATCTTTAAATAAACAAAAAATAAGCATGCACAGTAGTTGCCCCTTATCCACCATTTCACTTTCAGGGTTCTCAATTACCCGTGGTCAACCATGAGCTGGAAGCCATGATCCTCCTTCTGATGAATCATCAGAAGGTCAACGGTAGCCTAATGCTACATTACAGTGCCTACATCATTCACCCCACTTCATATCGTCATGTAGGCATTTTATCATCTCATGTCATCAAGAGATGAAGGGCGAGTACAGGACAATAAAGTACGTTTTGAGAAAGAGAGAGAGAGAGACCACATTCACATAACTTTTATTATTAGTTATTGTTGTTACTCTCTTAGGGTGTCTAACTTCACCCTAGGTATGTATGTATTGGGGGAAAACACAGTATATGAGGTTTCAGTTCTATCTGCAGTTAGTCTTGCCCACATATTAGGGGATGACTATACACAAAAGATAGGTAGGTAAAAAAGATTGTGGAGGCAAAGAGAGGGGTATGGCCTTCAGAGTTTCAGAGACTTTTCAGGTAGAAGGACAAACAAAACCAAATGATTAAATGACAGAAGATTACTTCCCAGAAATTGTTCTTTGAATGGAATTTTTCAATATGGAGATACATGGGGAGGTGGACTTCTTTCCCATTGTCTTATAGAAGCTGATGAGTGTTTTGAAAGCTGAAGTCAGGGGCGCCTGGGTGGCTCAGTTGGTTGAGCGTCCGACTTCAGCTCAGGTCATGATCTCACAGTTCGTGAGTTTGAGCCCCATGTCAGGCTCTGTGCTGACAGCTCAGAGCCTGGAGCCTGCTTCAGATTCTGTGTCTCCCTCTCTCTCTGCCCTATCCCCACTCATGCTCTCTCTCTGCCTTAAAAAAATAAATAGAATATTTTTAAAAATTAAAAAAAAAAAAGAAAGCTGAAGTCAAATTGTCCACCCATGCTTAAGAAGTCTTTTGGTGCATGGTCATGCCTGTATACGTTGTCAGAAAATAATTTTAATAATCATTTTAAAAATGATAGACACAGAGAAATAAACAAACAATTATATCTTTTAACTAAAGCAGTAAAGTGCAAGAGGTATTGCAGGTACCGAAGAGGGAATAATTAACCCTTTCTGGAAGTATCAGGGAAGACATCAAAAGGAGATGATAGCTGCCCTGAGTCTTGAAGAATGAGAAAAGTTCTTTTTCAGAAGCTCTGTGTTTATATCTCCGAATTCATCACGTCATTTAACCAAACCATTTAGCATACGTATACTGATTTACAGATTACAAAACACCTTCAGATGCTTTATCACACATAAAGTACATTTTTTTTAATAGTAATGCCCCTTGCTGCATGTTACCTTTAGCTTACCAATTTTAGCTTTCCAGATAGGTGCTAGACCTATATCTTAGACCTCTATCTTTACAACATTCTAGTAAATGTGATGTTCTGGTTACTATTACTACATAACAAATCATCCTCAAATATAGCGATTTAAATAGCAATAATCAATTAAGTATTTCTCGTGACTTCTGCAGGTCAAGACTCTGAGAAGGGTTTGGAGGGGCAATTCAGACTTGGGATGGCTCATGCAGTTACAGCCACATGTTGCTGAGAGCTAGAATAGCAGCGGGCTGGAACAGCTGGGAGTTGGTTGGTCATCTCTCTGTCTGCATGCAGTCTCAGGGCTATTCCATGTGGATTCATACATAGCATGGCAGCCTTAGGCACTCAGGACACTTACATGCTGGCTCAAGGTCTCTTGCCTGCAACGTGGAAGCCAATGGCTTAAAAAAATGTTTATTTATTTTGGGGTGGGGGGCAGGGTCAGAGAGAGTGGAAGAGAGAGAATCCCAAGCACGCTCTGTCCTGTCAACATGGAGCCCCACATGGGGCTCAATCTCATGAACTGTGAGATCATGATCTGAGCTGAAATCAAGAGTTGGATTCTTAACCGATCGAGCCACCCAGATGCCCCATTGATGGCTTTTTCTGACCTTACCTTGTAAGTCATACTGCATCACTTGAGCCACAATCTATTGGTTACAAACAAGTTACAAACATAAAAGGACTGGGATTAGATTTAACCACCAGGTGGATGAGATACAATATTCTAGAAGAACATTTGAAATGGGAGATATTGTTGTGGCCATCTTGGAAAAATAGTCTTTAACTACATCTTCATTCAAGCTTTGAGTAAATAAATTATTTTTCTTTAAGAGAGATAACATGGACTCTTCAGAAAATTCTCCAGGCCATAGGGAAATTACTGAATTTTACCTAATCATTAAATTTGTTTATTAAATTGATTTTTAAAATTTCAATACTTGACACTTTCCAATGAAACTAAGATCAAAACATGATAGGATAGCTAAGAGGGATTTAATTTGGCAATGAGGGAGGCTTTTCTGACAAAGCAGGCCATTGAAACTTGGCTAAGGTTACCACAGAAAACTGAACAGTCAGTTTGCTTGAAGGTTTTAAAAATCGATGATAGAGGAATTCTGTGAGTGTTGCCTGTGTCAGTGTGGTCCCAGCTGGAGGAGGGAGATGGATTGGGTAACCTTTTTAGACCTCTTTCAGTGACATATTCCTCCATATTCGCTGACAAGTAAGGCGTAGAGAGATTGCCTGAGTAACCTTGGGAAGGTCTTGGAAAATTTACTCATTTTAAACTTTGGTCAATGAAATGGCTTGTTTTATTTTATTTATTTATTAATCATTCACTTGTTCATTTATTTTGTGCACTCTGTCTCTTAAAAAGCAATTTCTTACATGACTTTTCTCATCGATGCAATTAGCACCCTTTTTTTTATTTATTCCAGGTCCTAATTACTAGCTTTTGATCAATAATTAGAAAGGAGTGCTTTGTGATAAGGTAAAATTTGAGCATCCTTGCTTGGCATGGCTGGCAAGATAAGTAACAAATTATAGGTATTATTTCTGTATATGTAGATGTGTTGGTGTCAATATGTATATCTCATGTCAAGTAATTTGATTGACCTGCATTATTTGATTGAATTCTAAACAACTCTGCTGTACAATTAGTATCCCATTATCAATTAGAGATGATGAAAATGAGGCATTAAATAACTTTTCTGAGATCAAGAAGCAAAGCTAAGATTTGAGCCCAATTCTGCTAACGCTAGAGATTTCCTAACTCAGGTGGTACTAAACCATATTATTGAATGGCAATGGAATGATTACCTCTGCTTTTCTAAATTTAGTCTATGTTTACAAATGATACCACATTTGGAATTTGTAAATTGGAATCCCTCAGTGTCATTGAGTTATAGGCCAGGTGCTTCTTTATCTGGCCTGCAAGGTTATTTATGATCTGGACCCCGATTTTTTAAATATTTTTTTCTTATTTGTCCAAAAAAGGCCTCTGCTCTAGACAAAATGGACAATTCCTATGCCTTTGTGAAAACTGCTTCTTTCCTCTGAAATTGTCACCCCACATCCCCATGTCCATGGACACTATTTCAATCTGTTCAAGAGGTCCACAAGGCCTGGCAGCTCACCCAACAAGAAGAGATTTCACCTGATTTCCTGTAGCTCTTACTTTCACTATGAGTTGTGAACATTTTGTCAGTTACTAATTTATATGCAGGGAATCCTCAATCAAGTGGAAATGACCACATTCCTTACTTTTTTTAAATCTTCATGCCCTGACTCAGTATGCCACAAATTGCTATTCTTCAGTGTTAGTTAAGTACCCCCACTCCCCATTAACTAGTATCAACATCATTGCCTTAATTTCTATTCCCAAAACCTATATTCAAGAACAATATGTATTATCCTCAGGTTTCAAATATTATTATGACAATTATGGTATAGCTAAACAAAAAATTTATGGAAATTCTTTCTCTGCTTGCTTTCACTGTATCTCTTCTTGAGTGTACTTTTTGATAACTTCGGGATGCTTATTTTACCAGATAAGGAGCATAATTAAGTATACTTTGTTCAAGCAACTGAACAAAAAAAAGTCTAGCCTGATTTACTTAATTGATGGATGTCACTGATGCCAAATCTCTGAGCCAAATTTCTGAACATAATTCCTTAGAAGGAGGCTGGTTTTGCTTTTTTCTAGGACCACAGATTATATACCTAAAACTGGTCAGCCACCTCACATGCAAGTGCATTACTTATATATGGCAAGCTGGTAGAGTAAGGGGTCTATAGTGATTTTATAAGTACTGCCATTTTGTGTATGAAGTAAGACAATACAATGATTAGAGTTTTTGAATGTTAATCCTAGAATTCAAACCTTCTTCAGAGTATATATACTTTCACTGTTACTATCTAGAAAACAAGATTAAAATATCTATTTACTAATATCCTGTTTGATTCTTAAACAGATTTTAGGAACTTGTCAAGATATCAAAATATAGGGGCGCCTGGGTGGCTCAGTCAGTTAAGCATCCAACTTTGGCTCAGGTCATGATCTCACAGTCTGTGAGTTCAAGCCTTGCATCAGGCTCTATGCTGACAGCTCAGAGCCTGGACGGAGCCTGCTTCCAGTTCTGTGTGTGTCTCTCTCTCTGCCCCTCCCCTGCTTGTGCTCTCTCTCTCTCTCCAAAATGAATAAACATTAAAAAATAAATATCAAAATATGTATCATAATGAGATAATATAAATTTTAATGAAATGCTAAAAATGAATTGAGGTAATAAAATATACCCCAGAATAAAGCCAGCAACCAAGATAGAGATTGTATGTTGCTATATACTCTGACAATGCATAACAAGAGTGGGCTGCAAATTTGACTGTAATTATCAACATGAAGATGGAAGCCCGTTGAAGTTTGTGGTTGGTTTTACTGCTTTGTGGTGCCTAGTAAATGGAACAAAGCAGTTACTGAGGTATGCACCTACATGTAGTACTAAGAAGTTGCTTTCATGGATCTTCCAAAAGAGAATGCTATGTAAGCCTTAGTAGTTATTCTTAGGTACTAATTATAAACAGACACAAGCTGCTTTAAACTAGAAAACTTGAAAGACTAGAGTCCATACTTTGTACAATGGATTTAGAGATTTTGCCCCTGGTGTGTGCAGTGCCAGTGTCTCCTGCATCGACACTTTATGACCCTTTCATTGGTCTGTCTGACGGCACAGCTCTGGCCTTCTCTACAATTCCAGAGTGATTTCCCAGTGGCGACCCCACATTCTATCACCACATACACACGATTCTATCATTGCTTTTTCCCTCTCTGTGTTCATGCTGCTGGCTACCTGCCCACAACCCCAACTACCATGCATCCCTGTATTTAAGTTCAGTGTTTTTCAGCCTGCCAAGAGAGCTCTGCTTCTTACTGTGATATTGATTATTATTCCATGTATAATTTTATCAGGGAAAGAAGTATTCACCTGCTTTAAAAAAAACTAATACTTGAAATAAAACAGTGTTCTCTGAAGCCCCTTTGAGGTACAGATCTTGATTAATTAGATCAGCTAAACTGAGTGTCTCTTTCCATACATTGTCCAAATTTGGTTTTTACTTCCTGGTTTCTCTACATGTGTACTATCTAAATTTCTTCTTGTTTTATTCTATACATAGTCCTATGTAGATGTAGTACATTTCTTAATGAGTTATTTATTTTTCTCTTCTTTTGTATTTTTATATAGTTTCTCATTTCTTGTTTATTTGCTTTGGTTCTCCTTCCTTTTTCTTTTCTTTTCTTTTTTTTTTTTCCCAAAGAAGTATGTGCTCTTTTATCTAAGAGGCAATGATATTTAAGCCCTGCAAAACATTCTTCGATAACACATTTGGTCATCCATTTCATCCTCAATATTTAAATTACTGGTCATCTCGATATCAAAGTTTTATTACTTACTCTGGTGAAGTCAAAGAAAATTTTCTACTTGGAACCTCCTTTTTCCATTATGAACATATTTTTTAGATTTCACTGGTATGAAACTTAAGCAGTTTTTTAAAGAAATTTATCAGATCGTCCTTAATCATACCAATATCAAAATTCATCCTGTGAAATTTGATATTAGCCTGCTGTTTTATTGAGACAGAAAGATTAATGACTTGTTAGCAGACTAAGTAGACAGATATTCTGGGATATGGGAATATGATAATGGGATAATGGGAAAATGAGCAAACCTACTCTAATGTGACTTCTTTAACAAGTCAGATGTTTTTTTTTTTTTACCTAAAAAGATAAATTACCCCAATTAAAAGTATATCTATGGAATTAAGGCTAACTGCATATGTCTTACCATGGTGGAGTGGGGTACTTAAAATGTTGCATCAAATAGTAGAAAATTTTTAAGGATATGGCAATTCTTAATTTAATTGAACAAAGTTTTAAAGCATGATTCACTTTTGGTCCAATACTACATTCTCAGTCTTTTGAAAAATTATGCACTCTCCTAAGTAGCACATTGCAGATAAATAGGGGAAACTGTTTCACAACTGTGACTAAAATAATAGTAATAAATGTCATTTAAATTATTTTAAATAAGAGATGCATATGTTATATGGTTTATAAAAATCTGAAATGTATTTAAAATAATGTTAGGTCATTATGGTGCCAAATTTTTTTCTTGTGGTATGTTTAGAGAATAATGCCTCTGTTTTCTTGGAAATGCCAAGCTCTGTAGTGTATCTGTAATGAAATGCATTGCAGTCAGTTGGAAGAAGCATAGGCTGTGGGTCAAAATAAGCAGGGCTTTAATATCTTTTCCATTACTACTAAGATAGTAGTTTTCAAATGCATTGGTCTCAGGGGTCATCTACACTATTAAAAATTATTGAGGTACCCAAGAGGCTTTTAACAAAAATGTTTATTTATTTATTTATTTTGAGAGAGAGCATGAGCTGGAGAGGGGCAGAGAGAGAGAGAGGGAAAGAGAATCCCAAACAGGCTCCATGGTGTCAGCACAGAGCCTGATGTGGAGTTCAATCCCAAGAACTGTAAAATCATGATCTGAGCCAAAATCAAGAGTTGGATGCTTAACTGACAGCCATCCAGACACCCCCCCAAAGAAGCTTTTTAAATGTGAGTTATATCTATCAATTCTTATTATATTTGAAATTAGAACTGAATTATTTTAGAAATATTTATTACTTTATTAAAATACCAGTAATAACCCCATTGCTTAACATAAATATTTTTGATGAAAAATAACTATATTTTCCAAAACAAAAATAGTGTAGGGGTGCCTGGGTAGCTCAGTCGGTTAAGTAATCAACATCAGCTCAGGTCATGATCTCAGGGTTCGTGAGTTCAGCTCACATCAGGCTGTCTGCTGTCAGCACAGAGCCCATTTTGGATCTTCTGTCCCCCTCTCTCTCTGCCCCTCCTCTGCTTATTTTCTCTCTCTCTCTCTCTCTCTCTCTCTCTCTCTAAGAAATAAACT
This sequence comes from Neofelis nebulosa, assembly GCF_028018385.1. NCBI lineage: Eukaryota > Metazoa > Chordata > Mammalia > Carnivora > Felidae > Neofelis > Neofelis nebulosa. The sequence goes on from NC_080785.1 coordinate 86,699,795, forward strand.
TTTAAAAAAAATCTAAAAAATAGCATAAAGTAGGTGTTGTTTTACATTTTTGCAAATCTCTTTAATATCTACTTAATAGAAGACAGGTGGATTCTCATATCTGTTTCTACATTCCATCTGTTGTGATACAGTATTTTGGTTGAAGTATATGAAGAAAATCTGCCCTGATACAGATATGTAGTTGGAAAGGAAGGAGTACTTTAATACCTTTCTAGCTAATTGTGAATATTCTTCAATGATGCTATCCCAAAACTTGCTAAGCAGTAATTTCTTAAAATTTGGTTGCAGTGGAGAGTTGGAAACCATGTCAATGAACCTTTTATACTAAGTTAAATGAATTTCATTGGTATAACTCACGCTTTGAATATTTTATGCATGCATGAGTTTGTAACATCATGCATTGCTCATTGTTTCACTGAATAATGCAGATTTTTCAGATGTTGACAATTTTCATTATAAAAGTCACCTTGTTAATTTCACCATCAATCCCATCAGAAAAGATTTTATGTATTGGGAAGCTGTCAACCTGACATTGGTTGGTAAAAGTTTTTCAAAATTCTAATTTTAGCTCAAAGGCTCAAATTTTGTCATTGGCAAAAATCATTGTCAGTTGTTGTTGTTTTGAAGTGGCAGGCTTCCTTTGTTTATGTTCAAGAAAATGTCTGCCAAATATCCAAGACTGAGTAACATAGTTTATCTGTCAGTCATTCTTTCAAGTAAAAATAGCATTCCATTAAAAAAAAAAAGTGGCTAGTTTCACTTGCAACTCAAACAATTGCACAGGTGCTTTTCTTTGAGACATCCATAAGACTTTGACATGAGATAGAAAGGGGTTTGCATTTCCCATTTTGTCACACAGAATATTAAAAAAATGTGTACTAGAGAATTGCAATTCAATACAATTTTTACTGTTTAGTCAAGGACATTGTTAGAAGATAGCATTTTTTTTCTCCCAGCTGTCTGGTGTTGAAGAATACACTATCAGTGTAGTTTGGTACCACTGCCTTGGTTTGCGACAAGGGAGCAGCACTTACACCCACAATTGCTTTTGTACCAGAATGCAAATATCAATACAGAGAAAAAGGAAAACAACATATAAATACTTTTAGGAAAATGAGCTTGACCTCTTGGGCCCCCCTAAAAGTTTTTGGGGACCATGTGTTGGGAACTGTTAAACCAGGATTTATAACCTCTCTGAAGTAATTTCTTCAGTAGTAAAAATGAGGATAATAATGCATGCATTGCAGATTGTTTTGACATTGAAATCTGGTAATAGATTCTTCAAAAATGTATATATCTGTTCCCTTCTTTTCCCTAATGTTAATCTTTGTTCAGCTACAGCTCTTCTAAAGTCGTGGTAGTTGTTCTTACTTTTGGAATAAATATCTAACCTACTGAAAAATGCATCTCCAAGTTTCTTTTAATATACATGTAATTATATAAGAATTATATAAGAATATATATATTTATATATAATACATGTATCCTTAGATACTCATTGGAAAGCTAATTGGCTATTTTCTCACTTTCAAAGAATTCCAGGGAGTGTATTGAGAGTATCAATCTAACTTTGTATGTGATTCTTTTTAGGTATTGGTACATTTGATATTCCTTAGTATAGGGAATATAACACACACACACACACACACACACACACACACACACATAATCATATCTCTTTTTGTACTGACTTATGAGTTTGCCTCATTAATGTTTTGTATATCTATTCTGTATATTAAATCTTAAACATTTGACCCAAAATTTTATTTAAAAAAATCTCTACTGTGCAGAGTACATAGTAAACATTGTTATATTTAGAAAGAGCCTATCTTCTCTCTGCTATCTCACATACTTTTGGTCCACTTCCCTATAGTTTGTTGGCTACATACACTAGAAATACAAAATTTCTAATATTAAGCTAAGTGAAATGGTATTATAAAAAAGGCTAGTCCCCTTGTTAATTTCACATAATTAAATTTAAAATTTAAAAAGAAATCAAAATTCAATTAAATATATCTGAATTTACTTGGAAGTTCACCCAACACAGAAAGGAAATAATTAGTAACCATGTTTCACAATAATTTGTTCAGTGACAGTGTGAATCATCCAAAATTGCAGTCTTCTGTGTTGGATAATTCTGAAAAGTATTATATATAAGGTGGAACCAAGAAAATCAATGCATTCTAATAAGTTGCATAATGATGGAATAGTTTTTAAAAAGTGTATCATGAAAGTATTGCATGGAATATTTGAAAAAGATAGTTCAGACCAACACAGCAAAAAACAGGCAAGTTATTTAGAGCTTGTTGAATGTTTTGCATAAAGAAATTAAAATTGAAATTATAGTGTATTTTATTTCTCCCATATCATGGTTCAGTTAGTTGTTGGCATGTTGTTTCCTTGAAAAGGGCATAAAACTTCAGGGGAGCTCTGTAGACACTCACTTTTATTAAAGTGCTTCATCAAGATTGCTCATATGTGATACCATCAAATAATGTAGTGGCTTGACTTTCTCTAACAAAGGTAAAACAAAGAAATAGAGGTTTTTTTATAAACATTATAATGTGATTTTTCTACTGCATTTAAAATGTCAGTTAAAAAAATCATAGCCGGGTAATTTGCCCACAGATGCAGCAAATCTAACTGATATATAACACAATAATCACAAATACTTCAGTGGCATATGACAAAGAACACTTTTTTTAACACATATGCAGGCTGGGTTTGGTTCAGTGTTTCTGTTGATATCTGCTGAGGTCACTCACATATCTGCTCGTTGACCATGGGCTCTGTTCTAGACCAGGCTTGGTTGGCATACCTTAGCTGACACAGCTCTGTCCCACATGTTTCTCATCCTTTTCTTGGGACCAACCCTCTAATCAGTGTGTGCCTTCTCATAGCAGTGGCAAAAGTATAAGAAGGAAAACAGAAACACATAAAGCCCCTTGAGACCAGGTTTGCGATTGTTAACACTGTCACTTCTGATTCAGTCGGCTGGCCAAAGCAGGTTACACAGGGTGGTCAAATGTACTCCACCCTTACAGGAAGAACTCAAAATTTACTTGACAAAATGAGTGAATACAGAAAGGATGAATAACTTGGGCCATAAATGTAGTTAATATACCACACCATTTTGTCTTGGGTCTTACAAATCATGACTAGCTGAGGTAGGTCAGAAACAGACTCCCCAAGCAACTACTTTCTTCCTGGTTCCTTAGACAGATTTTAGTGTTCTCTTCTAACCCCAGGCACTCAGAGGCTCTTCTGGTGCTATTTGAATGTCTCCATATACATTCTATTTTCTACCTATTGTAAAAACAAGGGAAAATAGATTCAGATGATGGTACCAACTTCCATTTACCTCCTGGCAGCTGCAGTGATCATAGGATGCTGTATTTGATGCTGTATGGAGAGAATTAGAGAAAAAACATAGTTTGTCAAACATATTTTGTCATCCTTATCTTACTGCTTCTGATTACTCTGTCCAAATTCTCATTCATAAGCAATAGATGGTATCATCCATCTATTGTTGTTCTTATATGATATGAGGAAAATAGGCCCAATCCATTTATGTTGTTATGTTTACAATTTATTGTGCATTTTACATTTACTGAGACAGTATATGAATTTAGAAAAGAAATAGGATTTTTCTTTGCCGCTTGTTTTTCAGTCAATTACCATTTTCGGGTACATGACTACTACATTTGGAACCTTGTATTAAATAAAAATTTGTCATTTCCTTATGTTTTAAAGATGTTTCTTTATACTTGTACTTCAGTAGAATGAAAAGAAAACTTTTCTTATATTAGTGGTAAGAAATTGGTCTTATAGTTACATATATTCCGCTAAAAGCATAAAAAAGTGATCATTGTCTCAATGGTGGTTTGACATTATAACATAATATAAATAAAGATCTTGTCCTCCAATTCCCAACGACAAATATATCACAATATTTTGGGGCCAAAATCTTTACTATAATGCAAACATCAGATGAATTATTTTCTACCGCTACTTCTCTGTGTTTTTTTCTTGAAAAAACTATTGATTTCAGTGAATTTGTTTAATCAGAAAGTAACATGGAACTCAGACAGAATAATAATTTTACTAGAATTTTATTACTGTATTTTCACTGTTAATATGTGTTTAAAAGGCTCAAATAAAGCAATCATGGCTGTGTGTGTGTGTGTGTGTGTGTTTGCGTGTGCACACGTGCGCATGATTGTAAATATTTTCAAGAACATCCATCTGTTATTCACATATATTAGAAAAAGAAACTGCCCCAAAGAGGTTTCCCTCTCTTTTCCTGCTTCCCACCGAGGAGTAGGGCAAGACAGTATTGTGAAGTAGGTTAGTACAGCAGAATATTGCCCCACTCTGATGTATTCTCAGATATTTTGTGGTTATTGGTGTCAGAGCTTCTGTGATCATTGTCTTTTAGAACAGTTCTGCTTGTGTTATGTAATTGACCAAAGTTACGGAAGATTTTGATACATAGAATACTGGGTTTCCTCATTAACCTCCTATATACACTGTACCTCTTTCTCCATCCCATTCCATTCCTTCTTTTCCAGAATTCATTAAAAACAAACTAAAACAACCTTAATCCCATTATGCCATTTCTTCACATAGCACTGTTAGGCTAATCCTCCTTCCCACCCAGTTACCTTCAGAGATAAAGTCCACTCCCTGGAATGACACAACCCCACACCTGCTTTGCAAATCACATCCCATGTCAGTCCTTAACAAAAATACCTGTGCTCCAGCAGTCTAATTTGTAGCAGTCTGATTTGTAAATACTTTATAAAGCATGTTATTATGTATTACCTAAAAACATTTTTGTAGGATGAATGTAGATAAATGAGATATCCAGAAATAATAAAATAAATATCACCCATAATTCCACCCTCAACTGTAACCACTATTAACAATTTGGAGTATCTCTTTTGTCATATTTTTATTCCTTTCTTTTTTCTTTGTATTTTTGCCAAAATTAAAATTTCATACATCTTGAAAAGTTGCAAGAATTTTAAAGTGGGTATCTGTACACCTGGACTCTACCATTGTTTCACTATCTTTGCTTTATCACATATATAAAACCCATCACTTCTGTATCCACCCACCAATTCATTTTATTTTTTATGTATTTCAAAGTAAATTGTAGGCATTAGTACACATAATTGCAGAGCAGCTATGGATTAGTTAGAAGTTTTAGGTGAGATGAGGAGACTCATCAGAGAATGGACACATCTACCTGACATTGTAGGCTTTCCTAGACTGTACTGTTTCCATAAATACACTTAAGGTGTCAGACCATATGTCCTAAGTTTTCGCTTGGAAATCAGTCCTTGTAGGACATATCTGGGGCATATGGACATATCACAGTTTTTTAAGTGATAGAATGTAGGCCATTGTCCCTGATCCAGGCTAAATCCTAGAGAGACAAACAGAAGGGTCTTTTTCCTCATTGACCTACCTATCCTTAAGTGATGACAACATAAATGACAGCAAGAATAAGATGATTTGAGGTGTGCTTCCTACCAGATATAAACACGAACACTTTCAGGATTTTCCCTTCCTTCCTTCCTTCCTTCCTCCCTCCCTCCTTTCCTTACTCTCTCTCCCTTTCTTTTTCTTTCTTTCTTTCTTTCTTTCTTTCTTTCTTTCTTTCTTTCTTTCTTTCTTTCTTTCTTTCTTTTCTTTTCTTTCTTTCTTTTTCTTCTTTCTATTGTGTGTGTGTTCTATTTGTTTTATTCCTTGCTTTTAAATTTATTTTTCAACTCAGCAATATAAAATACCTATTCTTCCCTCATTTTTTAACTTCAAGCTTCTGCTCTTGACCTGGAATGCATGGATTAGCTTATACAGAGCTATGAGTCCCTGAAAATGTATGCAAAATGTTGTATGTGAATACATGTATGCATGAGAAGATGCATAGTTTTTAATCAGATTCTAAAAGGTACCTAACCCAAAAGACTGGGAGAACAACATACTTAAATCCATAACCATGTAAAAGCCACAATTAGGTGTACAGAGGATCAAAAAAGATAGCGTCAGTGTTTAGAGGTACACTACGATCTCCTAGATATTTTCATTGGAGCAAAATCGGATGCTAGTAATAGCAAGGAATTATAATAAGGGTGTAAGATCTCTGCAGTTGATTATTTCTGGAGTACCTTCTATAATATGAAAGCTAGAAAATGTACGACCTCCAGAGCCTCTGCTAATACCAGTTTGATAAGAAGTACTTTCACTGAAAATAATATTTCAGTGGGATCCTCTTACTCCTTCAGCCAGCTAGTAGATATTAGGGATTTGGGGATTATAATGTTGTTCACTCACAGCTCAATTTTGTGCCACCATTTCATTTTTTCCTTCAAATGTCTGGTAATGAATGTAACCCTTTATTTGTTTTCACTGCTTGCTTTCCTATTCAAAATTATTCTCAGGCTGCATTCCAGAGTGGAGAAACCAAATAGAGATAAGCTTTTGATGATCAACAAAGTAGACACAGATGGTGTAGGATACAGCAGTAGTGTTCAAAAGCAGTTTATATAATTCTAATTGTTTTACTGTTTCTAATGTCATGTTTACCTGAACTAATTCTTCTTCTTATTTTTTATTCTCTATAAATACACTCTCACTTTATTTGTAAGTGCTTAAAAATATGCCACATAAAAAGATTACAACAGCACTTCTGATTCACTAAAAGGAAGTAATTTGTTATGAATTGAGAAGTTGGACTTAAAGGGAGAATGGGTTGTAGAACATTGCAAAGAACTTTTTTTTAAGGAAGAATTTTTTATAGAGAAAAATTGGCTGCCTTATGAAAATTTAAGGAGATATTTATTAAACAGAAAGTTATTTTACTGAGGAAACTGAAGTGTAATTAGAGATTTTGAGGTTGTTTTCAGAAGCGACTAACACAGTTTTGGCTATTCAGAAACTTCAGCAGAATACATCTTTCTACTACCCAGACAGGAAGGAAGCCAAAGAGAACATTAACAAACCTAAAGTCTTGTTATCTCATCTAGTTTCTTTTCTTATCACTTCTGCATCTCAATAATATTTAACGTATTTGTCTATGTTTCAGTAAAGAGACTACTATGCAAAGACTACATGGTGATATGTAATTGTGTTTGTTTTAATGTATGGCTCTAAAAATCAGCTTTAATTGGAATCCCTGTGGTTGCATCCAAGTCACCATTTGTCACTGACTTAACATGCCCTTGTGTATACATCTTGACTATCTCAATGATTTCTGAAGTTCTACATATTAAAAGCTCCCTTTTTCAATTGTATAGCAATAAAAATAGAACCAATTATAGATACCATTAATGAATAATCAATGAAGATATCCTTCTGTAAAGCTTCCTAATTAATAATTATGATTCCAGTTCTACCTTTTGTTTAGTTGGTTATTTTTGTTTGTTTGTTTATATTAGTGGCTTAGAAGAAAGGTACTTAGGTCCCAGTCAACATTTCAGATTTGTGGAATTAGTTCCTGTTGAACACTGATGACTAGGGAAGTGTTAACTTGCTTTAAGTCATTGGAGAAAATCAAAACAAGGAGAAATTTTTGTTAATGTTTATTCTGAAAGAGAGCATGAGTGGGAGAAGGGCAAAGAGAAAGGGAGAGAGAGAATTCCAAGCAGATTCTGTGCAGTCAGTGCACATAGCCCCACATGGGGCTCAATCTCAGGAGCCTGTGAGATCATGACCTAAGCCCAAATCAAGAGTCAGATGCTTAACCAACTGCGCCACCCAGGTGCTCCAAAAGAGGGAGAAATTTATTTATTGTGGTTCATATGACACAAGATGGTACCTATGGGTATAAAAATCCAAGATCTATATTAAAAATTATTTTTGAGTGCATGGAATACTTTTCTCAAGTAGAAAGTTACAAATATCTCTAATCACATAATTTGTAATTATTTTGAATAGTAAACATTTTAACCTTAACTTCTCTATTTATTATAATTTGAATTGGGCTTAATTTAAAAAATAATAGTGCAATGATCAAATAAAAGGCTGAGATATCTGTCTGTTTGACTTTCCTCCAAGAAAATGCCTCTCAAAGTGGCATTCTCTTAATGAGTTTACCATGGGTCCAAATCTGTCTCTGAACCTCAGAAGTTTAAATTTATTTTTGTCAGTTTGCCCGTAGTTGGTTGATTTCATGACATATAAATTAAACTATTTATTAATTTCTTCCAGATAGGTCATTATAATGTAGATCAGAAATCTCAGATTGGCAAAACAAAACAAAACAAAACAAAAACAAAAACAAAAACACACAAAAACACATTCTACTATAAAATATCTACACAGGAATCCAATTGTAGTTAGAAGATTACAAGGTCTACATATGTTCAGAATAAGAAGAGGCCTGTGATTCAAATACTTCCTCGTATCAGACAAAGATAGTTTGAAACATTCATCTAGAATCCTCTCTGGATAGAAATTCCTACTAGGAATAAGTTTCTTGAAGATGGGGGCCATTGTGGATCTTCTTCAGTGCTGTATCCTCAGCATGTAATATGACATCTAAAGTATAGTAGGCATTAAAAAAAATAATTGAATGAATGAATGAATTGGACTCTAATACTTTTGAGTCTGTTAACCAGGATACCTTCTCTCTTAAACAGTGCTTGCATGGGCTACGCCAACATATGCTTTTGGAATTCTTTTTGATGTTATTTTAATACTAGCTTAACTCCATCCTGATTGACCTTTTGTTTTATCAAATAGATGAATATCTTCTCTTTGATTTTGCTCCCACCTAAGAACCAGTTTAACCTTTTGAGGAAATTTGCTCAAACCCTAATCTGTTTTATGATATGTCACTTTTGTAATTTGTTTTAATTTCTCAAATCCTTGGGAGCAAATCTCATTTTGTTTATTTTTTTTCTTAATTTGTAGCCCAGTGGTTTGGTCATCAGCAATAGACTGGTCTGATTCTGAATTCAGACTTCTCTCTTATGAATCACCTAATCTTGAAGATCTTCACCTTCACCTTCATCTCTTTGAGCTTCATTTTACTCAGCTATGAAAAATAATCAACATGGTCATGGTACAAGTTAATAGTACTGCAGGTACAGTGTTACAGAACATACTGTAAAGACTTAATGAATCATACATCAATATCATTGTAGATATCATCTAATATCACTGCAAATGACCAATGCTGATGGGACTACAAAACTGTATCTATAGTATTCTCTCATTTTGTACTCCTTTTCAGTAAGCCTGTGAACTACTTATATCTTGGGGAAATGTACAAGGAGCAATGCCACAAAAAGGAAGAGTAAGGTGAATTTTTTCATATGTAAAAGAGGATCAGAGGAAGATAGACAACCAATTTTGATATCTTTAACTCAGATTACAGTGACAGCAGGCAAAGAGTGTTTGATTTCTCTATCTCAGCTATGTGAATAGAATTTTAGTTCTATTGGGTAGGAACCATCATGTATCTTGTTACTGCTAGTTTGTGGAATATAACATATGGTGGGTACTGAAAGAAATAATGCTTTTAAATGAAAGAATGATTACCTGAAGGTAATTTTTTTAATGAGGCTATTTAATATTAATTTTACAGTCTCAAATTAAGATCATTTTCATCTTTCTAAGATTTGCTTTTTTGTATTTAATATTTTTTAAATGTTTATTTATTTATTTTGAGAGAGAGAGAGAGAGAGCATGAGCAGGGTAGGGGAAGAGAGAGAGGGAGAGAGAGAGAATCCCAAGCAGGCTCTGCACTGTCAGTGCAGAGCACGATGTGGGCCTCAATCCAACAAACCAGGAGATCATGACCTAAGACAAAATCAAGAGTTGGACACTTAACCAACTGAGCTACCCAGGTGCCCCTTGTTTTTAATGTTTAAGTTGCTTAATTCATCAACTGCCTTTGCCAGAACCTTGCAAAAAATTAGCATTCTCAATGCAGATTATTCTCAAGTGACCTATACTTACACAAATGTAAGAATAGAATGAGCGTAGAAACCAAGTAAGATCACATTAAATTGTAACTTCACTCAACTGTCATCTTCTTGGGTTTTTCCTCACTACCCTATCTAGAATTTCCTCACTACCCTATCACTCTGTCACTATGACAATCCCTACCTATCTGCATTCCACTCTATTTTTCTTCTTAGCACTTATCACAGTTTTGCATTATATTTTATGTTTATTTTTAGTCTTAGTCACTAGACAATAAACTCCTGGTAGGCAGGGAGTCTGTTTTGTTCTTAGCTATATTCCCAGAACATAGAATAGTCACTGTCCATGTTAGGCTCTTAATAAATCTATGTGGTATAAACAAATGACTGGACTCAAAGATAACAGATGTGTAGGCTCTATTGAAGTCAGATAAACTCACTGAACATTACTGTTTGACAGTAAGCATGATTTGATCTGTTGCCAAGTTCCTACTCTATAGCATTTGACCAAGCATTAAAATCAAAAGTAAAACTCCACAATATCATTGATATTATGACTCCCATATTTTCTATGTATGCTTCAATTCCATCCTAAAGTAGGAAGCAAATTTACTTTTCCTTTTTTATATTTTACAGACTGTGACTTGTACAGTGCCATCTATGAAAAATTTTTATTTATAAAGAACCATACAATTGCCCTGGAAGACCTCATTTTCATAGCAAACTATAATGCATAGGATCATATTACATTTTGAGGTATCTGTATGGGCACTTAGAGTGTAGTAAAGTCTGCTCTCAAGTATTACAAATTTGCATATGCTGAGGATCAAGTAATCTATGTCCAGGTAACTGTTGTAGCTTAAGACACAGTCCCAGCCCCATCACAGAGCTTGTAGCACATGGTGCTCTCTCTCTTGCAAATGCACACACACACACACACACACACACACACACACACGTTAGTCCACTCACATCTTTATAAACTGTAAAATGCCTCTGGTATTCTCTCTATCTTTCTTTGTCCCCTCCTACTGCTTTCTTTCCCTTCTTCCTACTGGTTTGTCAAACTATTTCTGCTAGATGAGTCAGAGCATCAGTTTATTTCAGCCAAGGTAAGTCAATATCAGACTGAAAGAAATAGGAACTGATACATGAGTATACTAGCACATGCTGATACAAAAAGCACTGATCATTTCATGGATTATGTTCAAGGGCACTTCATTTGTTTAAAATAACAGAATTATTTTAACATTAACATATACACTCCCTCCCCCCCACAAATTAAGATTTTTAGTAATCATATAGGAAAGGAGAAAATAAAAATTGGATTTTTAAAGGATGCCTAAAAAGATATACTTCTCATCAACTGTTGTTATCACATATTATTTGGGTCTTTATATTTTCATTCAGCTTATAATTTATACAACTGTAAATTGGTTGAAATTCATGTTTAAGCTGATCTAGCATATGATACTGCATCAATTTTATAAACTGCATTCTAGATTGCTTTATTACTTCAGACAAATATTTTCCTTTATATTACTTAAGGTACAAAACATTTTATACTTTGAAATGTGACTTTAGTGTTGCCAGTACCCCCAGTTATTATGTCTCTACCTGGTCCTTCTCTTTTTCCTTCTAACTTCAACTTAAAGAAAATGGTACTGAGTTGTTTACTAATTTCGCTTATATTTTTATTGTACCTCTTATATTCATTTGAATTATTGTTATGTCAAATATAGAGGCTGTAGGAAAGATCTGTTTTTCATGTTTATTTATTTCTTTTTGAGAGAAGGGGCAGACAGAGAGGGAGAGACACAATCCCAAGCAGGCTCATTGCTGTCAGCACAGAGCTTGACCCAGGGCTCGAACCCATAAATCCTGAGATCATGACCTGAGCCAGAATTAAGAGTTGGCTGCTTAATCGACTGAGCCACCCAGGCATCCCTATGGGAAAGATGTTTAATCCAACTACTTCTAATTATTTAGCTTAAACAAAATGGAGACCAAGATACATTCCAGTGTGGCATTTATAGGTATATTAACTTGATAATACTCAAAAGTCTTAAACCCATTCCAAACCTTTTGATTATATTTAGTTATACAAACACTGACAAAACTGAAGTGACAACAGAAAATATGAACTAGTACTATAAACTGTAGTACTAGTAGTTACTAAAAGCTTCCTCTGTCATTTCTATAAAAGATTTGATAGATTGTTGTGGAATTGTTCCTAACATCCAAGACACATAGTGGAATCATATTTTTTCCAATTCATCTTATATCTTGATAAGTTTACTTTGGAAAGTAAAGTTGATGTTTTGTACACACCAATTAAGTAGTTAATTGGTATTAGCAGCTGATTATCATATTTATTCCAAGAATCAACCAAAATGAACCAAAAATTGTTAGATAGTGAGAGAACACATGGCTTCTCACCTTAAAAAAAGGTTTGTGATTTATATCCAAATTATCTTCTAACAAGCCTGGGAAAAACATATAGAAGACAATGATAGAACCCTATATAAAGGGAGCTCCCGGAGTATAACATGATCCAGTAAGGTCTGCAGCTAATCAGAGGGCTGGGTTTTGAACTTCCAAGGGCAGAGGATGTCTGCTTTAACTTCTTCTCTCCAACATTCAGCATAGTGTCCAACATGCAGTTAGTACCCAGTAGGCAGCTGTGGAACAAATGTTGTTAAGTGCCATGACAGGCACTGTTTAGAAAGAGCAATGGGGAATCTAGAAAGGGAGCAATATATAAACCCGATTTGTTCAAAAGTTAACATTGAAATAGTTCTAAAGTAATATTTTAGTGCTCAGAAATCCATGCCCAGACATGGCCATTTTTAGGTCTGTTAGTTTCTCTTTGGATTCACATAAAGATTACTTTTGTAGCTTAGGTTCTATGAGCCACAAGAACTAACATTCTGAAAAACTGGTAAATTATGAGCTTTCCACCATACTTTTTAGGAAATTTAATTAGCTTTTCTTCCTAAAAGACAACTATACTGCTAAAAATACATTTGTTTTCATGTAAAGGTATAATTAAGAAAATACTTTTTTTAGTTTTATTTAAAAAAATTAATATTTATTTTTGAGAAAGAGACAAAGAGTGAATAAGAGAGGGGCAGAGAGAGGTGGGGGACAGAGGATCTGAAGCAGGCTCTGCACTGACAGCAGCAAGCCCAATGGCATGGCTTAAACTCATGAACCATGAGATCATGACCTGAGCTGAAGTCGGATGCTCAAACCGACTGAGCCACCAGGCACCCTGAGAAAATATTTTTTAAACCCCCCATGACCCAATATAAGTGGCTTGCTAGCCATGTTTTCTTCTTAAATTCTCTGATTTTTTTTTCTTTTAAGATTTCTTTTAAGAAACCTAGTTTAATATGAAGAAATTATTTGACACTTAATGCAGTTCTCCCCACCTGGCTTTAAGGTTCCCTAGAGTCACTCTCTCACTGATTCTTGTGACATCCTCCTCAAGTAATATGGCATAAGTGGCAAGGACTGTGATCCACATTTCATACAGATGCAGAAATTGAAACTCAAAAATTAAGTGCCCTGCCCTGGACCAGCTGGGAGTGTGTTGGCATATTGCAGTGTAAACCTCAGACTGCTGGAAGTGCTTTACAAGACATATTATGTGCGAGGAAAGGATTTTGGAGCAGTCACTGGGTACTTCTACCTTTCTTCCCCCTCCTTCCCAACGGGAGCCACAAAAAAAAGGACCAGAAAGGAAGATTCTAAAAACTGAACAAGGGTTACCAGACCTTCATGCAAATTTTCAGATTGTTGGGTTCTGTAAACTCCTCCATCAATTTCCTGCCCCTTCTTGCCTCTAATATAATTGGGCACTATACTTTAAATCTTCCACTCCTTGCTTTCCTGCTGTGTGCAATTATGATACCATCACATGTGATAGCTCTTTCATCTACTCTCATCAAAGCCCCATCCTTCAGTAAAATCCCATCATTTTTTTCAGTCTTCAGTCTGCACAGAATATGAATATGACAATTTTTCCTCTTTTTTGAACCTCTACTCGTGGCCTAGAGAGGGAAAATGATGCCCTTGGGCAGTGTAATGAGCTATCCCTTCTCCTGTAAGCTGCAGTGCTTTGCCCCTGACCCAAACCTTTTGGTCTTTGATAGTTTTTCTTAGTTATCTGTCTAATTATCTCATCACTCCTCTATTTTCCTCCTTTATGTCCTCTTTTGCTAGACAACAAATATAGACAGTCCTCAGTGTTATTTCCTTGCCCTTCTTCAGCTTGCTCTACTTTGATGCCCTTGGCCACCTTATCTCCTTTCATGGCTTCAACTCTATTTCCTCCAACCCATTCCCCTACACTTTGAATTAAGCTTTTACCTGCTCAGAGACCTTTAGGAATGTCCTATCACTTATTAGTGTCAATGGTTTGACATTACTGACCCTAATCAGTTTCCTCTTAACCTACAGTCATCTCTCATATAACTCTTTCAGTCTTAGCATTAGCCAGTTTAGGCCACTACCCATTTCCTGACTCACTTTGCATCTTCTTGTTCTTACGACTTTGCTTATTCTCTTTCTCTTCCTTAATTGCCCTTCACTCATCTTCACATACCCAAATTTTATCCATTTTTTCTAGAAACATCTCTAAAACTGTGTTCTTCATGATCTTGTCATTCTTTCTCCTTATCTTGAAGCAGGCCCTTTGCAATGATTCACCATGTGTGATCTAAAGCTTACCTGTGTCAGAATCACTTGTGGTTCTCATTAAATATGCAAATCCCAGGCCTCAGCCCAGGCCTACTGTATTTAGTTTTCTAAAAATGAGGACAAGAAATCTGCATTTTAACCCACATTCGAGTTTCCTACATGAGTCTTATGCACATCAAGTTTTTAGAACTACAACTCTTTGTTCTGAATTCACAAGTTACACGTAAGGTTTCTTTTCTTTAGGTACTTTTAGTTGTTCCCTTTCACAATCATTATTTGTGTATTTTATGTGAGTTTTCTGAGGGTATATAACTTGAACATCAAAGTAAATGCTTCTGTATCACAAATGCTCCTTGAATGTATTAAATTCTCAATTGAAAGAAAATGAATACGTTTCATTAGTTAGCACCCAATGAACATTAGAATTTATTCTAATTCATAAGCATATATGTTAACAAATGAAAACAAGAATCTGATTTTTCTTTAAAAAAAGAGGAAAATGTGAGATCAATTGAAAGAATATCAGGAAATTATTTAGAAGATTAATTATTCATTTCTAAGTATGGCTACGACCTTGATTACTGAAATGCTTAATGGAAGACCTGATAGGAAACTTGGGCTTTGTTTAAAATTTTGCCTTTCCCAGTTTACTGAGGGCTGTTTGGTAATTCTTTCCATGATTCTGGATTTTCCTTCCTTTTCTTACCTTCAATATAAGAGGGCTCAACTAGATAAGGCAACTGTAAGTAATTGTGTGACTGTGTTATTCTATGATTAAGCTGCATACCTTAAGCAAGGCTACAAATCTTGATTTTAGACTACTTCTGCTTACTCCTGTTAAACAAAAGTAACTGCATTAAACTTCCTGCAGGATTCTCCCAAAACAGAGTCCAAAATTCTTAGACAAATTGTTTAAGGAACAAATGTATTTAAATATCCTTAATATCATTCATGTTAATTCAAATCGTTCAGCAGAGGCTGCCTTAAGTATATGTTAAATTTAGCTCTTCTTATTGCTTACATTATTAACCAATAAATTAAATTGATATCGAGTCTGATGTTTTGTCACTGTGACATTATTTTGTGCTTGCAAATTAAGCTTGCATTCTGGGTTTTTCTGAAGCCGGGATCTAAAATATATATTTCTATGGTTATAGTCTTGATCAAAAGCTCCAGTGAGAATGAAAATAGTACCTTTGGCACAAGTTATTTATTTTGCACCATTTGAACACAGAAAGTTGACTATGTATATACTCTCAAAAACTGTTTATAAGATTATTCTTGTCTTTATGTATTAGGTCCATCTTATTTTAAAACATGTTTCAGTGCAGAGATATGACAACCAATGAGTTAAAAGCACTGGGCTATCCTCTCCTGATTTTGTCATGACTCTGTACCCATCTATCTATCCATCTACTTCACCTTTCCATAGTTTAATTTTTAGTTTTACTAGTGGATAATTAGTTATGATAATAAAACTGTATTGTTTTATTTCTGTGTCATTACTACTGTTCATTATACATTCACTGGTCTAAATACATTCACATGAAATAATGAACTACATATCTTAAGGCAGAATGAGCCATATATTTGTTAAAGAAAAGTATACTAAATCTTCATTGGAAACATTAGTCATACCTTGGAGTGGAATTAATTACATGTGAATATTTTCTTGGGTGAAAATTTATTTTAGAAATAAAGTTTCTCTTACGGGTTTGCTATTATCTAAAAGTAATGATAGATTATATAGTATACTTTATTAAAATATAAATAATCTGGTTTTGTTTTTTTTAATGTCAACTATTTGATTTAAATGTTTTGATCTGATTTCAGAAAAATATTGCAGTCTACCTCAAATTTTTGTATATGTGCTTTATGTATATTTTTTCTACCTCACATATATGTATAGTGCTTATGAATTAGACTTGGAAAATCTAATATTTAAAGAGTGCTAGCTAAGAAGGCTTTAGGACAAGTCTAACTCTCTAGTCTTACTATATAATCAGTTCCTGAGTAAAAAGCTATCATGTTAGAGACATCCTTAGAGTATCTTCCCTATATATTCTTTGCAGATTTCTCATAATTCAAGAAGTTGGGAAAATGTAGAATGAATGGAAGACTGAATATATTTCATTTTTAGGTAGATACAAACCAGATTTAAAAATGTTCATTTCAAATCCTACATCCAGCTGGGATACTTCTGTGGTAAGAGGTATCTATTTTTTTCCTTTTTAAAAATTAAAGTGCTAAGTAACCCAAATATATGGCAAAAATGCTCTTCAGATAATTTAAAGGTACAGGTATATTCATCAGTTTTTAAAAAATCTACAAATATCACTAGGATTATTTGAGATTAATTCTTATGGTACCTTAGTCACTCTTTGATAGCCAGCTAGATATTAAGGGACATCATTATTTCTTTCAGCCATGGTTATACAGTTTTGTGCATTACTGCTTAGGTGACCTAAAAGAGATTATACAAAAACTCAATTTATTATCAGAAAAGAATTAGCAATGGGGAGGCTCTGGTGCAGTATGAACAAGAGAAAAGTGTAAACAGAACAAAAGATTTTACATTTTCTTTCTTGGTTAATGTAACTTTGGTTTAAGCAATAGTATAATTGCTTAAAAAGAGATAATGTCAAATGTTAGCAATTTAAAAATAGATTGAACTCTTTCTTCCAACACATTTTAGTTCTTCCAGAAAAAAAAAAGTGGTTAGGCTCTACATCTCCATTTCAGATTTTCAGCCAGTAATGTAGTGATTCTCTTTATATACTGCTTTGCATTAAATCACAGAATTTTCCCGGATGGAGCAGTGTAATGATCTAATCATCACACTTGCTATTTTTCTCCTTCCTGGAACCACAGGTTAGATCCAAGAGGGCTATTTTGATCTTCTTTATCTTTAAGAAATAAAACTTGATTATTTGGTTTTCTAATGAGGGAACACATACTTGTTTTTCAGCTTATCCTTTAGAAATTAAGCTCCTTGGACTTTTAATAAAATAACATCCAGTTTCTCCAGAGTACAATGATTCAGAAACATCTTCTTTTCCCATGACAATTGTACATTAGTGAGCTGGTTTGCATCCAGTGTCCTCTTAAACAAACTGAACTATTTTGCATGGTCTCCACTATTTAAATGTAAAAGATTATTCTGATATATCATGAATAAGAGTCTATAAATTCTAAATTATGTATCTAAATAAATTATACAAATAGTGGTTGAAAGGACTTATTCTCAAACTAGACTCCCCAGATTCAAATTGCAGTTTCAGTCCTTACTAGCTGTGTCTAGAAAAGTTAATTAAACTTTCTGTAACTTATCCATAAAGTGAGGACAGTGATGATTTTCATCTCATAGTTTTGTTTTTTTTTTCCTGAGGATTAAATGAGTTATTTCCCACAAAGTATATGCGACTGGAGCATAGGAGGCACCCAATCAGGGTTAGCTATCACCATGTATAGTCTAATAAGAAAAATAAAGTCATACTTATCAACTGTTACTATTGTGTTTCTCCAAAGGTGCTCTATAACTTAATTGCACTAAGGCAGGCATGACTCATTTGTGACTTTATGTATAGTTAATTAGACATATTTTGATGTATTTATACAAGAAATAATTTGTCCATTTTAGATACTCTTATCTTACCACAGTATTGCAATGATGTATGATTCTTGAAAATGTGGAAATGAAACCACTTGATGTATTTTGTGATTAGTAGTTCTTGGTTAGTAACAGATAACTGAGTGAGTAGGCTTAACTAAGTGTTTATAATAGTATCACAAATAATAAATTTCACAAAGTGAAACTATAGTGTATCCCTTAATTAGAGTTGCTTACCACTTTTATTTAACCTTTTTATTTATTTTGAGACAATAGTCACAAATATCTACCTTCCAGAAAAGATAGATCAAATTAAATTCTGTTCACAAGAAAGGTATCTTTGGAGGATTGGTCCCCTATAATAAAACTTGATAGTACTGCAGGCAAGCCTCTATATGTCAAACACCTGCTTTGGTGAGACAAGTTCAATGCATGTCTTAAAGAGCTATTATTAGCAGCAACAAGATTCCAAGCCCTTGGCACAACCTTTGTCTTTGAAAGTAAAAAGAGGAATGGTGTACCTTGCTTTTCTTCAAGCAAGACCCTGACTGTAGTAATTCTATTTAAGTGAGTTTGTGTGACTTAATATGTTTGATCACTCACTCCTTCTTTTCCATAAGAGATACTGATGACAATTTGGCTTTTATAAACCTTTGGAGAGCATGTCATACAAAGCCTGCCAACACAATGCTTATGTTATATAGAGGTCAGTTATAATTGTCTTTCTTTTCTTAATTTCTTTCTTCTGAACTTGATAAATCAATTTGAGAAGCTTGATGTTATTATAGCAGAAAAAAATGTATTTGGGTATCACATTTAGACATAAAGTAATTGCAAGATTTCATGTATTTAATATGTTAGAATTTAGAACTTATTGAATCAGTATGTGTCAAATTCTTGAATTTATACAAAATCTTATCTTTGGTTTTAATAGTTTTATTATTTTATTTGTTTGTTTATTTATTTACTTGTTTATTTTTTATTCACTTATTCATTGTAAGCTCCATGCCCAACGTGGGGCTTGAATTCATGACCCTGAAATCAAGAGCCTCATGCTCTACCAAATGAGCCAGCAGGGGCCCTGAGGTCTGCCATTTTCTTATCAATTGGTTGACATAGTAGGTGCAGGGGAATTGTCTGCCCAGAATGTTGGAGAATTGGAAGCAGAGGCATTTTTTAGGTACATCTAGACATTCATTCTGCTTTCTCCGCAGAAATAAGGTACAGCGTATCTGATGCTGAGTCTGCTTCCCAGGACATGAACCGATCCCTCATTAAATTGCTGGTCTGCGCTTTTCAAATGGTGACATAAACTCAGAGTATAAAAGGACAGTGGCATATTACAGGTTGAGTTTTTCAGACCTAGTAAGACCTTGCCATCCTTGGACAGTATCACAGGCAGCTACATGCCCCTGCTGTGTACTCCAGGGGTGGAAGTACAAAACTGGCTGCGTGTGCTCCTTCCTGCCTGTACCTCTTGCCACTTGAGCAGTTCATTAAATTGGAAACATAACCTCACCTCACACTGGGCATATATGGTGGGATTACTTCCTGCATATCCAAAGTCAATCTGAAATAATGTTAAAAGTTTTTAGGGCACCTGGGTGGCTCAGTTGGTTAAGTGTCCGACTCGACTTCAGCTAAGGTCAAAATCTCCCAGTTCCTGAGTTCAAGCCCCACATCGGACTCTGCTGACAGTGTGGAGCCTGCTTGGGATTCTCTGTCTCCTCTCTCTGCCCCTCCCCCACTTGTGTTTTCTCTCTCTCTCTCTCTCTCTCTCTCTCTCTCGCTCTCTCTCTCTCAAAAAGAAATAAGCTTAAAAAAGTTTTTGTCATTTTAGGAATAAACTTGAAGCAGGAATCAGGTTCCCATTGTACTTCTATTCATTAACAGCATGGATTAACTGGTGCTCTGATCAGAATTAAACTAATGATAATAAGTGAGCAAAGCATTATTCCCCCATCAAACAAAACGAGGAAATCGTGGGAAAAAATATGTAGAATGACTACAACAGACTTTATAGAGGATTCATTATCACAGAGTTATCTTGTTCTCACCCATTATGGAATAATAAGTCAATAATGGAAAATTTAGAGTTAAAATTGATTTTCACTCTATTTACTAATATTCCTGCTTATAGTACTGTTGGGACATTCTAATGGCTCCACTACTCATGAGCTTTGTGCTCAGCAAAGTTTAATTTCTGCTAACCTTAGTTTCCTGACTTTTTACCATGAGAGTAATAATACTTAACAGGATTACTTGAAGAACTAAACTAAAAAATCCCTGTAAAACTGGGCTTGACATATATTATGCACTAAATCAAAATTAGCCATTATTATTTTTTTGAAGAGATACTACTATTCTTGTTTTCCAGAAAAGAAGGAGAATATTGGAGCTCAGATTGGTCCACCACTGAACTAAGGTCATGCACAGCTTCATTAAGCACATGATTCAAATCAAAGTGGTTTTGAAAAGATTATGGAAACTCATAGCAAGAGATTCACCATAGTAAGGTCCTGAAGCTGGCCCACTAATCTTACATTACTCAAATGTGCATGGTCCCTTGATCCATATGGCATTTTTCTAACCCCAGATCTTGAACTCCTAGTCAGTGGTGTATTTTTCCTATTTCACCATTTCATGTGTGTGCATGTGTGAGTGAGTTGTGGTGTTTAACCCATATATTATCTGAAGTCCTCTTATCCTTTAAGCTCTAAAAAGATGAGTTTAGACTCCTATCCCATGCCCCATGGAAAGCCCAATACTCGTCTCCCGATTTCTCTAAACTTCCAATGGGTCTTGCATCTTCCGGGTCACCTCTGTCTCCAAACACCTTTTGCTGCAACTTTTTATTTCCTGCTCTGGTGTATACTCAAATGGGGAAATCAGCCTCTCTCTGAAGTGTATACCACATGTAAAGTTTCATGAAAATAATTGTGCTCATCACTGTGAATGTAGCACACTTAACTAAATTACAAAGAGGCAGAAGCACCACCTTAAAACTGAATATCATATGTACCCAGTTTTAAATTTTTTCATCTATCTTACATGCCATGCTTTTCTTCTTTCTTCTTAGTTCCCCACCACCCAATTAATTCTCATTAATTTCTAATTTAGAAACTGTTATTCTGTCTTTCTCTCCTCCTAACACATTCTCAGACTCTTATATTCTACTGTAAGTACCTTATCAAGATATTGTCCTAATCTTAGAAAATTTTCTCTTTAAGAGGAACATTCATAAAGGACTGACAAACTTAACGCACCATAATTGCGAGTTATTTCAACTCTTCCTGGAACAAGGAGGGGGTGGAACTAAATAAATAGAATTAAGAAAATAAAACAAAGCAAAACCCACAATTGGAAGATGCTTCTGTGGGAAAAGAGCCCCAAATCAAAGCTCAGAAGTTCTCTGAAAACATCTGTATCCCCTGCTGTATTACCCTATGTGCTACTTGCAGAGGGGCACCAAATTTAAAGTCATGGGGGACAGTTTCTTTCTTCTCCAAATCCTGCAGTGGCTAGCCACACAAAGCCCTGGTCTCGGATTGTCTGATTTATCAGGTGAAGGGCAAGTTGTTTTTATGGAGAAGTGTTGAATCTGTTTTCCAACTGGAATAAAATATTGATTCTAAGATATGGTATCCCTGAAAGCTTTGTGGCAGGATTAAAACTTCCAAATATGATGGCTTCAGTAGACATTCCTTCTGTGTAAAATTTATATTTTCAGTTTATTCTCCAAGTTTGGGTGTTACTTATTGGCTGTATTTATGCCCTGGAAAATGTGGCAGTTATTTCAGAGTTTTATTTAAAAAAATTTTTAATGTTTATTTATTTATTTAATTTTTTTAACGTTTATTTATTTTTGAGACAGAGAGAGACAGAGCATGAACGGGGGGAGGGTCAGAGAGAGAGAGGGAGACGCAGAATCAGAAGCAGGCTCCAGGTTCTGAGCTGTCAGCACAGAGCCCGACACGGGGCTCGAACTCATGAGCGCAAGATCACGACCTGAGCCAAAGTCGGATGCTTAACCGACTGAGTCACCCAGGCGCCCAATGTTTATTTATTTATTTATTTATTTATTTTTCAACATTTTTTATTTATTTTTGGGACAGAGAGAGACAGAGCATGAACGGGGGAGGGGCAGAGAGAGAGGGAGACACAGAATCGGAAACAGGCTCCAGGCTCCGAGCCATCAGCCCAGAGCCTGACGCGGGGCTCGAACTCACGGACCGCGAGATTGTGACCTGGCTGAAGTCGGACGCTTAACCGACTGCGCCACCGAGGCGCCCCAATGTTTATTTATTTTCGAGAAAGAGAGAGACAGAGCATGAGCAGGGGAGGGACAGAGAAAGAGGGAGACAGAATCCGAAGCAGCCTCCAGGCTCTGAGCTGTCAGCACAGAGCCCGCACGGGGCTCGAACTCATGAACTGTGAGATCATGACCTGAGCTGAAGTCAGACACTTAACCAACTGTGCCACCCAGGCATCCCTCAGATTTTTTACATTATAATCTAAGACACTATGTTCTTATTACCTAAGGATCGAATGTAAAAATGAAGTAATTATTGTTCTTACAACACTGTTATTTCACTTTCACCTTTGTATTTCAGTGTTACTCCCCTATGTTTTTTGTCAAATAATCATTATATTTGTGTCATTCAGCTGATCATTCTGCTATTTCCTCAGAGCTTTAACTGGAAGTTATAATTTAAATATTTAAAACAGACCTTCAATGAGTTATTATTCAATATTATTTAATACTATAGCATGTAGATTGAGGCTAAAGTTTTCTACAAAGAGGCATTTCCTATTGCATTTGGCAGCAGAAAGTCTTTAATTTTGAACAGGTTAAATATATGATCATGAAACCACGGAAGTTTTGAGAATCCACCTCCTTCCTAAAGTACTAAGATAGTAATCTAGACAGCTAAGAAGTAAATTTTTCCTAAAAAATATCTAGGACAATGATTCTGAAATCTGTCCAGGAGTCCATTCCATATTCACTGTATTTTCAGATTTATGTTACTGAGTATATTTCTTGCTATTATTTCATCCTTGTTGGAGCTGAAGAAAAATGGATTTCTTTACCCCACTTCACATTCTCCCAATGCTAAAGAACAAAGCTAATTTGGCTTCTCAGCCCTGATTCCTCCAAGCAAATCAATCCCCTCTTGATTAAACTCTCTTAGTGAATACCAACCTTAGCACCATTGCTAAATACTCAATTCCCTCCCAAACAAAGGCTACAGAGAAAAACTAAATACGTAGGGGAGGTCTAATCATGAACTATTATTAGAGAATATTAACAAAGCCTAAATGCAAAACTCTAGAGCTTTAATCATGGAGGAACTGTATGAGTCCCTAGAAATTAAAAAAAGCTGACATTTGAAGCAATTTAATCAAAGCTTTTGCTATTCCCTCTTGGGTTCCAGACATAATGTGAAGCTGTTTTAAATCATTGTGACCTCCATGCCTCAGCATCTTTGGGAAATTCAAAGCTGAGTGTATAGCACCTGAAAGCCTTTGTATTTCCCTTCTTGCATGGTGGAAATAAATTCCATATATGCATCATATTTTAGATATTCATCTGATCTTATCTGATGTGGGCTGTTTGCTGACAGTGCATGGTTCTTGAATAACACAGATAACACACAACAAACGTGCCCTGCTCCTTGGGACACAGGAAATGAGGATGCTCACAGTACCCGCCTCCATGAGTTAGCTCAATAAATTTGAATTGCTCATTAGAGTTCCAATGCTTCATTGTTGCCTATATGTGAACAGCTTAAGTGAATAGGAATCAGATGGAGGGTGGGGGAGGACACACAGAGATTTCACATAATTCCTGTTGCCAGAGAAACCATTTTCTTGCTGTCTGGGCATGCACCGAGCAGCTTAGATCAACTGGAGGCTCAGCACAGCCCTTGCTGTGACTTTAGTAAAGAAAACAAACAGAAGGGAGAAAATGCTTACAAAGAAAAGCAGAATCAAATATTAAAATGTTCTTTTAATTAAATGGTGTTATAGACTGGGCTTTGAAAAGCCTTGTCCCCTAAGATGGCTGTATCTGACTATATGTGGGTTTCTTTGCCTCCTCTGCCTGTGTCTAGTAAGATCACGTCTTCGTATATGCTTGCATACATTATACGTATGTATGCTGTACGTATACGCAGAAGAATGCTATCTTTTCCCCTCTTTCCTTCCTCTCCTCCCTTTCCCCCATCACATCACACACATCCACACCTCACATCACACAACTGTGCTGTGTTTAACACATGGGAAACTTTACTCAGGGGAGAGTCAAGGGGAGAATATGGCAATAACGTAGTTTGCTCACCAAAGCCAAAAAGAAATGACAAAAATTGAAGAAGCACAGGAAAGTACACACTGTGAATTCTACACGTGTTTATTTAACACTTGGGTCTTTTTGATGAAGGATGGTTTCTAAGTATGAAAGAAAATCAGTTAAGAATATATGAGGTAAAATATTCTAAACACACAGTTCCTTATATATTTCTCATTTTTTTGTATACAAAATATATATTGATTCTACTTCTGATACTACTACTTCTGAAACTATATAACAAAAGCAAGTAGTAGTAGTCATAAATGATTATTTATTTACATATTTATGATATCTATGAAAAGAGCTACATATTTTAGAAGATTTCTTTTTGATTATTTTTCTTATTTTTTTCTTTTACTTATTTTTGTTTTTATTTTAAATTTACATGCATTGAAGACTTTAATAAGGATTTTTTTTATTCTTGTCCTTTGAGGAGAGAGATAATTGGTAAATACCTTTGATATGTAGAGATTTCATAAGACTAAGTGTTTATTAATGAATTCCTTGATATGTCTCACCCCATGGAGAAATGACTGTTCTCTACATGTGCTGTCTCCACTTGTATACAGTTTTAATTATAATGCGTTCGCCATTTTATGTCCTATTTTCTCTTTGGTCCCTGCTCTAGTAGTTGCGACAAACACATAAAGACTGTAACCATGTCCTATTTATGTTCACAAGTATCGCGCCAAGCATAGAGCCTGTACCAAATGAGTACACAAGAAATGTTTACTTAAAAAAATGAATCACTGAATGAAGCAGAACTTAGCCCAAAGGAATAACTTTATGCTCAGGATAACATTGTAAATTGGGAGTAAATTAGGACATGAAATTCAGGGTTTCAAATTGCCATGTTCCAGTAATCATAGAACGCATTTCACATTTTTAGATATTCTAAGAAAAAATATGGCAACATTGAAAAAGAAGAAACGTATGAAAGAGGAAAATGACGGGTTTTCAAATATAGTATCATGTCTCAAAAATTGCAAAAAAAATATATTTCTTTGAAAAAATATCAAGAAAAATAATTTTGGTTTTCTTCTCAATTCTTTCTGATTCTGATCTAATGAATTTCTTTTCCTCTGTAAGCTGCAGTCTTTGATTGTTGAAATGCTAAAAATCTCCCTGGTTTGCACAATTACTACATGCTAATTTCACCTACCCTGGGGATACAGCCTAATTTGCATTCCTTTTTAAAGATCCATCTTCTTTAGGCTAACACAGGTAGGAAATTGCTGATAGGTTGTAAAGCACTCATATTAAAATTATTTAGATTTTGTTTTGTTTGGTCATTTATTTTTGCTTTCGATTTGTCTTAGAGGAGATAGAAAAATTCAAAGTCTCTTTTTGATTTTTGTTATTTTCTACAGGTTTCCTTCTGCTTTTCTTTCAATTCTTTAAATTTCTCTTCTTGCCTTTTGTCCATGGATTAAACAGATCACAGCAGAAACTATTATAGATTCCCATGTAATAATCCCCATCATTTCTGAATGTAGATCTTGTCATTCAATATGATTTTTGGATTTGACGTTACCAGCTAAAATAAATTGATTCATTTTCACTCTTTTGTATATCTTGATGAAAACTTTAATTCCCATAAAGTTCTCAATTCAGATTTCAATAAACTGAAGGAGAGTGTGTTTTGTCACTGACTCTGCTCCCAGGTAGCATAGCTAATGAGAAAGGAAAGATATTGCAGCCTTAGCTTGCACTGGGAATCAACGCCTTCTTGTGTTAGATTTTTCATTATAAATGCAATTGACAGAGGTGTCTATTATAAGCTATTTGTTATACAATCTTTATAAATAGCTCTCATCATGTATAAGACAAGTCTAAATTTGTTTGGAAATAGCTTCTTAAGGCACCCTGCTGTGGCTTCTTCTGAGTGCCAGGCTGGCATTCAGTGGGGGAGTAAGACACTTGGAGCAATTGGAGCTAGTCATCTCCGATCAGCTTGAAATGATATGCATCACACCAGTTTAAATGATCCACTTTAGGTGGAAACGTGGTTCATAGCTAACCATCTATAATTCAGCAATACGTTGCCATACTCTACATCATCTTAGATGAATCTTGTTTCAATTTCTTTGGGGGATGCCCTGCTTTGCTATTTTGGTTGACACGGTCACCTTTTCTGTTTCTTCTAACTTTAAGTTGACCTGCACTCCAGTGGAAAAAAGTCTTAAAACTCAAACATGAAGTTGCCTATTTTTTTCTAAAGACTAGTGTGTATAAGGAAGATAGAAAGCTTAGGACTCTTCAAGTCTTTGGCCCCATATTTTTATTCAACTGCAAGTTCAAAAATGTACTGCAAGTCAAATATAAATGATGTGTGGATTATCCACCATTTTGGATTATACACACCACTGCTCTCCATTACTGCAGGTAATTAAGAGCTTTCTGATATGAAAAAAGTGTTCCCTTAAATGCCGACCCTCTCTTCTATCAAACTTTCACAAGAACTTTAATAAGTGCGACTGACTGATTATAATTCCACCTCCTTTCTCTACTCAGTCTCTGGAGGAGATGTTCAAAAGCAATAACATCCTACAAAGCACTTGGAAAGTGGGGAAGAAGAGAAGCTGGAATAATGATGACTACTCCATGTCAGTTCTTGGTAGTGGAAATTTTTCAACTCAACATTTCCAAGGGTCATATAAAAAAATATGGCCTTGAAGGCAAATGTACAAGACAGAAATAACCTGGCAAATATCTGGACATGGCTGTCATAGGACAGAAGCTGACTCTACATCTAATACAATCTACCCATTTCACTCCAGCCCCTACTTTTACAAATGAAGAAACTCAGATATCATAAAATCACCCTCCTCGGGTAATAATGACCCTCTGTCTCTACAACCTCTATATGTTCCTCACATTTCTAATGTTGCTTAATTATTACTGCTTTTTTCACTCTTCTATAACTATCAGTTTGCCTCTGACACCTCTCCTAGTTCTTTGATGTGGATAATATAGTGTGATTTGGTATTCATTACCTACTCCCTCTTCCCAAATACTGAGTTCTGTGCACACCTATACCAGGACCTGGAAATCCTCCGGATACTTGCACACAAAGAGAATTATGTAGGACAGATGTAGTTTTTTAAATTAGCCAGAATCCTGATTTTGATGGTTATCTCACTATGTGAATTTGGGCTAGTTACTAACTTCTCTGAGTTTCAGTTTTCACTTTTGTAAAGTATATGTGATCTTATCTCCTGTGAGGATTAAATAATATAATATACACTTAGTATTTAATCATATGTACTTACTAGCAGAAATAACCATTCTTTGGCAGTGGCAATTTAACATGAGACCACTCTCATGAAAGATCCTTTCCTTGTTTAGGGCTGAATTCACTCTCCTGAATATGTTAATAACTTAGAAAGTTCTGTCTGAGGGTTTTATGAATTCTAGTTTTGTGATCTAAGAGTCATGAAAATACTGTGTTCATCTGGATATAGGCTGGATATAGGATTGACATAAGAGAAAACCTGTAGTACAAAGTCAATACTAGCAAGTAATGAGTGAGCAAGGTATTTAATCTGTAATCTAAGATACTAAGACTGGAGCAAAAAGTCAATACCAAAGGCCATATGTAAATGCCAAAAGCCAAGCACAATAGATACCAGGAGACAAAGCTCAGAACAGCAGCTAAAGATGAGAAATACCCAAGGAATAAACACTTACAGATTCTTCTGGATTGACATCTTTTTGCATGCCTATATTTAACTCCACACGTACGAAAACAAAACTCATTGAGGACTGGAATCATCAATATAATTTGTACTGTGTGTTCTAGCTTGTTTTGCTGTTCGCTATAGTTTGAAAATACATGTGAACTGAAGTGGTGTTGATAGACATAGGAAGAGTATGGTGAATGCTCTTGGGGAAATAACTAACCTAGGCCCTGGCATGTGGGAGAATATATCCCACATGATATCTCAGGTGAGTACTGAAGGGCATGTAGGAGCTTAGAAAAGAAGGGGATAAAAGACATTCCAGCAGAGAAATGATACCTTGCAGAGGCACAAAGACAGCAAAATGGCAAGGAGTTCATCTAGTTGAAACACAGGCTGTGTGTGTGTGTGTGTGTGTGTGTGTGTGTGTGTGTGTGTGTTGCAGGAGGACGAGGGGGGCCTGGGCTATTGTGGGGAGAAATGAGGCTACAGTGGCCAGTAGATCCCATCTGAGCAGAGGTTTTGTACGTGTTGTTAAGATGTGGTTAAGTGTGGGAGTTTTGAGAAGTTTTAAGTAGAGTAGCGACATGATCAGATTTATGTTATTTAAAGATCCACCTGTTGGTGGTGTGGTGAGTGGACTGGAAGCAGGAGAGTTAAGTCTTTGGGAAAAAAAGAAGTGAGATGTGATGAAGACATAACTAGAGTGCTAACAGCAGGGATAGAGAGAAGAAGACAGGTGGGAGAGATATTTATAATAGGGAAGAGTTTGACCCAGTAACTTCATGAAAAGTAGAATATGGAACTAGAAATTTTGTTTTTAATGTATGAATATGAGAGATCCAAGTGTATGTACATGCTTTGAAGACATTGACACCTGGGTTTTTATCCTGGCTCTGGAAATTACTATTTATGAGATAGGGTTTACCCATTCATGAAATAGAGTTAATAATAATACTGATCTTACAGGACTGATGTGAAGGCGAGCGAACATGTGGAAATGCTTCACCACTTAGCAGGCATCCGATAAATAGCAGTTATTGTTAGTATTATTAAAGATGCATTTAACATATAGAGGGCTCGTATTTAAAGACACTTCCTGGAGGAGTTCCGGAAGATGGCGGCGTAGGAGGACGCTGGGCTCACCGCGCGTCCTGCTGATCACTTAGATTCCACCTATACCTGCCTAAATAACCCAGAAAACCGCCAGAGGATTAGCAGAACGGAGTCTCCGGAGCCAAGCGCAGACGAGAGGCCCACGGAAGAGGGTAGGAAGGGCGGCGAGGCGGTGCGCGCTCCACGGACTGGCGGGAGGGAGCCGGGGCGGAGGGGCGGCTCGCCGGCCAAGCAGAGCCCCCGAGTCGGGCTGGCAAAAGCGGAGGGGCCGGACGGACTGTGTTCCGACAGCAAGCGCGACTTAGCGTCTGGGAGGTCAGAAGTTAACAGCTCTGCTCAGAAAGCGGGAAGGCTGGAGGACAAAGGGAGGGAGAGCTGCTGAGCCCCCGGACGGCAGAGCTCAGCTTGGCGGGGAACAAAGGCGCTCGCCAGCACCATCTCCCCCGCCCATCCCCCAGCCAAAATCCCAAAGAGAACCAGTTCCTGCCAGGGAACTTGCTCGCTCCGCGCAAACACCCAACTCTGTGCTTCTGCGGAGCCAAACCTCCGGCAGTGGATCTGACTCCCTCCCGCTGCCACAGGGCCCCTCCTGAAGTGGATCACCTAAGGAGAAGCAAGCTAAGCCTGCCCCTCCTGCCCCCGTGCACCTTGCCTACCCACCCCAGCTAATACGCCAGCTCCCCAGCACCACAAGCCTGGCAGTGTGCAAGTAGACCAAACGGGCCACACCACCCCACAGTGAATCCCGCCCCTAGGAGAGGGGAAGAGAAGGCACACACCAGTCTGACTGTGGCCCCAGCGGTGGGCTGGGGGCAGACATCAGGTCGGACTGCGGCCCCGCCCACCAACTCCAGTTATACACCACAGCACGGGGGAAGTGCCCTGCAGGTCCTCACCGCTCCAGGGACTATCCAAAATGACCAAACGGAAGAATTCCCCTCAGAAGAATCTCCAGGAAATAACAACAGCTAATGAACTGATCAAAAAGGATTTAAATAATATAACAGAAAGTGAATTTAGAATAATAGTCATAAAATTAATCGCTGGGCTTGAAAACAGTATACAGGACAGCAGAGAATCTCTTGCTACAGAGATCAAGGGACTAAGGCACAGTCACGAGGAGCTGAAAAACGCTTTAAACGAAATGCAAAACAAAATGGAAACCACGACGGCTCGGATTGAAGAGGCAGAGGAGAGAATAGGTGAACTAGAAGATAAAGTTATGGAGAAAGAGGAAGCTGAAAGAAAGAGAGATAAAAAAATCCAGGAGTATGAGGGGAAAATTAGAGAACTAAGTGATACACTAAAAAGAAATAATATACGCATAATTGGTATCCCAGAGGAGGAAGAGAGAGGGAAAGGTGCTGAAGGGGTACTTGAAGAAATTATAGCTGAGAACTTCCCTGAACTGGGGAAGGAAAAAGGCATTGAAATCCAAGAGGCACAGAGAACTCCCTTCAGACGTAACTTGAATCGATCTTCTGCACGACATATCATAGTGAAACTGGCAAAATACAAGGATAAAGAGAAAATTCTGAAAGCAGCAAGGGATAAACGTGCCCTCACATATAAAGGGAGACCTATAAGACTCGTGACTGATCTCTCCTTTGAAACTTGGCAGGCCAGAAAGGCTTGGCACGATATCTTCAGTGTGCTAAACAGAAAAAATATGCAGCCGAGAATCCTTTATCCAGCAAGTCTGTCATTTAGAATAGAAGGAGAGATAAAGGTCTTCCCAAACAAACAAAAACTGAAGGAATTTGTCACCACGAAACCAGCCCTACAAGAGATCCTAAGGGGGATCCTGTGAGACAAAGTACCAGAGACATCACTACAAGCATAAAACATACAGACATCACAATGACTCTAAACCCGTATCTTTCTATAATAACACTGAATGTAAATGGATTAAATGCACCAACCAAAAGACATAGGGTATCAGAATGGATAAAAAAACAAGACCCATCTATTTGCTGTCTACAAGAGACTCATTTGAGATCTGAGGACACCTTTAGATTGAGAGTGAGGGGATGGAGAACTATTTATCATGCTACTGGAAGCCAAAAGAAAGCTGGAGTAGCCATACTTATATCAGACAAACTAGACTTTAAATTAAAGGCTGTAACAAGAGATGAAGAAGGGCATTATATAATAATTACAGGGTCTATCCATCAGGAAGAGCTAACAATTATAAATGTCTATGCGCCAAATACCGGAGCCCCCAGATATATAAAACAGTTACTCATAAACATAAGCAACCTTATTGATAAGAATGTGGTCATTGCAGGGGACTTTAACACCCCACTTACAGAAATGGATAGATCATCTAGACACACAGTCAATAAAGAAACAAGGGCCCTGAATGATACATTGGATCAGATGGACTTGACAGATATATTTAGAACTCTGCATCCCAAAGCAACAGAATATACTTTCTTCTCGAGTGCACATGGAACATTCTCCAAGATAGATCATATACTGGGTCACAAAACAGCCCTTCATAAGTTTACAAGAATTGAAATTATACCATGCATACTTTCAGACCACAATGCTATGAAGCTTGAAATCAACCACAGGAAAAAGTCTGGAAAACCTCCAAAAGCATGGAGGTTAAAGAACACCCTACTAACGAATGAGTGGGTCAACCAGGCAATTAGAGAAGAAATTAAAAAATATATGGAAACAAACGAAAATGAAAATACAACAATCCAAACGCTTTGGGATGCAGCGAAGGCAGTCCTGAGAGGAAAATACATTGCAATCCAGGCCTATCTCAAGAAACAAGAAAAATCCCAAATACAAAATCTAACAGCACACCTAAAGGAAATAGAAGCAGAACAGCAAAGGCAGCCTAAACCCAGCAGAAGAAGAGAAATCATAAAGATCAGAGCAGAAATAAATAATATAGAATCTAAAAAAACTGTAGAGCAGATCAACGAAACCAAGAGTTGGTTTTTTGAAAAAATAAACAAAATTGACAAACCTCTAGCCAGGCTTCTCAAAAAGAAAAGGGAGATGACCCAAATAGATAAAATCATGAATGAAAATGGAAATATTACAACCAATCCCTCAGAGATACAAACAATTATCAGGGAATACTATGAAAAATTATATGCCAACAAATTGGACAACCTTGAAGAAATGGACAAATTCCTAAACACCCACACTCTTCCAAAACTCAATCAGGAGGAAATAGAAAGCTTGAACAGACCCATAACCAGCGAAGAAATTGAATCGGTTATCAAAAATCTCCCAACAAATAAGAGTCCAGGACCAGATGGCTTCCCAGGGGAGTTCTACCAGACATTTAAAGCAGAGATAATACCTATCCTTCTCAAGCTATTCCAAGAAATAGAAAGGGAAGGAAAACTTCCAGACTCATTCTATGAAGCCAGTATTACTTTGATTCCTAAACCAGACAGAGACCCAGTAAAAAAAGAGAACTACAGGCCAATATCCCTGATGAATATGGATGCAAAAATTCTCAATAAGATACTAGCAAATCGAATTCAACAGCATATAAAAAGGATTATTCACCATGATCAAGTGGGATTCATTCCTGGGATGCAGGGCTGGTTCAACATTCGCAAATCGATCAACGTGATACATCACATTAACAAAAAAAAAGAGAAGAACCATATGATCCTGTCAATCGATGCAGAAAAGGCCTTTGACAAAATCCAGCACCCTTTCTTAATAAAAACCCTTGAGAAAGTCGGGATAGAAGGAACATACTTAAAGATCATAAAAGCCATTTATGAAAAGCCCACAGCTAACATCATCCTCAATGGGGAAAAACTGAGAGCTTTTTCCCTGAGATCAGGAACACGACAGGGATGCCCACTCTCACCGCTGTTGTTTAATATAGTGCTGGAAGTTCTAGCATCAGCAATCAGACAACAAAAGGAAATCAAAGGCATCCAAATTGGCAAAGATGAAGTCAAGCTTTCGCTTTTTGCAGATGACATGATATTATACATGGAAAATCCGATAGACTCCACCAAAAGTCTGCTAGAACTGATACATGAATTCAGCAAAGTTGCAGGATACAAAATCAATGTACAGAAATCAGTTGCATTCTTATACACTAACAATGAAGCCACAGAAAGACAAATAAAGAAACTAATCCCATTCACAATTGCACCAAGAAGCATAAAATACCTAGGAATAAATCTAACCAAAGATGTAAAAGATCTGTATGCTGAAAACTATAGAAAGCTTATGCAGGTAATTGAAGAAGATATAAAGAAATGGAAAGACATTCCCTGCTCATGGATTGGAAGAATAAATATTGTCAAAATGTCAATACTACCCAAAGCTATCTACACATTCAATGCAATCCCAATCAAAATTGCACCAGCATTCTTCTTGAAACTAGAACAAGCCATCCTAAAATTCATATGGAACCACAAAAGGCCCCGAATAGCCAAAGTAATTTTGAAGAAGAAGACCAAAGCAGGAGGCATCACAATCCCAGACTTTAGCCTCTACTACAAAGCTGTCATCATCAAGACAGCATGGTATTGGCATAAAAACAGACACATAGACCAATGGAATCGAATAGAAACCCCAGAACTAGACCCACAAACGTATGGCCAACTCATTTTTGACAAAGCAGGAAAGAACATCCAATGGAAAAAAGACAGTCTCTTTAACAAATGGTGCTGGGAGAACTGGACAGCAACATGCAGAAGGTTGAAACTAGACCACTTTCTCACACCATTCACAAAAATAAACTCAAAATGGATAAAGGACCTGAATGTGAGACAGGAAACCATCAAAACCTTAGAGGAGAAAGCAGGAAAAGACCTCTCTGACCTCAGCCGTAGCAATCTCTTACTCGGCACATCCCCAAAGGCAAGGGAATTAAAAGCAAAAGTGAATTACTGGGACCTTATGAAGATAAAAAGCTTCTGCACAGCAAAGGAAACAACCAACAAAACTAAAAGGCAACCAACGGAATGGGAAAAGATATTTGCAAATGACACATCGGACAAAGGGCTAGTATCCAAAATCTATAAAGAGCTCATCAAACTCCACACCCGAAAAACAAATAACCCAGTGAAGAAATGGGCAGAAAACATGAATAGACACTTCTCTAAAGAAGACATCCGGATGGCCAACAGGCACATGAAAAGATGTTCAACGTCGCTCCTCATCAGGGAAATACAAATCAAAACCACACTCAGATACCACCTCACGCCAGTCAGAGTGGCCAAAATGAAGAAATCAGGAGACTATAGATGCTGGAGAGGATGTGGAGAAATGGGAACCCTCTTGCACTGTTGGTGGGAATGCAAATTGGTGCAGCCGCTCTGGAAAGCAGTGTGGAGGTTCCTCAGAAAATTAAAAATAGACCTACCCTATGACCCAGCAATAGCACTGCTAGGAATTTATCCAAGGGATACAGGAGTACTGATGCATAGGGGCACTTGTACCCCAATGTTTATAGCAGCACTCTCAACAATAGCCAAATTATGGAAAGAGCCTAAATGTCCATCAACTGATGAATGGATAAAGAAATTGTGGTTTATATACACAATGGAATATTACGTGGCAATGAGAAAAAATGAAATATGGCCTTTTGTAGCAACGTGGATGGAACTGGAGAGTGTGATGCTAAGTGAAATAAGCCATACAGAGAAAGACAGATACCATATGGTTTCACTCTTATGTGGATCCTGAGAAACGTAACAGAAACCCATGGGGGAGGGGAAGGGAAAAAAAAAAAAAAGAGGTTAGAGTGGGAGAGAGCCAAA
Source organism: Neofelis nebulosa (assembly GCF_028018385.1). NCBI lineage: Eukaryota > Metazoa > Chordata > Mammalia > Carnivora > Felidae > Neofelis > Neofelis nebulosa. The sequence continues at coordinate 86,734,948 of NC_080785.1, forward strand.
GCATAAGAGACTGTTAAAAACTGAGAACAAACTGAGGGTTGATGGGGGGTGGGAGGGAGGGCAGGGTGGGTGATGGGTATTGAGGAGGGCACCTTTTGGGATGAGCACTGGGTGTTGTATGGAAACCAATTTGACAGTAAATTTCATATATTAAAAAAAATAAAAAAAAAAAAAAAAAAAAAAAACCAGTAAAAAAAAAAAAAAAAAAAAAACAAAACAAATTCTCATAGGAGAGGCAGAAACAAATGTATTAGTGTAATTAAGGATTCTAAGTCTACAAGACTTGTAAATTGAGGACTCTTCAAGAATTCATCACCAAATGCCATTCGTATGTGGTATACTCTTTGTTATGGGAATAACTTTGATAGTTTTATGCTTAGGAGAAAATTTGAGAATCAGTTTAGAAGTTTCAAAATGAAAAGATCTGTTTTAATTGTTAACGAAGGCTGTAATTTATACTGGGAAGACAAAGCACAGAGGAAAGCAGTAAGCTGAAATGAAGATAGCCTTTGGATCTCAGCTTAAATGTCACTTCCTGAGAGAGGCTCCTCCACACACCTCTGTTCTCTTCCTTCATAGATTTATCATAATTAATGCTTATTTGACGGTTTTTTTTCCTTCATATTTCTCTTCCCAACTAGATCATGAACACCATGAGGGCAGGAATCACATCTGGTTCACTCACCACTGTAAACTCAGCATCTAGATTAGTCCCTGACACATAATGGGTGCCAAATACATTTTTGTAAATAAATGTTAAATGAGTGTTTAGAACCATTAACATTCTGGTGGGTCAATGAAGACTCATAGAAAACTTGAGACCAATGCAGCAGAATGCTAAGACAACTTGTGTGCAGAGCCTTTTACTTCTCTAGCAAAGAGAGGTGCTGAAAAGGCCTTGATGGTTGTAATAAAGAAATTCCTTTGGAGGACAGTGCTGTAGAGCTTCCTCCCTTCCACTTGATACACACAAAATCCAGGAGGAATGAAGAGGAGGCTCTCTTGTTAGGAAATAGAGAGTAATCAGCTTTCTTGTGCTTTGAAGATTGTAAAAGATACTGGTGATTATGCATCTAGCATCCATTGTCCTCTTGACCCTTACAGGATGCCAGTTTTACTCAAATAGCCATACCTCCACCTTGCAATTTATGTGACTCAATGACCACCCACCCATGTCAATTCCAATTATGGTAACCCTTTTCCCCTTCCAGAAACTAGGCTTACTCCGTCTTCACATTTGCTAGACAGATATTAATTGGGAAGCAGCGTATGGGCCTGTGAGACCTAATTGACTCAAAAAAACTGGATGGAAAGATTATAGATGGAAAAAAAAAGTATAGGGTCCTGATTGCTCCTGGTAGACATCTGGAAAATCACTTTAGTAGGAATTTGAAACCTACCATGTTTACAGCAGGGCAGAGAGCCTGGTAACAATTGGGTCCTTGGTAACTTGTTGAACCATTGAGTTCACCAGCCTTAAAGTCTGTTTTGCCTGTGGACCTTCTGTTATGTGAGATAATAAATTTCCTTATTTTTTAAGTAAAAAAAAAAAAAAAAAAAAAAAAAAAAAAAAAAAATAAAGACACTTCCTTAAACTTCTTTTTCTAAACATATTCCCCCATTATGTCCCAAGTGGGTTATATGACATCTAAGATGAAATGAATTAACATGTGTAAAACATTTAAAAGAATGTCTGGCATACAGAAAGCACTATTTACTCATTAATTTAAATAAATAAGTAAATAAATGCCTAGTTATGCGCTGTTCACTGACAGTTTACTCTGTCATGCTGAGAAGTTGAAAGGCTCTGAATTCTTCTTGAAAAACACTGGTTTCCAAATTAGAGAGGATTTTATTGGTGACTTAAACCTATTGTAAAGTTCAGTAATCAGGATATAAAGTGGATATGGATCATCATTTCTTTTCATTGAGCTCTTTCTGCCTGAGTTTTAGAAAAGGTTTCCAGTCTTTTCAAAGAAAGCCACAAATGTGGATGCTTTTGAGTGAACAAATTTTTAGTTGATAGCACAGATTGAAGATAACATTTATAACTGTTAAATAAGAACTGAATTATCCACATTCAGCCCTGTTGGTCCCCATCAGTGGAAAATCTGCATAGGACCTATTTAATTCTGTCAAATTCTGCTTCAGTCCAAGATATGTCAATATATTTCTTCATTTTGATAAGTCTTCAAAGAGGGATTCTATAAGTAACTATAGATTAATCTTATAAAAGGAAACAGTCTGCTGTGATTTTAAGAGATAAAGGGATAACCTTTACTTACATTTTACTTTTAAATAGTTTTTCTTTCCATTTTGCTATTTTGGAAGTATCTCACACCAGACTGCGTTAAGCACCAAGGTTAAGGCTAAGGTATTTATGGAAGTGAAATTAGGGTAGAGATTGCCTTTGCCAAATAGTAATGAAATCTAGGTATGTAAAAACAAGATTATCTCATTAAAGCAATAATAAACACAAAAAGATATTAGAGGCCAGATGGAAATTCAAATAGGAAACTCTATAATAGGATATAAGAATGCAAATCACCCAGAGAAGAGTTTTTGCACATTTAAATGTAGTTGCTTGTGTCATAAAAAGACATACACATAAAATACAATCTGTTAAACTATTTGTATTTGAATCATAAGAAGAATCATAAGAATGTCTAAGTAGAGAGACAACAATGTTTATTTGAGAATCAATGCCTATAGGTATGATGTTATATTTAAAATGAGTATTAAGTGTAAAGTTTCAAGTACTGTCTGGTATGACTTAGCATATTTTAGAGTCAGAGGTTATAATTACACTAAAAGTCATATTCAGGCAGATTCAATGATTATAATTTCAAACTCACCATTCTGTCTTATTTTGGAGAATAGTTCTCTGTGTGATCATTCTCCCTTTGTGTTTTTTTTCCATCCTTAGTCCCATGTTGTCCTTTTTTTCTTTGTTAGCTTACTTTTATTCTTTAATTTTGGTATTTCATTCACCACCAGTCTTCCAAACACTGGCCATCCTATCCCCCAAATTCCCTTGGCAGGGTGGGTCGTTCTTCGAAGAGATCAACCCAGCTGCACTGAGATATTAGGTGGAGATACAGTGACTCCAAGTATCTTTGATTATTTCACAAGACATGTTGCAGAGCTAGAAGTGAGAATTCTGTGCAAAAGAGGCTAAAATGTATTCTGGACAGACAAAATCATTCCCACTGTCCTTTCCAAGGTCAACTGTCCTCCAGGGTCACTGTCTCTCCCAAGGTACATGAGAGCCTGGTGAGGCCTGGCTCTTGGCCCCTTGACCCTGAGTCTGTTTGCTCACATAAGTGCCCGTCCTTACTTTGCTGTTGCCATTTTCCTTCTTAAAATGCTCTTCCCTAGACGTTCAAGGAAAAACAAAACAACCCTATGTATTATTTCAGGGGTCACTCCAATTCCACTACCTTCACCAAGCTGTCTCCTATCATCCACATTTGCCTCTTATATTGATGTTCTACTTTAATGAGTTTATGACTGACTGACATCGTTGCCTAATTGTTTTGTACTCATTAATCCTTGTCTCCATAAATTAATATAAATTCTTTAAGGACAGGAATTATTCAGTATAGATACAAATATATTTGTGTAATATAGATATAACCAGTTTTTCATACATTTTTAAAATTTTTGTTTAGCTGTAATTGACAGAATGTTATATTAGTTTCAGGTGTACAGTATAATGATTTTGTATTTGTCTATATTATGAAATGATCAGTCTAGTTAGCATCTATTATCATACATAGTTACCAAAATTTTTTTCCTGTGATGATGACTTTTAAGATTTATTCTTTGCTTTTAACGTTTATTTATTTTTGAGAGACTGAGAGAGACAGAGCATGAGCAGGGGAGGGGCAGAGAGAGAGGGAGACACAGAATCCATAGCAGGCTCCAGGCTCTGAGCTGTCATCTCAGAGCCCAATGTGGGGCTCAAACTCACAAACTACAAGATCATGACCTGAGCTGAAGTCAGATGCTTTACCAACTGAGCCACCCAGGCTCCCTTTAAGTTTTATTCTTATAGCAACTTTCAAATATGTAATATAATATTATTAACTATAGTCACCATGTTGTACATTACATCCCATGACTTATTTATTTTATTATTATTATTTTAATATAATTTATTATCAAGTTAGCCAGCATGCAATGTATACAGTGTGCTCTTGGCTTTGGGAGTAGATTCCTATGATTCATTGCTTACATACAACACCCAATGCTCCTCCCAACAAATGCCCTCCCAAATGCCCATCACCGATTTTCCCCAACCCTCCCCACCATCAACCCTATTTGTTCTCTGTATTTAAGAGTCTGTTATGGTTTGCCTCCCTATTTGAAACTATTTTTCCCCATCCCTTCCCCCCATGGTCTTCTGTTAAGTTTCCCAAATTCCATTATTTATTTTATAACTGGAAGTTTATACCTTTTGACATTTGCCCACCCCCCAACCCCCACCTCTGGTAACCACCAATCTGTTCTCTGTATCCATGAGCTAGGTTCTTTTTTGGTGTGTTTTTATTTGTTTTTTGTTTGTTTGTTTGTTTTAGATTCCACAAAGAAATGAGATAATATGGTATTTGTCTTTCTCTGACATATTTCAATTAGCATAATCAAATGGCAATCTATGCTGTTACAAATGGCAATATAATTTTTAATCTCTTGAAATGACTTGAAGTACTGGGTTTAAAGCGTACACTAGGAATTTTTATCTGTTTTCCAGCATCACCTAGTGACTCCAGCTAGAACTAAGCCATTTGTGTTTCTTGCGCAGTGGCTTTAATATCCATTTCACAAAATTCCCAAATAGTTAGCAATTGTCATATAAGCCAATTCAAGCCCACTTCACCTTACTATTGGACTTACAATTAATTCATGAACAGGATTGAAGAATTTGCTGAAAGCTTTAACAGTAGGCAGGAGTCCATATTTTGTTCTCCCTTCTATCCTTAATTCTCTGTTAAGTTAGGTTGAAAAACTCTGACTCAGAAAGAGACAGGAGTTGGAACATACAGAAAGTCAAAACCAGTTTTCATTGTGGACAACTCTTATTATGATCTCATCACATCCTTTGTCAATCCAGCTATCTTCATGTCCTCTTTGAGAATAAGATCTATATCTTTTTCATCTTTGTTGCTCCATCACTAAATCATGTATGATCTCAAACATGTTTAGCAAGTGAGTGAGTGGTTTTGTGACCATTTCGTGATACAACAAAAACAAAACAACAACAACAACAACAACACACACACACACACACACACACACACACACACATCAATGGCAGTTCTGTGAAATAAGTTATTATGGAAAATGTGGATAAAGAGTTTTAAAATATCTCTTTTAAACAAATTCTGTAGTTTCCTATCTTTCAATCATTGTCCCTAGATTTCCTAGATTTCCTAGTTAGATGAGTTGAGACAGATTGCCTAATAAGTCTCACATTTTCATTTATAAAATTGGAAGTCAGTAAACCTGGTTTTTAGTATCAGCCCTAGCGATTGGTATCAGTCTGACTGCAAATTTCATGCCTTTAATCATGACACACACCCATTTCTGATAAATGTGTGTATGTGGAATAATAACACAATTTCATATACAAGTGAACACCAGTGTGTTACAGTCTGTCATGGTTATATATTAGCCAATGAGATATGCAATTTGGCAGGGTTATAAACAGAATATAATTCATTAACTAATTTTGCTTCTTTAGTCCCAAGATATTCATTAAAGGAAAAAAAAAAAAAAATATATATATATATATATATATATATATATATATATATATAATCAATGTCTTGAAAACTACATATTCCATTTTATTTGAGCAAAAGACCAAATAAAGTCATGGCAAATAAAATAGGTTTCAGGCAAAAAAAAAATACAAGTTATATATTGCCCACAAAATGGCATTATTAATGTACATTTTATGCATTTGTTTCACCATATTCTTCACATTTGAGATGATTGGCATGTGATTGGTACCTAACAGACGTGATTTTTGGAGCCCTGGTTCACGGACTACCCGTTGTTGCATCTAGGACAAACCATATCATCTTCACAGTCAGAGTTATGGAGATGAAAAACTCTATCAGTACCCATTCAACACAAAATGATTTAGCCCTTTCGGTAACAGATGAGAAATCTGAGAACTTCCCACATCCAATTCTAAAATGTTTGCAGCAAAGCCTACACCATTAATCTCTTCTTTTAACCTAACTCTTACTTGTGTTACAGTCTATTTCTACCATCAGAAACAGGCTGGAATTGTAATCCAGCCAGGGTCTGATGTACTAAATAGCAACATATTCAAAATTGATACAATGTGTTCTTATGGATGAATTTAAGAAATAGAAGCTTTTGCACGAATAAACTGAACAGTATGCATATTCATTGAAAGATGCAATTTTCCCAGGCAGCAACTGAGTGTTTTCTGTGGCTATGGGATTTTTGACACTTTATTTTGTGTACTGACTTCTGTGGTATCACTTTCTTCTGGTTTTCTCCCAACCTATGGCTGTGCCTTCTTTCTTAGTCTTCTGAATCTTCTTTTTCATCCTCCTTAACACCAAGTAACTAGTTACCTTTACGAACTACTTTTCAAGTTCCGAAGTTCTTCAGACTTTGATCCTCACACATTACTCTTCAGGATTTCTCTATAAACCCTTCTTGGGTGATTCCTCTAGGCCCACGATTCTAACAGTCACTTACAAACTAGTGACTCCACATGTTCCTCCAGCCCCAGTTTATTTACCCAACTGCATGGTAGATACTCCCATCAGACTGTCCATGTCTGTCAATTCAAACACAGTGTCCAAACCTGAACCTACCAATCTTCCAACTCTTTCTTTACAAGTTTTATACTCTACCTTGTCATCCAAGAAATAGTCCTGGAATTTAGAATAGATGCTTCCTTCTCACCTTCAAATCCAGTTACCGAAAGTCAAGGGGATGGGGAAGTATAATCCTATCATATGTGAAAAGAAGAAAGAATTGGATTTTTATGAACAGCCTTTATGATCTTTATGATCATGGTAGATAACACTTTCATTGTTTTTATTTACCAAATGCTTAATATGCCTGGGGTTGTTATAATTATTTTACATGTATTAAGTAACTTAACCTTCATAACAAAGTAGTTAGAAAGTTGCTTTTATTATCCTTATTTCATAGTAAGGAAACTGAGACATTATTCTATTTAGTGAAAATACCTAGGGGCACCTGGGTGACTCAGTCGGTTGAGCCTCCGACTTCCGCTCAGGTCATGATCTCATGGTCCGTGAGTTCGAGCCCCGTGTCAGGCTCTGTGCTGACAGCTCAGAGCCTGGAGCCTGGTTCAGATTCTGTGTCTCCCTCTCTCTCTCTGCCCCTCCCCCACTCTCTCTCTCTCTCTCTCTCTCTCTCTCTCTTTCTCTCTCTCTCTCTTAAACATAAATAAACATTAAATTTTTTTAAAAAAAGAAAACTAAGTAAACCATGAAATATTAGGAAAGCTTACCGTTGTTATGAAGTTTTACTAGTGTGTTATTGTTCTTGATAGGTATTACTCAAAACATAAAAAACAACATAAATTATTTTGAAAGGGAAATAAATCTTGCATTTTTGCCTTGTTGTCTTGCTTGCTCTTTCTTTCAATACACATAGGTGATTTTTAGAATATTATTTCAAGTGGTAATCAAACTTTGGCAAATGAATAATTTATTTCCCCTTAGAACAACTATGGATACTGTCAGTGTTTTTGGAATACCAATGACAGATGTAGTTCTGATATCCAGTAGAGTACTCCAGATTTAATTGCACAGAAACACCATACCATTTGTGTTCAGATCGCTCTCCAATGTTTATTCCCTTCTCAAGGGGAATTCCCTTCTTCCCTTAACATTGCCTGGAATTATTAACATTCATCAACAGGAGAGTCCTGGGAAGTTTAAAACAGATACGATGCATCATGTTCCTTTGATGGCATTTGTTGTTCATGAGAACTTTAGGAAAATTCCAAAAAGGTAGTGTTTTATTGGGGATTATAAGGGATAAATTTAGCACAATTCAAGGAAACACTAATACAAGATTATGAGAGATCCTTTTAATTGGAGATGTTTGGAGGAATAAAGAAAATATAGCTATTTTTAATTGATATTTTATTAACCTATGTGAAGCCCAAGCTAATTCATAAAAGGTAAGATTTATGAAGGAAATAGGAGGGCAGGAAGGAAGGCCAGAAAGGACAACCCATTTTGGCCTTCATTAACTGACCTTTATTAGGAAAATTCTAGGCACAAGCTTCACTTTATCTCTGACCTCAGACAGTGTGCCCACATCCTATTTAAGACTGCAAACAAGAGTTAAACATCTCTTGTCTTCCAAAGAGCAAAGGGAAGAGAATCATCATCTCATGGTGGTCCTATGGTCTTATAGGCACTCCAACTTATCTTTTTATTACAAATATAACCACATTTCCATATTTTGAATGGAATAACATTATTTTCAAATTCCCTCTGATTTTTCCCAATTTTACCCAGTGAAATAATTCACCTACGAAAGTGTTGCTTTCAATCAAAATGGCAGAGTACTGATCAAACCAGCCAGATGTTATGTTATACAAATTGAAGCATCAAAAACATATCATTTACTGATGATAGATTGCAGCTTCTAGTTCTATTCTCTAATTTATAATTAATATTCAGGGTTTTTTTTCGCTATAAACTCTTTATAATGGGAAACTGAAGAAATAAAAACATTTAGATTTTTGTCAGTTTATGTTTCAGTTTTATAGAAACAAAATATATACTTTAAAAAGGATTATTTTTGATAGAAACAAAATATATACTTTAAAAAGGATTATTTTTGAAGCTTTAAAATTGTCCTCTCATTTGTTTAGGTCAAAATTCATCCCATTTGACAGGCAAAGTGGATCTGAGAGGAAATGAGGTCTACACAAAGATGTCATAGGAATATACAGAAAGGAATTAGAATAAGAAATGGAAACTTCAAATTAGTGACATGATTTTAGGCCATATGTAACAGCATTCATAACCCTTTTATATTGTGTAGTTTATTCCATCATTACACATGTATATCCTTATGATTAGATATATTTAATCATTTGATCAAACAGAAAATGGCCAGTATATATTTATTAGTAGGTGCACTGATTTGTTCATATTAGTCAAACAGAAGTGACTGGAAGAAACCAAGTTTCAAATCATGTTTTAGGTTAAGGCCCTGTCAGATAGACTTTTACTAAAATCCTAATAAAAGAGAGTTAGCAGCAGGACTCCTAGGTGGCTCACTCTGTTAAGCATCTGACTCTTGGTTTCAGCTCAGGTCATGATCTCATGGTTTGTGAGATCAAAGCTGTGTGGGGCTCTGCACTGAGAGTGTGGAGCCTACTTGGGATTCTCTCCCTTCCTCCCTCTGCCCCTCCCCCTTCACACATCATATGGGAGTGCACTCTCTCTCTCAACAAGAAAAATAAATAAATAAACTTTAAAAAAGGAGAGAGTTTGTAGATCAACCCTCTCTCAAACACCAGGGATTTTCCTAAGATTTTCATGGAGTGGAAAACAAAAAGCTGAGTTCTAGGCAGGAAGAATATCCAAGCAAGGAACATCTAAATTTTTTTTTAAGTTGACTCCTATCTGAACTGATTAATAATAAGTATAATTTGTGAACTATCTGCTACCCTGACCATATTTCATGGCTTGCCACATGTTTCGTAACAATGCAAATGGGCAAACAGGACTCAAGGGCAAAACAATTTATCAACAAGAGAATCCTTATCTCTTTAAGTGGCAGATGTGATAGAAATGTGATAGAAACAGAACATAGTCAAATGTAATCTTACTTGCAGCTATTCCTTCAGCCTCATTAGATAGCAAAACTAATGGAGTCTTTGCTTAGCTCACTGGTTCGTGCATATTCTTTGTTGCCTGGCTTTTATTCTCAGTAAGAGAAGGCAATTTATTGCACAGCACATAAATAAAGTATTTTAGCTCCAAGTGCTTTGCTTCATATTTTCTATTTAACTAAAAGAAATTTCTTGTTTAGAGAGAAATTAATAATTTTTGTTTCATAGTTTCTGTTCTCAGTCAAGGGGCTTGTGTTCTTTTGTTTCCAGGTGGCCCAATTTTCTGAACTTTAACTATTTTAATAGAACATTGATGTGGATATTTTTGTAAGTTTTGTAAATTTCCATAATCTTTTAATGGCCTTCTTATAGAGGATTTTTTGACATTCAGACAAAAGATAAGAAATTTAACAAAAAGATGCACAAGTGTTATATATTATTATAAAAATAATATAAGACTCTGACTTCAAGTTCTAAGAGAAACCTTGATACTCACTGGCTGAATAAAGTAGCAGAATGCAGAATAAAACTCCAAATACAAAGGTGAACCCAATATATGGTATCAAAGGAAGATTTTATTATGTCAACAGAGTTCCGACAAACTCATTTGCTTTCACTAGTGTAGCTTATTGGAAACATGAAAATAATATCCTATGACTTCACTGAATAGAAGGCACTCCCCATACACATGTAATATAAATATTACAAATATAATGCTAAACTTCTCTGAAGGTAAATGTAAAGGTACATGATAATCATAGAAAGCATTTCTGGATTAAGACAAGCTACTTACTACTTTCTCTCCTAACTGACTAAAGAAATGAACTTGTACACATAAACGAGATGAAATCCTTTAACAGCCCAATGAGGAGGAATGAATAGGTACAGATTTTTTTCTAAAGCTGGAAAAAAAAATAATTACCCTATATCTCGTAGTCTCAAGAAGTTCATTCATCATTTAAGATGAGAGGACAGAAGAAGGGCAGGGTAGACATAGTGAAGAGAAATGTAGTACCTTAAAGACCTGAAAAAATTGCAAAGCTCACAAAATTATTCAGTATAGGAAACGGCAGAACATTTTAGAGAAAGTCCATCTTATTTTTACAGAGAAGTTAAAAAAGACATCTTCTCTACGAGATGAGGATAGGGATTTATTTATATTCATGGCAGGATTTTTTTTTTTTTGGTATTACTATTATGTGTTAGATTTTGTGCTAAGTATAATAGATGCACAATGCCATTTAATTTTTATAATAATTTTTGGATAAATGCCAGTACTATCCCCATTTTAAAGATGAGAAAACTAGACTTTCATAAATTTAATAACTCAGCTAAGAGGGAAAAAAACTTTCAAGTTTATAGCTGGAATTGAAATTCTGGTGCTCAGTCGCAAAACTCTAAGCACTTAAAACCCATTTTACACTGCTTTCTATCAAAATAAGAAAGCAGACTGAGGGGCAAGTTCAGGTGAAAACTGATTACACCTCTATACGCACAGATTCCAACACAAATGCATAGCAGGCTTGTATTTCCAAGGATGTAATAAAGGACAAACTTATCAACTCAGCAATGTAGAGGACAGACATCCAAAGTCTCCTTGAATGAAAAGAAAATGTTAAAAGAGATTAAGCATGAAATCAAAATGATGAGGGAAAAGATTGTAGAAATGAAAGAAAGAGAGCAGAGGTTCAGTTGACAAAAGTTTAATTTTAGTATATGGTATTAAAAATATATGATCTGCACGGTATACACTGTAGTTGTGCAAACTGAAAAGTCTCCGATGATGAAAGCAAAATAAGGGCTGGGCCGGTTGCAGCGCTGTAAGATAAAGGCTGGCTGTGGGCTGGTGTCTGTAGAGCTTGTTCTTCTGTGTAGAACGTCTCATCCCAATCTGCTTGGTTCGATCACTATCTCAACTACATGAAAGCTAATCTGAAAGAAGAATAAAATAGTGAGAACATCAAGTCATGCAATACATCAGGAACAGAAGGTTGTTTGGCTTTGAAAGAGACCCTGAGGGGTGTTAATTCTTGCTAAAAAGAAAAAAAAATCCTATTGATCAGCCTAACTATCAAAAAATTGAAAATCTGTTTTTGCTTTTTTTTTTTTTTTCCACCAGTGTGCCTGGTAACAAGAAGTGCTTGGAACAAAAGAAACTTACTTTTTTGCTGAAATGTATCTGGTAATGATAAAGGGTTGGAGAAGGTGATGCAAGATCTGCATCGTTTAATCTGTGTAAACTAACGTATTTGTCCTTTGCCTGAGGATGAAGAAAAAAGCAGTTGTGGCACATACTTACTGATTAACCTAAATATATAACTCTAGGTATAAAAAGCAATAGTAACTGAGGATTAATGGACTCCTTATTTATAGTGCAGCCAAGGATATTAAATTTTGCCACAGTAGGAGGGTTAGGCTACATTTAATCATTTCCAGAGTAGGTAAGATGAGCAACATTAATTCTGTTGAGCTTAAATTTGCTTTTAAGAAGTCATCTTGCTTAGGGAATTAACTTGCAAAAAAATGAGTGATTGTGTGGTCCCAAAAAGAAAAGAAATATCATGGAGCATAAACTGAAAAGTCTGAGAAGTATTTGAAAAACTAGGACAGGAAGATGCCGGAAATCTTGCTCCTGGAAGCATCCTGATGGGGCAGGAGGAGGGCGGCAGAGAGAAGCCAACAGGGTTTTAAATGTCCCCACTTAGTTTTGAAAATTATTTGCCAAAACCATTCTGTAATAAAGGACAGCGTATTATCCGCATCGTGGGGGGATCCCCCCGTTACATTTTCTTTTTCCTAGGTGATTTTTTTGGTCCTGAGTTAGTATTTCACTATTTAGAGATTAAACCCTACCTAGATCCAGTAACAGGGGTGACCAGTAGTGAAATGTCTAGAAACCCCGAAATATGAGTAACATTGAAGGAACTGAGAGTATTAAGCCTGAGGGAAAAAAACAAAACAGAACAAAACAAATCATAGGGGGTCCAAGGAGGCTGCTTCTGGATGTTTGAAATGCTTCCTTGTGAAAAAGGGAATAAACTTGCTCCACTGGACATGAGATACAGAACAAGGAGGAGGATTTCAGTTTAAAGCAGTTGTGTCCTGGAAGTACTATTTGTGACTATTTGTGCCTGCTCATTGGTAGATAAGGGCATGGGGAGGCAGGACAGGATTATTTGCATACAGTCTCTATATGTTTTTATGAATAATGTAGGAGACTATTTAAGGGAAATAGGTTCCTGGTGATAATTACAAAAAATAAATACCTACAATTTATTGAGTGCCTACTATGTTCCACACAGTGAGATGGTTCATAAAGATGTAATTTAATTTTAACAGCAGGTAGGTATTATCTCCTTTTTACATATAAAGTGGTTTTGGCATTTATTAGCTATATCTCAAAGTCACACAGTTAGTAAATGGCAATCTGGAATTTAAATTTGGGTGTGAGGGACTCATTTTTATATGGTACTGTATTGTCTCCATTTTTACAGAAGGATTTCTTCATAAAAATGTGCACTTAAGACATGAAACCCTTTGAAGTAGACTGGGCACTACCAGTTGAGCTGAAGGACTGGAAGAACTCACATCCTGTGTGCATATGAGCGTATGTGTATACTGCTGACTCAATTTCTCTGATCCATCATTTGAGAAAGGCTTCAGATTGTGTTCTTAATTAGAGAGAAGGAAATCCTTGCTTCTAGGACTTTTTTAATGAGAGAGAAGGACTCAAGAGAGCATCTACTGAAGGATTCTACCAGGTTTAGCATAAAAAGCTTAAAACATTAGGATGTTTTATCCTTTCACAATTGAATGTGTGTATGTGTGTAATTTGGCTTAAAGTGCCTTTGTAAATTTGCTGACAAAAGCTTAGAATGGTTTTTGAGGGAAACTAGATGAGTGAGAAAGGGAGAAAGACAGTCTTACGCTAGATACTTTGGGCTTGTGATTTTACTTATTCTTTATGACAATGCTGCAAAGTAGTTATATCGTAGCATAGGAAACTGAGACTGTAGGACACCATCAGTGTTCACACAGCCTGTATATTGTAGAATAAGAATCTTATGTTAGATCTGTCTGGATCCAAAGCTGTATCTACTGTGCCCAATCCTTTTCTTTCAGTAAGCATTTGTCCTTGGAATTATGACAACTTTGGTTTTAGCCAGTGGAATCATGGCAGCAGCACGTTTTTCTAAGGGTACACAAGGTGGAAGGAAGAGTAGCAAGCAGCCAGCTTCACCAAGGAGCCAGCAGTGGATGGGGCACTGCCCAACTCCCTAAAAAGATGGATGGGGATGCAGTCATGATATTTTAGACTAAACTGGAAAAAGTATCACCTGGGAGTAACTGAGATGAGCCCATCCAGGAATTGCCTTCTGACCAGCTGATTATTTTGGAAAACAACCCACCAGTGGGGTGGGGAGATTTAATCTACCAAAAGGAGAGTGATACATAGCCATTTTTCTTCCTTAAACTTCTCTCCAAAAATTTGTATTTGGGGAGGGGCAAGTAGTGGGAAGTTGGCAATACATCTAGATTGGGAGAAAAATGCCTCCTTTCTGATGCCAGTAGAGAAAAATGCATGTTCTAGTTGCTTTCCTCCAACTCTGGAACTTTTTAATTCTGAATGACTAACAATGCAGACATATTCATAAATTGCATGATGTGTCATAGTAATACTTTATACAAGCATAATGTAAGTTCCAAAGTATATTTTTGTTCAGAGGAACTAGTGAAAAAACACTTTCAATAATGATCCAATGGCTACTAATACTAAATATTAATTTAGCACTGACTTTGTCCCCAGCATTGTATTAAATACTTTACACAAAGCATTTTGAGATGGGCATTATTCTCCGATGAAGAAATTGAGATTCATGGCAATTAAAAACCTTGCCCAAATTTCATAGCCAGCAAATGACAAAGATGAGATAAATGCGCAGCCTTCTGGGTTTCCACAGGGCCACTTTTCGACCATAGCATCCTGCCTCCCTGGTGTACTTGGTTTTTCATTCTGTCAAATATTCACTGTGCAGCATGCTCACTAGATATTGATCTTTTGCAAAGCCTCTGAGCATCAGTCTTGGAGAGGATCCAGATGTTTCCAATTTGAGACTATTAATATAAAAATTGCAAAGATTCTTTTTTAAAAAATTCAACAAAAGAAACTGTTGGTAAGGAAGCTGCTAAATTGTAAGCAAAGTCTTCATTAATCTTACCCACTTCAGTATGCCCTAGTTAGCATAATCATTGAGTAGTGGTTAATTATTTAGACAACATAGCTACACACTTCATACATGTGCTATTTAATTCAGTGATCAAGACATGCATTTCTTTGTTCCAGATTATTTGATCACAAAGGCTAAGTTAGACACAACATGATCCTTGAATACATTATGGTTTTTAGAGTTTTCAAAAACTAGTTCTGTAGTAGGAGAAACATTATATGTAAATATGAAAAATTAATGACCTGGTGATTGTCTAATCAGAACCCACATTTCTCCCCGTACAACTTTTAACACTTAATCGAATCCTAAAGCCTTAAGAAAATGAGATGAGAGCAGTTTTATTGAATGAACAGAATGTTTCTTTCCAGACCACTAGCCCATGCTTTACTGGTGTCCATTTTAATTGACACTGTATTGCTATGAAGTATCTCAGTGGCATCCTGAGGATGCCCCCCAAGGCTTCGCATACCTCCAGCTAGACATAAGCTATGGAAAACAGGACTTAAAACTTATCTTTCTTTTGCAGTGTAAATGTCATCCACCCTCTTTCTTTCTTTCTTTCTTTCTTTCTTTCTTTCTTTCTTTCTTTCTTTCTTTCTTTCTTTCTTTCTTTCTTTCTTTCTTTCCTCCTTCCTTCCTTCTTGCCTTTCTTTCTTCTTTCTTTCTTTCTTTCTTTCTTTCTTTCTTTCTTTCTTTCTTTTTTCTTTTATTTTCCTTTCTTTCTTTTTTTTCTTTCTTTCTTTTCTTTTCCTTCTTTCTTTCCTTTTTCTTTTATTTTCCTTTCTTTTTTTCTTTCTCTTTCTTTTTCTTTCTTTCTTTCTTTCTTTCTTTCTTTCTTTCTTTCTTTCTTTCTTTCTTTCTTTCTTCCATAACTACAGTCTTTAGGTACATACCTGTTTGAATACTTATTAACATTTTGATTTGCAAAAATATTAAATAGCAGTATTTTCTCCTCAGAGATCACTTTCAGCATGATATCTACCTATTTAAAGATGTACTTACGGATTATTTTTAATGTAAATCTTTAGCTTGGAGCTATTAAAATTCTTTAACAACTGCTACCAATTTTTTTTTCAACTTTATTTCACATTAGTTTTCTACTTGTCTACTTTTTTGGTCAAACTAATCTTTTTGCAATTTCTAGAATATGACTTTTATACACTTCTTTGTATATAAGCGGATACACCAGGCTCTTCTCTGCCAGTTATTAGATCCCATTCTCTTCAAAATCTAGACCAAGGCTCACGTAGTTCAGGAAGATTGCCCCAATTCATCTTAGCTAAGCAATCACTCTGTTATTTTCCTCTTCCATAATGTATGTATTCAAGCTCATCCATTCATGTATTCATTCATTCTCTCACAAATATTTATGAGGTGCCCACTATGTGTCAATCCCTTTAGCAAACCCTAGGAATACAACAGAGTTTCATATATATATGGTTCTTGCATTCACAGAGCTTTCAACTTGTGGGGAATGTTAAGTCAAGAGACAGTGATAATAAAGTGAAATAAACAGCAGCTAGAGGGAAGCATATAAGAGTGGTACCTAACCTAGGCTCGGGACTTTAAAGAAGCCTTCTTAGATAAGATGGAGTCTTTAGTATAAAGACCTGAAAAAGAAATAAAGGTTAGCAAGGTGGAAATGAATTCTAGGCAGAAGGAATAGCATATGCAAAGTCACAGAAGTGAAGTTTTAATAATCATTTAAAATAGCTGGAAGGCAAAATATAAATTAATGAATTATAAAAAATATGATAAGAGAAAGTGAGGACCATCATAAAATGCCCTGCAAACAATGGTAAAGTGTTAGGTTCTATTAATTTGTGTGTGTTTAGGGCAGCTTTGTTTGCATTCTCATTTTATAGTTATGTGAATCCACAGAATTTAAGACCCAGGAGGAATTCAGAAACCATGTTCTATTTTAATTGCTTATATGCTGACTGATCCATTTAAAGTGATTATTCAGGAAATATTTCTTACTGGCCTGCATTTAATCAATCATTAAAGTATTTATCCTCCCCTTCACCTTTCTGAGAGGCCAATAGGAATATTTTTTGCCATCAATGAAATAATGGGACTTTCATAAGACAGACTTTAACCTAAGGCAATGATGATAAACAAAATATGAGTAATTTCTAAATTCAGTGTTTTTTGTGTATTCTCTCTTTACACCAAGATAAACAACAGTTGACCCAACATGGTAATAGAAGGACTTTCTACCACCAAGACATATTTTAGAAATGTTTAAGGGCACCTGGGTGGCTAAGTCAGTTGAGCATCCAACTCTTGGTTTCAGCTCAGGTCATAATCTCATGGTTTGTGAGTTTGAGCCCCACATCGGGCTCCACACTGACACTGGGGAGCCTGCTTGGGGTCTCTTTGACCCTCCCCTGGTCATGCTCTCTCTCTTTCTCTCTAAATAAATAAATTTTAAAAAAAGAAGTGTCTAAAGAAAGACAAAAATATATCTGGTGGTTAGCAGCACATTTCTAAACTAGGGTCTACTATTCTTTAAATATTATTAATATTCTTGCTTCTTATTGTTATAGTGGGAGTCAGGCAGGGGGCAGTGGTCAGAAAGGAAAGGGACTTTGCTGAAAATGTCAGCCTTTCCTGTTATAACATGTTCTTGACATTATGGAAAACTCATATGCTGACACTGTGAATATACATATGTGACCATCACACCTTCCTCAAGTTCACCAAATTATGGACCAAATGGTTAGCACATTTACTGAATGTGACCAGGATTAAATGGTATGTTTTAATGTACATTATAATTGTACACAAAATTGTCAATAGTGAAAGGATAAGAAGATAAAAACTAAAGATGCAGTACATTCAAGTTCTTAAGTCCTTGGGATTTTTTTCTGAAGAAAAAATTAAAATCCTAAAACCAAAATAAAGGTCACAAAAGAGGAAAAGTTCTTATTTAATAACTCTTGCAAAAAGTTATCTCATATCCTGTTATGTTACTTGAATGTGAAATCTATATGCCACATGTGTGTCTTTTTAAATTAATTAATTAATTTTTAATATCACTATACTTCCTTTTAAATTGTATGTATTTTTAAATTCTGGTATAATTAACATACAGTGTTATATTAGTTTCAGTGTTATATTAGTTTCAACAATTCTATATATTATTCAGTGCCTGTCATGATAAATGTACTCTTAATCCTCTTCCCCTATTTCGCTCATACCTCATATGTGTCTTTTAAATTATTAGAAAGATTTACATGTAGTTAGGATTGTAAACTGGTTAAGCAACATGATGTTCATAACAGCTATAATCATAAGAGTCAAACCCTGGAAACAAACCAAATACAACAGGTAAACGAACACATAAATTGTGGTTTCTTATCATAATGGAATGCTATTTAGCAATAAAAAGGAACGAGTTACTGATGCATGTTAACAGCATGGATAAATTTTTAAAACATTATGCTCAGCAAAAAAGCCAGATTCAAAAGGATGCACATTGTATAACTCCATTTATATGAGATCTTAGAGAACAGACAAAACTAATCTGTAGTGACAGAAAGCAGATTAGTAGTTGCTTGAAGGTTGTGTACAGGAGATGAGGAGATGGGGAGATTTGTGAGCAAAGGAGCGTGGAATGTTTGGGATAATGGAAATCTTCTAAATCTTGATTAGAATAGTACTTACATAGAGGTGTACATTTATAAAATCTAAGCGAACTTGGAGCATTTTATTGTATTTTAAATTGCACCTTGATTTTTTAAAAATTTTACAAATATTATTAGTGTTTTTTTTTCTGATAATATCAGTTTACAGCATTTGAAATAACTATTATGGTAGATGACCTTTCAGAAAAAAAATTTTTTTCTAAAAGTAACATTCAATTTTGATAATACTGCAAGATTCTGGAATTATTAGATTATACTCTGGCTATAATCTGCTAACTAGAGTGGTCGGTCTCATATAAGATAGAGAATTTAAAAGATTTATAAAAACTTAATATGTAAACTTTAAAATTCCTCACAGTTTAATAGTCTATTTTAACTTTAATCCCTAGTTTCATGATGAGTGGTTGTCGTTGTCCTAGACTTGAAAGACCAAAGTCAAAGAATACTGGGTTAATTCCAAGTACATTTCTAGATAGAAAATTCTGGCTGATAGTGTCAAATCAATTTTGATCTCTTCACTTCTCTTTAAAGAGGATTCTGAAACACAGTTCTAACTTTCCTAGACTATTTTCATAAGCTTCTATTGGCAAACTCTAAGCATCACAATAGACTATTGATATCATTATTTCTTCCTTTATATTTTATCTGTCGTTGAGACATATTTGTCAGTTGTACTTTATAGTTCTAAAAATTGTGAAGCAGAAGATCTTGTAAATCTTGTGCTAGCATTTATTTCTATTCACCCTTTTCTTAGAAATAGACATGTTGAGGATATGAAATGTTGCTTCACCTCTCACTTCAAAGGACTCTGTGCTTATTTTTCATGTTCTTTCCTGCTTCTCACTGATAAAAGTGTTCACGCTTTTCGTTGTATGTTCTTATACATCTGTGAACCTCAAGGATTAAGTGAATTTAAATGATCTTTTCAGTAGAGATAAAAGGTCAAGAATTTATGGGCCTTTCTCCTAACACACATTTCTTTTTTCTTTTAAAAACCTTGCAGTATATTTCAGAAATATTATCTAGGACCTTTTTCTTTTGTCTCCATAAAAAGGGAGCAAATTGTTAAATCCACCATAGCTAAACAAATTGAAATATAATATTTAATAAGAAATTGAATCTATTTTGGTAGAAAGAAAAGTAATTGTTAGTCTTTTTCATTATGAAACTAGACAGACACCTTCAGACATAGGCTAAGTAAGATTAGTAATGTACTTTTAAATGACCCCTTGGCCTTTTGACCAAAGGCTAAAAATAGGTGATATCTCATTATATCATCCTATTGAGTAATTTTTATAGCTTAGCTGTCTAAAAGACTTTGTAAAATGAGGCTGGATATATATCAATCTGCAAGACGTTGAATAAATATGAGATTTTTCAAAGCTACACGCTCTTTGCTGTGTTAAATGTGATAAAAACATTGTTGTTATTTGCACATCCCACACTTTTTTGTAGATAAATATAAGTCCATTTTGCCTTTCAGGTGTTCACAGTTTTCCCTTCAACTGTCATCCAGAGCACCTGGATATAGTAGTAACCTTTTAAATTAAATTGCTTATTAACATGTTCAACGTATATTGATTGGACGTTTCTGTGCTACATGTTGGACAAGGTGCTGGGAAGTGATGTAGGTATAGGCCCAGTTCCTGCAGAGCTGAGTGGCTGCTTCTCCTGTGGGTTCCATTTTCCACATGTTTAAAAACTATGCCTAGCATTTCTAATTTTCAGGAATTAACATTTTCATTAGGAAGCTACAAATCTTCTACCTATGTTTCACACATGTATTTTAAGCCATAATTTATCTCTATGTGACTATATTTAGCTCCTTAACAAAAGGGCTTTGGGACTCAAATAGTTGGCGAAACAAAAATCAAAGGAGAGTGAGTCACATGATAAATTCAGCTCCTAATAGTACGATCGGGATAACAGTAGAAGCTGTGGCGTCGATGGGGCCTCAGCAGTCACCTCTAATCTATTTCAGGACTAAGGTGCAAACCTGTCTGCACACCAGAGGCATATGTTAAATACTATTTCCCCAGCCGCACCTACAAAGATTCTGAGGCAGTAGTTGAGGGTGAACATTCAGTATTTATTTTATTTTTTTAAGCTCATTGATTTATTTTGAGAGAGAGATAGAGGGAGAATCCTTGCACATGGGGAATGGGCAGAGAGACAGGGAGAGAGAGAATCCTAAGCAGGCTCTGTGATGTCAGCACAGAGCCCAGTGCGGGGCTGGAACACACGAATCATGAAATTGTGACCTCAGCCCAAATCAAGAGCCCAAATCAAGAGCTTAACTGACTGAGTCATCCTTGCATCCCGCAGTATTTTTTTTAACTAAGCACCTGTATGATACACCTGGTGTCAGTATACTATATAGTATATATATAGTATGTATATAGTATATATATATATATATATATATATATATATATATATATATATAAATTCCGTCTGCACCTCACAATAATGAACCTTATCCAGTCCCTGCATGAATGCTGCTAGTGATGGAGAACTTAATACTTCTGAAAGGAAGAACATTTCACTTTTAACCACCTTTAAGTGATTACAACATGCTTCCTTTTACTGAGCTAATACGTGTTTGCTGCATTATGTCTTCTGCCTTCCAGAGTTACACAGAATAAAATGAATTTATCTTTTTTTATTATAGCCCTCCATAAGGTATAATTTATAGATAGCTAAATCTTTTCTTCCTCAGAAATGTACCCTCATTTCAACACTATTTTGAAAATTCACTAGCCTCAGATCACTTCATGATGGATAAAGAGACATAAATACAACTGGCCTTTAAGCCATGAATTCCTTTTGTAAGATTCTTCATTTATCCCCCTTTTTCTTCCTTCTTCTCCTTTGGGAATCTAACAACTGTAACTTGGGATGGGGAGAAGCCTGTGTTGAAAAGACATGTAAATATACAATCTACTTCTAACTCACTAACATGGCACGTATCACGCAGGTGGCTTCCTCTGCTAAAGTAATGAGGAAGGACTCAGTGGAAGGTAGCCGTGGTGATAGGTATGTAAGGAAAGAACTTCACACTTCCATGGATGAGTAAGTGTCAGAAGTCATTTGAAGTTCTTAGATATGTCACTGGAGTGGATACCTTTCAGTCAGCCACCAACCAAAGCAAGATTAACTTGCAAAGGTGTCCAGTTAAATCTATTTCAAAGAGAATAAGGGGAGGGGAGGCAATGCGAGAGGAGTCTAACTTCATCCTAATTGCTTCTCTTCATGGGTTAATGTTCATTTGAAAATCACATTCATCTTCAGTGTTTCATGACATACTTAGAATAAATTCTAAAGAAAAAAAAGCAAAAACACACCTTCCAGCGTGAATAGGGAAAAGCATCATAGAATGGCATGCTGGGTAAAAGTATGTTGTTGAGCAAACAAAGCAGAAATGCATAAGCTTCCTTTTCCTTGAGGAATCTTGAATGTGAGTCCTAATCCTTTGGTGACAGAGTGTCATCAGCCCTCACAGTAGCGAGAGGAAGCAGAAGAGGGATAATCATCACAACACACTTGCCCACAGGACCTTTCTTCCCTATTTTCCTCTCTTCTTGCCCCTTGATTCTCCTTTGTCTCCTGCTCAACTATCAGACAAAATAATACCATTAAAAAGTAGTCCTTTGTTGAACACCTGCTATGTGTTAGGCCCTGTGTATCATGCTTTCATTTCAAAAAACCATGCACTTCTGTTTGGCGTTTCAACAGAAAACCTGGGAATGAATAAAAAATGGTGTTCTTGTCCTTCTTTGACTGTTGCTAAAATGCCCTCTAGAGGATTTCACTCATGTGGGGCCATTAAAAAAAAAAAAAAAAAAGACAATGACAAATTGAAGGGAGTGCAGAGAAACAACGTGATAAAATGTTTAGAAAACAAGTTTTGTCAGAAAGGGTGAACCAAACTAGATATGTTCAGTCTGAAGGAAAAGAAGAAAACCTAAGGGACAGCTAAGAATAATCTAAAATACACAATGAGATGTACACTTGGACAGAAATCAATTATTCTCATTAACAAAAAGGACAGGTCTTGGGGTGACAGCCTTAAACTCGGCAAGGAGTAAATGATGTGAGGCTCAACGTTAGCAAAAAAAAATTAATCTGCTCTATGAGAAAAGCAAGGAGGAAGAGGTATTAAACACAGGTGTCAGGGGACACCACTGTGAAAACTTCTTTGGCAGAAACATTTAAGGCTGAGATGAGATACCCATCCAGCAGATAGAAAGCTTTAAATATGAAATCAATCCTGCTATATGCAGTCTCATAAACATAGTATGAGAAAGATGGTGAATATAAATTATGGCTGTATTGGTGCCACAGGCTCTTCTATATGTTGAAAGTGTGATATCATAGTAATGGCTTTTGTTTGCACTGTAATTATCTGCTTGCATTCACATGTATAATTCCTTTGTCCAGCCAAGGTAGAATCTTTCAATAATCCTCCCTATGTGTGACACATAGATACTGAATATTAGTTATGCAGAGTATGCCATAGCTATATCTTTAAAGTTTCAACAAAACAAAACAAAAACCTTATTTTTTTTCCTCAAAGCACCTGAAAAGCTGACTCTTGTTTCTACATCTGCACTTTATTTTCATTCCATTTCTTGGCTATCCATTCACCTCTTTTTCAAAATACACAAGTAAATATGAACCAGAAACTTCAGGGTAACTTTATCTTTTTTGGCGTAATTTGAATTTTACCTTGTCACTAACAAACACATTGTATTCATAAATGTTTCTTTTATGGATGTAAACAATTTAAATGCAACTGCAAACCAGTAACTCCAGAAGAGTCCTTATTTAGGATATGTAACTGGCTCTCTGTAGAGATCAAAGCACCCACTTCTGTTCTAATCCTACAAAGGAAATTCGTTGTGACCCAAAGCAGTTGCTGTTTTCTATTTGGGGTTTATCCATTGCAAGTGAGTATTAACTGAGGGATCATGGGCTGCAAGCCCTAACTTCACACAGCAAGCCTGAAACTAACTATTCCCTTATTTGACACTTTCTAGAAAGGTTATCATAATTATTGTGCTTTAAAAAAATACAAGATACACTTCATGGGATGAAATGCATTTGGAGAATATCTGTTGATAATGAGTGAAATACAAGTTTGTGTTTCCTTTAGTGTTTTTTTCTTGTTTTTTGTTTTGTTTTGTTTGGCCAGTGTTTAGTATTTTGAGGATGACATAATGGATTCTTACTATACAACCATTGTATTGGATTTAGCCAGCTCAGAAAGAGCATCTGGCATGAAGGCTGTGAAAAACAAACTCTTACATGATTAGGGGATTCAGAGCTCTGAACTCTGCCCCCTCTATTATATCCTTAGGAAAAGCCCTATCATTCTTATTAAGCACTGAAAGTTATTATTAAGTTTAACTCTTAAAGATCTTAAATACTTTTTTCTCAAAACAAGAGGCAGTCAAGTAACCAGTATTTTAACCAGTAATACTGTCGTACTAGTTGTAGTGTTGCCGTGTACTATTTTCCTTCAAAGAGAATGAAATCAGAGTATTCAGTAACAGCCCAGCAAGGACACTGTGTGCAGAGGAATAGGCTCAGGTTTAAAAATGAGTGATCTCGTGATTGGGGATAGGATATGGATTTCCAATAGCCAAAGAGTTGAGAGTAGCTGTAGTACTTAGAATGTAGGACAAGGAAAAGATGAGGACACGTAGAATCACTTTATCATTTGTAAATCGCCCATGCTTATTATTTGTAAATTGTCCATGCTTGCAGATTTGAACACACAGAATCAATGCTAGGTTCATTAAAATAGCATTAGGGAACCAATGTGCCTGGATGATGATCTAAAGTTGTATCTCTTTTCTAACTCCATATCCCAAAAGTCCTTACGAAATTTCTCAAGCTCACCCCTGGCCCCTTTAATCAATAACCCAGTGACTTTTCCTCAGCTACTTTTCATTTTTTCATACTCTACCCTTGGGATCATTCTCCAAGGGCCCGCTTTGCACTCCTCAGCAAAGGACTATCCTGATTCTTAAGCAAACTTTCTGTTCCTCCTCTGTTCTGTTAACTCATCTCACCCTGGTGTCCTCTTGCAGTATTTAGCTGCAATAGCTATCCTTCTGCTGGTGCAGCCTTTACTATGGAGCAGACTATCAAGAGTCATTGCTGTGCTCAGTGGCCTTCCTATAACATTTGAGGACTCCGATTTTAAGTCCTCCACAACAAACTTTATCACCATGGCCTGGGCCAGCCAAATTGATCAGTCCTTCTTACTTATTTATTTGTTTTTTTAATTTTTTAATGTTTTTATTTTGAAGTGTGAGCAGGAGAGGGGCAGAGAAAGAGGGAGACACCGAATCTGAAGCAGACTCCAGGCTCTGGACGGTCAGTGCAGATCCCTACATACACGGGGCTCAAACTTGTGAACTGACTTCTCATGACTTGAGCCAAAGTCAGACACGTAACCAACTGAGCCACCCAGGTGCCCCTGATCAGTCCTTCTTGTCCATATTTTCTTCCACATATTCACTCCTAAATTTATCACAAGTTTAATCTCTCAAATTTTACCAATGTCGTCACCATTTACCTTTTCTTTTTCTGTCTTCATTTACTTATTACATTCTTATTATTTTCTTATAATTTTCAGTCACAAAGGACTTAAGGCAGTTGAAAAGTAGTAGTGACCAAACAAAACAAAAGAGTTTTAACATTCAAAATCTAGGTTAATTGTTATCTTCTTCCTTTTGTTTTAATATCATGTAAAAAAGGAGAAACCCCTTTTAAACATTCACCAATGAGTAAACTCAAAAGCTCAAGTTTTTCTTAGTAAGAAAGGTTAAACATTTCCTGTTTATGTCTCTAAAGCATTAAGCAGTTTCATGTATATCTTGACTGCAAACTTTGATTTTCTAAAACAAAATATTTATTTCTTGTGACATAGGAGAGACTTACCAGCATTTATGATGTATACAAGTCTTACCTACATTTTAGTTAATGAAATGCTGTATCTTGAGTTACAGTAGAAGAAGTCATTTTGATTACAGGAGTTATTTTTTTTAACATTTACGTGATCCTTACATTTTTGCCTTTGCCCTACAGACTATCTCTTTAAAGTTCTTTAGCACCGTGGTAACATGTTAGTGTAAATAAGCGATCTTATGAAGGTTGTGATTCTGAAGTTTCTCAATTAACATCTCAAGTTTTTTGTAATAAATATCCTTATGAAAATTCCTCCTTTCCTTCTTTCCCTGACTCTACTCTCTGTGCTGTTTTTCTAGGGTGCTGTCCGGGGCTACCTTCTTTCCTCACTCCATCAAGTCTGAGTGACATTATTTAAGTTTGTGAGATCTTTTGTCACATGTGTACTGTTGTCTTTGACCCAGATCTCCTTCTGTGCTTGGGGCCCACATATGTAAATATATAGCAACCTCTATGGCAGACCGACATTCTGAAAATAGGAAGGGTTTTAGAGTTAGCAAGATGTGGTTTGGTTTTATCAGTTCTCATCTGGGTGATTTTAAGAAGGTGTATGTATCTCTCGATCCTCATTTTCTTCATATTTAAAATGAGAATGTTGATTTTTTACCTAAATACTGTTTTGTTAAATATTAAATAATGTAACATATACAAAATGGCAGAAAGAATCTGATGGATGATAGGTAATTAATAAGTGACAGGGACTGTTATTATTAACTTTATCCTTTATAACTTGTAACAGACCTAGAATATGGAGAAAAAGAAGTGTAAGACTATTTGAAATGTACCACAGGAAAATACTGACTTTTCTTTTGTGCATCTACAAACTGTTTGATTCTGGCCTAATTGATGCGTGTGAATCTATGGGTTATTAACTGGTATGTCTCAAAGAGGGGCAATATTTCCCCACTGTGGGGCACCTGGAGATGTGGAGATGGAAAATCTGGTTGCCAGAGAGCCTGGGGTATGTGTGTGTTACTGGCATTTAGTGGGGACTGACTGGGGGTCAGGGGCAGGCATTTTAAATGTCCTGCAATGAGCAGGATAATCCCACTAACAAAGAATGTCCCCATCCAGGATGCCAGTAGCACCCCCAATGAGATAATCCCATCAAGTTCTGCTTCCTCAGCCATAGCTTGTCAGTGTGAGGGCCCTGTGAATTAAAAGTCACTTTGAGGACCACCCTCCAAGCTTAGGCCTGCATCAAGATCCATTGAGCTTAGTGCTTATCCCAGCCCTCTCAGGCCTTCCTTAGACCCGAGACTTATTAGCCAAGTATTTGAAAGACTATGTGGAAGAAAGTGATAAGCTTGCTCTTCTAAGGAGCCCACCGAGGAAATGAATTCCTGCTGGGTTAAGAGGGATTTAGGTCAGCTCTACAAAGAATGACTTGATTATGAATGTTGTCAAAACTCAGGCGTAGGTTACAAATGAACGCGTTTAAATCTTCTTTGGAGGATATTAAGAGCAGGATTACCCCTCATATTGGAAACGTTGTGGATATAATCCTGTCTAGAAGCAGAAAGTAGATAAGAAGGTGGTCTCAAATGGCCCTTTGGAGTACTGATATATGAACACTAAGGGGCTAGATAGCATTAAAAAAAAAAAAATCCTCTCTCTCTGGCTGTTGTCTCTTTATCACCCTCCACCTTCCACGTTTACAAGACTAGGACCTAAGAGAGCCAGCCCACTTTGCTCTTGAGGGTGACCACACATATTATGTACTCCCCCTAAAGAATCCTAGCATTCAGTTAGTGGGGAAAAAATATGATAACTCATTATATTCAATTTCAGTACATGCTGTATATAATACCCAAATAATATTGCAGAAGATTATGTATATATAGAAGATTATGTACATAAACATTAATCCATGTTAATGGTCCTAGGCTATTCCTGTCAGTTGAAAGACCTTAGGGAACTATAAACACTTCATTATTTTTCAGGTGGTATGGAACAGTCATCCAGAGAGGATGGCTGGAAAAAACACTCAAATACACATTTCCAGTTGTTTTTGTTTTATGTCTCTGTCTAAAATACAAAGATAGGTGAAAGAAAATCCCAATCTATTTGCTTTTGATCTGGTTTTCTTAAATGTCTAATCACCAGTTTCACTGATTTTCTCACTGGTTCCTTAACTAAATTGGCCTTGTTGACCTCACTGAGTTGTTTGCTTGGTTGATTGCTTCTGCATTCAGCAAGACATATAGAGAACTGACACATCTAGGCCCTGATCCAAGGCCCAACTTCCTTATGGTTTCATTAAAATGAAAGTGCCATATCTCAGAGTACACTTTGCCCTCATTGGTATTGCTTCTTAGGCTTTAGTGTATTGCTTTAGATTGTTGTCTGTGCGTCCTCCTGCCTGTCTTTTGTAAGTGTAAATCAAAAACATAGGATTTTCTCTTTGGAAATCATTTGTCCTTCACTTCATCATAATGACTCTGTCATTATGTACACTTTGTGTATTTGACAAGGATCTCTCTTTAATACAAACTTTGTAAATGGCATGTGTGTCACTATTAGGTTATTGCTGTGCTCATTTAATATTGTAACTTCTTTTAAATATATAAAATATTTGATATTCAGATATAATCTTTTTAAATGTCCAAATCACTGATTTCATTTATTGAACAAATATTTACTAAAAGCATGGCGTGTTCCAGGCATTGGATTAGATAGATGCTGGGAGTTGACAGATGAAAAAGATTTGGTTATTGATTTCTAGGAGATTGGTCTAATGTCTAATGGGGCAAATAGGCATGTAAACAATTACAGAAAAATATGGTGACTGCTATAATATCGATATATAACAGGTGCTGTAAGAATACAGAAGTAGGGCACCTGGGCACCTGACTCTACTAAGGGCATAAGGGATGTTGAGTAAAAGTAGAAAAAAGTCAAAAGGGAATGATGAATAATGGAGGTGACATCTGAACTGAAATTTGAAGAGTAGAATTTCATAGAATTTCATGGATGAGGACAGAGAAAGGGCAATGTGGATGCATTTAACTCTTCATTACTAGTCTAATCACGTCATTGGTTAGTAGTTAGGCAAGGATACATGAATGAAGTGGTATTTTGAATGTAAATTATTTTAGCTTGGAAATGTAACTGTTACATCATTAGATCAGAGAAGCTACTTGGAGTATTTATTTTGGTGGGGGAAGAGGGGTCTTTTTAATATTTTTTAAAGTTTATTTATTTTTGAGAGAGAGAGACAGAGCGTGAGCAAGGGAGGGGCAGAGAGAAAGAGGGAGACACAGAATCGGAAGCAGGCTCCAGGCTCTGAGCTGTCAGTACAGAGCCTGATGCGGGGCTCAAACCCACGAACAGTGAGATCATGACCTGAGCCAAAGTCGGATGCTTAACCAACTGAGCCACCCAGACACTCCAGGAGAGGTCTTTTTAAAAATGGCATAAAGCCTCCCTCTTTTCCTAACTTGTAATGTTATCTGTATTTTAGAATGATAGGTTACAATAAAATGATGAGATAACTCAAAACCTCTGGCCGTTTATTTCTTACTTTGATAAGAAATAATTATTCTGACAACATGGTTAAATCCTTGTAGTGAGTCCCTGTAAAGACTATGATTGTTAGAACTGTCCCATGATTGGGTGGGACTTTATATTGATGAGGACTTTGGCATCTTATCACTCAAGCAATCAGAAAAAAATTCAAGAACATTCTACATGCAGTTGTGATCTAGGTACTGAGAAAGATATGGGTTAACTTACTTTTATTCATTTGTTTGTTTGTTTGTTTATATATTGTTCTATATATAAGAGAAGTTAAAATCTTAAACAAGCACAGCCCTAACTACTTAACCTAATCATGTTACTCATATCTTTCTTTTCATGGAGTTTATAATTTCCACAACCATTATTGGGCATAGACACATGAAGAAATTACTAAAAAGGCAAGTCAATAAAGAGTAGATGTCACATAAATTGAATTGGTTGACTATGTAACTTATTATACAAACTATAGGATTTGGGGAAGGAAGAAGCTACATTTACTAATGCACAAGGACACCAGGAATATCTCAAGGCTATATTGGGCAAACCTCGTCATCCTCCAAAGTGTATGGTTCCTTCTACAGTTGAATAATACATATAATAAATAACTCTTGGAACAATTGGAAGTATCATTCTGAGTGGAAGACTAGGCAAAATGTTGGTTGGCTGAAGAATGAGAAAGCCTTTTCATTCATGAGTGGTATTGTGAACAACAATATTGTCAATACTGCCTCTTTGGGCTCCATTAGACCAGTTGTAGTTTTTTAGTACTTGAACTTGAATATGACTTTTTCTTTTGCCTCATTCTTGGAAGTTGCCTATGTGTCTCAGGCCTGCCCATGGCCAGGATGCAAACTTTGGTTCTGTCTTTGATGTCTGTGTTCTGATGGCGTAGACCAGTCCTGCCTCCCAACACTCATCTAGGTCCCCAGACTTTGTACCAGACAGAGTACGAGGACCTCTGCATGACTGTGAGGGATAATCAGACGTTATTCACTTTAAGCACCTCTGGATGCCATATTTCTTATTCGTAAAATCAGAGGATTGGAATAGATGATGTCATACATGCCAAGTATTCTCATTTTCTAATAGAAGAATTCCCAGTAAATCCATAATATCTCCCATGGGAAGATTTCCTATCTCAAAAACTATGTGAGGTTGCAAGTGGTAACCATTAAACAGAGTCGTGCATTTAGACAAAGTAATTGGTTGATAAATACTTGTTTGGTTGATGAAACCAAGGGCCAAGCTCCACATAACCACATGACTAACTCATTTAAGCTAATTTCCTTAAACATTATGCTTATTAAATGATGCTTTCATTTTAAAAATCTTTTTTTATTTAAAAAGTAAGAATGCATAAGAAATGTGCTTTAATATTGCCATGTAACTTTTGCCACTATAAAATAGACAAAGACAGCCAACCATACACTTATATGTGTTATACATATATAAAGCTTTTATATAAAAGTATAACATAACATTAATGAAGAGACATAGTAGAGCCAGATCAATGCAACAGCATACAGATAATAGAATGGCATGGACTTGATATTTATTACTATACTGCAAATACGATTTATTTAGAACTATGATCCAAGCTAAGATCCAATAATGGGAAGTCACAGGAAAAGACAACATTTATTCCCAAATCTCCCCCTATATTTTCCTCTTAGTCTACTATGTTTAATGAAAAGATAAAAATGAGAGAGAAGAAGGAAGAAGGGAAGGGTAATGGGAAGCTAATGAAAAAGTTGAGAAAAATCCTCTAAACTGAGTTTTGCTGCCTCAAACCTGGGGAAATTATATTAAAGCATCTAAAATAAAAGGCGATCATTGCTTTTAGTTGCCTACTTTAATTACTACATGGAGCATAACATTTTAAAGCAAGAAAATGTTCTATTTGTTTAGTAAGACAATGCCTCAATATGTTTGGCAAGAAAGCAACTATTAAATACATACTCATTATTAGGGTGGTTATTATCCTAAAAGGACTAACACAAAATTAAAATGCATTGACTCTAACATTCATATAATATCCATGTTCATCACAGAACCGCATGTCTCTAGGGGTACTAAGCATGATTAGGGATAATGCAATATCCTTGCCTTATAAAAAAACAAAAACCAAAACATCATTTTTTAAAAGTGTACTCATAAAATACTATGTGTTAAAATAAATTTTGACACTGGATTGGAATGAAATAATGTCTGTTGTCTTCGCTTTAAATCTTGCTTCTTTAGCATTTAGCAACAATGGCCACACAGATATATACTTTAAAAAGTAAAAGATGGTATCAGAGAAAAATTAATTTTGCAAGCTGGCTTTCCCAATAAATCAGTTCTTCAAAATGAAAAGAGTAATTCCTGGAGTATACAGAATAACAAGAACTCAGAAATATGAGGTGGCTTCTTAAATTAGAAAAGGCCTGAATCACCAGGAAAGTAGTATGAGAATATAATTCTTATTTGTTCAAGTCTAGAGCATTGTTTGTGTTAGTTTTTTTCTTTTTTCCTTTCCTTTCCTTTCCTTCCCTTTCCTTTCCTTTCCTTTCCTTTCCTTTCCTTTCCTTTCCTTTCCTTTCCTTTCCTTTCCTTTTTTCTTTTCTTTTCTTTTCTTTTCTTTTCTTTTCTTTTCTTTTCTTTTCTTTTTTTTTTCTTTTCTTTTCTTTCGATTTTTTTTTTTTTGCTTTATTCTCCTTTTATCCCATCCTGCCTTAGCAGAAACAACATATTATGAGTTCATTTAGCTTTATGTTTTCTTAAATGTGTTTCTGTAGTGGCATTATATCTTTTGAGACTATCGAATCATTTGAAGGAGAAATTGCCTCATTCTTTATAATAGGATTTTGCGAGAATTTTACTTCCCTTTTCTAATTTTTTATTCTATTGCATATACTTCTTATTACCGAATATATGGCATTGATATTGACATTGCTCTTGCCTGTAGGTAGCAGGTCACGGGTGACCTAGAACTAGCAAAAACCGTATCCCTAAAACTTCTAACTGGTGCTCTAAAATATACCATATTCTTAAATCGTAAGGAACTGATCTATAAAATAATCTATAGCTTGAAGAGGGAATGAGCCAATTTGTGTATAATACTATTTGACTTTTGGATGAATCCTGTAATCCTGTCCTCAGGTACACCATTGATATATTCTGCACCTCTAATTAAACTTCATTTCCATTTGGAAAATAAGAACGATGATGTTTATAAACCCAGGGTTATTTACAACCTCTTGAGGTCATGATTTATTGTGTGTCTTTCATGTCTAGTGCCTTACAATTTATAAAGACTTCACATATATTACCTCCTCTGTAAAGAAGCATTGATATATATATGTATATATATATATATGTATATATATATATATACATATATATATGTATTTATATATATATGTATATATATATACATATATATATGTATATTATATATATATGTATATATATATACATATATATGTATATTATATATACATATATATAATATATATATACATATATATATGTATATATAATGTATATATGCACACACACACATATACACACACCAAGAAATTCTTCGGTGAGATATATATATATATACATATATATATATGTATATATACACACATGTATAGTAAACCTTGGATTGCAAGTAATTTGTTCTGCGAGTGTTCTGCAAGATGAGCAAACATTTCTAATAAATTTTAACTTGATAAACAAGTGATGTCTTACAATACGAGTAGTACTCGAACATCACAAGATCACAACTGAGCCAATGGTTCTTGAAATTCATTTTGACATACAAGCATGTTTCCAGAACAAATTATGCTCACAAACCAAGGTTTTACTGCATTGTATATGTATATGTATATGTATGTGTATGTGTATGTGTATGTGTGTGTGTGTGTGTGTGTGTGTAACACTGGAGCAAAGCCTACTCTGAGTTCTCTGTGATACATTTATTTATTTATTTATTTATTTATTTATTTATTTATTTGGAGAGAGCGATAGCAAGTGTGAATGGGGGAGGGGAATAGGGTGTGAGAGAGACAGTTTAAGCAGGCTCCTTGCTCAGCATGGAGCTCCTTGTGAAGCTTGATCTCATGATCTTGAGCCATATGTGGGGCTTGATCTCACAATGGCAAAGTCGTGGCCTGAGCTGAAATCAAGAGTCCGAGGCTTAACCAACTGAGCCACCCAGGCACCCTCTTTGATGCTTTTAAATTCTGCATCTTGATGAGATAAACATCTGTAACAATCTAAAATAACATTCCTTGTCTCCCTCCTTCCTTCCTTCCTCTTCCCTTCTGCCTCCATGCACTAGCTTGCACTTGCTGTCTCTTACTCATTCACTTTCTTACTTTCTTACTATTTTTCTACTGTATAAGAATCACATATCCCCAAGAACACCCCTCATAATTCTAATGTTTGTGGGGCCATGAAAAGATCAATGGCTCTTTTCACAGTCTGGATAGGGAATCAATTTGAGTGATAAATTTTTCTTGAGAGAACTAGTTACAAAAATAATGGGTGTGTTTTGCTTCTTTGAGGTAAATCTCAGCAATATGGAATTTAACTACTAGCTCATATGCACTTACTGACAGCCCTCTAAAGTTTCGAGTCTTTTTTGACCCAGGCTTGGATACTGCTGAAAATAAATTACTATAAGAGATAAAGATAATGATGTGTCATTTCAATTTAATTGGAGAGAACAAATTTTGTCCTAATTTTTTCCTTCTTTATTCAAATTTTACACATGGTTACTTTATTCTCTTGGGAGCTATTCATATTTCAGAAACATGCCAAATCATTTACTTTTTTCCCTGCCAAGCTCTCCATGTACATATTCAAAATATAATTCTAAACAGTCATGCCATTCCGGTTCCTTCTGTTTTAACCTTATAATAACTACATGGGATAAACTCTGCTAACCATCTATGATCTTTATTTTTTTAATTTGTTCCCTTGGATTTTAGCATCCGGTGGTTGCATATCTCTTTTCTGATTTTGTTACATATAATTTCTTTCCTGATTATAGTTTCAATTTTTATAGTTTCCATTTTTATATAAAATAATTTAGTTAATTAAATATGTTTATGTTTTCAGGATGTTGAAGACAAAATTCTACATACAATGTGACCCAGTGGTAAATTGCCATTTGTAAGGCAATGTGGTAGAAGGAGTTTGGGCTGTTTCAGGCACAAAAATATACGAATCCCTGACTTAATCAGTTTCTGAACCTCTGTAAGCATGTTTTCGTAGCTCTTAAATGGGAGGAGTGCTTCACAGAGCTGTTGCAATGATCTCATTCTATTATATAGGTAAAAACTCTGAAGGGGCATCCATAGATAACAATTGCTGCAGCAAGACTCCTACATTTTTTTATGTCTGAAGGAAAACAAAAACAAAATAACTGTGGTTTGGTGTCATAGGAAGGAGGAATCCATTTCAAACTTAATTTCACTGTTTTACAGAAATTAATTTTGCTCGTTTTCGTATGATATCTGGGTCTCCTCAGTAACTCATTTCTAGCTCACCAAGTCACTGGGCACCATGGTTAACAGCTTGGCTCCAGGCTGCAGGGCACAAATCAGTCTTCTGTTGCTTCCTAGCAGTGTGACTTCAGACCACTTACCCAACTCTCTGTTTCAGCTAGTGAAGGTAAGGGGGTTAGCAGGTACAGAGTACTTTATTCCTGGCACATAACAAATACTATGTAAGTGTTTTCTATTACTATAATTATTGCATTATATAAAAGCATAGACAAGCACACTTCAGACTGCTTCTTATTACTGTTACTTATAACCTCTCTTCATTATCTCATAGTCATAAATTGCAAAGGTGAAATCAGAGGATTTTTAATTCATTTAAAAAATGATGCGGTAGACAAAGTTTTAAAGTAGAGAATATGTGCATTCACCATGTGTTTACCTATCTAATTTGGAATGTTTAGTTTTGTAGCATTGATTTGGGAAAATCTGGGACCTCACACCTAGCATTTCATGGACAATAGACATGCCATAAATATTTGTTTTTGCTATAGATTACTTGAAATTCTTTCCACCTAGAGAAAATCCTGTTCTCTTTTGATTTAGGATCAGCCTACATGATGCCAAATGGTCTATTAACTAAACACTCTGTCGCACTACCATGTATAATAAAAATGCTTTACTGTTTGAATGGATTTTTCATTTATTTCCAGTTGAATTGGTACTATGCAAAAAAGCCACTCTCCTTATTAACTCTTAATTTACAAATTTTTATTGATATATAAAAGATACAACAGAACAAAAGAACATTGCCTGCCCAACATTGACAATGCTCTGTATGGTGATGATTGGCCATTTTAATTTAAACCAGGAAGGTGTTTCTTAGTGCCTCCAGTGTACTGTTTGTGCTGCATTTGTAGTTGTTTTATATATAGTGTTAACCAAATCATGTCCAATAAGTGCAAGATGATGAATATTTCAAAGTTTTGATAAGAAGGCTTATATAATTCTGGAAATGAAAATAGAAAATAAAAATGAGTGTAGGGGTACCTGGGTGGCTCAGTCAGTTAAGCATCCGACTCTTGGTTTCAGTTCAGATCATGATCTCACAGTTTGTGTGTCAAGCCATGCCTACAGTGTGGAGCCTGCTTGGGATTCTCTCTCCCTCTCTCTGCCCCTCCCCTGCTCATTTCTCTCTCTCTCTTTCTCTTTCTCTCTCTCTCAAAATAAATAAATAAACTTAAAGAAAAGAAAAATGAATGTAATGGTAAATTTTACATGTCAACTTGATTGGGCCATGGGATGCCCAGATTTTTCTTCAGACATTATTCTGAGTGTGTCTATGAGGGTGTTTTTGAATGGGATTAACTTTGGAATGGTAGAATGAATAAAGCAGATTGTCCTCCCTTATCTGAGTAGCCCTCATCCAATCAGTTGAAGATCTGAGAAAAACAAAAAAGGGTAATTCTCTCTTAAGTAAAAGAGAACTGCCCCTGCCTGACTGGAGCTGGGACATCAGCCTTTTCCAGCCCTTGCTCCTGAGTGGAAACCTCAGGTCTTCTTAGGTCTCAAGCCTAAGTCTGTCAGACTAGAATTTATACCACTGGCTCTTTTAGTTCTGAGGCTTTTGGACTTGGACTGGAATTACACATGTCTCTGCTGGGTCTCCAGCTTGTCACCTGCGGATCTGAGGACTTAACTTCCATAATCATGTGATCCAATTCCATAAATAAATAAATAAATAAATACACAATAAAAAATAAATAGATAAATAATCTGGTTTCCCTGGAGACCCTTGACAATATGATGACCAAAAGTGGTTGAAAACTTTAAAATATCACAAATGAAATTAGTTATTCACAAATTGTAATACTTTCTACATACACACATGTGAAATTTGCACTGTTTGTAATTGATAGTGATCAGTAAGTGGTGAAGCAGAGTGATTGGTAAAAGTTAAAAAAGAAACTCCGGGAGATTGGTTTTGACAATGGATGTTTAGCAAAATAATTTAGAAGTCCAAACATCCATTTCAAACTTTCATAGATTAAACATAGTTGATGAATGTTGCTGCAAAACCTCAGGTGTTTCCATCAATTCTGGTTTTATTATGCTCTCACAACTCTGAGTCAGTGATAACAGGTCAGATCTTTTAAAAGAATGGTCCACAAGTTCTGGCGTGCACCAGAATCACCGGAATGGCTTTTCAAAATGCCGTTTGTTGGGCCCCAAACCAGTTTCTGATTCATTAGGCCTGGGGTGGGGCCCAACAATTGTGCTTGTCTGACAAATTCCCAGATAAAGCTGATGCTCCTGGCCTGTCCAAACCACACTTTTGGAGCCACTGTTCAATCTAAGGTGTTTCTTAAAACAACGGTATCATCGATCATGGTTGTCAGATACCTTAACAGGTTTTATTTAGATAGATGGAACTATTTTGGAAAAAGATCCTTGGTTGAATGGGAATCAACAGAAGGAAGACCATGTCTTCTTTTTCCTCTTGCATTCCTCTTGAATTCTTAATGCATTCCTCAAGCATTTAAAGGTTGGAAAGAACAATGGATATTTCTACATTGTGAAAATGCATTTTGGGAATTGCAAACGTAAACTTACCTCTTTAGTCACTTTGTACTTAAAGAACAATTAGAATCATGAATCACTTTTTGGAATCTGTTCATAAGTAGAGAAGCTGCTTTTTATGCACAACTTGAATTTAGTCTCTCAATTAATGTCATCACTTAGAAATATGGAGGTAAAGTAAGTTATCTTTATTTTTATATTTCCTAGAGGTACTTCTAAATGTGTAGCTTCAATATTTGGTTTTCAATAATCACAGACTGGGTAAAGAAAAGCTGATAACCGTTTATATATATATACATATATATATATATATATATATATATATATACACACATATATATATATACACACATAAACCCTTTATATATATATATGTGTGTGTGTGTGTATATATATATACATATATATATATATATATATATATGTATATATATGTGTGTGTGTGTGTGTGTGTGTGTGTGTATATAGAAAGAGGCTCTAAATAGGGCATTTAGAATCTGAAAACAATAAGCATCAGATGGCTTCAGTTATATTTACATTTCCTGTAGAATTCCTTCTTTATGCAGTGCCAAATGATTATAGTTAACTTTCATTTCCTTGAGGATTGGTTTTTCAAGTTTGAGGGTACTTCTGTTTCATGTGTTCTTTCCTTTACCCCCTGGCTGGCTACAGGGAAATCAACCAATCTTGCTGCAAATAATAGCTTTGTTTTAAATGAGAAGTTGAAATTGCTTTTGAAATGAAATTTGGGGCATGGCCATGGATTTCAGTTACACATGCTACCTCTGTCTTCTCCTATAGAAAATTAAGACTTGATTGTAATTGTTTTGCTCAGTATCCATTTAAATTTTTTTCCTTGTTGCTCTGAGGCAAGTATCTCCTTGGAGAGAGAGAGAGAGAGAAATTAAAAAGCCTAGTTATTAACTGTTTTCAAAGAAAAGAGATGTAATTAAACATTGTTGTGCAAGCCTAAAGAAGAAGCAAAGTACAGATAGGAAAGTGCTATGTTAGTTTCTGGAGATGAAAATTTGAGGGTCAACATAATCAGAATAACAGAAAGCAAATTGATCAAATGCATGAGGGTGATAATGGTAATTAGACTTGATAATCTTCCCCTAAAAATGCTCTGTCATTTGTTTTTACCTTGTAATGTCCTCTAAATGGAATCAGGATCAAGTGATCAACATTAAAATTTATTAGAAATTTCTGGGGTTATAGAGTTCAAAAAGAAAGCACTTTCGGCTTGGCTTTTACTTCATCCATTCTGTGCTGTTGTAAATAGTTGAATACATATTTTGAACCCCACTGGTCTAAGTAAGCATTTGATGAAATTTTTAGCAATGGATTGGAATATTCACAGACATATACCTATTTGACAAGTATAACTGAAAGGTTGGATAGCTGAGAAAGCACAGTTTGTTTTCTTTTCAAACTTGTTCTAAAGATCCAGCTCTGTCCCTAAAATATGTTGTAGTTTAAAGCATGGTCTCCATGGTGTTTAAGAGTTTTAGTGGATCTTTCTGATCATTCACATTCCATAAAGAATGGCAGGATACAGGTGTTAAGGAAACTTAAAATAATGGAATATCACTAACCTCAGTTAAGATTCTGAAAATCTCACTTCTAGCCTTGACACAGTTATTATGTTTGTGACCCAGACAAGGCATTTTATCATTTTGATTTTTCAATCCACTCTGTTCTATCAACTAGCTTTAAGTTTTCCTTAAAACTTTCCTTAAAACATTTCCCAGATGCTTTTTAAAATCACCCTAATAAGAGTGCTTGACTCTGTTTTGTTTACTGTATCCCACTGAGCTTGCCATCATATTCTACTATAACTTCTTGGTTAATTGTCAGTCTTTCTCACTAAACTGTGAGCTCCAAGAGGATATGGACCGTATTTCTTTGATTCATTATCATGTTGTCAGCATGTTTAAAGTTTAAAGTTTAAAGCAGTGCTTGGCATATAATCGGTGCTCAATAAATATTGGTTATAGGAATAAATAATTGAATTAGTAAGGTAAAGGATGGTTCTTTCCATATACTTTCTTGATATTTAATCCCAGATACAATATGGGGTTCCTCTCTCTCTGTCTCTCTCTCCATATATATGTATATACAAATATATATTATGTATTTTTATATATATAATTATATATTCTAATATATATAATTACTTTGATATGATTATTCTAAGACTACTAAAATTCTAAAGCAGATTTTGTATTTGTTTTCAAGAACCTATATTATTCATACAAGCCAAACAGCACAGTTTTCAAGTAACCCTTAAACTCCAAACCTTGAGATGTTCATAAAGTTTATGGAGGAACTAAAAAGCTCAGGTCACTTTTAACTCCCTGCTCCAAACAGATCATGAATGTACAAGGTACATCCAGGCAAATCATGATGCATTTTAATAGATACTATTTCTTCACCCTTTGCCCTACCTACCTTCTTTCCCTGCTTTGCTGTCTTTGACTTTTTTCCCATTTTTGGACTTTCTCATCCACTGTTAAAGAGGAGCTGTCCTCTTTAACATATATATAATGTCAAATAGCTATTTATAACACATTCCAAGTAGTGCTTTTATTTCGTATTTCAAAATTGTTTTTTTTTCAAGTTTGAATACAGCTTTTTGAAAAGCATTTGATACCATATATCAAGATTCTTACAAGTATAATCAGTAATTTCAATTCTAGGAATTTAAGGAAATAATCAGAAACATGGACAGAAATTTGACTCTTCATTGCAACACTGTATACTGAGGGAAATGATTAGGTAAAATAGAATATATTAGTAGTGTGCAGTGATCAAAATCATGCTTATGAAGAAATTTTATGCCTCTGAAGAATTTACATATAGTTTGATCATATCTAAATATCAAATTATATTCCTAGAATAAAGTGTGGGTGAATGAATCACGGAAGAACATGTCCCTCTTAATATTTTTCATTATGAAGCTGTAATATTCTTGAAAACATAGAAATTACTTTAAATAAAAAGTGCTTTCAGTTTTGGGGATGCTGGGTGGCTCAGTTGATTAAGTGCCTGACTCAATTTTGACTCAGGTCATAATCTCACAGTTCATGAGGTTGAACCCTGCATTGGGCTCTGCACTAAGAGTGCAGAGTCTGCTTAGGGTTCTCTCTCTCCCTCTCACTCTCTGCCCTTCCCTGCTCCCTCTCTCTCAAAATAAATAAATAAACTTTTAAAAAAAAGATCCAACTCTGTCCCTAAAATATGTTATAGTTTAAATTATGGTCTCCGTGGTGTTTAAGAGTTTTTTCCCATGTTTAGTGGATCTTTCTGATCATTTACATTCCGTAAAGAATGGCGGTCCATGGGGCGCCTGGGTGGCGCAGTCGGTTAAGCGTCCGACTTCAGCCAGGTCACGATCTCGCGGTCCGTAAGTTCGAGCCCTGCGTCAGGCTCTGGGCTGATGGCTCGGAGCCTGGAGCCTGTTTCCGATTCTGTGTCTCCCTCTCTCTCTCTGCCCCTCCCCCGTTCATGCTCTGTCTCTCTCTGTCCCAAAAACAAATAAAAAACGTTGAAAAAAAAATTAAAAAAAAAAAAAAAAGAATGGCGGTCCACAGGTGTTAAGGAAACTTAAAATAGTGGAATATCACTAACCTCAGTGAAGAGTCTGAAGATCTCACTTCTAGCCTTGACATAGTTATTAGGTGGGTGACCTAGGGTGCTAAGGTGCCCCTTTGCATTTTTATTTCATTGAAAAGAATATATAAATATAGGCACTAACAATGCAGAGTAAAATTTTATTTTTTAAATGGTGCCTATATCATTTAAAGATAATTTAAAATGTTAACAATACTGTTCTCAATATTTTTAACAAAAAATTAATCAAAGGTAGAGAGAAATGAGTGCCCGAAGCTGTTTATCTTAGGATTATCTCTGAAAGTAAAAATACTTTAAATTATGGATGAATATCTAAAATAAAATTGATGTATATCAATGGCAATGGTAGTTATGACTACTGACAGTATAGGATGTTTCATTATAACGTTTGCTTTAAAAATTAAGTTCTGTGGTGCATGGGTGATTCAGTCAGTTAAGTGTTTGACTTCGGCTCAGATCATGATCTCATGGTCCGTAACTTCAAGCCCCACGTTGGGCTCTGTGCTGTCAGCTCAGAGCCTGGAGCTTGCTTTGGATTCTGTGTCTCCCTCTCTCTCCCTCCCCTGCCCATGCTCTGCCTCCCTCTCTCTCTTAAAAATAAATAAACATTGGAGCGCCTCGGTGGCTTAGTCGGTTAAGCGTCCGACTTCAGCTCAGGTCACGATCTCGCGGTCCGTGAGTTCGAGCCCCGCATCGGGCTCTGGGCTAATGGCTCAGAGCCTGGAGCCTGCTTCCGATTCTGTGTCTCCCTCTCTCTCTGCCCCTCCCCCGTTCATGCTCTCTCTCTGTCTCAAAAAATAAATAAACGTTAAAAAAAATATTTTTTAAATAAAAAAATAAATAAATAAACATTAAGAACAAATTTTAATTCAATTCTATAATTTATGTGTTTCAATATTATAATTTTGTAAAATTTATGCATAGTCAAAGACAAAAAGGAAATGGGAGAATTAAAATCACATAAAATTAAATTGAAAGTTAGTGCCATATACTAGCGGTTGGTAACTACTGGTGAAGACAGAAGGAAAGAATGGTTGGTTGGTGTTGGGTAAATGTGGCTTCTCATTACTATGCCAGTATTCGTGGTTTGGAATGAAGGACAATGGACTGGTAGACTCAGTAGTTAAATAGACACTCTCAAGTAGCATTTGCATATTTTGCTCTCCAAGTGTTACAAACTGAAGGCTATAAAATATGATCGCAGAAATATGCTTCTCGCTTTATGGTAGCACTTGATGATTACTGCCATATCATTTCCATGAAATCATCAGGAAAAGGTTTAAATGTATCTATTAGGTGTGCTGGTAGTAGCTTTACTATGATAAACTTTGCTATGATAAATAGAAGAAATTATGTAAGGTAATATTCATTAAAAGGGAAATTAGCCATTTAAGTCAAGTATATGGTTCATTCGCATTTATAGAACTTTTGGAAACATAGAGGATATTTCTTTCTGTATTTAAGTTACTCACTGATTCTGTTGGTAATAGTGTAAACTCTTTCCTTCCATTGAATCAATTAACTCCAACCACTGAATCAGTGTATTATGTACTATTCTGTAAACATGATTTTTGTTACAAGATCTCTCAGTTATTGACTTAACAGTGAAACTTCAATAAAGTAAAGCCTCAATTTTTATTAGGAAATAGTTTATGGTCATCTCATTTATGTTTAAAAATCATGTTTCCAACTTCAGCAAAAGACTCTGGCATTATATGATGCCAGAAAGTGTTGATACAAACAAAACTTTGGCTTTCATTGAAGGTAGAAGAGATGCCCATGAACTTCTCTGGCCAAATGGCAGTGACCATGGAAGAAAGTGGAAAGAGACTAAATGCTCACATGCTTGTAGGTTCAGAATGTATGCTTATTTTGTTCAGTTCAAATTTGCAGTATCACTTAATAGTTAAAGCTCTAGAACCAGATGGCCTCAGTTTCTAATTTTATATATACCCTGTGTTATTTACGTAACCTTGGCCAGTTGCTACTTTGGGTCTACATTCCTAATCTGTAGGGTGGTTTTGAGGGTTATTACTTAATGCACACCTGGCATATAGTGGGCACTTAGTAAACACAGACATGTATTTGTAGTGGCAGCAGTGGTAGTCATAGTACAGACCTTCACTGAGCCCTCTTTATCATTATTATAAGCTTCTTAAAGACAGATACAGTGCATTTCACACACTTTATATGTAGTGAATAGATGATAATACATACTACAATGCAAGGGAAAATATGCATGTCCGGAAAAGTAAAAACAAAACAAAACAAAACTTCATGAATTTCATTAAAGAGGAATGTTGAGGGGCGCCTGGGTGGCGCAGTCGGTTAAGCGTCCGACTTCAGCCAGGTCACGATCTCGCGGTCCGTGAGTTCGAGCCCCGCGTCAGGCTCTGGGCTGATGGCTCGGAGCCTGGAGCCTGTTTCCGATTCTGTGTCTCCCTCTCTCTCTGCCCCTCCCCCGTTCATGCTCTGTCTCTCTCTGTCCCAAAAATAAATAAAAAATGTTGAAAAAAAAAAAAAAAAAAAAAAAAATAACGTTTGCTTTAAAAATTAAGTTCTGTGGTGCATGGGTGATTCAGTCAGTTAAGTGTTTGACTTCGGCTCAGATCATGATCTCATGGTCCGTAACTTCAAGCCCCACGTTGGGCTCTGTGCTGTCAGCTCAGAGCCTGGAGCTTGCTTTGGATTCTGTGTCTCCCTCTCTCTCCCTCCCCTGCCCATGCTCTGCCTCCCTCTCTCTCTTAAAAATAAATAAACATTGGAGCGCCTCGGTGGCTTAGTCGGTTAAGCGTCCGACTTCAGCTCAGGTCACGATCTCGCGGTCCGTGAGTTCGAGCCCCGCATCGGGCTCTGGGCTAATGGCTCAGAGCCTGGAGCCTGCTTCCGATTCTGTGTCTCCCTCTCTCTCTGCCCCTCCCCCGTTCATGCTCTCTCTCTGTCTCAAAAAATAAATAAACGTTAAAAAAAATATTTTTTAAATAAAAAAATAAATAAATAAACATTAAGAACAAATTTTAATTCAATTCTATAATTTATGTGTTTCAATATTATAAT
Source organism: Neofelis nebulosa (assembly GCF_028018385.1). Taxonomy (NCBI): domain Eukaryota; kingdom Metazoa; phylum Chordata; class Mammalia; order Carnivora; family Felidae; genus Neofelis; species Neofelis nebulosa. The sequence goes on from NC_080785.1 coordinate 86,778,947, forward strand.
TTTGTAAAATTTATGCATAGTCAAAGACAAAAAGGAAATGGGAGAATTAAAATCACATAAAATTAAATTGAAAGTTAGTGCCATATACTAGCGGTTGGTAACTACTGGTGAAGACAGAAGGAAAGAATGGTTGGTTGGTGTTGGGTAAATGTGGCTTCTCATTACTATGCCAGTATTCGTGGTTTGGAATGAAGGACAATGGACTGGTAGACTCAGTAGTTAAATAGACACTCTCAAGTAGCATTTGCATATTTTGCTCTCCAAGTGTTACAAACTGAAGGCTATAAAATATGATCGCAGAAATATGCTTCTCGCTTTATGGTAGCACTTGATGATTACTGCCATATCATTTCCATGAAATCATCAGGAAAAGGTTTAAATGTATCTATTAGGTGTGCTGGTAGTAGCTTTACTATGATAAACTTTGCTATGATAAATAGAAGAAATTATGTAAGGTAATATTCATTAAAAGGGAAATTAGCCATTTAAGTCAAGTATATGGTTCATTCGCATTTATAGAACTTTTGGAAACATAGAGGATATTTCTTTCTGTATTTAAGTTACTCACTGATTCTGTTGGTAATAGTGTAAACTCTTTCCTTCCATTGAATCAATTAACTCCAACCACTGAATCAGTGTATTATGTACTATTCTGTAAACATGATTTTTGTTACAAGATCTCTCAGTTATTGACTTAACAGTGAAACTTCAATAAAGTAAAGCCTCAATTTTTATTAGGAAATAGTTTATGGTCATCTCATTTATGTTTAAAAATCATGTTTCCAACTTCAGCAAAAGACTCTGGCATTATATGATGCCAGAAAGTGTTGATACAAACAAAACTTTGGCTTTCATTGAAGGTAGAAGAGATGCCCATGAACTTCTCTGGCCAAATGGCAGTGACCATGGAAGAAAGTGGAAAGAGACTAAATGCTCACATGCTTGTAGGTTCAGAATGTATGCTTATTTTGTTCAGTTCAAATTTGCAGTATCACTTAATAGTTAAAGCTCTAGAACCAGATGGCCTCAGTTTCTAATTTTATATATACCCTGTGTTATTTACGTAACCTTGGCCAGTTGCTACTTTGGGTCTACATTCCTAATCTGTAGGGTGGTTTTGAGGGTTATTACTTAATGCACACCTGGCATATAGTGGGCACTTAGTAAACACAGACATGTATTTGTAGTGGCAGCAGTGGTAGTCATAGTACAGACCTTCACTGAGCCCTCTTTATCATTATTATAAGCTTCTTAAAGACAGATACAGTGCATTTCACACACTTTATATGTAGTGAATAGATGATAATACATACTACAATGCAAGGGAAAATATGCATGTCCGGAAAAGTAAAAACAAAACAAAACAAAACTTCATGAATTTCATTAAAGAGGAATGTTGAGGGGCGCCTGGGTGGCTCAGTCGGTTCAGCGTCCGACTTCGGCTCAGTTCATGATCTCGCGGTCCGTGAGTTCAAGCCCCGCATCAGGCTCTGGGCTGACAGCTCAGAGCCTGGAGCCTGTTTCAGATTCTGTGTCTTCCTCTCTCTCTGACCCTCCCCCATTCATGCTCTGTCTCTCCCTGTCTCAAAAATAAACAAGCATTAAATTAAAAAAAATTAAAAAAAAATAAAGAGGAATGTTGATATTCATTTTGGTAGAGAAATATCAGGAAAATCAAGATAGAATTTATATGGATGGTTAAGAATTGCTAGTGTTTTGATTGCTGCTAAAGTACTTGAGGCAGAAACAACAGAAGCAATAAAGCAGGAAGTTCTTTGGACCATGCTAAGCCACCTAGTTACCAGCTTGACTGTAAATGGAAAAAGTTGTAAGTAAGAGTGAAAACTTAGAATGGATCCTTATTGTAGATGAGAATGCATCACCAATATCTGGCTGACTTATGTCTATGCACACTACGAATATCATTCAGAAAAAAAAAAAGTACGTTATAGTCCCTCAAGTAAATAAAGCATTGGGGCCTTTCATTTAAATTGATAACTTCTCAAAAAATCTTTGTTTCAGACTTTTTTGTGATAATAATGTCTGCAGTTTTGTGATGAGCTTTGCAGACTAGTCACAGGGGCTTTTCCACCTCAACACAGCCTCACTCTAGCCGGGTGACCTTGTGTTATTGCTGCTGTTTCTTTTCTTTAAATACTTGCTCTGCACCTTATACAGGAAGCCCATTTCTGAATGTAGGCTCCCATGAACACACTGCATGTGAAAATACCTTTAAAAGTACTTTTGACACACTTTGAGCTTTCCTTTGACTTTGACATCAAGCACATATGTGTTGGCAGAAGAAGCTGGCAGCGGGAGAGCAGGCTGTTGGAGTTACTACTTTTAAGCAGAAGACTACAAATGAGGAATATTAATCTGACAGTGATATAGGAATAGAATGCAATGAGGGTATTATAATGGTCTAACTGAGGTGGGGTGACAGTCTATTTTAGAGTGCAGAGAGCAGGCTAGAAAGAATCAAAGCTGAGAGACATGGAATCCTTAAGACTTGATGATGGACAGGATGTGAAGAAGGAAAGTGTTAACTTTATATCTAGCGTCAAGCTTTTTATCTAAATGACCAGAGAAATGGTCAGACCATTAAAAATAAGTAAATTTAGAAACAAAATCACTGATTCCTGTAGACAGTATTGTCTGGGACCTGATGAATTTCTCCTGGCATGAATTCCATGCCAGTAAAATGTGAGACTTTGAAAGTATGTGTATCATCTCTCTTACAAATGAAATAAGTATATCATTGATATAGTTTAAAGATATCTCTATTGGTGATACCAAAAGCCATAAAGGTAGATAAGATTGATGGAAGGACAGAAATAACAAGAGGTGAAAAACAGTATTTACTTGACTCTGAGTATAATCTTAGATCACTTTTGTGTGTCTTTTATTCCATTCCGGTAAAAAATGTAATGAATATAAACTTTCTTCACACATACAAATGAAATAATGTATGTGAAAATAGTTGGTAAAGGGCTTGAGAAATATTTGTTATTGTTGCTATTAAGAAGGAGAAGGAGGGGTGCCTGTGTGGCTCAGTCAGTTAAGTGTCAGACTCATGATATCAGCTCATGATCCCACGGCTTGTGAGATTGAACTCCTTGTGGGTCGCATTGTCAGCACAGAGCCTGCTTGAGATTCCCTCTTTCCCTCTCTCTCTGCCCCTCCCCCACGTGCTCTCTCTCTCTCTCTCTCAAAATAAATGAATAAGCATTAAAAAAAAAAAAGGAGATGGAAGAGGAAAATCCAATGAGTGATACAGAGAATTGGAAACTATAGAAGAAAGGCAAGATTAGACACTGTCACACAGGACAAAGGAAAAGAGAGTATCAAGAAATGAGTGTCAGCACCTTTGGGTGTTAAATTTGCAAGTCCTTAGTCCCCTCCAAGAGTGCTACTTCAGTAAACACTGAATTCAGTTATCTAGGACTCAGATGGGTTGCAAGAATGAACAAGGAATTGGAAAATGGAAATAGTGGATCTATATATACCCATATAGATACATGGATCCACTATCCATCCATATATGTATATATTTGTATGAAGAGAGAGACGATTAGAGTGAGAGATGGAAATTAGGGGTATTAACATATTTTAGGGTAAGTTCATAACAGAAAAATGTCTTAGATAACCAGACTGTTCAAGTTCATCCAACATTTGGAAATTGAATATTGTTCTTAGGTAGGCTAAAAAATGCTCTCAGTATTATCATATTACCACATCATGTGTGCATGTTATCTCTTAATTACTGCTTAAATTTCTTTTATTTTTTTTTTATTTTTGCTTTTTCTGTTTGAGACAGTCACCTACTCTTGAATCTATAATTCTCTGTGAATATTGTTTAATATTTAATTTAATTGGGCTTTTAGCACCTCATTTCCTCTGATATTAGTCATTTTGCTTTAAAAGTCTTCTGTAAATCGAGTTCTTATTTTCATGAGAAGCACTATAAAATAATCAGTTCCAATGAGTTCAGGGATAATCCCTATTTTCTTTCTTTTTTAAAAAAAGTTTTTTATTAGTTTTCTTTATTTTTGAGAGGCAGAGTGAGAGACAGAGTGCGAGCAGGGGAGGGGCAGAGAGAGAGAGGGAAACACAGAATCTGAAGCAGGCTCCAGGCTCTGAGCTGTCAGCACAGAGCCCAATGTGGGGCCTGAACTCACGGATTGTGAGATCATGACCTGAGCTGAAGGCGGATGTTCAACCGACTGAGTCATCCAGGCGCCCCAATAATCCCTACTTTCTTAAAATAATATTGTTTAAGACATGTCAATATTAGCATATTGAAGAGGTATACTCACACAAATGAAAAGAATAGAATGGTTGTTTGAATATAACATTCAGTTAACATTTTTAATTAAACTTTTTATTTTGAGATAATTATAGATTTACATGGAGTTGTAGGGCATAATGCATAGAGATTCCATTTGCTCTATACTTAGTTTCCCACAAAGATAACATCTTACAAAACTATAGTACAATATCACAATCAGGATATTGATATTGACTGAGTAAAGTTACAGACATTCCCTTCACCAGAAGGATCTCTTTTATGGCCATAATATTTTCCTCCCAATTATACCTCCTCTTTTATCCTTGGCAACCAGAAATGCTCTCCATTTCTATAATTTTGCCATTTCCAAAATGGCACATAAATGGAATCAGACATTTTGGAATTGACTTTTTTCACTCACCATGATTCCGTGGTGATTTTTCTAGCTTGTTGGCATGTTTTAGTAGCTTCTTCCTTTTTATTGCTAATTAGTATTTCATGGTATAGATGTATTATAGTTTGTTTAGCCATTGACTGCTGAAAGACAGGCATCTGGATTGTTTTTAGTTTGGGACTGTTTTGGCTCAGGTCATGATCTTGCAGTTCATGGGATCGAGCCCCACCTTGGACTCCATGCTGACAGCACAGAGCCTACTTGGGATCCTCTCTCTCTCTTTCTCTGTCTGTCTCTCTCTCTCTCTCTGCCCCTCCCCTGCTCATTCTCTGTCTGTCTCTCTCTGAAAATAAATGGATAAACTTTTTTTTTTTTTTAATTAGAAATAAAGCTGCTGGGGCACATGGGTGGCTCAGTTGGTTGAATGTCCAGCTCTCGATTTTGGCTCAGGTCATGAACCCAGGGTCATGGGATCCAGACCCTCACTGGGCTCCATGCTCAGCATGGAGCCTGCTTGAGATTCTCTCTCTCTCTCTCTCTCTCTCTCTCTCTCTCTCCCTGTAGCCCATCCCACTTGCACTCAAGAAAGAAAGAAAAGAAGAAAGAAAGAAAGAAAAAGAAAGAAAGAAAGAAAGAAAGAAAGAAAGAAAGAAAGAAAGAAAGAAAGAAAGAAAGAAAAAGAAGAAAGAAAGAAAGGAAGGAAGGAAGGAAGGAAGGAAGGAAGGAAGGAAGGAAGAAAGAAAGAAAGAAAGAAAGAAAGAAAGAAAGAAAGAAAGAAAGAAAGAAAGAAAGAAAGAGAAAGAAAGAAAGAAAGAAAAGAGAGGGAGAGAGAGGAAGGAAGAGGAAAGAAAGAAAGAAAGAAAGAAAGAAAGAAAGAAAGAAAGAAAGAAAGAAAGAAAGAAAGAAAGAAAGAAAGAAAGAAAGAAAGAAAGAGAAAGAGAAAGAGAAAAGAAGGGGTGCCTGGGTGGCTCAGTTGGTTAAGCGTCCAGCTTTGGCTCAGATCATGATCTCACAGTTTGTGAGTTTGAGCCCCGAGTCGGGCTCTGTGCTGACAGATCAGAGCCTGGAGCCTGCTTCAGATTCTGGGTCTCCCTCTCTCTCTGCCCCTCCCCTGCTCACACTCTGTGTCTGTCTCTCAATAATAAATAAACTTTGAAAAAAAAAATTTAAAAAGAAAGAGAAAAGAAGCTGCTATAAACCTTTTGTTTGCAGACTTTTGAGTGAAACATAACTTTTCATTTCTCCAGGATAAATGCCCAGGATTGCAATTACTGGGTTGTATGTATTCAAATAATTAGTTTTCAAGGAAATTATTCTTTAAATTATTGCCAAATTATTTTCCAGAGTGGCTGTACCATTTTACATTCCACCACAAATCTACAAATGATCCAGTTTCTCAACATCCTCATCACAATTCTGTGTTGTCACTATGTTTTATTTTAGCCATTGTGATATGTAGTAATAGCTCATTGTATTAATTTGCATTTGTATACTAGGTAGTGATTTTTCACATCTTTTCATGAGTGTTGTCATCTGTATATCTTTTTTGGCAAAATGGCTCTATCTATAAGTTGCCCATTTAATACTTCAGTTGTTTGTTTTTTCAACATTGAGTTTTGAGTTATTATTCCAGAAGCTAATCTTTGTCAAATATGTGGTTTGCAAATATTTTCTGTCTGTACTTCGTCTTTTCATGATCTTAGGGTCTTTCGTAGAGTAACTGGTTCTAATTTTATGAAGCCCAGTTTATCATTTTTCCCTTCTATGGGTTATGTTTTTGGTGCCAAATCTAAGGACTTTTGACTAGCAGTAGATCTCAAAAACTTTCTTTCTCTTCCTTCCTTCCTTCCTTCCTTCCTTCCTTCCTTCCTTCCTTCCTTCCTTCCTTCCTTCCTTCCTTCCTTCTAAAAGGCTTATAGTTTTATATTTTACATTTAAGTCTATAACTAATTTTTAATTTTTGTAAAATGTGTGAGTTTTAGTTCAAAGGTCACTTTTGTTTAATTATCTGTTATTTCTTTATTGCCTATGGATGCCCAATTGCCCAAGCACCATTTGTTTAAAAGGCTGTCTTTCTTCCATTTTAATTGCATTTGCACCTGTGTTGAAAATCATTGGACATATTTGTACTCCCTTTATTGTGTTTAAATTTCAATACAAACTGGAGTACCTATGTGGAAAGAGGGGAATGCTTATTGCTCATTGCCTTCTGGATAATGCTGCCCTAAAGACTGTTTCAGAAGTATTACCTGTACTGTAAAGAGAGAGTTACTTGTTTTTGTAGAAGTCAGCATGCTGAGCTGTAGAGAAGAAGGAGGAAGGAAAGATGAAGCTTCCAGCCACTTCCCTTTAGGCAGAGGATTTTCCTCTTTTTGCTGAGGTTAATCATGTTCTAGGTCATCAATTTATTTCCATTGCCTTTATGTTGACATGGACTGTATGACAATAGGTTTCTTACCCATCTTGGGTTTTTGTAATTCTCTGAGATTTATTTGTTTGTTTCTTTTGTTCTGTTTTTGTTTTGTTTTGTTTTTGTTTTTTTCCCCCAGCCTTTCCTGCCTGAAGGGCATTTTTATGGGTGTGGCTAGAGGCTTTGTCTGGAGCTTTAAGTCAGACACATATGAAAGGACAAGTCCTGAATTTATTGTTTTAAATAACATTTGACATTATATTTAGGTCAGAAAAATAGAAAGTGAGGAACATTAGAAGAATAAATAGAAATTATATTAAAACCAAAGCCCATATCCTCATTCTGATTGTCACTTGAAATAAGTAGATATAATTACATGCATATAAAAATACAAATATAAATACATTCAAATGATTACAGAGCAAAGCAGCAACAGGTGCATAATTAGAATTTCCCAAAATGTGTTCATCAGAGCTAATGCTATGGAGTAGTAGCATCTGTTTTGTAGGGGAAAAGGGATGCTGTGATAGACTTGAGAAGTATATGGACACCTATAAGCAAGTTTGTGTGCCTGTAAAACCTTTCTTTCTTTCTTTCTTTCTTTCTTTCTTTCTTTCTTTCTTTCTTTCTTTCTTTCTTTCTTTCTTTCTTTCTTTCTTTCTTTTCTTTCTTTCTTTCTTTTTCTTTCTTTTTCTTTCTTTCTTTCTTTCTTTCTTTCTTTCTTTCTTTCTTTCTTTCTTTCTTTCTTTCCCTTTCTTTCTTTCTTTCTCTTTTCTTTCTTTCTTTCTTTCTTTCTTTCTTTCTTTCTTTCTTTCTTTCTTTCTTTCTTATAAATTTCTTTATTACAAGTGTTCTTAAACACTTCACTACATCCATCACCGAATAGATATCACTTCCACATACTGAAATATCACTGATCTAAACACAGTTTGCATGAAGCATTCTTAAACAACTCCATACAGTGTTCTTTTTTTTTAAGTTTTTAATTTTAATTCCTGTATAGTTAACATACAGTGTTATATTAGTTTTAGGTGTACAATATAGTGATTCAATGATTATATACATTACTCAGTGCTCATTATAAGTGTACTCTTTAATCTCCATCACCTATTTCACCCTTCACCCCACCACCTCCCCTCTGGTAAGCATCAATTTGTTCTCTACAGTTAAGAGTCTGTTTCTTGGTTTCTCTCTCCCTCTCTCCCTCTCTCTCTCTCTCTCTCTCTGCTTGTTTGTTTTGTTTCTTAAATTCCACATATGAGTGAGGTTATACGGTATTTGTCTTTCTCTGACTGACTTCTTTTGCTTAGCATTATACTCTAGCTTCATCCGTGTTGTTGCAAATGGCAAGATTTTATTCTTTTTATGACTGAATAATACTCCATTGTATTTGTATACTACATCTTCTTCATCCATTCATCAATTGATGGACACTTGGGCTGCTTCCACAATTTGTCTATTGTAAATAATGCTACTATAAACATAGGGGTACATATATCTGTTTGAATTAGTGTTTTTGTAGTTTGGGGGCAAATACTCGATGGTGTAATTACTAGATCATAGAGTAATTTTATTTTTAACTTTTTGACTAATTCTATTTTCATCTCCATACGGCTTTCTATAGTGGCTATACCAGTTTGCATTACCTCCAGCAATGAGAGAGGGTTCCTCTTTCTCCACATCCTTACCAACATTTACTGTTTCTTGTGTTTTTGATTTTAGCCATTCTGACACTTGTGAGGTGGTATCTCGTTGTACTTTTGATTTGTATTTCCCTGATGATGAATGATGTTGAGCATCTTTTCATGTGTCTGTTGGCCATCTGGATGTCTTTTATGGAGAAATGTCTGTTCATGTCTTCTGCCCATTTCTTAATTAGATTTCGTTTTTGGTGTTGGGTTGTATAGGTTTTTTTGTTTTTTTGATATTAACCCCTTATGGGTTATATGACTTGCAAATGTAGTCTGCCATGCAAGTTGCCTTTTCCTTTTGTTAATTGTTTCCTTTGTTATGCAGAAGCTTTTTAGGGCACTCCTGCTTATTTTTGTTTTTGTCGCATTTGCTTTTTAGGCAGATCCAAAAATTCAACACTGAGACTAGTGTCATAAAAAGTATCACCTATGTTTTGTGGACTTTTTGTGGTTTCAGGTCTTACATTTGAGTCTTTAATCCATTTTGTTTATGGTATAAGATAGCGGCCTGTTTCATTCTTATGCATTGTCTGTCCAGGTTTCCCAACACTGTTTATTGCAGACTGTCCTTTCCCCGTTGTATATTCTTGCCTCCTTTGTTTTGTGTTAATTAATCATTTATTGTGCTGCTTTTAAGATTCTCTCTTTAACTTTTGACATTTTAATTATAATATATCTTGGTGCAGTGTTCGTTGGGTTCATCTTGTCAGGGACTCATGTGTTTCCTGCACCTGAATGATTCTCCTTAGGTTAGGCAAGTTATCAGCTATCATTTCTTCAAAAAAAGTTTTCTGCCCATTTATCTTTCTTCTCCTTCTGAGACTCCTATAATCTGAATGTTATTTTGCTTAATATTATCCTATAAGTCCCTTGAGCTATCTTTTTCTCTTTTTTTCTTTTTGCTGCTCTGTTTGAGTTCCACTACCCTATCTTCCACATCACTGATCCTTCTTCTGCTTCATCTATTCTGCTGTTGAATTCTTCTAGAGTATTTTCAGCTCACTTATTGTATTCCTCAGCTCTGTGAATTCTGTTTAGTACTTTCTTATATTTTCTGTCTTATACTTCTGTACAAATTCTTGTTTATCCAATCTTCTCCCAAATTCAGTAAGCATCTTTATGACCATTACTTTGAGTTATCAGGTAGATCACTTATCTCTGTTCCATTGAGGTCTTATTCTAAGGTTGTAACTTATTCTTCCATTTGTAACACATTTATCTGTGTCCTCATTTTGCTTGACTCTGTGCTTGTTTCTGTGTACTAGGTGAAGCAGCTACCTCTCCTAGTCATGAAGGAGTGCCCTTGTGTAGGTGAGGAGCCATATCGTGCAACCTTATCCTAGCTCTTGTTTGTCTCTGGAACCTTTTGTGATTATCTAAGCAGCCAGATTTTTCTTGATAGGTCCCAGTTGTTGAGGGTGTGCCAAGACCTGCCAGTGTTCCAAAGGGAGTGTTCTCAGTCATTATCTAGTTGCAGGACGATTGGAAGCCACATTCTCAGACAGCAGCTTTTTAAAATATATACAAATATATAGAGTCCTGTGGGACCACAATCATAAACCCTGCTGACCTCCAAATTAGGGGATCTGAGAATGTTTCTGGGCATCAGTTGCAAAAATCAGAACTTCTGATGAATGTATAGGCTCCTTTCTGGGAGGTACCAGTGAGCTGTGGTGAGACCAAGGGAGGGCTCAAAAATGGTGTCTCCCTGTCTACCTTCCCTGAGGGCCCCTTTGTAGGCTCCAGATGTGTGGCAAACCTGAATCCTGTTGCTCAGGTTGAAGTTCCAGGAGAAGTATAAGAGCTTTTTTTACATAAAGCCTGAGGGTGTGTTTCATTCTGTTGTCGGTGTAATGCCTGGGGTGTGATAGCCTACCCAGAACTGTCTTTCCCATTGTTTTAGTCCCTGGGACCCTGAAATGCATCCCTTGTGGCTACCAAGGCCAGGTGATCAAAGAGTATCTCTTGTGTGGACTTTGCTTTTCACTAGCTTTTTTTAGCAAGGCTAGGGGAAGGCACTAGAGCAGAAGACAGTCGGGCTTTAGCAGGCAAGGAAAGAGCACCCGGGATAGAGTATGTCAGCAGCTTTAGTAAGGCTATGTCTGCACATGCTCACCTATGCTAGCAAAATATAGGGAGAATGCAAGAATGGCTCTCTTCAGCACCCATATCCCCAAAGAAAGTTACAAGTAGTCCCTGACCTTCTAGCAGATGCTTTAAGATTAGCAAATCCATCTTCTTTGTGTATAATACCTCTTAAACTACTACCTTCATGCTGGGTCCCATGACATGTCTGCATGCCTGCCCTTCAGAGGCAATATCTCACATCCCAATAGACCCCCTGTAAACCCTGAACGTAAGCCCCATTAGTTTCAAAATCAGACATTTTGTGGTCCTGTATCTTCAGTGCAGGTCCAAAGGGTTGGGGGCCTGATGTGGGGACAGGCTCTGGAGCTGTGAGATCCCTCCCTATTGCAGGTCCCATGCAAGAGTTGGGTTTTGGGCAAGACTGTGTCTTTGCCTCTCTTGCCTCTCTCAGTGTGGCCCTTTTATCCCTGTGGAGGGAGCTATTCGGCTAGTTCTCGGTTCTTTTTCAACGGGAATTATAACATATGTAGCTGTAGATTTTGTGTCTCTGTGGGGATAGGGGAGTTCAAGGTCTTCCTATGCCACTATCTTGGGCTACCCTTATAAAATTTTTTAAAGCTTTGAATTTACAAATTTATATTGTGACTCTCCACAAAATGCAACATTCTCAAAACCTATTTGATGTATAATTGCATAGAGCACCTTGTCAGACCAGATTTATTCAAGACTTAGATTGGAAGGTGCTGATGTTTTCTATTTATTTAACAATATTACAGAGTATTAACTGTGTGCCAGATATAGTTTTAGGCAATTTACAAATATTTTCCCATGTAATCCCTAGAACAACATTATGAAGATAGTAATATGTTGTTATGACAGCTTTACAGGTGGAGAAACTGAAGTACAGGAAGATTAAATAACTTGCCAAGGTCACCCAGGTAACAAGTGACAAAGCCAGGATTTGTACAAAGGTAACCTGGCTCCAGAGTTCATGCTCTTCACTTCTACATTTCACTTCTACCCTGATACACTACACATGCTAACATGTGTTGACCCTAACGCTAGGGATTTAGGATAATTTCGGATAATTAAACTTTCCGGTTAACCAATTAGTTTTTCTGGTTTTGACCTTGTTGCTGTAAAACTATTAGGTTGCCTTTTCAACTGAACAGTTTCGTATAATTTTCAGGGTACTGTTTAAGGAGCAATATTCATTATCTAGTTCTTCCTCATTTATTTTATAACTAGTTATCCAAAATTCTCTGTGTTAGATGCTGGAGCTACAAAGATGAATAAAAAGAAAATTTAGAACTAAGAGACTAGTGAAGATGGACAGAAGATAGGGGAAGATACAGAGATAGAGCTGGATTCAATATTATGTATCCTTGAAGGTACTCCACTGAATAAATTGTTGTCTTATTGTTGGCAACCTGAAAGTCAAAATGATGTAAACAAGAATTTGGTTTACTGATAATTTCAGCAAGTGAATGATTATCATAGCACCCATTCGCTAAGAGTTTACCCGAATTTATGATAGATATTTACAGCACCTAAAGAAGTTGATGGATATGGGTAGATATAGGAAGGGAGGAGCAGAGAAGGGAGGGGAAGGGATGGGAAGGGAAGAGAAGGGAGGGGACAGAAGGGAATGTAAAAGGGCAGAGTATATTAGATGGAGGATATTATGGGAAAGGGAATTGAAAGTAATGTGAGATAAAAAACATGTTTGGTTGTTACAATTGGTCCAAGTTAAGAAATCAGTTGAAAATGGAGATACAGTGGGAAAATTCAAACGTGGAAGGTCTTGGATGCTAACCTGCAGAAATGTCTGTTTGCTTTCCTGTTTCTCCCACAGCTTGAGGGTAGGTATTTCCCCATTACTTGGAAAAATGATGGCTAGTGAAACTAAACAGTTGTTTGTTGAAACAGAGTGAAAGAGATTTTTCATAAAGGCAACTAAAAATTTGTATTACTATATGTAGCTACTATGAAGTAAAATACAAATTTCTAAATGCTCTTCAGGTAAAGTATGTACATATGCAAACTGCCTAAACATATAGGCTTTTGGTTCTTTTTTTTTTTAAGTTTATTTATGTATTTTGAGAGAGAGACAGCACAAGCCAGGGACGGGGAGAGAGATGGAGACAGAGAATCCCAAGCAGGCTCCACACTATTAGTGCAGTGCCCAATGCAGGGTCACACTCACAAACTCCGAGATCATGACCTGAGCTTAAACCAAGCTTAGGATGCTCAACCGACTGAGCCACCCAGGTGCCCTTAAGACATACAGTTCTGATATTTCAAATGGTCCTTAGTGTCTCATCTAGTTATAGAACAGATGATTATGTGTTTCCTCTCTCTCTCTCTTTTTAGGTTCTGAGCTCTTTGTTGTCTTTGCCTCTACTTAAAAAAAAAAGTTTATTTATGGGGTGACTGGGTGGCTCAATTGGTTAAGTAACTGACTCTGGTTTCAGCTCAGGTCATGATCTCACCATTTACGTTCCAGCCCCACATAAGGTTCTGTGCTGATAGTGCAGTGCTGAGGCTGCTTGGGATTCTTCCTCTCTGCCTCGCTGTCTGCCCCTCCCCGACCTGTGTTGTCTCTGTCTCTCTCAAAATAAATAAACTTTAAAACAAAATGTTTATTTATTTATTTTGAGAGAAAGAGAGCATGCATGAACGGGGAGGGGCAGAAAGAGAGGGAGAGAGAGAATCCCAAGCAGGCTCCATGCTGTCCGTGCAGAGCCCCATGTGGGGCTCAATCTCATAAACCATGAGATCATGACCTGAGCCGAAATCACGAGCCAGATACTTCACCAACTGAGCCACCCAGGTGCCCCTTTTTGCCTCTACTTTTACACTTCAGATCAGGGCAGTGGTTACCAGACAGCAAGAATATGCACCATATATAAATTACCACTTTAAAAAGGATCCTCATGCTCAAGACATATTTGACCTTAAAAGTACATAAATTTCATCATTACTTTGGTTAAAGTATTTTAGGATCTATCAGTGCCTCCAATCATTAGTTTATCCTAATTAGCACAATAAACATACATATAGAGTGACCATAATATATTCCATTTTTAGGCTGTAAGTTTTCTACTTTGCAAAATTAGACTGCAAAAGCAATGTCTTTGTTAATTAAGCATTTTGTGTTTGGGATTTCAGGCATATAGTCTTATAAGAATGCTTACACATGTGCTCATACCTGTGGTAGGTTCCTAAAATAGTGAGGTTGCTTATCTGGCTAGCAAAAGTAGTATCTCTCACTCTCTCTCTTTTGTCATTGTTGTGACATTTCACCTATGCAAATGTCAAAAGATAGAAGAACCCAGATTTTTAGTTGACTTTACAATCAGTGTTTCTGAAGTGTTATTAGTAATAATACGTTTATTATTGGGGCATCTGGGTAACTCAGTCAGTTGAGCGTCTGACTTCGGCTCAGGTCATGATCTCCCAGTTTGAGTTTGAGCCCTGCGTCGGGCTCTGTGCTGACAGCTCAGAGCCTGGAGCTGCTTCAGATTCTGTGTTTCCCTCTCTCTCTCTGCCCCTCTCCTGCTCACGCTTTGTCTCTCTCAAAGATAAATAAACATTAAGGAAATAATAGTAATAATATGTTTATTATTATTATTAATCAGGAAGCAATCTTTGGCTATACTTTAAAATAAGTCTGTATACTTAGAACATATTTAATAGAAAGGGAGTTAAAAACAAAGCACATAGAGGATCTATAGTGGACAATCTGAAACACAGGAGTGATGACTATCCAGTGAATCAGGACAATGTAAGCATCGAAGGAATTAACTTAGCAGGGAAAATTTTTTTTTGTTTTATTCTTATTTTGGTTCTATTACCCAAGTGAGCCAAATGCAAAGGCAGAAAGTTTAAGTGTGTGTATGTATCTGTACTTATTTTTATAGTTTGTGTTGTTGCCTGGATTATCTGAAAGCAACTTAAAGTGTTCAACAGAGTCTGGAGAGTCTGCATTATCAGTAAAAATACTATTGCTGGATCAAAACTACTTCAGAGCCTCATGGAGGAACTGTTTCCAGGATATGGAATGATTGATTTGAAATAACATGATGTGAGAGATAGTACTAAGGATCTTAAAAGATGACAGAGTGTTTTTCAAGCTTCATGAAATATGATGAAGGTGCCTTGTCAAGGATTGCTAAAAGCCTACTTGCAAGAACTCCCTAAATCACCACTGAGAATGCATCTGTTTCTTGATTGTTTTCAAGTAGCTGCTTGGCGCATGAGGTGACACTATCTGGGTACAAAGAAACAAAGTGACTATTGTGTGTCTACTGTGCTTGTTAGCCAGACACCGTCCTGTCACCTTAAGCAGAATATTTAGGGCTGAGTAGGATTTAATTTTATTTCAATATACCTCGATTGGTTGTATCTTTCATTATGTTTGAAAAGATTAATAGCCAGCAGCAACCCTTAGTGAAGGGAGGACAAAAACTACCGCTGAATATCATCAGTGACTTGGAATGATAAAGATACATTTTCATTATAACTGCCCATAAAATAAATTTAATAACAAAAACAACTTCCTCTCCGCCTGTGTACTCCCCTGTAGGTACTTCATTTAAGACTCTCTCTCCTTTTACTGTTGACTCAAGATATATTTGCCGGTGAAAATACCTGACCCTGAAAGCCAGTTTTGCCTGGTTTCAGTTCTTTTGGTTCCAGTTTCTTTGCCCCCTCTCATGGAAATGACACATGGGACATTTGCTTTTGGAAACCACTACACCATGAGACTTTGGTCCCCCCTTAGAGCCCCAGATGCTTGTCTATCCACCCCTTGGAATGGAAGTACAGAAGATAGGAACCTAGGTCACTTTTATTATTGCGTGAATATATTAAGCCCATGAACATGGGGGCTCATCTGATTTCTATTATGCTCATCCTGAGTCACTTTCTTTCATGCAGGCTCTTTCATGTAGTAGTATTAATAGTTACATTGTTGACAAAAATCCAAACCCCTAAAGCAACAAATATGGAGACATGGCTTACAGGAAGGAAGGGAAATTAGCCCTTATTAAGGTACCAATTTGCCTAGTACAGGCTGGGCTAAAGCCTTCCAACACCAGGGGTAGCCCATCAGCATCACCTATGAGCTTGTTAGAAATGTACAATTATAGGCCATGCCCAGGCCTACTTATCAGAGACTTAATCTTTAAAAAAATTAATGTTTATTTTATTTTTGAGAGAGAGAGAGAGAGAGAGCAAGAGAGAGGGAGGGAGGGGCAAAAAGGGAGGGAGATGCAGAATCCAAAGCAGGCTCCAGGCTCTGAGCTGTCAGCACAGAGATCAAGACAGACCACGAGATCATGACCTGAGCCCAAGTCGGATGCTTAACCTACTGAGCCACCCATGCACCCCCAGACTTCATCTTAATGAGACATGAGGAGACTCTTGTGCACATCAGCATGTGGCAAGTGTTGGGATAAAACATTTAAAATATTCTCTAATTTAATCCTCAGGGCATTTTCACATGTTTGGCATTATTCCCATTTTACAAATGAGGACTATTAGAGTTAGGGAAGTTAAATAATTTATACCAGTCCAGAGGCTAACCCCTTCCTTGTATACCACCGTCCCCATCTGTATGACTTTATGACGGTAACAAGAGTAACGACTATGCCAAAACACATGACTTTATTACCCTAGGGATAATTTGATGGCTGGGTTGCTACCAACTGCTGTGAAAAAAAAAAAATTGTCAGTTACTCTCAGAGTCAGGTGTAGTTTCAAAGAAAGTAGTTTCTTTATTTTTAATCATATTTCTATTTTGAACTAGATGGTATTAACTTCTTTAATATGCATTCCACAAAATTCATTAGATTTCTATCTGAAGGACTTTCAGTTGCTATCTTTATAAACCAAATTCAGCCTCAGACAATGAAATTTTGCCATGATAGATGTTCACAAAAGGTGCCACTGAATCCAAAAGCAATTCCAAAAGCAGAATAATTTAAGAAAAAAAAGTTACTTGAGTAATACATCGGAATTAGTGCATAGTCTCCTAAGATGTAAATACTCATGTTTACGTTCAAGCTTTGACAGTTTTGCTAAAAATATCTTATAAAAATACATTTGAAAAAATCTTATTGCTTTTTGGTTACAACTCATACACTCCCAGGAAAGAGGACCAAGCATGGAACAGTAGAGAATAATGTTTCTTTCAACAAGCCACTATAAGAAATAAGACAAGTGCCCCTGCCCGACAGACACAATGTTTAACAAGGCACTCAAAATCAACAAGTGGCAACGAGTCAGAATGTTCCAGCTAAAGGAAATTAATCACCACATTGGGGCTAACCTGACAGTGTTTTATGTAGGAAGTCAAAATGTGTAAGAGTATGAGCTTGCAGAACTCTTAAAGTCTTGGGTCTGATCACCCAGGGTAAAAGTTGTGTAAATCTGCAATGTATCGAATTTCTATAGCAAAATATCTTAGACTGACATTAGTAGACCTAAAATTATATAGCAGGTGGAAGAGGCAGGCATCAGAATTCCTGGAATCAAAACAAATTTACCTTTCTTCCTAAATTTTCACAGTAGATAACAATCAATTGAAAGTCAATGAAAGCATTCAGCTTTCTAATGATAAACCAAATTACTGATTATATCCAGAGATCCACAACCCTGTGGACATTAAAATTACCTGGGAAGCAGCCACTGGCTGCCTACCCTAAAATTCTGATTTAATCTATCCCAGGTGGAGCCACTGATTTTCAGATCTCCCCAGGTGATTCTAATGCATAGCCAGAATTAAGAGCTCCCTTCTTAGATGAAGCTGAAATAAGTAAAAGACTAATGAAAAGTGTCTGATAGGATATTGAAAGAAAATCCTGGTAATTGGCCATATTTCAGGTTATAGCTGTTGTGTCTTTGGAAGTAATAACAAAAAGACATAGAAAATAAACATTAAAAAGAGGGGATCACCTGGGTGGCTCAGTCGTTTGGGTGACTGACTCTTGATTTCTGCTCAGGTCATGATCTCATTAATAAACTTTTCATATCTTGAATCTTTAGTTGTTTTACTTCTTTCATGGTTCATCTGCATAATTTGTGTCTTCTTTTCTTTTTTGAGATCAGCCTGGGTACCTGGCTAGATGTTTATCAATTTTATTGATTTTCTCAAAGAACCAGCTGTTGGTTTTATTGTTTCTATATTGATTTCTGTTCATTTTATTGACTTCTACTCTGATCTTTATTATTGCCTTTCTTCTTACTTTGGGTTTAATTTACTGTTGGAGGAAATCATCAAAAAGATGTGACCACTGGTTGACCTGGGAGCAGAATCCAGGCAGAGGCTCCTCACCCCTCCCTTGTCCTTGAAATGTGCCTTCTGCCCAAGGGTTCCCACAGGGGGAGCTATTTTCAAGGAGCAGCCTTTGAGAGAGCAAAGTGTTGTTGAGACCATTTGGATGGTATATGTAACTGAACCTGTTTAAGGCTTCTATATAAATTTTTAATATTCTAGCAGGCAGGCACAGAGATCCACTTGTTTCGTGGCCAGCCTCCTTTGTAAGGTCCCTCGCTTATTAAACCTGCCACCTATGAATCTGGAGTGACCTGCCTGTTTCTTCCATCTCTCCTTGACCTCTGTGAACAGGGGTCAGTTTTCAAACCAACATTTGCTCTTCTTTTTTCTAGTTCCTGAGATCATTGATTTGGGACCTTTCTTATTTTCTAATAATAGATATTTTGGATTATAACTTTCTAATTCTTGATTTGGTACCATCCCACAAATTTTGGGACATTATGTTTTCATTTTTACTTAGTTCAAAATAATTTCTAATTACTTTTTAAAATTTCTTCCTTGATCTATGGGCTATTTGGAAGCATGTTTTTTAGTTGCCAAATATTTGGGGCTTTTCTAGATGTTTTTCTGTAATTGGTTACTAATTCAATTTTACTGTGATCAGAAAACATCGTTTTTGTGATTTGAACCATATTAAAATATTGAAACTTGTTATATGGCCTAGATATGGTCTATCATGGTAAATTTTCCATATGCATGTAAAAAATATGTGTATTATGCTGCTGTAGGTGAAGTATTCTATAAATGCCAGTTAGACTAAACTTGTAGCTAGTGTTGTTCAGATCTGTATCTTTTCCTGTGTACTTGTTCTATCAGTTATTGAAGAAGGGTGTTAAAATCTCTGAGGATAATTGTGGAATTGTCAATTTCTCTTTGTGGTTTTATGTTTCTGCATCATAAATTTTGAATCTCTGTGATGGATGTATAAACATTTAGGATTTTTTTCTTCTTAATGAATCAATCCTTTTATTATCATGAAATGACCCCCGTTATTGCTGTTAATAGTTTCTGCTCTGAAATCTACTTTTTCTGATGTTATTATAGCATGCCAGCTTTCATTTAATTACCGCTTGGTGTATTTTTTTCAAACCTTTCACTTTTTGTTGTTTTTCTGTTTAAAATCTGTTTTCATAGGCAGCATATAGTCAGGACTTGCTCTTTAATCTAAACTGATGATCTCTTTCAGTTGTGTATGTGTTTTTTCACAGGTTGCTTTGGGATTTAATTTATACATCTTTAACTTTCTATGTCAACCATCAAGTGATAGGCCACTTCACATAAACTATATTCCCTCCCCCAGTCTTTGTACTAATTCACTGTATATTATAAACCCCACTATGTTTTGTTACTATTTTTTGCTTTAACCATCTCTTTTAAGGATATTAAAATATATTTTATATTTGTCATTTTCAGTGCTATTTTGAAGTAATTTTTATACTGGTGGCTGCAGTTGTCTGTATCTTGATAACGTGAAGCCTCCTTAATGATGGATTTTCTTTTTCATTTTTCATCTTTCTGGAAGCCAGTGTAGGCACCAAATAAATATTCATTGAAGTTCTTGTAATGTGACTTGTAAAAAGGGACATATACTATGAATAAGTAAAACTTTATCCAATTTCTTATATTTTGTAATTTCTCTAGTTTGAGGGAATTACTACTTTTTCTTCTGCTCAGAATTCTATTACATTTCTTTTAAAATGTTTGTAGCTTTTCAATTTTACAAATTTGGGCTTTTCTTTCCAAAGATATCTCTCCTTTTGCTCCTCAGCTACTTTCTTATCATTCTGAATTATCTTCCTGGATATACTTATTTACCCTAACTCAGCAACAGTTTAGAGAATGCCTTACTTCTCCCTTCTTCTCCAAAGGATATTTGACTCCTGATTTCCTTATGCTCTTCTGGCAGAACACTTATCTGAATGTCCTCTGAATGATGGCCTCCCATCCACCATCCGTGAAGCATATTCCCCACCACTTCGACCTGCCACCCCCATCCATGTCTCACAACAAAATCTATTTAGAACATTTCATAGGGGAGAAGGGAGCACCCTGTTACTTAGGAACCTGGCTTCTGCAGTCACACTGACTGGGTTTGAATCCTGACTTGGCCACTTAGCAATCCTGTGACTTGGGCAAGTTACTCAAGCTGTAAAATGGGTAGAATGCTATTCACCTTATAGAGTTGTTAAGAGAAGTAAAAGAGCTAATGCATGCAAAATGCAGAGAAAAGTGCCTCACCCAAGGTTAGGACTCAATAATTATTCGTACTTACTGATGTTATTTACACAAATAAACTTCTCATACAATTCCTTACTTTGCTATATTTATCAGGCACACCTTTTTTCTTTTTTCTATTAGATACTACTCATTCTTAAACATTTCATATGTATGTGGGCAAATGATACGTTTGTATAAAATAGAAGTTTTCAAAAATGTATTATTGAATATATTAAAAATTAGCAGACTGTTTCATCTAGAGAAAGCCCTCTAGCTAAGTTATTTTCAATATTGTACTGTAATGCAGTGCAGAATCAAATACTTGAATTGCCTAACCCAAGATAATTCCCTTTTTCTTTGTCTTATTTTCATATATTATGCTAGTTTTTTGGCCCTAAATTTAAAGCTTATATGCATGTGTATATTTTTTATATACAACTTTATCATGTAAATGCTAATCTTTATACCAGATAATAATAATTTTCTTTTCAAATGTAGAATGTGAATGTGACTATCACTTTCTCCTATAAATAATATGATAATAAGATTTTTGTCTTCCCTCCAAGATAATTTGATGTGCATATTCTTGAGAACCTCAACAAATAGATTTGATCACTCAAATATGTGATTTGTGCCATATAATCTGAAAAGCATTTTCATGTTTTGAAATCCCTGAATAGTTAACTGCCTTCTTACCTTCTTCTGGATCTTCTGGTACTCTGTAGGCTCTGTATTCTGTCATCTACCTTGGGCATTTCAGAATATAGAATGCCGTAGAGACATATGGTGATAGTAAAAGTTAATGTCATTGCAAGATTCTAATAGAGATAAAATGATAAAGTTATGATCCACTAAACCTTCTATGCAATGAAGGTCAAAGAACAGAGTGTTTCTGCATTGCTCAGAGAGCTGGCAGTATCTATGCAGTTTAGTCCTGGCCCAAATTAATTTTTACATGAGGAGAGTATAAAAGCTTCAAACTAAATATATATTGTTTCTATAAAAAGTCACTGATCTTTCTTTTCTTTTAGCTTGGCATGTAATCTCGAGACATTATCTATTAAGTAGTAAAATAGGGAATCAAAACCTCTTTATTAATCCTATAGAATGCCCGATATAGAACATATCTAAATTAAGTATTGAAGAATTAAAATCAGAAGTTCAAACTGAAATTAATTGGTAACAAAAGGGGCATTCATCTTCTTCCACACTGTTAAAAATTTCAGGAAATTAATAATCAACTCAAGAATCTTGAGATTATGGTTTGTTACTGTATTTTACAAGTGAGAGTCCTGTGTCCCTTTATCCTGTTCCTTTAGATATTGTGAGAATGGATCAAAAAGCAAGAAGTTAACTGTTTAGGAATCTGATTTTACTTGGGTGAGTCATTTTATCTTGTTGTGTCTTTACATCCAAGAGCAGTGGATTATTCTGGACCATGAATGCAAGTGAGGTAAAGGCAAAACTTTGATGGGGAAAGTAATTGTGCAACTGAGTTTTCTCAACAAGGCACCAGGTGGAGAAGATGGGCTTTGATGTGAAGGAATGGTTAGGATTCAGGTTGTGATTTCTTTGCTGCTGAAAGAGTGATAAATCAAATGCTGTGCAGTTAGGAAATCATTCCCTTTGCCCTAGCTTTTCCTCAGTGGGTAGATGCTTGTGTACCAGCAGTCAGTGATGCCTTGGTACTGCCAATAATTAGGTAGGATCATTTAGTGGAGGAGCCTTAAAAGTCAAAATGTATATGCATGCATCAGCTTCAGAAGCAATCACCCAAACATTGCTTACCTTTCTTAAATATACATATTTTATTTGAGTATAGTTGACACACAATGTTACATACAAATTGCCTATCTCTCTTTCTTAGCATCATGGGTTTTTCAGTTCAAGTGATAAGGACAGTAAGATAAACTTTGAGTTTTGAAAGACACTTCTCACCTTCACCCCTTGTTTTCTCTAGTGTTTACACCAGAGACGTAATTATATAAGTGAAATCATGGAATTGATGAAAGGATATGTTTTTCTAAATAATTTGTTCCCACAGAGAGATTTATGGGCACTAATTCCACAGTGCATGCCCATTCCCTGATTTAGTCTGATTAGTATAGTTGTAGACAAGCTGTAATTTAACATTTAGTGAATCAGATACCTTGGCATGGAGAAATAAGAAGATGCTACTTTGTCTTGTTTGTTAGAGATCCACAAATTTTTCATATTTGTCCCCTTTTTTTCACTACCATAGTATTTTCTTAATCCAAGAAGTCGTCTGCATCATATACTTTTTTTTCTTGCCACATTGTTGTTTATCACTCCTGGTGAGCTACATTCAAACCTCCTATGTCTTTCAGAATTTAAGCCATATTGTTGTATATGTAGAACCAAGATCGTTTATGTTACTTCCAATAATCATGAAAGTTATTTATGAGCAAACATAAGTGGGGATTTGTCCATTGTCTTCCAAATTCAATTAACTTCAAAGAGAACTATGGAAAAGCAATGTTCAGTAGCGGTGATATACCTATATACCAACAAATGAAGAATGGCTTGTTTCCTCTGAACCCAGGACATGGCTATCCATTACTCTAGGGTGAATTCTAAGGTCGCAAACTACATACTTTATGACCTGTTGTAGTTAAATTAATAATGAGATATCATATTGCTTTTAGTTTGGGTTTCTAGAGATCTGAGTGAGTTTAGAGCAGTGAGTGGTTCTCTAATCATTGTCCCTAGACTAGCAGTATCAACAGCACCTGGAAACTTGTTAGAAATTTAAATTCTCAGGCACCACCTAATATTTACTGAATCAGAAACTCTGAGTGTGACACCCCTCAATCTGTGTTTAACAAGTTCTGCATGTGATTCTGATGTATTGTACATTTCAGGAGCCATTTGTTTGGGTACGATACTGCCTCAATCCAAACTGTTAAGATGTAAAACAGTAATTGGTGCTGTATGAGACATTAGTCTGAACTTTTATATCCAGATATATTCGAGGAGAGCTTTCTTCTTCAAAAACTTCTGTCTGAAAAATGAAGAACATTATTAACTATGCAAATGCAACTTTAAACAATAGTTGACAGCTTGCTACTTTAGAGGATAAGAGAGTTTTGAAATAATTATTGAGGTTTAGAGTAATACACTGTTAAGTCGAATACTGATACATTTCACATGAAACTGTCAAATATTTAATATTTTATAAAATATGTGGAGTGTTTTATTGAGGCACTAAGTAGTTCTTATACCTAATAGGTGATTAATTGAATCAAATTGCAGACTTTGCTTTTTGACCTTAACCCAACCCACCCCATCAGCTGACAAGAAATCTATAAAGCTCACATTGTTTTATAATCTATACCACATAGGGCTCAGTGACCCAAACTAAATGATTTTCCTTGCTAACTTAACTCTATGTCTGTATGAAATCATACTTCTGGATTTTATATGATTGAAAATGAGTGCAATAAAACCCAAGATCTAAGCAGATTATGTAAAAATTGATTAGGGGCATTGGCTAAGGAATCTACTGAATGTTTTTATTGGAAGCACACACACAAATCTGGTGATGGTGTTCCCACTTGCTAATGAGTAACTGACAAACTAAAGCAGTGTCTTCAGAAATCTTAAAGAGTAAGTTAATTAAAGGTCGAATCTAGAGGAAGTCACTGTAGCTGTCAAGATTTATTTCCTTCAGCTTGCAGTTGAGAAACACGAGGAGTGAAGAGAGAATATATTCAGAAACATGCATAAGAAAATAATTTAGTTCTCAGATTCTCACACAGTGACCCATCTGCTTAGAACACAGTGACTATTAATGATTGATTCCAAATCCATTTCTATAGCAAATGTGTATAGGGTGCCTATAGTGTAATGGACACTGTAGAACATCTTGCACATCAAAATAGATTACAATAGATAACTGCATTGACCATCATAATACCTTTCTGTAATCCAGTGACTGCTTTTTTAAGCATTTCGCTAAAATCAGAACATATCAGAAGGCTGAGGCAAAATGTGCTTCAGAATTATATTTACCACAAACATCATGCTCTTTCCTTCCTAAGGCAAAAGGAGCAATGTTCCTTCATTTTCGAACTAGAATAATAATAATAACAACAATAAAATCCATTTTGGCACCCCCAGTTGCCATGGTAACAAAATGACAAGCGACCTTGATATGCTTTCACTATGTATCGATAATAAGCTAACCATTTGGGAGCATTCATTCTCTTTAGACATGTCTTTTGAGCAGAAATACTATATGCTTTTATTAACTTATGAAGAAGGTGTTATTCATACAGTACTTAATTTGGCAATTATTCAATACGTTGTTTTTTTTTAAGAAATGAAGCGATCAGAGATAAAGCAAAGACTCAATTTAGTAGCATTTCCTCCGTTTCCTTTCTATTTATTTTCCCTTTGGAGGAGTGGTCCGGGAGACAAAGAATGAAATCTATAAGCCATAATCTGAATAATAAAATTTCTTTTGGACTTATCTAAACACCACTTAGGAAAGTTCCAACCAAATATAGAAGAGCATTAAAAGAAGAGGAGCTTCAGCTTTTAGCTATATGATGAATCCCCTGTATTTCCTCTTTTATTCTACTAGCTTCCACTCTTTTCCTAACACAGGGGGATAACTTTCTATTACTGGTGAGTCTTGCTTCACTGTCACTTCTCATAATCCTTTGGGATGGTAACTGAGTTGGGAAAGTAACTATACTTATTTCAGCATAAAAATGTTTTGCTGTTTTGTAATTAGCTAATGTAGATAATGCTGCTATAGACATCAGGTTGCATGCATTCCTTTGAATCAGCATTTTTGTATTCTTTGGGTAAATAACCTAGCAGTGCAATTGTTGAATCATAGGGTAGTTCTATTTTTAACTTTTTGAAGAACCTCCATATTGTTTCCCAGAGTGGCTGCACAAATTTGCATTCCCATCAACAGTATACAAGGGTCCCTTTTACCCCACATCCTCACCAAAACCTGTTGTGTCTTGTGTTTTTCATTTTAGCCACTCTGACAGGTGTGAGATGTTATCTCACTTGTGGTTTGACTTGTATTTCCCTGATGATGAGTGATGTCGAGCATCTTTTCATGTGTCTGTTGACCATATATATGTCAGGGTACCTGGCTGGCTCAGTCGGAAGAGCGTGTGACTCTTAATCCTGTGGTTGTAAGTTTGAACCCCACATTGATTGTAGAGATTTCTTACAAATAAATATATAAATAAACGTCAATGATGTTTTAATCCAAGACCACAAACCTAAATTATTAAAACCAAAATAGAATGCAAATGTTCTGAATTCCAACTTTGAAAACCTTTCTGCTACACCCTGCTTACACTTCCCTCTTTTAAAAATTTGGGGTGATATATATGTCTCTGTGTGTGTACATACGCTAGTCATCAGAGCCTATCATGCACTGTCCTATTTATCAATCCTGTGAGAATAACTTTGAAAGTTCAAAAATACCTGTATTGGGCACTAATGTGTAAGCCAGTTGACCTAAGCTAAAACAAGCAATATGTGAAATAAGTAAAATTTCTCTTTAGGAATTTAGTGATTCTTTCCAAAATATAAGTAGGTTCTTGCTGGCTCCCAGAGATCTTTCGCCAAGCCAGCATTCGCCCCTGGGAAGCCTGCAGCCCTCAACTGTTGTAGATCTGTATTTCCCCTCAGATCCTTTTGGTCTCTCTCTCTCTCTCTCTGTCTCTCTCTCTCTCTCTCACACACTTCTCTCTCTCTCTCTCTCTCTCTCTCTCTCTCTCTCTTTCTCTTTCTCTTCTCTTCAAGCTTTTGCTCCATTTGTGTAAACTAATAGTTAAAAATCTAAGTAATTGACCCGTTAATAATCCATAGGTGAAAATGATTTATGGTCATTTATTAGAATTTAATTATTTATAGCATATTATATAACTTACTTTTTAATTATTTTTGTTGTTGTTGTTGTTTACTCTCTGTCTCTCTTTGGTAGAATATAAGTTCCACAAAAGAAAGGGTCCTACTCTGTGTTATTCAAAAATATATCTTCAGTATCTTGAATAGTACTTGGCATATAGTAAGTGCTCAATTAATATTTGTGGCAAGAATTCATGTGGAAAAAAAATCCATGGTGTCATCTCTGCTCTTCCAAACAACAATACTTAATATAAATAATTTTTTTGAGTGCTTCACATGTTCCAGACATTGTCTTGATTTGAAGAATCCTTGATTGTTTTTCATTTCTTGGTTTTAAATGTCTTGATTTCAAATCAACCAAAATGCTACTGGTATTAACCATATTTTATAGATAGGAAAACTAGAGTTATACGTTACTCAAGGTAATACGGATAGCAAATGGCAGAGCTCCACCAAACCCAGGCAGTTTCATTGCCTGGCTCACATTCACATCTACTATAGCTTATGTTTTAAAGATAGTTTCTGTTTGGCCTAAACCAAAGAGTAATGCTAATGGTGGAAATTTTGGGGTACCCAGAAAGGAGAATGCCACATGACAAGCTCAAAGGAAGATATTTCTTAAGAGGAAACTTCTCAAATTATTCTCCTCACATGTTCCATAAAGGAAAGTCCATCCTGAGACTCTACAACCTGGCATGCCAGAATCGCCTTTTATTGTCAATAATAGAATCTTAGATTTTTCTGACTTTTTAAACTTTCAGTATTTTCCTCTCCTTATGTTTTCAACCAAATCTCTTGACTAGAGGTCAGCCTCGTGCTTTCCCAGGGCAATTGGGGAGTGCGATGATAAACTAAGAGGGGGAGGCAGTCACAACAGTGACAGAGCCAGTACCAGGTCCAGGAGGGCAATTTTAGAACAGAGATAGTACAGAAGGGAAGGACAACATTGTGGAGGTACAGGGCACAGAATTTGCCAAATATTTGGAGATGGGATAAACAAGTGGGGGACAGACACCCCAATTGTGACTCTGAGAGAAAGGTTCAAAGCATGTATGGCTAGAATAATAGTGGTGACATTAACAGAAGAACAGGGTGGAGAAAATATGTTTTCATTATGAAATTTTCCTGAAATGCTGAGTCCGATTTGCCACCATAAGGATAGAATAAAGTATTTTTCAGACATGAAAAGAAAATGTAGCTTCTGTGAAAGCTTTTGACAGAAAGCTTCTGGCAGATGTGCTCTGCCAAAATGAGGGAATAGACTACAAAAAAGACATGGGATCTGGGAAAAGAGCAGTATGACACAGGGAAGAGGCAAAGTGAATCCCCAGGATGATGGCAAAGATGATCCCAGGATGACAGCTGTGTCATGGGACAGCAGGTCTGGATTGGAGCAGGTTAGAGGCTCCAGGAGCAATTTCTTCAATAGGATAAACCTGATGAAATATTAAGTATACTTGTATATGTTAAAAGTTGATTTATCCAACAAGGAAGGTGTTAATTAATTGAATTCTCCATTAATATAAGGGAAATTGGAAATGGAAACACTAAATCTAGAGTAAACAAAAGTTATGCAAGAAAGGAAAATTAGTCTACTACCACATCACAAGGTTCAGGTGGAAATAGATTTACATAGTGTTGTCATTGTAAACATTAAGTAGTCATCTAAACACAAGTTTGTGGTATTGGGAGAATGGGAGGAGAGAGGGAGGAAGAGAGGTGTAAGAGGTGTAGGCAACATGGGCAAGAAACAGCTAACTCCTCATTCGCTTTACCAAGAAATCAGGAAATAATAGCTAAAGTAAAACACATGCACAAAGATACAAGGGAGGGGGCACATGGGTGGCTCAGTCATTTAAGTGTCTGATTTCAGCTCAGGTCATGATCTCACTGTTGGTGACTTCGAGCCCCGCATTGGGTTCTGTGCTGACATCTCAGAGCCTGGAGCCTGCTTCAGATTTTGCGTCTCTTTCTCTCTCTACCCCTCTCCTGCTCATACTCTGTCTCTCTTTCTCAAAAATAAATAAACATTAGAAAGAAAAAAAGAAAGAAGGACATCATAAATAAATTATTTAAATGGATGGAGGTAAAAACAAAAGAATCAGCTAAAAATGTTGAGTCTTTGCCTCTGGATGAAGGGAAGGTTTTGGGGAGTGGTGATGACAGTCTGCTTTTATTCAAATACTGAGCTCTGTAGAATGGTTGACTTCAAAATATCTGCATATGTAACTCTGATTTTAAAAAAGAAAAAAAAAACTAACCTGCAAGAAAGCAGAAGAGAAAGGATTCATTTTAACAAGATAGATGGATGATTCCAATTAAGGGTGAAGAGAATGCAGATAATGAAAGTACAAATTAAGAAACTTTGAGAAGGGGGTTCTGGGTGGCTTGGTTGGTTAATCTAGAATCTTGATTTCAGCTCAAGTCCTGATGTCACATTTCGTGAGTTTGAGCCCCTTGTCGTGCTTTGCACTGACAGTGCAGAGCCTGCTTGGGATTCTCTCTCACTCTCTCTCTCTGCCCCTCCCCAACTTATTCTTGCTCTCTCTCTTTCTCTCTCTCTCTCAAAATAAATAAACTTGGAGTGCCTGGGTGGCTCAGTCAGTTAAGCATCTGACTTCAACTCAGGTCATGATCTCCCGGTTTGTGCGTACAAGCCCCGCATTGAGCTCTGTGCTAACAGCTCAGAGCCTGGAGCCTGTTTCGGATTCTGTGTCTCCCTTTCTCTCTGCCCCTCCCTGTTGGCACTTTGTCTTTCTCTGAAATAAATAAACATTTAAAATGAATGAATAAACAAACAAAAAAAAACCAAACAAACTTAAAAAATAAGATGAGCTTTGGGGAATTTGATTTCAGATTATCTCTTTCTTTACCACAAAGAGAATGCACTAATGTCTTCTGTTGAAAGTGACAGCTGTTGAGTATTAGAAAATGGTCTGATTATGACAGAGAAGGAAGACATATAAAGGGATTGCCAATCATCAGTTGAATCAAACTGATACTAGGTAACCTGAATTTGTAGGGTGCTTTCTCAGTGGATGAATGTCCACTGTTTTCTGGAGCAACTAACAGTCTATGAATGAAATAGCCAATATTGAACTTGGGAGCTTATTAGGAGTGGGGAAATGGTGAAGGTGAGCTAAAGGAAAGATGGGATTCTAGGTTGTTTAGAATTTAGAGTCTTTAGAATTTAGAGAGGGAATTGAAGCCATATTTGGTGAACATGAGGGAAATTAAAAGAGAACAAGAGCCTGGGGGTTATAATTATAAAAATGAAGAGGATGAGAAAAGAAGACATGAGATGAATGTCAAAGATGGGAATTGTAGCATTTGGAATTATAGTATAGAACTTCTTCAAGCCACAGTGAGGTAGGTGAGCCCCCCATCCAAATAGCTTTAAGCAGGTCAGTAGCAACAGGCGACACTGATGTAGCCATTAGGAGTCTGTATCCCCAAGGCAAGAGTTCAGTCGCATTGTCCTGAGGTGCAGTATAGAGATGGAAAACCTACCCAGTGAACCAGAGTACTGATGGTCCTTCCAAAAGATCACAACCACAAACATGTCCACTAGAGTTTGGTGTAGTCAAGTAATTCCAGTCCAGAAGCAAACTTAGGGACTGGCCTCAAGCATGTGGTCCTGTGCTCATATTGTGCTAGGAATGCATTACCGCACTGCAAGCACTTAATTAATCAAAGCATGTAGCTTCTGAAGTATGCAGATAAATTAGTAAGGAAAATGGAATCTTTGTTATGCTATTTTTCTTAATGATTAGAGTGTGTTCTAAATAAACAGAAAACAAATTGATTGCCAAAAACTATGTTAATGTGCTTTTAATTCACAAGGGTTAAGCATGTAAAAGTCAGGATATTGAAAGTTAAGGTTTTCATAGAAACATTAATTTGACAACACTGTGCATATTAGGTGTGGGAGGTTTATATTGTTTAGCATAAAAGCAGTAGGAAATATTGCAAAATATGGCTCAGTTAAACAAATGAAGTAACAAATTTAGAGGAAAGTCATTAAATGTGATTATGGAAAAAAATTGTTTTGCAGCCTCCAAAGAAGGGTTCTAAAATTTAATTTTAGAAAATAATGCTTTCAAATCTCTTCAAAAAATGTTTTCAATGAAAATTATTCATTTTTATACAAAATCAATTTCACTAGCACATTGTATATTCTGGCATGAGTTTATGCCTTTCATCTGCAGTTCAAATCTGATCCTAACAGACCAAAAGGAGAACCAATTGGCTATTTTCATGGTCTAGTTGATAAAGATTTCATAGACTGAAAATTAAATTTAAGGGTTTAAAATACTTTTTTTAGTATATGGAGAATATGGAGGAAATTTTGAATGTGAACAATCCTGCCAATGTATTAATACTTGCTTATATATATCTGCCCTTTGTATATTTCTATAAACTATTTGCCTGTATGCATTATGGAAATTCCAATCTGACCACACAAAATGTTTTATTAGGTGGCATAGAAAAAGAAGAGAATTTAGGGCATGTTCAGAGAGGGAAGTGCACCAGAAAACACACCCACAACCTTTAATATGTCTCTATTTTGATTCCTGCCTTATGAACTGGACAGCAGATCTGGAAGCCTGACTTCTCTAGCACAGTTGCACTGAGCCACAGGTTGATATTTCTGTCACCTTGGCCACAGAAGTCCCATTTACCCTGTAGGAAACAAGAGTGGTTGACCCATGAAGCAACCCCTCAGAGCATTTCGCTTCCCAGTTCAGTCAGAATTAAAGGCAATAATAAAGGAAAGGGAATGGAAGGGAAGGGAAGGGAAAGAAAGGAAACTATTACTGGAATTATAATACTAACTCAATTATAATTATCACCAATTCCAATTATTATTTAATTAATTTTAAGTAATAGTAAAGATTTTGTATTCCCTTAAATCACATATAAGTTATTTTGGGGGGCCAAGTTAACAAATGAAAACCAAAAGTACCCTTACAAAGGAGCAGATCATGAAAATAGAAAGATGCATTGACATGCTGCTAACATTCCTATTTTCCATTGTATTTTATGTCATAGCAAGGCAACCTACAGAACAATAAAGGTTTATTCATAGAAGTGAGATATGTAAATTCCTGAGCTAGCAGACTTCTGGCCCAATATTCAAACGCCCCTTCAAAAAAGGGCACAATGGTCTGCATTTTCCACTGTAAGAAATGTATGCAATTGCATTCCATGGCAATGAACTCTTTATAAGCTTGATGAAGAAGAATGCTTTGTATATTTACTTTAATCTTTACCCATGCTATTTTCTGTTTCCAAACAAACAGAAGGACAAATGCAGGCTGCCAACTCGCAGGATGTACAAACAAGTGTTATTGAATATTCAGAAGTATGGTGGTATTTCTAAAGTTCAGCAACAAATCACTTAGTCTTTCTTTTGTTTTTAATTTTTCCTTATTCAGGCACCACAAGGCCACATAAGGAGGGTGAGGTCCCTGGAGTGGACTATATTTTCATCACCGTTGAAGATTTTATGGAATTGGAGAAAAGTGGTGCTCTCTTAGAAAGTGGGACTTATGAAGGTAAGCACAGCTCGTCTGCTAAATTTATTCCTTGTTGCATCACATTTTTCTCTGTTGCTGAAATGCGTTAGGATGCCAGATTACTGATAAGCTACTGCTTTTGGTTTGAGAGCTTTAATAAGGTAATTTTAGAAATATATTTTCTAAATAAAAAGTTAGGACACATCTAGATTAATTCTACTCTTAAGATGCTGAGAGATATGTATGTGCCCACTGAAATATACTTGTGATGGCCTCCTGAGACTAAGCTGTGATCTTCCAAATAAATTATCTTCATCTTTAGATAACATCTCAAAGAGCACAGGACTTGAGTTGCAGTCCTGTCCTTATCTATGTGTGGGTTTTTTTTAGTTCCTTCACTTCACTGGCCTTCACTTGCATCTCATGCAAAATGATGAAGTAGGAAAATATGAGGAAATATGATCTGTGCTTGCTCTCCCAAGCTCTACTGCAATAGAAAAGTCTCCTTGCGTACTCAAGTCAAACATGAACAATAGATGACACTAAAAGCTTGAATGTAGGAAGTATCTTTCAGTGGAAAGAGCATTGTAACATGAACCAGAATCTGTCTCAGTTCCAAATCTGGCTTTATTACTTATCCACTATAAATACTAAATAACTCTGTTGGTATCTGTGAACCTCAGTAGAATTATCTGTAAAAGGAGAACGGTAGCATTGAAAAGCACAAATAAATAACATGTTGATATGATCACATTTATACATTTAAGTGACATCTACAGGCATATAGTTTATGTCTAATGGAATTATGTATTTCATAGCCATTGTATGTGTGAACTATATTTGTATATATTAGTAAGTTCAAAGATGAATCCAGTTTTACTGTATTAAAAGTAATAGTGATATTAAAAACAAAAGTAATAATATATGCATTGCTGCTTAGTCAATCAAATACTTGAGGTCTCCCATTAGCAAGTAAGTTGGGTTCATTAATAGTTTGACCCTCTACTTCCTCCTTCACTTACTTGTAGATGCCCAGTGGACTAGAGTTACTTAAGAACTTAATATTTTATATTGTTAGAAATATTAAA
Organism: Neofelis nebulosa; assembly: GCF_028018385.1. NCBI lineage: Eukaryota > Metazoa > Chordata > Mammalia > Carnivora > Felidae > Neofelis > Neofelis nebulosa. The sequence goes on from NC_080785.1 coordinate 86,811,885, forward strand.
ATCTCTTCTTTTACTTTGCATTCCTAAGGCAATTTAGGCTGAGACATGTGCCTACATTATGGCTAAGACATTTAGTTGCTTATTGCCACATTTATAGGAAATAGGCAAAAATACCCAGGAAAAGAAAATGGTTTTACACATGAGTATTGTTTTTTGTTCATGTTGTCAAAAATAAGTAATGATGGAGGTTGATTGAAAATATTTTAAATATAAAAGCTGTGTTGCTCATATAAGCTGCTTAAACTATATGAAAAATAACTGTATAAATCATAGAAAGTACTTATATCAAAGAAGTCAGAGTAAATAAACAATAAATTTTGTAGCATATTTTCTTGTGAGTTTTGTGACAATATTTAGTGGCATTCATTAGTTTGTATGTCTGCCAATAATAATGTATTTAATTACCTTATTTAATATTATATATGTAACATACATAAATATAAATATATGTTATAATATAAAAGCAAATATAAATATTATATTTATATAACAAAAACCCCAGCAGCTTAACATGCAGGAGCATCTCAAAAGTAGTATCGTTAACAATATGACCTTTTCTTTTTGTTTTTAAAAATAAAGACTCTGTTAACTGTATAGAAGGTGAAAAAAAAATTAAACCAAATGTTCATGTTAAATCTCCAGTACTCTCAGGATGAAATTTAATAGCAATATTTTAAAATAAAGTAAATTTTAGGTTCCAGTTAAATTTTGAGGAAACTATCCTGAAACCATAACAATATAGCCAAGTTTTATGAGCCAGGGTGGGTTGTCTTGAATCTTTTTCAGACATCTTTTCAGTATTGAAAGTTTAGTTTGCTAAAGTTTGGTGCCAGCTTGTTAATTGCCTCCACATGCATAGAGCTGATCACTGACAAAAAAGACTTTGTATATATGACTTTGTGGAATCAGTACCATTGCTTACAAATACACATGGTATACTTGGTTGAAAACAATATTCCTTTTTCAGGTCACATAACCGTCTGGGCAGACACCTAGGTAGCATTCTCAAATCTCGGCATCTTCAGATTTTCTTACAATTACAGCTGAGGAACCAGTAGAATTGACATTCTAATGAAAATCACTGTTATTCCTTCAGGACTGATCATAAACTCAAGGCTCAGGGCTACCACTTAGTGTGTTATTTGTCAAGGAAACCTGGGGAATGCCTTTTCTGCTGTCGATGCTTTCAGAATATACAGAATAACAATAATGTGCTCCTTAGCCAGACAAAGAAAAACCTGAGAACTTTTATATTTGTCAAACTTCCATGACATCAATCTCTCATAAAATTTCTTCAATAAAATCCCAGTTTTTCTATGTTATCTATTCTCCTTTCTACAGTGTTTGGACCATTGCTCCCTTTCCTTCTCCTTGCTAAAACATTTTCATGTCTTCTCAGTACTCTACAGCCTTCAGCCAGACTAGAAAATTCATCTTTGATATCTGTGACTCCACTAAAGAAAGTAAGAAGAGGGGCGCCTGGGTGGCTCAGTCGGTTAAGCCTCCGACTTCAGCTCAGGTCACGATCTCACGGTCCGTGAATTCGAGCCCCGCGTCGGGCTCTGGGCTGATGGCTCAGAGCCTGGAGCCTGCTTCCGATTCTGTGTCTCCCTCTCTCTCTGACCCTCCCCCGTCCATGCTCTGTCTCTCTCTGTCTCAAAAATAAATAAACGTTAAAAAAAAAATTAAAAAAAAAGAAAAGAAAAGAAAGTAAGAAGAAATTGGGTTACTCTTAGTGGCTTTTTTTTTTTTTTTTTTTTTTTTTTTTTTTGGCGGGAGGTGTACTCTCAGTGTTAAGGTTATAGATCTTTTAGCTATGTTAGGTCTGATTCCAACCCAGAAACAAGAATATCAAGACTGCTAATGCAATTGGAGGTAGGGAGATAGTCTCTGCTTCTTCTTGCTCATAAATACTTACCAACTTGTGCATTTGTTGTCAGGGACTGGGACCCCATTCAATTTTGATTAGCAAAGATCAAGAAAATCCTCTATAAAATGTCTAGCTAAGATGCCCGTCATTGAAGAAACCAGTCTTATAGCGTTCACCCCCACTACTCAGTTTCAGAACAGGAAACATCTACCTGAAAAGTAGTTGTGAGGAAGAATACATTTTTAAAGTATTTCTCATGTGTATGCATTTTTGTCTCACTGTTAATAATTCTAGTTTTAATCTTGGTTAAAGATGTAGCTAAAATGAAATTTGTCCTTTGATTAGAAACAAAGTAGACTTTCTTGAATTGCAGATCTGCCTCCTAGAAATTGGCTCAAATTACTCACCCCAAAAGAGCAATTCTTTTATTTACCAGAGACTGCAAGGAAGGCCTTAATGTGCGTGAGTTACTATCTACGGTTATGCTCCATGATCCTAGACACAGTTTTAGCAGATTCCTTTTCTCCGCAGCACCAACTCCTCACTCTGTCTGAGCACCTCATTTCAGTTTGTTATACAACAGCTGCTGAATGCCTTTGTATGTAAATGGCCCAGAGGATTTGGTTCTGGTGGACCATCAGGTGTTGGTAAACAGCCTCTTTTCCGTGACTTGGATGATCTCATCCTTATCTTTTCATATTGAATCAAGTTTAAAATTAAGTTAATAGAACAAAGCCCAGTGGTGAGCCTGATGTAAAATCAAGTAACACAACACTATGAATCTTTATGTCAGGACTGAAGATGTAGGCTTCATGTGAAACAGACCACAGAGTTCTTTAGTTAAATACAGATAATTCCTTTGGGATTAAGGTCACATGCAGGTATAAGTGAGACACCAAGAGGTAGGATTAAATGAGTTGATCTGGTAATCTAAAGGGTAAATAATCTAAATGCCTGGAAGGCAACATGTCTTTGGGAACTGTCCAAAGTGCTGAATTAGCCATGGCTCTAAATCAGCGAATCCTGCCTGACCTACTTCTTCCAGTTGTCTCGAATGTTACATTCATGGTTTCATTGACCTGTCTTACCAGTTGTCTGCCTCAACCTTTGTTCTAAATGGCATTATTAACTAACCCCATGTCTCCTGAGCAGTTCCTGGAATCTCATTTCATTTAACTCATCTACTTAGATCATCCACAGTCATGTTCCAAGCAGCACTTCTGTCATAACATCCACTACCATATTTTGCTGTTGTGCTTTTAAATGGAGCAATGCTATTTTGCTATCTATTGAAGAAGCCACTGATCCTAAACTTCAGTGTTTCCTTTAAATGTACATAAGCTCAATTGTAATATTGCCCCAATTTTTAGGAGGACCAAATCAAGACGAGCAAATTATTTGGGATTCTAACAGAATATAGTGCAAATATGGCACTTACCTTCATCTCAATTTTGTGGTTTCTCCTAATCATGGGCCTTAATATATATGGACTTGAGCCTAATGCAAACAGCACACCTATTTTCTTAAACAGTTTTATTACAGGATTTTGAAATTCAATATGTTCACTTCAATATGTACATAAAAGTTTGGTCCTTCTAGGTATAGCACATAAAATCCTGTAAAAAATATTAAGTATTAAGTACAAATAATTTTGTATAAATGTAACTTAAGCAGTTACCTGATGAGAGAAGACATACAATAAATTTTACATAAATCCATTTCATATCACTAAAATCAGCATCAACTTTTTGAAAATATCATGGCCTTGATGAATTTATTATTAAAATTTTGAATTGGTGTTTTCAATAAAGAGAGCATTGGATGATAAAGAGATACTGACACTAAAGAAAAATTATTATTGGTACTATAAATAATCTTGAGGAAAACCGTTCTTCTATCAGTCCAAGTTTCTAAATAATATTTCCTGAAGGGCAGATCAGTGCTTAAATTGATGCTAAGGTTGTTGTCATTCCAGGAACCAAAATTAAATAAGAAGTGATTGTTTTTCCCTTTCCCTTGTACTCTGTTACAAGAGAAAATTTTTTCCATGCAAATAATAACCTCTATAACAACAGTAGATTCTTGGAGCTTGCACTTAAGGGATCCAGTTGTTATTATATACCCAGATTATAACATGTTTTTATTTTGATACTTGCTCCTTTTTCTTTCTTTTGGCAATATTCCTACCGTTGAAGATTCCAAGCCATACATTTGGGTGTTCATTTGAGGAACACAAAACATTAATACATAAGCTTACTAAATGTTTATTTGAACAATAGAGGAAAACACGTTAGTGAAGTATTATACTTCTTTGGGATCTTATAATGCCAAGTTTTTTTTCCCTCTGATTTTTTTCTCTGATTCAGTTTGTATTCAGAGTTATGGACAATGTATGATTTTTGCATTCTGCTATGCTCTTGTGTAAAGCACTAAAACTGGAAGTATTATTGTGCCTTAAAAGGTGACAAAATTTCCTTTTGGTTTGGGACTTTTGTAAACCCAACTTGTTCCAAAATACATAATGAAAATGCCTATTTCCAAGTATTTTTTTCTCCCAAAAGAGACTAGAAGAAACAAACCAAGCAATTAATTAACTAATTTTATACAATCATATAAATTATAACTTAAAGACTAAAGTCAAGGAACATGAAATGGCTTGCTTGCTTTTACCTAAAGTACAATATTAACTAGTTTATTGTTAGCCCTACAAATTTTTGTTCAGATGTAGCTAAAAGGAACAGGCTTTTTGGAGTATGTCATTAAAATAAAGCCAATATTCATGAGCATAAGACTCACTTCTTCAGCTCTTTCACAACCAATAATGATGATGATACTAGGTAAAGCCTAGGATTCCAAAACTGTGATATTCAGGGTTTAATTAATTTCCTTCAAGCTCATGTCTATAATTACTATGATTTTCTAACTCTTGTAAACATTCCCTATACATTTTTTGAGAGAGAGAGAATGAGAGAGCAAGCAAAGGAGGGGTGGATAGGGAGAGAGAGACATAGACAGAGACAGAGATATTCTTAAGCAGGCTCCATGCTTCGCGCATAACCCCATGTGGGGCTTGATCCCATGACCATGAGATCATAACCTGAGCCAAAATCAAGAGTCAGATTCTCAACTGACTGAACCACCCTGGTGCCCCTCCACCTCCCTATAAATTTTTATCTGAAACAAATTGAGAATTCACCTGAAAAAAAGTATAATGCCCTTCATTTAGTGGGAAGAAAAAAATGCATAACTTTAAAGTTTTTACTTACATTTCTTTCCACTGCTTCAACACACAGAACCTGTTTATCTTTCCTGATTGGATGAATATTTTTAAACCTTCTGAGTTGTTCTACTTTAAATTTACTCATTTTGTAGGAGGCACTCAAGAGAGTTTTGATCAAATTGATTATAACAGTCTTGTACATGAGAGCATATGTTTCTCTGAAATATTATCAACATAGTGATGATCAATGGCTCTTGCCATGTCTTAGATTATTTCTTTAAATATAATTTCTTGTCAAATTGGCCAACATACAATGTGTAAAGTGTGGTCTTGGTTTTTGGGGTAGATTCCCATGGTTCATTGCTTGTATATAACACCCAGTGCTCATTCCAACAAGTGCCCTCCTCAATGCCCATCACCCATTTTCCCCTCTCCCCCATCAATCCTGAGACTGTTCTCTATATTTAATAGTCTCTTATGATTTGCCTCCCTCCATCTTTCTTTGTTTGTAACTATTTATTTTTCCCCCATCCCTTCCCCCATGGTCTTATGTTAAGTTTATCAAGATCCACATATGACTGAAAACATATGATATCTGTCTTTCTCTGACTGATTAGTCTTAGATTAGACATACAGACCTTCTTAAAGGAGATTTACCTACCTCAGTTATTTTAGGTGGTGCCTGAATGTCTCCTTCCTGCCAATTTTTTTTCTTTTCCAGAGACTTGTGTCATAGACCAATAACTTGAAAACTATAACATAACATCAGTCTCTAAAAAAGTCATTTTTGTATTTCAATTTCAAATCTGAAAAATAAAACTTCCTGGGACATTATTTCCTTATATCTTCTATATTCCTCCTCTGAATAACAGAAGAGTCTACAATCTCATTGACCATGGATCTGTTCTTTCTCTCAGGGGGGAATAGGAATCACCAAAATTAGAAAAAAAAAAAATAGTCCCGTCGTTTTATTGCTAAGTAAGTATTTTATTTCAAAACATTGATATCAATCACCAGCAAAGCTGGTGATTCTTCACAAAGATCTTCACAAAGATCACTTTATGAATTGCTTTTATAGACAACAAATTTCATTCATGCACAAAACAATATCTGAAATTTTGCGGACTCCATTGATCATCCTGCAAAGTATACAGTTATGCTGTATATGCTGACTAACAATTATGAAGTTACAGTTCTAAAAAATACCCTGATGTCCTGCGTTTTAAAAAAGCAATCATGGGGTGCCTGGGTGGCTCAGTCGGTTAAGCAGCTGACTTCGGCTCAGGTCATGATCTCACGGTCCGTGAGTTCGAGCCCCGTGTCGGGCTCTGTGCTGACAGCTCAGAGCCTGGAGCCTGTTTCAGATTCTGTGTCTCCCTCTCACTGACCCTCCCCTGTTCATGCTCTGTCTCTGTCTCAAAAATAAATAAACGTTAAAAAATTTAAAAAAAAAGCAATCATGTTGCAGAAGATTCACACCATATGAAAGCTCTTCCTTGTTGAAGGCTTGGAAACTCTGGCAATTATAGAAAATCCTTCATAACACTTTATATTTTAATATAAAATATTAAAATTTTATATAGTGAAACAATCTGTCCTTATGTAATAATCAGCTCTCTTAGATCTGTTGTAGGCTGTATATGTTTGTAACAACCAGATGAATTTAGGATAAAGTGGTCAACATATCTTGTTTGCATGAGACTATTTCCATGAAAGTTAATTCTAAAGACTCTACAAATGTGAATTTTAAAGGACCAGTAAAAACCTAAATTGATATTAATTATTAGTTACAATAAAATGGAGAGTTTGACTTAAACTGTCTTCAGCCTATTTCTATTAGTTATGCTGGCTTCCTTTCTGTTCTTTGAACAGAACAAACACATTCCTATCCATCTGGGATCTTGAATTTGTCATTTCACTTTCCAGGGCTACTTGTCTTCCAAATAACTAACTACCTATCCCATTTTCTCACTTTGAGATATTCATTTAAAAGTTTTCAGGAAACTCTTACCTGGCAACCTTATCCAAAACTGCACCTGCCAACATTCTCCATTCCCTTTCTCTGATTTGCTTTTCTTTACTGTAGCTACTGTATAACTGAAAATATAGTTTGTGCCCATTTGTCTATTTGGTTATTGTCAGTATCCACCCACCTGAATGTAAACTTCAGGAGGTCAGGTAACTTGTTTGCATCATTGCTAATTCTTAAGTTTAGAGTGCTCTCTGGCACCTAGGAAGCACTAAATGAATGAGTTGAATGACTGAATGGATGCCTAGATTCCTTCCTCAAACCCAATAGTGGAAACCCCTTAATAGAATCCCCATACAGAAATCCACCTTAGCTTGAGACCCTAGAACAAACACATCAACTTCCTAATTCAAAATGTTCTAAGTCAATAAATAGTATGGAGCTGTATAACACCAATTTGACCTCAGAATCTTGTACTAGATTAACTTTGTATCATAATTGTAATAATTTTAGTCTTGTCTTAATTCTCATCATTAACTTCATGAGTCCCTGTTCTGAGTTCTGATATTTGTTTGTCTCTCAGTACCATACAAACTATAACACTGTCCCCAGAATATAGTTCTTACATTGCTTTAACCATTTCCAATAGTCTGGGTTTTTTTCACTACAGTAATTCATGGTGTATCAAATCACTCAAAATCAAAACCTAGTAGTCTTGGTCAACAAAACTGTATCTCCCATCAAACCACCTCTCCACCCAAGTTCTATTGATTGTGTCAGCTAAATACTTCTTGGACTCAGGGTAATTTCCCATTCATATAATCCCTGTCATGTTCATGTTCTCTTTATTTTTTCCAAAAGAATTACAGACTTTTTTGATTTTTCTACTTCTAATACAGAAAGTCCATGAGGAGTTGGAGAACAGAAGTAATGAAGCCAAACCTATAGGAGAGTTAGAAAAGTCCTAGGATATATTGGAAATATGCAAATTCCAAAAGTTACTTTAAAACAAAAAAACTAGTATGTGTGTTCTCTCACTAAAGAAATGTAAAGGCATTTTATTTAATGGGGACATGTGGTACTTGGAATGTATAGGTTATTTCACTAACATTTTCTGATTAGTTTTCAATTAACTATAAAGGAGCATGAGTTTCTTGATTATTCTTTTATTCTTAGAGAATTTATGGAAAGTAAATGGAAATAAAATTTTATTCCATTATTAATTGTACACTGCTAGTAAGATCTTTACTCCCACCTCATCTTTCTCTTTCTTTCATTTTACATAAGGGTGACTTTAAATTTTCTTATACTATGTGAAAGTTTGGTTTCATTCACTAAATAGTTAATGGACAAAATGATAAATCTGAAAAATTCATAATTTATTATTTTTTTTAATTTTGAGAGAGACAGAGGGAGAGTAAGCAGAGAGGGGCAGAAATAGAGGGAGATAGGGAATCCCACGCAGGCTCCATGCAGTCAGCACGCAGTGCCCTACCTGCGGCTGGAACTCACAAAACCACAAGATCATGACCTGAGCCAAAATGAAGAGTCAGACCCTTAGCAAACTGAGCCACCCAGGCATCCTGTGAAAAATTCATAACTTAAATTGAAATATTAATGGTAACCCAAATAGTGACCATAACATAAGGTATCAATAAGCAAAAGTTTTTTTTTATTTTTTTAAATTTATGTATTTATTTTGAGAGAGAGAGTGGGAGAGGGGCAGAAAGAGGGAGAGAGAGAATCCCAAGCAGGCTCTGCACTGTCAGCCCTGAGCCCAGTGTGTGGCTCAAACTCACAAACCATGAAATCATGACCTGAGCCAAAATCAAGAGTTGGACACTTAACCCACTGAGCAACCCAGGCACCCCAAAAAAGTTTTAAACAATGTATAGGAAGCTCAAACTGAGATGAAACTTATGATGATGGGTCTATAAAAGGAAAAGACTTGATTTAAAATTTCCCAGTGAGTTTTCTTTCTTTTTCTCCCCTACTTTCATTCCATATATAAGAATGTTACTGCAACGGACACATATTTGACTAAAGACACCTGCCCTTTGGCACTGACCTGATACTGGAGGGTGCTGTTTCCCCAAAGAGATCTGTTCCTCTGGGCGAGGCCACAAAGAACAGAAAGATTTCTCCAGGTCAGGTCCCTGAGGATTATTTCCAAGAGGATTAGATAGTTCCTATTTCTGCTCCCATTCTGAGTTCTCCATTAAACTTCAGTAGAGAAAGTTTACTTTCTCTAGTAGAGAACAGTAGAGAAAAATCTACTGATGCAGCTATCTGGTTTCCCTAGAGATGAAGCAAGCATTATTACCCCTTGGATTGAAGTGTAACTTGTTGCAAAAATGGTGATTCCTATCATTTGTACCCTCAAGGATGTCCAGGAATATTCATTTCTAAATATGATTTGCAAGTTTGGTAATTTTAACTACTTTTCTCCCTCCTCCTATCCCCTCCCTCAATTTAGTAAGTCTTTTTTACAGTAAAATGTAACAGCAAATTAGAAGAGGGTGTGTGCACTGATTTATGTAAGGGAGGGAGAGAGGTGGGGATGGAGATTCCTGAAGGCCGACACATTGACAGCCTGACAGTGATTGAGGACAGGAGAAAAGTACAAAAAGTGTATAGAAGAAATTAAAAAACAGAGTCATCTAGGGTCATTTGTTATAGTGGAAGCACTCATCAGTCTCCCAAAGGACAGCGGAGTATTGCAACCCAACACAGCTATTGATTTTCCTAATAATGACCCTGAGCTATCTATAAAAGGTTAAGTCATATGCAGAAAAGTAATATTTGAGAAAGGTTTCCTTCAAAGGTGATTAAAATTTCAAAGTTTGAACTTCTGAAGGGGAAAGGCTAGAATATTCAGCTAAACAGAATACCACACTCCCTGAAAATGCCAAGCAAATGGGATGAAATATTTTAGCTATTTTCTGTCTAGAAGCAATTTATAATATGTATCCAAAATTATATTCAAATTTACACATGATTAAATTGCCTCAATAATTAATTTATAAGCACGTTCTGTAAATGCAAACAGACATGATGTTCTTATATACCCAAAACGTTTTCTAAGTATATATGAATATACTTAGGAAAAATACTAGTTTCCAATTATAATGAAGTTAGAAACTACATATTATTTGTCTTTGTTAATATTTGTCATTTTTTTGTCAGAAATCTTATGCATTGTATATTTGCAAAGCAACTAATAAATATGCTAGACTTAAAATAAATCTATAAAACTATTGGTGCATTACCAAATTGTTACAATTAATGTATCAATAAAATGCAAATGTAAAATTCATCCACTTATTTTTTTAATATTAGCATAATAGTATGTTGTCTTTTTTTCACCTCTTTGAGGTAGCCACCTGTCACCCAATGATCTTAAGGAGTGATAGGTACAGGCCACTTTCTCAAAGGCTCCATCTGGGAAGGAAATACTATATCAACACCTTGGTTTGTTTTCATGAAAAATTGACATTTAGAGTATTATATATACTCATCCTAGAAGCAAAACATATTAATCAGAAGTTAAAGATATTTTACACTGGTAAACTGTCTTGCCCCATTGTATTATCACATTTTCCTTCATGTTAATGGCCCTGCCATTTTAGTGCTCTCCTTGTTTATTTGTTTGTTTGTTTTCTTTTCATTTATTTGGCTCCTGTCATATTTTCATTTTCTCACAATTTAGATATTTTATTTATGAATTTATTTTTTAAGTTTTTATTTAAATTTCATTTGGTTAACATACAGTGTAATACTAGTTTTAGGTGACAATATAGTGATTCAACACTTCCATATATCACCCAGTGCTCATCACAGCAAGTGCATCCCTTAATCCCTATCACCTATTTAACCCATTCCACCACCACCCCCCACCCACCTCTCCTCTGGTAACCATCAGTTTTTTCTCCATGGTGAAGAGTCTGTTTCTTGGTTTGCCTCTCTCTTTTTTTTTTCCTCTGCTCATTTGTTTTGTTTCTTAAATTCCACATGAATTCCACATGAATCATATGGTATTTATCTTTCTCTGACTGACTTATTTCACATAGGATTATACTGTCTAGCTCCATCCATGTTGTTGTATATGGCAATATTTCATTCTTTTTTATGGCTGAGTAATACATGTACCCCGATGTTTATAGCAGCATTGTCTACAATAGTCAAATTGTGGAAACAGCCCAAGTGTCCATCAACTGATGAATGGACAAAGAAGATGTGGTGTGTGTGTGTGTGTGTGTGTGTGTGTGCATATGTGTGTGTGTGTGTGTGTGTGTGTGTGTATATATATATATATATCTATCTATATATATATATATAGATAGATAGATATAATGGAATATTACTTAGATTATTTTACTTACCTTTCAAGTGGTTTGTTTCTACCAAAAACTCACTGTGAATTTGCTTTCTTTATTCTTTCTTTATTTATCCTTTGGTTTCTCCTGACAATTGCTATCTTATATTCCTGCTATATTCCTACTTTATTTTTTCTAAAAATCTTCCCCTGTTGGAATATACTACATTTTATACTTCAGTTGTTCTTATTTTTTGGTTTTGGCTCTTACATTTCAATACTTTCTTTTTCTTTTAAACCAGTAAGTTATAGGTAACAACAATGAGAGTAATGGAGACAATATTTATGAATGTTCCCATGAGATAATGGCTTGTTGTTGAATATAGCAGAAATTTAACTAAAATGATTTCTCTGTCCTGTGTAAGAAACAACTCTGCCCTAGTAATGAGCATAAACATGAGTGTGTTGTTCGAAATAAGTTGTGTGGTTTGGCATGGTACATGCTAGAAAACTGATGTAATTTACCCTGATTTACCACTTTTTCTATGTAATTCAGTAAGCCCAGTGGTATATTGGAATCTGCCCTCTTATCAAACAGGTCCTACATACTTAATATTTGCCTGAATGGAACTAATAATTTCAATTAATATTTTACCTCATATTCTCTTTATCATTTAATAAATTAAATCATATACATATGATTCAATATATAATATATAACATTTTCCTCTATATTGTTCTTTAATCTTCCAATCCTCATCCTTTTATCTAGGCAGGTCTTCTTAGTAGTAATTAGGAGGCTATTGTGAGAGGGAATAAAAATAATAGTCTCTGAGTATATAAAGGTATTAATAACACAGAAAGACATGAACCTTATTTTCATTTATTATTTTTTTCTTATTTTATTCCTTAATTTGACATTTTAGTTCATTTTGAAACCATACCCTATAAATACTCATTCTCATTTTGGTTAATCACATCCTCTGTATTCTTGTTGCTTATAATTTTCTATTCTTGGGTATCCTCACAATTATCATTGATTTAATTCTATTATATACAGTTTGAGTCCACACTTGCTTCTTGGTAACTTCCTATTATCCAATTAGACTCAGAAATATTATTTAATAGAATTATTTATATTCCTCCAACATGGGTTTCCAATTACTCAAAGTAGTTTTGCTTTTCATGTTTTATTTAAATTTTACATAATTCTAGTATTAATGAAAAAATGCATCCTCATGGCATCTATTTTTCAGAAACAAGAGTAAAAGTAGAAATCATATAGGACAGTAAAGATGCATTCCCAAGAGTGAATGAAAGTAGATCACAGCTGCCTCAAAATAACAAAATATTGATCAAGGTCTTGTCAAAGGTAACAAAATGCATTAAATATGAGCATGAAAGTATTGAGACAGCAGGTTGAGAAGCTAGAGTTTGGGTAAGGAAGGGAGCTGCTGGGGGAAGGGGACAGTCAAGTTGTTAGAGAGAGAATGGACTTTGACAGGCCTCGCCAAGGCACGGTGATTTCAAGTTGTAGAACAGTCATTTGATTTTTTGTGTGTGTGCTAGCAATCCACTTTCAAGTGCAAGAAATGTTGACAGTATGCTTGAAGCAATTAAATAGTACTACGATAGTGCAATCTTCACAACTGAGTGACTGATAGAGTTGTTTGCATCCCAGGCTGCACTTGTGTGTTCTAGAAATTCCTGATCTCTTTGATGTCAACTGAACCATACCATTATGTCCATCACATATTTTGACAAACAACACGGAAATAGAATCTGTCCTCATTTGCAGCAAAAAACAAGTTTCTCAAAATGTGTTAAAATATAGAAGATAGCCAGAGAAGAATTGCAGTGCTCCAGGAAACCAAAGCCTTGCTAGGTATCCACTGTGCTTCAGAAAAGGCAGAGTTATTTGTCCAAGTATGCAGTTGAGGCCTAGGAATTGCAACTGCAAATGCTGGTCTTGGATTTGCCATGAACTTGGGTTTGGACCTTTACTGGGAGGGCTTTAGGAGAGCATGAGCACTGTATTTAATTGACTGATGAGTTACACATGATAGAGAAATGAGACTTGTTCTGAGTGACCTTAAGGAATAGAACTGGGCAAGTAATAGATAAAAAGACAAAGACTGTGGCTTCATGTAAAGAAATGCTTTATAATATAACCAGGGCTGGTGCAAAAATAAACTGAACGCATTGGTAAATAGTTGCTGAGGTTGCCAAACATGCACTAAGGCATCTCGTGGAAGTGCTGTTCTAAATGGGATACACTCATGGATAAATATTCGGACCGAAATAACTACAACATCAAAACATCAAAAACAATACTAGATGTGATGGTTAATTTTTTGTGTCAACATGATTGGGCCATGGGTTGCCCAGATATCTGGTTAAACATTGTTTCTGGGTACGTCTAAGAAGGTGTTGCAGAAGAGATGAGTATTTGAATTGGTGAACAAAGTCTAGCTGATGGCCTTCCCCAGTGTGCATGGGCATCATCCAGTCTATCGAAGACCTAAGTAGAACAAAAATGTTGAGGAATATTGAATATGCTTTCCACCCTACTGAGCTGAGACAATGATCTTCTCCTACCCCGTGATGCTCCTGACTCTTAGGCCTATATATTCCATTAGCTCTGTTTCTCTGGAGAGCCCTGACTAATACACTAGGACCATGCTTTGCATAAACTATAATTTTCACAATGTTTCTTTAATGAAAATATTATTTTAATCATTTTTACAGAGGAGGCATCTGAAGCTCAAAGATGTTTAGCAACTTGTAGGAAGTCTCTCAGATAGTAAATGGAAAATTTGAAAATGTTTCCAACATTATTTGACACTGAGTTTGTGCTTGGAATAATGTTTTCCCATATTCAGTCAATGCAAGGTCTTGTTTTGCTCTCATTTTCTTTTCCATAACTAGATGACTGGCTCCAAGCCTCTGCTCTTCTAGTTGTGTCTCTGTGACTATTAAGCTCCTTCCCACCATAATATCCCATCATTCTAAACCAGTGTATACTCATATGTACTCAAAAGAACACAGGAGAGTAAAATTCCATCCTCACCCACAAAAAGGGAAGAAACATTCTGAGGTCAAACGAGTTTGGAAAATATAGAATACTGCCTACCATATCCTCCTTGAAAGATTTATATTACAAATTTCATTGTTTTTAAAGGAGAAACTTTTTTTGAGAGAGAGACAGAGATAGCATACGCAGGGGAGAGGCAGAAAGACAGAGAGAGAGAGAGAGAGAGAGAGAGAGAGAATCCCAAGCAGGCTCCACACTGTCAGTGTGGACACTGATGCTGGGCTCGAACCCACAAACCATGAGGTCATCACCTGAGCTGAAATCCAAAGTCGGATGCTTAACTGACTGAGCCACTCAGGTGCCTCTGCAAATTTGTATTTTAAAGATTTGAGAAGTCCTGCAATAAAGAAATCTGTTTAAATTTATATTTCTGGGCATTTTCAAACTTGCTAGACTATGGAACTAATTGTAATGGAGCTCTATTAAGACCTCCCTAGAACCAATGTTTTGGAGCAAATGTTTGACAAGAACTCTAGCTAACATTCAACCCTCTGGGCCTCCATTGTATGCCATGAAATTCAAGTGATTGAGCTTGATGCCCTTTAACAGTTCTTCCAGCCTACAGTGTGCAGTACAGGTATTCTGTCCACACAGCCAACTCTGTACTGAGTAGTCACTAGGACTCAGCCTTTAGAAAGCTGACCAAGTCAGCATGTCTTCCCTCAAAACCAGTAAACTAGCAAGGAGAGACCAGGGGTGATAATAAGGACAAAAAGTGGTTATTTCCTCAAGTTTAGTATTATATACCTACTATGATTTCAAAATAATATTTCTTAAATTTCTCTTTGCATAGCTGTAAGTGCCTCACATCTCTTTAACTACACACCAAAACTATTTTATTGTGTAAATCAACATAGTCATACCAGGGATTAAAGAATGTAAAATTGGAAATTTCAAGTGAGACATTAAGATACAATAGCAACTAATAATGGCAATAATGATGATGATGAAAATAGCAATAAGAAACCTTCACTGTATGTTGGGCTCTATTCAAATATATGTAGATAAGTAGATACAGAGATATATAATCATTTAATCATCACCGGAACCTATAAAGTTCTGTAGGACCACGTGGTTCTATAAAGTACCACATAATTATTATTCTCATTATGTAGATGAACACACTGAAGCCCAGGAAAGTAAAGTAATTGGATCCCAAACCAGCAGGATCCCAAACCAGTAGGATTCTTCTCAGTAAGTGCCAAGAAGCTGGCTGAGAAGGATAAGAGGTTGAGAAAGAGAGAGAAAAGGCTTGTGAAGAAAAAGTTATGCTATGACTCCACCACCACCAAAGTGGAGGGATGAAGAGTAATTAGCCCTCATTACCTCAGATGAAAAGAAGATCTTAATCTGTGTTCCTTGCAGTTTGGGAGACCCAGTAGACCAGTATCTATGTTGAGCCTAAGAAATCAAAAGCATGGGCATCCGGATAGAAAGGAAGAAATAAAATTGTCCCTGTTTGGAGACAACATGTTCTTATACAGAAAACTCTGAAGTCTCCATAAAAAAAAAATCTGTTAGAACTAATAAATGAATTTGGTAAAATAATAGACAAAAACCAGGTTGGGTTTTTTTATACCAACAACAAACTATCTGAAAGGAAATTAGGAAAACAATTCTATTTACAATAACACCAAAAATAATAAAATACTCAGGAATAAACTTAAGTGATGAAGTAAATACTTACATACCAAAAACTATAAAACATTAATGAAAAAAATTAAAGAAGACACAAACGAATGGAAAGATATTCCGTATTCATGGTTTGGAAGATTTAATATAATTAAAGCATCCAAACTACTGAAAGTGATCTATAGATTCAACGCAATTCTTATCAAAATTCCAGTAGCATTTTTTTAAAAATAGAAAAAAATAATTATAATTCATGTAGAACCACAGAAGACCACAAATAGCCGAACAATCCTGAGAAAAAAGAACAAAATTGGAGGCATCACACTTCATTGTTTCAAACTATATTACAAAGTTAAATAATCAATCAGTATGGTACTGGCATAAAGACAGGCATGCAGACCAATGGAACTGAATAGAGTGTCCAGAAATAAATCTATACATCTACGTTCAACTGATGTTCAACAAGGATGCCAAGATATACAATGAGAAAAGAATAGCTTCTTCAACAAGTGGTACTGGGAAAACTGGATGTCCACATGCAAAAAAAATACATTTGGACCATTAGTTTACACCTTACCTAAAAGTAAATTCAAAATAGACTAAATATTTAAACATAAGACCTGAAACCATAAAGCTATTAGTAGAAAACATAGGGGGAAATCTTCATAATATTGATCTTCATAATGATTTCATGGCTCTGACACCAAAAGCCAGGCAACCAAATCAAAACAAATGGGACTACACCAAACAAAAAACTTCTACACAGCAAGGGAAACAGTCAACAGAGTGAAAAGGCAATCTACTGAATGGGAGAAAATATTTGCAAATCATATATCTGATAAGGGGCTAATATACAAAATATATAAAGAACTCATACAACTCAATAGGAAATAACAACAACATAGGCAAATATCTGAATAGACACTTTTCTAAAGAAGCCATACAAATCGGTCAACAGGCACATAAGAAAATGTTCAACATTACTAATCACCAGGGAAATGCAATTTAAAACCACAATAAAATATCATCTAACACCTGCTAGAATGGCTGTTAACAAAACGACAAGAAATAGTAAGTGTCGCCAAGGATGTGGAGAAAAGGGAACCTTCGTGCACTGTTGGTTACACTGAAGTCACTATGGAAAACGGTATGGAGGGTCCTCAAAAAAATTAAAAATAGAATTACTATGTGATCCAGCAATTCCACTTCTAGGTATTTTTCTGAAGAAAATGTAAACAGTAACTCAAAAAGATACATTAACCCCCATGTTTATTGCAGGATTATTTACAGTAGCCAAGATATTGAAACAACCTAAGTGCTCGTGGATAGATGAATGGCTAAAGACATTGTGGCATATACAGTTCACCCTTCAACAATTGGGGGTTAGGAGTGCCAACCCCCCATGCAGTTGAAAATTCACATATAACATTTGACTCCTCAAAACCTTAACTACTAATAGCTTACTGTTGACCAGAAGCCTTACTGATAACACAAACAGTTGATTAATACATATTTTGTATGTCAAATGTATTACATACCATATTATTACAACAAAGTGTTCTAGAGCAAAGAAAATGTTACTAAGAAAGTCATAAGGAAGAGGAAAAGCATTTACAGTACTGTACTGTATTTATCAATACCATAAATTGACATCATGTTTATAAAATGAATTGTCTGTCAGTACCTACATCAATATTTTCTTATATAATACAAAACACTTTGTATTCCTGACACTAGATATCCAAAATAAAAAGATAATGTGAAAAAAATTACCTTTATTTCTAAGTATAATGCTTCATGCATTGATAACAAAGAAGCAACAATAGGATTGCTTTATGGTGGCCTAGTGTAATCAATAAAATTGTTTCACAGTAGCTTAGCCTATTCACTAATGAATGAATCATTATAAAATTTTTATGACATGCAGTATCACAGTCATATTTGTAACAAAGTGTTGGAAACAATGTTATATTAAAAAAATACCTGTGATGATAGACTGATACGCAGTTTCTCCAATTACAAAAGAGATAATTTTCTCTTAATTTTTTTGATATTTGTAGGCTACACAGTTCATCTGAGAGTTTTTTCAAATTGTCACAACCTCCAAAGAGTTTCCCAATATATTGCTTGAAAAATATCCACATGTAAGTGGACCCATGCAGTCAAACCCATGTTGTTCAAGGGTCAGCTGTATATACAATGGAATATTATTCAGCTATAAAAAAAGAATTGAGTTTTGCCATTTACAACAATGTGGGTAGACTTCAATGGCATTATGCTAAGTGAAGAGAAAGAGAAACACTCTATGATCTCTCTTATATATGGACTCTAAAACAAAAACAAAAACAAACAAGTTCATAAATAGAGTACAGATTGGCGGTTGCCAGGGGTGAGGGTGGGGGGAATTGGTGAAGGGGGTCAAAAGGTAAAAAGAAAAAAAAATGTCTGTATAATGAGCAAGAAGTATTTCTGGAAGACAAGAAACCAGAGAAAGAGAACACAGGTTTATTAACTTAATCAAACTCTATTGTAGTCATTTCAACTGGACTTTAAGCCTTTTGATTCAGGGAGAGTCTCTTATTTATATTTGTAGTCCTAGAACCCACAGTACCTGCCTCAGAGTAATCAATAAATAGCCACTGGAAGCAGGTCTTTGTTAATCTCCAAAATATATAAGGAATTCCTAAATTTCAAATGATAAAAACAAGGAAAAAAACACCCTAATAGCCCAATTAAAACATGGGCTATGGACTTAAAAGGACATTACTTCAAAGAAAACATACAAATGGCAAACAGGTATATGAAAAAATGCTAAATGTCACTTAACATCAAGGATCATTTGACTACTAATGAGATGGAGTATATGATGCAGTTTTCATGCAGAGGATATTTAATACAGAGGGAGAACCCTCTGTATTAAAAAGAGTGTCTGATTGACTGAGATTAGGCCATGTGTCTGCACCCTAGCTGCCAGAGTTTGGAGAGATTTTTCTTTCATACCTCTGGAATGAGAAACAGCATCCTTATTCACACAATGTTCACACAATGATGGACTTCTTAAACAGAGACAAGGGGTTAAAATGCTGGATGGACAAGAAGTAACATCCTGCCCAGCTGCACTATCAGAGGCACTTGTCAGAGGACAAAGGTCCTAGTAGAGGTATGTTAAAAAAGCAGTAATATTTGGGTTATTATTGTTAATATAATTAATTCCATTAGTATCCAAGATCTTGTCAGACCTTGGAAAATCTGTGCTACATTTACAAATATGTATAAAGGATGAGGAAGAGAGTAAAATTTTAAATTAGAAATGGTAAAATCTTTTTTTTTTTTTGATAGAACAAACAGCCCACATATATGTGAAAAACAGATGCAAAGAAAGCAGAAAATGTGAAGGAAGTTTTGGGAGGGGTATGTTAAGCTGAATACAAGGGCATGTAAACTGCAAGACAAGGGGAAATTTTATAGAGCAGTCATTTTAACTATATATTAAAACTTTATTGATGCCATAAAATCCAAACACTATAAACCTGGATTCTTTGTTAAAAGTAAGCCATCATATGCAAAGATAAATTGAATTCATATGTAAAAGAGATAAGGCAGTGTAACATTTTAGAAAATGTTTATATATTTAGAGAATATATATAGAATACCATATATTCATTCTCTCTCTCCCTCCCTCTCTCTCTTTCTCTTTTACTCTTCCTGGTTCTTCTCTTATTATCTTTGCCCATTCTGTCTTACTCACCTTTGCTTACACTTATTGTTCTCCCTGGTCCCTCATGAAGTTGGTTAGTCTTGATTATTTTACTTCTCAGTCTACACATACACCTACTCTTAAATCTGTATTCCCAACCCAGACCTAATTCCTGGGTCTGAACATAAATATACCTCTATCTGGGTTGTCCTTCAAAGAAACATAACTAAAATTCTCCTAACTTGAGAACATCATCTCCTCAAAACTTCTGTCCCACCTGTAATCCCAATATCAGTAAATTTCATACCTATTAATACAATTGCCCAAGTCGGAAATGTAGGAGTCACCCTTGATTCCCCACAAATTCGAGCAATCACCTGGTTCTTTCAATACTAACCCCTAAACAACATCTTTGTAATGTGCCCCTCTTGTCTATTCCCGGTGTCCTTGCCATTGTTCACATCCTAACCATCTCAGAGAACACCAAACATGTCCTTATTGGCTTTTTTCTCTTGGTGCTAGAGTAATCTAATATTCAAATCTGTAAGGGTTACTTCTCTGCTCAAATAGTTTCCATCAACTTCTCCATAAAATTCTTTCTATGTCATAGAATATGGTCCCTCTCATCCATGGCAGCCTTCACTTCACTAATTCCTCTCCAGAAAACATAAAGTCCTTAAAGTTGCTCTAAAATGTTACAGTCATCCACACTAATATACTTTTATGCTTGGATTTCCCTCTGCTCTCCTCCAGGGTCAGCCTGGTAAAGCTCTATTCACCTCCAAACAGACTTTAGTATGCTTTGTATCTGTGCCCTCTTTTGGTTTTCATCATGGTAATTATAGGGTTAGATTTTGGCTGCCAGTTTTTGGTCTCTCTACTTGTCTTTTGTTTTTTTGTTTGTTTGTTTGTTTGTTTTTACTTTTTTCAATGTTTATTTATTTTTGAGAGACAGAGCATGAGTAGGGAACAGGCAGAGAGAGAGGGAGACACAGAATTCAAAGCAGGCTCCAGGCTCTGAGCTGTCAGCACAGAGCCCAGCATGGGGCTTGAACCCACGAACTGTGAGATCATGACCTGGGCCGAAGTCGGATGCCCAACCGATTGAGCCACCCAAGCGCCCCTCTCTACTTGTCTTTTAAACTCTTAGCAAAGTTAATAGGATATAGTACGTATTCAGTGAATTGTCACTTTATAGAATGGTCAAAGAATATTTCACTATGTGATTATGTATATTAATTGGTGTTAGGTCCATATAATTGTTCTCTTTAAAGTATCATGTTACAGTGTTCACTCTCTTGGTGGATTACTCTTTATCCATCCATTTGCCTAAATTAGAATGCCAAGGGTCACTCTTGAAATATCTTTGTCCCTCACCTCCATATCCATTGTATCACCAGGGGCCAATTGACATTACTTTCTAAACATCATCTGAATCCTCCCATTTGTTCTTAATTCCGCCATTACCACCTCATCTAAGATGCATTATTTCTTCCTGGATTCCTGTGATGTCTCCTTACATACATTGTGTACTCTCTCCAGCCCAGTTTTCACACTGCATCAGTGTTTTTTTGTTCAAAATGCAAAGCCAGCCCCCCTTCTCTTTCACTGCCACTCTCCCCACCAACACACATGCACAGACACACATACTAAAATCTGTGGGTCCATGGCTTAGAATAAGGAATGGAGGCAATCTGGTTTTGCATCATTGGGAGTATATATACATAAAATGTGATGGGAACACAGGGGATATTATGCAACAGAAACAACAGATTCCATGTACTCCTAGTAATATGAAGGATCTTAACAACAGGGCTCTAAGTAGAAAAAATAAGAAACTAAATAAGTTCTCTAGCACAATGCCGTTTTCATGACTTAAAATGTATTCATACAAAACAACAATGAGTATCAGCAAGGATATATTCAAACACAAGGTATGTTTTTTATACTTCCTGCTCCCATTCCCTGCTTTATTTTTATTTTTAGCACTTAACATCCAACCAACTTAGGTTTTGCCTGTTTATGTCATTATTTCTCTGTCTACCTCATTATAAATGTAAGCCCCATAAAGGATTTTAATCTATTTGGTTCTCTACCGTTTTCTCAATTCCTTGAGTGATAATTGGCACAAAGATAATGCTCAATAAATGTTACTCCAATGACTAAATTTCCACTCGATACATTAAAATATTTGTCCATAGTATATGTGTGAGATAATAGGGGTCAGGATAAGGATAAAAGGTAATCAATCAAACAAATCAATAATAAGGGCAGGGGAGACCAAAACCTACTTAGGATTCTAGTTCCTATCTATCTCTGGAGTATCTGGTCTCCCAGTGCTCTCCCTGCCCACCAATATATTTCAGCCACCTTCTTTCATTCCTTGAAATGCACTGGTGTGTGACACCTCAGGATAATCTTACCTAGTGTTTTCTCTAAAGAACTTTTCCTACCCACACTCTCCTCTCTCCAACAGTTCTTGGCTCTAGTTGAATTCTACTCATCCTTTAGACACCAACTCAAGGGTCACTTCTTCAAGTAACCTTTCCTAACTCTTTTAGTCTACAATGCAGCCATGGAATACTGTAATCAATCTTATTTCTCTGGATATCTATATATTTACATATTGAATGTCATTATACATTAATTTTTGTGTTATTTCATTGGTACCAATCTACCTTAGCAGTCCATAAGCTGCACAAGGTCAGGAACTGTTTCTCGTTTTGATCATTATTGTATTCCTGGTGCCTAATACACTACCCGGCACACGGTAGGTATTCAATAAATATTAGCCATTTGAATGAATAAGTCTCATACGTTTTATATATTTCTTTGTATTTTTTTAAGAAAATAGAAATTTTATCTGCCAGAATTCCCCTAAATGTAAAAAGCTTCACCTTTTGGATTTTTTAGTGCATTTTGAGGTCCCTTTTCTTTCAAAATGGCCTTCATACAGGTCTTATTGTCTCATCAGAAATGACATCAAAGTCACCAGCCTAGATAAGATTTCTCCAGAGTAGACATCTAACAGAGCTGGAAGGCAGCAAACTCATTTTTTAAATTAAGAGGAACCTATATTAGAGCATCTCCTGTCATTACTTGCTCCTTTAAGAAAAACATTTAAGTTAATCATGTGTTAAAAAATTAATATTTCTTTTGCCTTTGAGCCAGATACTAAGCCTTGTTCAGTTCAAAATTTTGTAAAAGATTCAGTACTTTTCATTATCGGCTTTGTTGGCACTCCTCAGTGTTTCTGTCAGTTTAATTAGAAAAAATACAGGAGGTCTTTGATGACTGAAAGATTGAGTCCCTACACCTAGTAACCAGTGCCTGGGATTGCTTATTGTTAAAGGAGCTGGCTTTTCAAAGTCAGAGAGCTAAAGCTTTGATCAGATTGCTCTTAAAATCACCATTAATTTTCTTCATTATTGTAATTCTTGGTTAATAAATTAATTGCAACTCCTTTTCTAAAACTGAAAGCAAAGAATAAATGAAATTTGGTGAACAAAATCTATGTGATATGACTTTCCTTTTAAAAATGATGTTCCTAACCTATATGTAGGTTTATTTTTTTTTCTAAAAATGTTTTTGATAGAAAGGTTTATCTATTTAAATCATCAAAATAAGTGTTAAAAAAGCATTCCATAGGAAGTTATTTTTTTCCCCATTTCCCACAATCATATGCTCTGGCTCTTTGCTAATGTTGCCAAGTTTATATATGTCACTCTGCCTGTACTCCTCATCCCTTTCTTTTGTCTTATTCTTGTGAATGTCCTCTTAGATTTAAACAAAAATGCCCTTAGATATAGTGTCTCCACTCAGTTTTGAGTGTGGAGACTAAATCAAATGTTCACAAAGACTTCCTTCAAAGTATTCAAGACAAGAAATCTTCCAGAAGGAGAGAAAAGGTTTTTGATTTTCTAGCAATTACAATATATGAAAAGAAAGGAGGGAGAGAAGAAAAAAAATATTATAGCCTTCCAGAATTTGGGTTCAAAAAGCTGGAGTATAGTAGATTTACCTTTCAAATCCTTGTAAGAGTTGGGTAGTAGAACTGCCCACGTAGCTTTGATTGTGGAACAAATTCTACTGATGATTCCTCGTGTTCAAATCTAAGAATTCAGCTAGGTATAAATCTGATTCACCTGCTTTATTAATACAAGAAGGCAGCTTTTGTACCAATTATATATGTACCATATTTTGTACCAGTTTTGTACCATATTATATGTGGACAGGAACAAGCCCAAATGATAAACGATTCAAACTTAATATTTTTTGGTTGTATTTTTTTGTTTGTTTTGCTAATGTAAATCCTTCAAAGTCTGTCACTATGTTTCATAGGGTACTTTGCAAAGGGTAAAGATATGGACTTCTTTGCTTTGGAAAAGGAAAGTTAGAGAAAGTGATTGAGTAGGGGATGAAGGGGAGATATCATTGCCCAAAACATTCAGTCATTAAAATTGTTTAAAGTTGAAATTACATTAGCATCCAGTAAGGTTGTAGAATTTGAATCTATCTTAAAGATGTTCCAAAGTACTAAAAGAAAATAGGATTTTTGCATTATCTTAAAGTAAACACTCAAAATTTCCTGAGATGAGGCAGACAGGACTTCTAAGACCTTTTGTGCAAAACATATGAAATGCTGGTTCTCAGCAGGTGAATTTTAGAAAGAATGCCAAGAATATTCTTGTGAAAAAACCGATTAAGAATAATTGCCCCAAAACCCACATTTTTAAGTCTTTGAGACCACTGACAGGATTATATTCATGAAAGAGTTTATTGAAATACACATTTGCTTTACTCTGCAATATAAGAGGGATGAATCAGATTCAAGAATTAAATTTGCATCTTGCCATAAAGTATTGCTAGATAAATATATTTTACTTTATTTTATTTTGACAAAGTAATGTATGAACATATTTTAAAAGTCAAGTAGCACAAAAAGGCCAGTATTTAATAACAAGAGTATTTTACTATACCTGTCACCAACCTACATTCTCCTCCTTCAAGATCATCACTTTTAACTTACTTATTAATTCAATCTGTTATGTGACTACATATTTTAAAATAATGTTCGTGTACTCCTTTTTGTTGGTTTATCTATTTCAGAAATTATATTTTGATTCTTTATCTAGTGTGTGTGAATTTGTAGCTCTCTTTTTCATTTACACACCACATACACCCCTCCCCCCCCCACATACCCTATATCTTTCTCATCCCCTAATAGGTAATGACATTTTTTTACTAAATTCACTCATGATTTATTTTGTTATGATTATATAAGTATTATTCACTCTTGAAACAAGAGTTACACTGATTTTATGTATATTTTTTCATGAATTAATAATTGCCTCATTTTACCATTTGCTTAATTTTCTAATTATATATTGCTGACTTTTTCAAACGCACCGATAATTTTGCAAAATGCTGGTGGATACTATTTTTGACACAAACCCATAGGATGATTTATAGGTTCCTTTTTCCCCTTCTTGTTTCAATCTGTTGATCATTCTTTTGTATGGCATTATGTTTTTATTTCTTGGATATAGCATCCATATTTTAGAACACTTTTCTTCTGTTCCTAAAACAGTCTCTCCTTCCCCAGGTTCTACTTTTCTGTTTGTTTTGGTCGCGAGATCTTGGAGGTTTCTACACAGACCAAGTGATTCTTGGCTGTGTGTATTCCAATATGAGGCAATGAGACATAGTTTAGAGGTCTTACTCTTCTCCCTGTTAGGGAAGAGGGCTGCTGACTGGTAGGCTTTGTTTAGGGGGAATGGCCAGTAGCCTGGTGCTTTTGCAGGAGAAAGAGAAGCGTCTTCAGACTTCAGTGTTGGTAAGTCTTCCCCTATGGCCTTTCAGTTTCTCCAGAAAAGAGTATCAACGTCTTCTGCCTGGGAGTTCATGCCTAGTTCTTATATTCTGGGTGCTCCAAGTGAGGGAAAGAAGGTGACAAGTCCAGAGTTCCATTGAGCAAACTTCTGTTTAACTGTGTATTTCAGTTAAGCCCAGCTACCTTCAGGGGGTCTGTAGTATGTATTGGCTGATCCTCTTTGATAATTTTTTGCAGACTCTAAATTTCTGCTTCTTATTTCTGCTAAGGTCCATTAACTCTCCTCCATCTTTGTTTTTCTTCTTAAATTGTGCTGCAATCCTTGTTCTGCTATTCTCTCCTTTCCTTTTTCCCCCCTTTCTTTCTTTATTCCTCTATTCTAATTGTAGTAGGGTGTTGAAGATAAAATTATATTCAATTATCCATGTATTTAGATAAATTTAAAATATTATTAAGATAGGATGATAACACCTTTGAAGGAGTTGCCCAGATACTTATAAAAAAGATATTCTATGGCATTGAGGAGTTAGGAATGAATGTTGGGCATGTAAGTATTCTGCTTAAAGGATACTGACTGACTCTTCAACTTCTGTGGATAATTCTGTATTCTGTACAAGAAGAGACACAATTTCAAAGTTCATATGAAAGAATTTCTCTGAGAAATGCAGGGCTCAGAAAATGCCCTGTGACAACAGGAGTGAAGTCTTCTCCTCCCTGTATACGTGGGTAACATGGTCTGTCTGTGCAACTGACAGTGTCATTCTGGGGAAAGACTCAAGATGCCAAGTTAGAAGTGAACCTAAGACCTAGGTATAGGAATTACTGGAAGCCAGACAGGGCATATTGCAGAATTCTTTCCAAGTCTAGAGGTTCTAGGTGACTACATCTGAGTTTACAGGTAAGTGCTGTTGTTCACTGGAAGAATAGAGTGAAAGAAATAGTTACATTGCTTTGGTAGAAATTAAAATGTTAAAAGTCAGTATTATTGACTTTATAAAATTCTTACATTAGTTCAAACTTATCTATTTTATTCATTCTAGTCTCTCTTAGCTCTTGGGCTCTGGATATTTGTCAAAGAGACTGAGGAGAAGGATGAAATGGTAATCCATTGGTAATCTCCAATGGATTAGGGAGATTCTGGTTTACTTTCTATGATAGATCATGAACGGCTTTTTATACAGATATGGAAAAAATTTTAATGAAGGTGAAAATGTGTCTTCAAAGGATACAAAAGTACAAATGGATAGTGAAAAGGTAGGGAATAAAATTTTATACAAATCATAAAAAGAATAGCCATATAGAAGCCTTCATTTCCAAAACTTGATTTTTACTTGAATAGATTTTAGTGGTGTTCAAGTACAAAGTCATATCCTATAAGTGCCTGAAACACTAATATTTCAGTACTTTAACTGTTATATGTAAAATTTGTATTCATTTAATTATACCAAATTTACATTTTTCAGCCCACATTCTCTCTCCTAAAGTCCAGACCCGTGAATCTAATGTGTTCTTGACATCTCCACTTAGATGTTCCATAAAAATTCAACTCTATATGTTTGAAAGTAGCTCCTCATCTTCTTCCAAACCTATTCTGGGGTACTCATCTGTACCTAGAATGGTAGCTAGTATCTCAAGCCAGAAATGTATGTCTGTCAACTTTGGTGTATCCTTTCCTCCAAATAAGCAAACACTATAGCCTCATAGCTCTATTTAAATTATTCCTTCAACCTGTCCACTTTCCAGTCCCACTTCCCTACAGCTTGCTTTTTTTATAGGTGATCACAGTCTTTATCCAAATCAAAAGCAACACCACCCAATTGTTTTCTGTGTTCCCAGACTTGCCACTTTCTAATTTCGTTCTCCACACCATAACCATAGTGATCTTTCTCTAGCACTAATCCAGTTATTCACTGCCTTGCTTAAAAATCCTTCAGAGTTCCTCCTAGCTTTCAAAGGGAAGTTGAAACTCCTTAATGCAGTTTATTTGGCCTGACTGTCCTCTGTAGTGTCATGTCCTTTACTCCAGACATTGGGTTTTAATCCCTCATATTTCCCCAAATAGGCCATACCCTCTCATAGCTGTTTTCCCTTTCCCTAGACTCCTCTCACATAGTCACCTCCTCACCATGTTCCTTTACCAGACTAATTCCTTCTACTTTTTAGGACTCCACTTAGAGGCTATTTCTCCTGGCAGTTCTCCCCAACCATCCAACATTCCTATAGGATACCCCTATCCTTAACTATTTTATTGTATTCACCATACCTTTTTGCAAGTCTCTATTTAAGTCCATGGCCACTGGACTATACAGTCTTTGAGAGCATAGAGTTTATTTTCTTTACCACAATATCCCTAGAGTCTAACATACTGTATTCATAAAAGGCATTCAGTAAATATATTTTTAACTAATGTGTGAGCAAATTTAGTTATTTAACATTGAACAATTCTTTGAAGACAATCCTAAGAAGACAGTTAAATCCAAAATATTTAATATTTAGAAGTGGTTTTTAGAATGCTGTTTTTATATTGTATTCTATGTCAGTTAATATGGTGATTAAAAAATAAAGAAGTGTCACATACCTATTTTTATTTGATTATTCAATAGATGTATGCAAATTTTACCAAGTGAATGATTCTGTATGGGGGAGCAAAACAGAGTATCAGATATCACAAAGATTCTAGGAATATTGGATTGAAGATGCCAAAGGGAACCTTGTAAAGATATATGCAAGCAAAACCAAAACAGCCTGATATTTTGAAAGACTTATTCTCAAATCCCTACTCAAGTAAATGTGAATGTAACCATTAAGAAACCAAGTTATCCAATATTAACTGCATTTACAGTTAAATGCAGATGAGAAGTGTGAGAATGCTTTAGGAATTTCAAAAGTTTAACAATATTTAAACCATTTACTGATGTGTGAATTATCTTTACTTTTTCCTTTATTTCTCAGTTTCTTGTATTACTGCATGGATTCTTTGATTGAAAGCCTATGGGTTAAGAAAGCTATAATGTTTTAGCTTTCTGTTTGTGGAGTTGAATTGGTAAGCCACGCTGTACCTATGACTGTATTTCAAGTTAGTCAGAACCCAGCAGCATCATGGTCCAGATCTTCTAAAATTAGTCATTAGACCACAGAACAATTCACTTAATTTAACTATTTTGTGTAAAGAATTATAAAAATATATCAGGTTATCAGTAATCTTAGGACATATCATAATGTTAAATAAAAATAGCAAAATGTGTGCTTCACAGACTGAAGTATGCCCAGGAATTACTCAGTGCTACAGAATAAATTTGTTGGACCTTACATAATGAATTAAAGTCTTATTTCCTCTCCTACCAGTACATTTTTAGGTATATCTCTTTGGTTAGCTTCTCCTCTACCAACAACTTAAGAGCAATTCCTACTTAAAGAATTTTGTCTCAAACTTTTATGGTGTCCTAAAATAGGCATTTCTCTATTGTGGTAGTTCTCCAAATTTTTTTCCCACCGCAATACACAGGTGAGGTACATTCATATGTCCAACACACATGGAAACACCCAGATTTCTGGCAGCAACATAGATTAAAACAGCTCTGTACAATTTCCTAAAGGCACTTATACTCTACTCTAATTCCCTGTTATATGATAGGCCCCTCTATGTGGCTGTTGTGATGCCTATGCTGAGCACTGTTAACACTATTGGATACTGGATCAAGATTGGGATTTCTTTTTCTTTTTTTTAATGTTCTAGTTTTATTTATTTTGAGAGAGAGAGTGTGGGGTGGGGGCAGAGAGAGAGAGGGAGAGAGAATTCCAAGCAGGCTCCACGCTGTCAGCACAGAACCCAATGCAGAGCTCGATCTCATGAACGATGAGATCATGACCTGAGCTGAAATCAAGAGTTGGACGGTTAACCAACTGAGCCACCCAGGCGCCCCAAGATCAGGATTTCTTGATGACATTTGGATGACAATCAGAGTTCTGGGTGTAATTGGTAAACAAGAAGAAAGGATGCTAATTTACTAATCTTCCTCAATAGGCTGCCCTAGTAACTTGCTAAAAGGCATGCTAGATATCACCTGCAAAATGGCTTTAAAACTTGAAGCAATTGGAAGTGAAAAATAATAATACCTCCTACTAACATAGACCTAACAAATCAGAAGCTTCATGTAAAGGGTGTAGAATTCAAAGTTAGAGGACTTAGATATTAGTTTTTCAGTTTTATTCATTACTATCTCTAAAGAAAATTTTTCAGGGGGGCACCTGGGTGGCTCAGTCAGTTAGGCGACTGGCTTTGGTTCAGGTCACGGTATTGCAGTTGATGAGTTCGACTGGAGCCTGCTTTGGATTCTCTGCTTCCCTTTCTCTCTGCCCTTTGCATTTTATATTCTGTCTCTCTCTCAAAAATAATAAATGAAAATTAAAAAAAAAATTAGATGATAAAGGTCTTCTTGTGTCATCAGAATCTACTACTGAGTTGGTAGTCAATACCTAAATGTAAGGAACTATACTTCATTTTCAGGGTTTCATTCTTTTTCTTTAATAATACCTTAACTCACTGGTGTAATTTCTTCCTTCCTTCCTACCTTCCTACCTTCCTTCCTTCCTAATACAGGTATTTTTTGAGCAGTTGTTCTGTTCTATGAGCCGCTGATACAACAGTAAACTAGGCAATGTCTCTATCCTTATGAGGCTTATTTCCTAAGAAGGAAAATTCTTGGTTTTGACCTAGGTTCATGCACATTCCTTTTTATCTCTATTCATAAGCCACCAAAGGAGAACTGAATTACAAAGTTACTCTAGAGTCATAATTCCTCTGGATTTGAAGAATCCTAGGGACAAATAAACTCTCTGACCCATCACTCTACTCAAGAATATCTTTATGTCTGTAACTCCATGTGCTCCTGTCTGACAGCCTCTACCAATATAGTCAGGACACACAGTAAGGGATCGTCCACTTCCCAAGATTCTATTTTTGCCTAACCCATCAGTAAGCTTTGAGTACCTCATCACAGATCCTTCTCTTTGTTTTTCTTTTTCTTCAATGAATGTTAATGCTATACAGTGAATAAAATGGAAATAATTCACATTACACTAACTGAAGAGCTAAAATATATCTGAACTGAGTGCATAGTTTTCTTTTGAGAAAAATAGCATAAAAACCAAATGAATACCTATATTCTAGGTCAAACTTACATTCAACAATCTTTCTGAAACTAGTTCGTTAGCAGCTTAAGCAGCAGAGTGTGAAACATGAAGTTCTTTGCTTTTTAAAAGCAGTAATTAAACTTGATAAGAGAGTAAACAAATCCCAGCAAAGATGGTTTAAAAAGAAAGATAATTTCAGAAAACAGTACAATTTCTGGAACCTAATTTTATACTGAGATCAAATACCACTTTAAATTTAGGCACAATTAAATATTTGCCTTTCCACAGGTTATATATAGTTTCACATTAAGATAATTTGTTTTTACTCTGACTCCAAACAGCATGGCACCAAACTGGTGGAGAAAAATTATGGAAAATATTGCCCAAAGTCTCATGCCAAACTAAATAACACAGGATAGCAAAGGGTAGGAATTATATTGTAGAATGTGAGGACATTATCTTAAAAATGACAATCTTATATCTGAGCTTCATGGTTCCTTCCACAAACAGATAGCAGAGTGAATGCCAAAGAACATGTACGGAAAGTGGGATATAGGTAGATTAAAAGAAGGTAGGTTGATTAAGTATATACAGTCCTATTAGTATAGTTTAAGCCAAAGCTACCAAGTATCTGTCAAAAATGAAGATATCTGCGCCCCCCCCCCCAAACTCCCAAATCCACTATATTCTTTGGAGGTTGAAATTGAGAATTTATACCCTTAACCAGAGCAGCTACCCTATCATTTAGGTATCACAGATTTAGTGTATTTATTCTGAATCTATAATGAATGAAAACAGAAGCAAAAGTTCTCAGACCTTGGACAATATTTAATTTACCGGAGGTGTGGAGGTTTGGGAACTACATAATAAAAACATGACTTTTGAAAAATATCCTCTGGTTATTACATTGCAAGTATCTTCTGCTTCTATGTTATTCTTAGAGGTATCAAGCTCAAAATAATGTTTTCTGCATTCCCCTCCCCATTGGAAAATAAACAAGAGCTGGTCATCTTTAAAAGAGTGCTCATGGAAGAGCTCTAAGATGCACAGTACTGATGCCTTTATTGGTTACAATGATCTATGATCTAGTTCTGCAGGAAAAAAAAAAAGGCCAATAGAATTTCCCAGTTGCAGGGCGGCTGGGTGGGTCAATTGATTAAGCTTCTGACTTTGGCTCAGGTTGTGGTCTTCTGGTTTGTGAGTCTGAGCCCCACATCAAGCCCCGCCTGCCACTCCACACTGACAGTGCAGAGCCTACTTGGAAATCTCTCTGTCTCCCTTTCTCTTTGCCCCTCTCTTGCTTGTGTGCTCTCTCTCACACACATGCAAAATAAATAAATAAACTTAAAAAAAAGAATTCCCTAGTTGCATGCACCCCACGTAAGTTCTCCTTGCCTTCACTCTTACCTGCCTCTGGTCTGCTATTGACGCCAGACTGATATGTCAGAAACTGAACTTTTGTTACTTGTGTTTAAAGCTGCCAGTAGCCTATAGTTAGAGGAAAAAAAAAAAAAAAAAAAGGAAATGAGACATTTTTAGCTTGTCACCCAAGGCCCTCTGATTTGGCCACTTACAATGTGTGCAGCCTATGCTCTCACCATCTTTAAGTCCTTTCAATTCCCCAGAGAATGCTTGCTTTCACAGGTCTCCAAAGCATGGACCAGGATTTCCTCTCCTGACCATCCCTGCAAATATTCCTCTGTTCATTACTTAGACAAGCAGAAAGCTATAATTATGTGTCCTTTCCTATTTGGCCTTTAAATGTTTTCTCTTTCCAACTGATTTTTCTACTGTCACTATTTGACTTTTTTTGTACCTTTATTTTTTTCTCTTTCAAATGCCGTATCATGTCATATATTCAGGCAAATTTTTTTTTTATTTTCTAAATACCATCCTTGCAATGCTTTCTGTTGCCTTGCCTCACTCAGGGTTAATTACAGGTTGGATATAATTTTTTTCTGGGCTCTATTTTGATTTTTGGTTTTGTTTTTCCTATCTCTCTCTTTTTGGTTTTCCCTTTGGTCTTACTGAAGTTTACCTTGAAGTAAATTCTTCATAAAAGACATTTGCAAGGTAAAATTTCTGAGTCCTTGTCTGAGGTTTTGCCCTCACATTTGCTAGTTTAACTAGGTGCATAATTCTATATATTTTCCTCGGAACTTTGCTTTTTTAAAATTTTTTAACGTTTATTTATTTTTGAGAGAGAGAGAGAGAGCGTGAGCAAGCGCATGAGCTGAGGAGGGGCAGAGAGAGAGGGAGACAGAATCCAAAGTAGGCTCCAGGCTATGGGCTGTCAGCACAGTGCCCAACACAGGGCTTGAACTCACAAGCCATGAGATCATGACCTAAGCCTAAGTCAGACACTCAACCGACTGACCCACCCAGGCGCCCCAGGTACTATTTTCCTCAGAACTTTGATCACTATTCTACTATCTTACCAGTCAGTATTGTTCATACCATTCTGATACTTATTCCTTTACACGTTTTCTGTTTACTTGCTTGTTTTTTCATTTTTGTTTATTCTTTTCATGTTTTTGGCATCTTCTCTGCTTTGGGTCAGGAGCCAATAAGCTATGGCCCCTAGGCCAAACCCAGCCCAGCACCCGTTTTGCACATGAAGTTCTAATGACACACAGCCATGCCCCCTCACTTGTGTATTCTCTATGGCTGCTTTTATGCTGTAACAGGAGAGAAGAGTGGATGTGACAGAGACTGTATGTCTGCAAAACCTAAAGTACTTATTCTTTGATCTTTAACAGAAAGTTTATTGGCCCATGGTCCTGGTGTTCTGAAATTTCACAATGATAGATTTACATATCTTACTTTAAAAAAAATGTGTCTTCATCAGGCCCGCAATGGATGTTTTCCATTTGAAGACCATATTTCATCTCTCTAAAATATTTGTTTTTTTTATGTTTCTTTGCACGTTTCATCCTTTATGTTTACTATTCTGTCTAGAACTCCTATTAGTCAGATATGGTCCTCCTGGATTGATCCTTTGAGTCATTTATCTTCCCTTATATTTTCTCTCTCTTTGTCTCTTTGCTCCCTGATATTTCCTTGTTCATATTGCCCAACTCTCCAATTAAATGTATTTAAACTTTATCCATTATATGCATATACATATAAATATGTTTATTTAATTTTCAAGAATCTTTTCTTATTCTCTGATTTTTATTGTTTACAACGTCTTTTTTGTGTTGTATTTTACCAACTGATTCTTATGGTCTCATCATTGTTCTTCACATCTTATGTTTCAGGCTTTTCTGAAAAGAAGGCTTATTCTTCATTGCCTAGTTACATTTAAAAGTGAGAAATGACTATGATCTCTGTCCACACATTTGTAGCTTCATTTTAGGGAGAGCAGGTAGACAGCCAGACTTAATCTTTCAGGTCCCAGATGCCTCATTTTAGAGAAATTTACTCACGCTCCAACTCCTATATTTCCTTCCTAATTTTCATCAGAAAGTTCTGTTTACTTCCTTCTTTGGCTAGGATTTAAGTGATTGTTAGGGTTCTACCTTTATTTTTTAAAAATTTTTAATGTTTATTTACTTTTGAGAGAGAAACAGAACATGAGCGGGGGCGGGGGGAGGTGCAGACAGAGACAGGGACACACAGAATCTGAAACAGGCTCCAGGCTCTGAGCTGTCTGCACAGAGACCAACACGGGGCTTGAACTCACAAACCATGATATCATGACCTGAACCGAAGTCGGACACTTAATCAGCCGAGCCACCCAGGTGCCCCAGGGTTCTACCTTTAGAACCCTGTGTCAACTTGGTCTCATCCACCCAGGGTCCTCTGAGCTCCTAGCCTCTCTGGAGGTGTCCGGGGCTAAGACTCACTGTTCCACTTGAATGAAGCCCTTTCCTAATATATTAGCTCATGGCTATAAGTGATTACCTTAACTATCACTCTATCCACATTACTTTCCAGAATTTTAATGAGATATAATTGCTCATTTTTGTCTTCTTTTTTTGTTATAGATTAAAACTTGTTTTTAATTTTTTGTACTCTTTTCAGTAAGGTCTGTTTCAAGAGGGAGCAGGGATACACACGTGTACTCAATGTACTTTCTTGAGCTAGAGTTGCTGGTTCAAGAGTTGCTGCTAGAGTGTCTTTTGATATCATGTAGAACATGGCATTTCTTTCTTCGTCATAATCTATTTATCCGTATTCATTTTACTTCCTCTTTTTAAAAAAAAATTTTTTTAACGTTTATTTACTTTTGAGACAGAGAGAAACAGAGCATGAACGGGGGAGGGGCAGAGAGAGAGGGAGACACAGAATCGGAAGCGGGCTCCAGGCTCTGAGCCATCAGCCCAGAGCCCGACGCGGGGCTCGAACTCACAGACCGCGAGATCGTGACCTGAGTCGAAGTCATACACTTAACCGACTGAGCTACCCAGGCGCCCCATTTTACTTCCTCTTTAGACCATCATCTCTTTGGAGATACATGAATCTAGGTTTAGAAAGTGTCTCTTTAATATTTGTTGAAAATGGGGCATCTGGGTGGTTTTCAGTTGGTTAAGTGTGGGACTCTTGATCCCAGCTCAGGTCTTCATCTCAGGGTTGTGAGTTCAAGCCCCACATTGGATTCCATGCTGGATGTGGGACCTACTTAAAATAATGATAATAATAATAATAATAGTTGAATAAATTAATTAATGAATATAAAGAAGAAGGCAAGGGGGAGGATTCTTTTAAAGAAAAAAAAAAAAAAAGAACCTGCTGTTTGGCTACAGAATTGCAGTTGAACACTCATTTTACCTTTCCCCTAGAGATACTAATGATCCCTAGACCCTAACAATATCCTTACCTTTGGAAAAATTCTAAGGAAAGAAAAGTAACTTGTATTGTGCCTAAAGGATGTCTCAAGAACTTTATTATATGTGGTTAATCTATCATGGAATCAGTCACTACAGCTTTTCCCGTGTAGTTTAATAACCAAGGAAACCAATACAAAAAGTACTTCCTAGAGTAAAGAGATAAAAGGTAAATTGGCTTGAATGGTTTTCCTGTGGTATCTAGAGTAACCACCCACATCACTGGCAAAGAATATTTGCACTGGTTTTAATTATCAGGAAAACCAGTCATGATAACAAACAGGAACATGAATTTTTGGATGAAAGCTATGAAAAACTTTCCTAATGTCCTGTGGTCACCAAGGGAGGAAGCTGTGGAATTTGTAAAGATGACTGAAGGTTCTGGAGATATGCCAGATATATATGCAAGATATACCCTTGCTAAGACCCAGGACCATATCCAAAACTAAGCTGTTCTCTTGAAAACCTCCAGACTGGAGGTCACTAAAAACAATCTTCTGGACTTTTTTGAGAAGAAGGCAGCATTGGCATTCAAGGGCAGTCGACAATTGAGTAGCTTGTGTTTGGATGGCTGAAACTTCAAATTATTACTATGCTAAACACATCAGGTAACTCACATAGGTAATAAATTTACAGTCCTAACAGTTCTCCTGCAAATGAGTTTCTCTTCTGCCTCTCCCTAAAAAAGAAAAATATAATTTTAACTTTGTCTTCTCTCTTCAAATTGTTCATCATTGCTTTAGGGTACACAAGTGGATGCGTGTTTTATTACCAATCTCAATTTATACTGTTTTCTGAACTGCAATTTCATAGCAGTTTGTCAATATTATCTTTCTAAAAGGAACCAAGCAAACTGCCATGGTGCATTCTTAATGGCCTCCTGGTGATAATTAAAATGTCATTTATGAAATAATAGCCTGCTTGTTTTACCTGACTTAAAGTAACTGCTCAGTTTTACTTAGAGTTCATTGCTCTTTCCATATTGAAGACCTGTACTTAAAGTAATCGAAGAATGTTATATTTTGTGAAGCATAGTAAATCTGTAGAAAATCTAAAATATGCCTTCTCCAAGATGGTCTCACTTGAAAAGCATTTGCAGTGCAATTTAGATCACACCTGGTATCTTTCAGTTCTCTAATCTTCCCTGCCAGATCTCCCACCATAAGGACCCCGTAGGGAAGGGACAGAAATTAGATTCAACAAATTACTTTAATGTGGCCACCAGAAAACTCTCCTTATCCTTATCATAGAGAAATAGTGGTGTAGGATAACAGTGTTTTGAGAGGAAATATAGCATTGTAGTTAAGTGCACAGATTCTAGAGTCATGTTGGCTGTGTCCAAATCCCAAATCCATTACTCATCAGCCATGTATATTCTGGACAACTTGCTTAACTACTCTGTTCTCAGTTTCTTCAGCTGTAAAATGAGGACAGTAGTTCTTTCCTCATAGGATTTTTTGCAAGTTAACTGATATAAATGCCTGTAGTAGTGCCTGGCATATAATAAGCCCTAGGCAAATGTGAAACATTATTATTTTTTTTTTCATTATTATTATTATCATTAAGATTAGAAGAATACTTGCTTGGTGTATTTTTGAGGGTCCACTTCAAAATACTATGGGCCAGGCTCTATAAAATTATCAAAACTCATCTCTGAGGTAGGTTAGGAGTTTTTGGAAAAGAATACTGATTCTTTTCAGGTTAAGTACATAGGAATCTTGCTGTAAAAAAATTACTGGTGTGGCATTATGGGATGAGCCCTGCCCTAGTAATCAGGAGGCTTGGGAATTCTAGCTTGTTCAGCTTCCTGATGTTGGCTAAGTCATTTGTCCCCTGTCAGCCTCAATTTCTTTATTTGTAAAATGAGGATGTTGTACTAGACGAACTCTGAGGTACTTTTCAGTACTAAAGTCCTATCTTTTTAATCAACTGTTTGCAAATCAAATCACATTAAAAAAATTAACATTTATTCATTATTGAGAGACAGAGAGACACAGAGCGTGAGCAGGGGAGGGGTAGAGAGAGGGGGAGACAGAATCTGAAGTAGGCCCCAGGCTCTGAGCTGTCAGCACAGAACCCGATGTGAGGCTCGAACTCATGAACTGTGAGATCATGACCTGAGCAGATGTCAGTCGCCCAACCAACTGAGCCACCCAGGCACCCCAAATCAAATCACATTTTAAGTGCATTGAGGAAATTTGCCACGTTAAAGAAAACACTGTGATGCCTGGAAAGCACTTTGTTATGGCAAATCCTCCCTGCTGATTCTGGCTTGTAAATGTGGCTGTTCAAGAATCAAGTATATTTACAACCTGCACACCTATGTTGTTATCCCACACATGCCCAAAGCAGGAAGTAAGATACTCTAATATGAGCTGGACCATCTACAAGCTTGCAGCCTTCTCTTGGCTAGACATGAATACACCTGGGCAATGCAAGTTGTTTGAGACTAACTTAGCACCCTTCACTCCTGGAGTGTTGCCCAGATTCTAACTTCCATTTGCACATATGTTATCTGCCTCAACCTCCTACTGAGTCATCTTTCTCTCTTTCCCCACCCCACAGGCATTGGCTTGTAATCACTGTGCATATTTTCTATTACCTAAGGGATTTTGAAGTTATTAAATTAAGTTTACTCCTTAGGGGAAAATCCATACGTACACTCCAATTCAGTGCTTTGAAGGTAAACATTTAATTTTTCTGTGCCAAAGAAAATGAAAAGGGAAGAAATATAATAATTGAGATAAGATGTTCCTCTGGATAATTGTCACATAACAAAGATGATAATTAAAGTGTAGGATGGGGAGAAAAGAAGATTAGCATTGAAAAAATACCTATTTGGGGGGTCCTCTAATTCTAGATGTTTCTCAGCACTGTTTTATTTTATCGTTAGAAGATAAGCATTGTATTCCCTAGTTTACATTTTGTTGTAAAATCCTGTGATGATTCCTGGCCTGGAGTCACACACAGACAGTAAATACCGGAACACTGGAAAGGGATATCACCAGAAGAGGCATCATTCTGTTTTCTGGAAGTGTTCAAGACACCCATCTTGAAACTAAAAACAAAAAATGAATGAACAAACAAAGCTGCTTTGTTTATCTGCAACCAATATTACTATAAGAACCCATCTTAATATGCAAATTTATATTTTTACAGACCAATAAGATTATTATAAATTCTGGACGTTTAACTTAAAAAAAGGTGAT
This sequence comes from Neofelis nebulosa, assembly GCF_028018385.1. Classification (NCBI taxonomy): domain Eukaryota; kingdom Metazoa; phylum Chordata; class Mammalia; order Carnivora; family Felidae; genus Neofelis; species Neofelis nebulosa. Next base: position 86,850,686 of record NC_080785.1, read on the forward strand.
CATATTTGTTAAGAACACTGTTTGAATTTGCGATATCCTTATGATTTTGAGGTTGGGGAAGATTCTTTTACGCTACTGCCAAATATTTCCTGCCTACAGTTGTAATCCAGACAAAATGTAGAGAACGACACATGACACCAGCAAATAAAATGTAATCAGATAGCCAGAGCTTAATTTGCTGGTTGCGTCTACCTACCTGACTTTAGAAAGATGCTAAATTTTATTTGCAAATGCAATCCATAAAACACATCCATTTCAGGTGGTTTTTTAAACAATGACTGAAATGGATTTAACTGGAAATCTACAGACAAATACTAAGAAGGATGAGCTGAACATTTTTAAATTAATTGTGTTTAGATGACTAAGTGAACTTAAATATAAATAGCAATTTACAAAAGCACAGGTATAAGTATTCTGTGATTCTTTTCTTAGCTTTCCATCATTGCTCTCATTAGGCATTGGTAAAACCTGTTAGGCAGAACACTCATTAGGACAGTTACCATTTAAAAATAAACAAGTAAACAAAACCAATTAATATAAGTGTTGGTGATGATGTGTAGAAATTGATACCCTGTGCACTACTGGTACACCCTCTATAGATAAGAGTATTCTTGATAAATATCAAAAAGAATTAAAAACAAACTCAAATAAGCACTTGTACACCCATATTTATAACAGCATTATTCACAATAGCCAAAAAGTAGGAGTAACCCAAGTGTCCATCAACAGATTAAGGGATCCAAAAAAAAAAAAAAAAAGGTATTATATACTTACAATGGAAAAATTATTCAGCCTTAAAAATAAAGGAACTTCTGACACATGCAAAAATCAATACTGTTGCTATACACTAACAATGATTTTTCCGAGTCATAAAAATAAAAAATCAATCCTATTGATAATAGTATAAAAAACAATAAAATATGTAGGAATAAATTGAACCAAGGAGGCAAAGATCTCTACTTTGAAAACTATGAGACATTGATGAAAGAAATTTTTAAAAAAAGACACAAATAAATGAAAAGTATTCTGTGTTCATGGCTTGGAAGAATTAATATTATTAAGATGTCAATGCTACCAAAAGCTATCTACAGATTCAACACAATCCCTGTTGAGCTTGCAATGGCATTTTTTTCAGAAATAGAAAAAAATACTCCTAAAATTTATATGGAATCACAAAAGGCCCTGAATCCTGAAAAAGAACAACAAAGCAAGAGACATTACACTCCCCAATTTCCAGCTATACTATAAAGCTATAGTCATCAAAGCAATATGTTACTGGTGTAAAAACAGACAGACAGACCAATGGAACAGAATCGAGAGCCCCAAAATAAACCCAAATGTGTGTGGTCAACTAATATTCACCAAGAGAGCCAGGAATATTTAAATGGAGAAAAGAGAATTTTTTTCAATAAACAGTGCTGGGAAAGTTGCATATTTACATGTAAAAGAATGAAACTGGTCCCCTCTTTTACTCTACTCACAAAAATGAGCTCAAAATGGATTAAAAACTTAAATGTAAGGCCTGAAACCATTAAACTCCTAGAAGCAATATGGGAATAAAGCTCCTAGAAGAAAACATAGGAATAAAGCTTCTTGACACGGACCTAGGTAATGATTTTTTGAATATGACACCTAAAGCACAAGCAGTAAAATAAAAAATAAACAAGTAAGACTACATCAAACTAAAAGCTTTTGCACAACCAAAGAAACCATCAGCAAAGTGAAAAGACAACCTATGGAATAGGAAAAAATAACTACAAGTCATATATCTGATAAGGGGCTAATATCCCAAACATATAAAGAACTCATACAACTCAACAGCAAATAAACCACATTTTTTAAATGGGCAGAGGACCTGATCTCCAAAAACAATATGTGAAAGGCCGACAGGTATATGAAACAATATTCAACATTACCAGTCATTAGAGAAATACAATTTAAAACCACAAGACATCACATAAAGCCTGTTAGAATGGCCATCATCAAAGACGAGAGATAACAAATGCTGGTGAGGATATGCAGAAAAGGGAACTCTTGTGTACTGTTGGTGGGAATGTAAATGGGTACAGCCACTGTGGAAAACAGCATGTAGAGTCCTCAAAAAATTGAAAATAGAGCTACCATATGATTCAGCAATTCTACTGGGAATGTATTTAGTAAAACAAAAACACTAATTCAAAAAGATTTCTACACTCCCATGTTTATGGCAGCATTATTTACAACAACCATGACATGGAAATACCTTAAGTGTCCATTGATGGATGAATGGATAAAGAAGTCGTGATATATAATATATATAATAGAACATATGTGTATATTACATATACACAATGGAAAATTACTCAGCCATAAGTATTGAAGAAATTCTATTGGGGCGCCTGGGTGGCGCAGTCGGTTGAGCGTCCGACTTCAGCCAGGTCACGATCTCGCGGTCCGTGAGTTCGAGCCCCGCGTCAGGCCCTGGGCTGATGGCTCGGAGCCTGGAGCCTGTTTCCGATTCTGTGTCTCCCTCTCTCTCTGCCCCTCCCCCGTTCATGCTCTGTCTCTCTCTGTCCCAAAAATAAATAAAAAACGTTGAAAAAAAAATTAAAAAAAAAAAAGAAATTCTATCATTTGTGACAACATGGATGAACTTTGAAGGTGTTATGCTAAGTGAAATAAATCAAACAGAATGACAAATACTATATGATCTCACTTATGTGTGGAATCTTAAAAAAAAAAAAAAGCTGTTCTACATACCCCATCTCTAGGCTACAAAGTAGATCACACTTCTCCCAATTTGCTAATAATGTAAAAGGCCAAGAAAGACTTAGAACTTGACCAAGGCTGCATAATTTGCTGCATTCAGACACAATTTGATGATGAATCTATGTCATCCTCTTAAAATGGAAGAAAGAACAGAGTGAAGAGGTAGAAGATTATTGTTAATTGAGTGCCTATGATGTATTCATCTCTGATGCACATTTCCCAGACTCACCATTTCCTGGATCCAAATAATGTTAAGGCTGATAAGCTACATGAACTAGGCTCTTGCCTGCATCTGATCATTCAGGACTTTAACTCCACCCTGTCGTTTTTCCTCCACATATTCCCATTGTCCTCTGCAGTATTTCTGGTGGTGCCAACGTGGTATCATATCCATGCTCACAAACCACTGCAATCTGTTATGTGATATCCAGTACACATAGTGTTGTTGTTGCTTTTCCTGGGTGCCCCTTGTCATCACTGCTGGTGCCTTGGCCATTTGTCCACCGGCTGCCACACACCACAAGCCACTAGCCACCCCTCACCACAAGCCATAGCCACCCCTGTCGCTATGCCTGCTTCTCTGCCACTGGTTGTGAATGCCTTTACTTCTTTCACGAGGTGCCACAACCCCTCTGTGTACTTGTACTGCTGCTATTTCCACTTTTAACTGCAATCCTAGGCAGGGACCCCATGATAAGAAGCGCCACCTTATCCCATCAGGCACTGTAGTTCTTTTTATGCACAGCCACCATGAAACTGGAGTCTTCAGATATCTGAGTATGATGGGCAATGCCTAATTGGTAGAGAAATATTCTCTCTTCCATTCTGAATAGCTCTTTTAGATGAATACCAAAGTGAGGTTGTGTGTGCTCTGATAAGGTTTTAGTGAGAGAGCCCTTTCAAGTTGTATCCACAGCTCTCTGTCTCCCTGAATCACAGACATGAATCTAGGGAGCCAGCCTATGACAGATTTGAATGGCAGACATCAAGCTAGATGCAAAATCATTCCTCCCCACTGGTTCTGAGACCATTACCAGCTCAAGTTAGCTCTTTCCTCAGAAAGTCTTTTTTCTGGAGGGTTCTTTATTCTTCATGCAAATAGTTTCCTGGATAGCCTACTTCACCATTTTATCAGACTTTTCCAAATATACTTAAATCCTAGCAGCAGGCACAGCTTAGGTTCAGCCTGCGTATCTCACTGCATATTTTCGGTCTCATTTAAATCTCACAAAAACCCTGTGAGGTACAAGTTATTATCTATATTTTAGAGATAAGGAAATTGAGTAGCTCAGTAACTTGCCATTGAACAGCTAAGCCATTAACATTAAACATTAAAACAGCTAGTTAGTGGCAGAATCAAGATTTGAGCCAAGGTCTGGCTAATGTCCAAAGCCCAGACACTTTATCACCACCCTGGCTCACCTCCCAAGCCCCTTGCAGTACTTATAAAGTACCAGCTACCTGCTTCAATCACACAGCTCAGCACTGCTATTTCTCAGGCGATGGCTATTCCCACCTCTAAATTACAACTGTGTTAGATCTACATTGCATTCAATCTTCATCACCCACGTGTCTCATGTGCTCTGCGCCATGCTGATGCCATGCAAAGGGCATTTCAGACCTTCACAGTTCTATGTGGGAAAATAGTATTTTCCATTCTGAGTGCTGACTAGCAGACTCCTCCCCACATCCATTAGGCTAACACCCTGTTCTTAAGGTTGACTCCTGCTCTAATTGAAAAGCCTCCAACCAGAGGAACCAAATGTCCCCCAGGGCTGAGTTTATTCCAAAGCTATTCAACTGATCTAGGACTCTCATGTTTAAATGTTTTGTTTTGTTTTGTTTTGTTTTGTTTTAATTGTGATTATATTTTGTTTTGTTTTTTCCATCACACACAGGTTATGTAAGCTTCCTGTCGTAAAACTGTGCTTAGTGACCTTTGCTATTTAAAAGCACTTGTGTAATTCATTCCTTAAGGGCATCGAGGCTCAGTGCAAAAGGGGCAGTTGTCTCCTTTTGGCTCCCCCTGAATTCTCCATCATGAGGACTCAATTAGCATAGACAAGAGAAATGAAAGTGACCTTTAGGTTATCATCTCATTCTTTCCTGCCGATAAATGATTGTTCTCTTCAATACCGTCCAGAGTATTACTGATTCTAATTATAAATGAATCAAGTGACAGGTCTTCATTTACAGTCTCCCCCAAGGGGATTAGGTCAGTACTCTCAGACATTTTGGCTATTCCTTGAAGGATTCAGCTTGAATCTAACCTTGTCTTTCATCACATTGTGCTTTGGTTGCTGTTTTCAAGGAGATGTGCTTTCAGCTCATTGATACACTCGAAGGAACATTTTTGTATTTATCCACTTCTAAAAATGCTTATATTTCTCTTAGTAACTGTTGGGGTAAGAGAGGCTTTACTCTGATCAGGCTAAGTTCTATTTCACATGTGTCTTGGTACAAAGCTTTTTAGCAAATCATCTCAATATGGGCTATTGAAAATATCCCCTATTGTTTCTCTATACTCACACATTTTAACTGCTGACTTAAGTGGTATCTGATATTAGACTTTTCACTTATGATAAAAGAGCCACAGAATTTCAAGCCTGAAGAAAGGTAAGCAGAAACTAACTTATGGCCACTTCTTGCAAACACTTTATTTGACAATAAGAAGCAGAGACTCCTGTATTTGAAGTGACTTATTCAAGTTCTAGAAAAATAATAGCAGGGCCATGTTCAAAACCAGATCTTTTTAAAGTATTATATTTCCTCCCTGTACCTCCTCCAAAATCAAACTACATCACTGACCCTATTTTTTCCAAGGCTTCTATATTAGTAGCATATTAACATAATGGTCACTACTATAGTAAAGACGTCCTAAGATCGCGGTGGCCTAACACAATAAAAATGTATATCTTGCTGAAGCAATAATGCAGGTGTTCCTGATTAGATAGCTCTCTTTCAAGTGTTCACTTAGGGACCCAACCCTTCCATCTTGCATCTCCACCACCTTCAGCATGTGGCTTCTAATCTGGAGTTTTCTCCATTTGGCTGTCAGGGAAAACAGAGTTAAGGATTGCTTGGAAAGTTGTTAAGAGTAAGACCTGGAAATAGCATACATCACTTCCATCCACATTCCATTCCCAAAAGATGCTTGTTCTCTACACTAAGGGTTCACCAGTTTTCTTTTTTTACTATTGCAGGACCATTTTACAGATCCCAAGTTGGAGACTTTCTGTTCAGTGAGGAGAGATGTATTCAGACCTGTTTGTCTACTACTAATGCTTCTGTTCTTTGCTTTCTACCTGGCTGCTCTTAGAATCCTTTCATATCTTATGCCTGAAGACTAGTTGAGGGGTTTAGTTACATGCTACATTTCTAATGTCAAGCCATTTTTCAAAAATCTAGTTTACTTTGCTGACCTGAGCTTTTGCTACCTAGTCATTAAATACAGGAAGGGAATGCAGCACTGCGTTAGCTTGTAATTTTTCTCTTGAAAGATACTTAAGTGAACAGTTACTCCTCTTTAAAGAGCTGGGTTCTTAAAGAGTTGCTTTTGTCTCTATGCTTCCTGCTGCTGACTTGCAGCCAAAGAAAGATCTAACCATATACTAGCTATGTATAGCTCTACCCTCTTGGCGGTATGACATTACTGAGAAGCATGAATCTTGAATGGATAGAAAAGGATACTCATGGTAGTGAGGGTGGATATGTGTACAATGCCCCTGAGAGCATCAGGAAGCAACCTTCTTGCAGATCTCCATCTGAAGAGAAGCAAGAGACTGTCCTTGCTCTCTCTGGTTGAAGAAGGCCAGGCACCCTGAGGTAGTGGTTTTAGTCAAGGTGCTTGTACATGTCCTCCCACACTCCAGCCCTAGGCCTGTAGCTCTGCCTCAGGGTCTCTGAGTAGATATTTCTCCTGGCTTTTGGAAAGTATTTGCTAAATTTTGAGTTTTCCAGCTGCTATAACCTCATCTCTGTGTGTGTTTTCTTCAACACGTTATTGGAAAGTAGAAATTGAAATTATGTATCCCTAGCCACCCACTAGTGCAATTCAAAAACACTATAATTGAGAACTATTTTTTTTTTTAATTTGGCAGTAAATTAGGAATCCTGTTGAAATTAGCAGTGAATTGTCACCACCTGCACTCATGTACCTTGGTGACGATGGGGAAGGAAGTGGCATGTTAGTTTCTCTAATCAATAGGCAGGCCTCACTGATCTTTTTTATGTCTCTGATTAAAAATAATTTCAAATCAAGAATGAACAATATTGTTAAAGTTTATCCTCATCAAATGTTTGATAGAAATAGATAAAACCCAGCTTCTTCCTTATCTCTGATCTGAATGCGTTATTTGTAAGCGTCAGAATCCACTTAGGATTCCTGCAAAGTATTTTGAGAATCATTTGCTGAAGGAAAGTGGTTTTTGACCAGGCTTGGAAGGATGTTCTGAAGGGTGTTAGACCATTCCCAATATTATATCTGTGGATTACGCTAAAATTTGATATTCTGAACCTGCCTGTGCCCTAATTGTGGGATGAAGTATCCTGATTCTTCTTATTGTGTCCTGACAGTTGGTCTGGATTGCCTTGTATTCAACAATGGGAAACAATTATCAAACAGCATTTTAGGTTGTTCTGTGAGGAACCTCCGACTGAACATGCAAATCATTACTTTGTTTTGAATGACCTATTCAAGCACTGAAAAGAGAGTTAAGAATTGCCAGTAATCACTATCTCCCTTATTTTTTATTTAATCTATTTCTATCCTCCTACATAGTTGCATGATAATATTGCTCGGGACTATAAGTGATTTTTTTAAGATGGCATACATGTTTCTGATCTTATCGTGTGCTGATTTTAAATTTTAAGATTCAAAAGGAAAACTGATTTTCCTTATTTCAAAGTTTTTGAGAAACATTTCATTATAAAACACACACCTATGTAATCACACACACATAATTCACTGTATTACTTACAAAAATATGTTTCTTGAAAATGTTTAATCCTAAATTATATTTTATAAATTATTTTTTTGAGAATATCATTTGTTTATTCACTCACCTGTAAGTTTAATTATATGCCGTATGTACAATATAGGATATTGGAGATTTGTAGGTAAGTAGTTGGTCCCTACATTACAATCTAGTTGGAAACAGACATGCAGACATTTAAGAATATTAATCCATCTATCCATGTATCCATCTTTTCATTCATTCACTCATCCAGTATGTATTAAACACCTTCACATCAGTCCGGGTGTGACTATTATATCAGCTACCGGGAATACAGCTGTGAACAAGATCAGCATTGTTGCAGTCTTCATGGAGCGTATGGTTTACCAGGAAAGTTGGATGTTGTCATTACTGGACCTAGGGAACATTTCAGAAGGGAGCTAGCCACAGAAATGACACTTGATGCGTAATAAGCAGAAGCCTGCCTGTGAGTCTTCCGGTGAGGATGTTCCAAGCAGTACAACCTGCAGTGAGGACAAAAAGTTACTTGGAAAAGCCTCTAGAAAACCAAATATATAAATATCTACCCAAGCAGACAAGGCTATTGGATCTGGAAAGGAAAGGTTTCTTTGGATGCTTGGGGGCATTCTTGTTCTGTTCTTGTATCTAGTCTGCCCAGAGGGATAATGCCCTGCTCCCCTAGTGAGAGCCAGGAACAGTGGTTAATGAGCTAATTAACATTTCAAATGGAGGAATAAAAGGTGTTAACACCCCTACATCTACAGTTCCAGAAACAGTGTGACAATACATTCAATTTAGAATCTCCAGAGGAGTCCTCTTTCTTCCTTTCTTTTCTTTTCTCCTTTGTATCTTCCCCTTACTATTTCCGGGTATAAATCCTCCATATTTTACTTTGTCTCCCAAATTCCTTCCCTTTTGTCTCTTTTTCATTTACTGTTTCTTATTTTTTTTAGTTTTCTATTTTTAAAACTATTTTTTAATGTATTCTCTTTTCGTTCTGCATCTGTTTCCCCACTGAACTAATTTGCTTACTATATCAATGTGTTTACATTGATTTCCGTTTGTTGTATATAATATTAATATATATGTGTGTATATATATATGTGTGTGTATATAATCCATTTACTTTGGTTTCTGTTTGCTGTATATAACATATATGTATATATACATATACATACATATGTCCCACTTTTATTACATGCAGTATTTTAATCCTCATAATTCTCTATCATGAACAAAACAAAACAGCTTTTTGCCATACAGTATTTCTTACGTGCTCAAGTCTCCTCTTTCTTGGGGTTTATGAGTTTTTCATTTTTGTCTCAGGCATAACCATTAATAAAGATTAGTAAAAACCATGTTTTATGATCATCCTAAGACATTTACCGACTATATGCCAAGTTTTCCCTACTTAAAATGAAAACCAATAGAATACACAAATACAGAGAATACAGTTGAATGCCCTTTTTATGCACAATGATAACGGGTTCCCATCATACTGATGAACTCCAAAACAAAAGTAAAAAATCTCTCTTCCAAACAACTTCAATTTAAAACATTCTTTGTGATAAGGTTTGTATTCTTCTTGAATTAAGTCTAAATCTTCTAATTAAGAATATAAAATATAATGAAGAAAATGACAACACCCATAAAATCAACAATCGTTCTCTCTTTTCAAAATTTAATTCGATCTTTATGATATTGCCTATTGCTAATCCATAACAGCAGCATGTTATAGACTCATATTAATCTTATATTCAACTAACATAACCAAACTAACGTGAGTTCATTCCTTGATGAGTCACAAATAAAAACTATACCAGATGGAGTTGTCACACAAAGTAAACTATATTGTAACAAATAAGATTACCAGGAATAACTTCTAAAGCTGTGACTGCCCAAGCAAAGTGAATGGATTCCTTTTATTTAGGGTTAGGATGAATATTTAGATAGAGGAGCCTTGTCATCAGATATAGAGGTGGGCACAAGTCAGTCATGCCCCTTAAAGAAACATGCCTATCCATGCATTGTATATTATGTAAATGAGGCTCGAGCTCCTCTTTGGGCAGGGATTTTAGTGTTATAATGAGGTAAAGGTAATTGTCTGTCATCCCAGAGGTCACTATGGAGTGACCATCTGTGCAGATATGAGTCAGGGGTTGAATTTAAACTGGTCTAGGTGGTCTGGGCCTGCTAGAGTTCTTCATATGAAGAGTCCTTCCTGCTGGAGGGGTAGTTTCAGTTTCCTTCATAGGATGGGAGTCTTTAGCCTGAGTTAATTGATGAGCTGGAAAGAAGAGCTTAAGGAATAATGTGGGACAAAGGTTGGTGGGTACAAGCAGGGGAGCAGTAAAGGTCAGGTCTTGGGTCTAGTGGGTGACGCTAAAACTCCATACCCTTGTTGTTTTTGTTTTCATATTTTGAACAGAAAAAAAATGACTGCGTGTTTCTAGCTTTCTCGTGTTGTAGAATCCTTTTTATCACACCTGTCATTTTGAACTTTGTTTTCCACATTATTAGCAAAAGCACCTACTTATGTTTGATCTGCATGTTTTTTATTTGTCCAATTTAATGGGATAAAACAATACAAGTAAGTTGCTTAGAAGATATCTTATGTCTTCAAATTCTATTATGTGGAAGACACTGCATTAAATATCGAAAATGATAGATTCAAACAAACAAACAAACAAAACCATTTAATTGTAAGCTTCTCAAGGGAAGGAGAAAATTGTACATGTCACAACAGTACCACAGATGAGGAACCCAGAATGATAAAGACCAATAAGTACCAAAAGCCAAAATGTTACCCAAAATTAAATGCATGATAGAAGGTTTTCTGTTTTGTTTTTCATAATGGGCGCTCTACTGAATTTGAAGGATTGTCTTTATTCTACTGTTGTGGTGGCTTTTATGTAAAAGTAGATTTAGACTTATAGAAATTGAGAGTAGATTTAGATTTATAGAAACGTTACAAAAATAGTACAGAAAGTTCTTGCATACCCATATCCAATTTCTGGTTTGATCTGACATTGGTATAGTACATTTATCACAACTAATGAACCCATGTCTATACATGTTATTAACTAAAGTCCATACTTTATTCAGTTTTTTAAAATTTTTACCTGATATCATTTTTCTGTTCCAAGTCTCCATGCAGGATACCTCATTACGTTTAGTTGTCATGTCTCGTTAAGCTATGATAGCTTCTTAGACTTTCCTCATTTTTGATGACTGACAGTTTTGAGAAGTATTGGCCCAGTGTTTTGTACAGTGTCTCCCAGTTTGAAGTTCCCTGATGTTTTTCTCATGGTTACACTTTGGCTATGGATTTGGGGGAAGGAGACATCACAGAGAAAGTGCTGTTATTATCACATCATATCAAGGGTACACACAATTCATGTGACTTATAACTTTATTAGTGTTGATGTTATGCTTGACCATATGACCGAGTGGTGGTTTTCTTTGGGTTTCTCCACTGTAACGTTATTCTTCCCATCCCATCTCCTTTTCACACTGTAGTCTTTGGAAGAAAGTCATGCTATGTGCAGCCCATACTTAGAGGGTAGGAAGTTATGCGCCACCTCATTGAGGAAGAGGAATCTAAACAAATCACATACAATTCTTTTGTGCAGGAGATGTGTCTCTTCTGCCTCATTTATTTTATTCAAATAATTATATCAGTATGGACTCACAGATATTTATTTCATACTTTGGGCTATAATTAAACAGATATTTATTTAATTATTCAAAACGTTTCAATTAATAGCTCTTCTTATTTTTTTAAGTTTATTTATTTATTTTGAGAGAGAGAGAGAGCACAAGCAGGGCAGGGAGAGAGAGAGAGAGAGAGAGAGAGAGAGAGAGAAGGAGAGAGAGAAAGCCAAGCAGTCCCTGCAGACGTGGGGCTCAATCTCACAAACTGCGAGATCATGACCTGAGCTGAAACCAAGAGTCAGATTCTTAACTGCCTGTGCCACCTAGGCATCTCTATATCTCTTTTTAAATGAATCATGGTGATGGTTGATTACTGTTTTGTGTTTTGTTGTTTGTTTGTTTGTTTAATATTCCTACTGAGCCAAAAGTTTTGGCAATCCTGTGTTGTTAATTCAATTAAATGCCCAATAGATGCATTTTCATTCAGTGAAATTAAAAACACTAGAAACTACAGGTGTTGATAGCAAATGTTCATTAAAAGGGGGTAATAAAATTTCTGGCTGATAAGTTAGGGAGATGATATGATACAGAATGTGTGATTTAAGCATGGTTTTGAACATTTTTTAAAAATAGCACTTACTATATTTACTAAAGTTGAATATTGGAATTCATAACCCTTCTCTGCATACAAAACAGTTATTCACCCTCATCCTTTTACCAGTGCCCAACAATATATCTGGAAACACATGCATCCCTGTAATCAACATGTCTCCTAACACTTCATTGTAGATCACATTTATCACTTTCACTTGTGGTGAGGACTATAATTCTATTTTAGCAGGAATTCAGATTAAACCAGACTACTTTCTCCTTCACCAAGCTATAGTTGTTGCCAGTTTAGTATTTACCCAGTGTCAAGATTTGACTATAGATTAAGCAAGTCAAGCATTCCATTAAGTAGCCCTAATCAGTTACTACTCCACTTTTGCCAGTGGCAATTTCACCTGTTAAAAAAAAAATAAAGGTCTTGCAGTTAATTTGACACAGTAAACATGTGTTTTAATTTTATTACTCCTGAAACATCGCTAAGATGACAGTATAAGTGGCAAAATATATAAACCCATGTTGAAAAGGAAAATGAGAGAAGAATCAGAAGACTGGTGAGGTCAATACGTTTTCAGAGTCAGGAAAGCCGGTAGAGGAGAGAATCTGACTGACGAGAGCAAAAGAAATGGTAATGAAATGTAAAAGCCTATGGTAAGGAATACCAGTGAGGAACAAGCCAGCCTCCTCCATCCTGTTGCCTTCCCACAGAATCCTGGAGAGTCATTTAAACTGGAGGCACTAGGGGCGCCTGGGTGGCTCAGTCGGTTGGGTGGCCGACTTCGGCTCAGGTCATGATCTCACGGTCTGTGAGTTCAAGCCCCGCATCGGGCTCTGGGCTGACGGCTCAGAGCCTGGAGCCTGCTTCGGATTCTGTGTCTCCCTCTCTCTCTGACCCTCCCCCCGTTCATGCTCTGTCTCTCTCTGTCTCAAAAATAAATAAACGTTAAAAAAATACTTTTATTTTTTTTATTTTATTTTTTTTTTAATTTTTTTTTCAACATTTTTTATTTATTTTTGGGACAGAGAGAGACAGAGCATGAACGGGGGAGGGGCAGAGAGAGAGGGAGACACAGAATCGGAAACAGGCTCCAGGCTCCGAGCCATCAGCCCAGAGCCTGACGCGGGGCTCGAACTTACGGACCGCGAGATCGTGACCTGGCTGAAGTCGGACGCTTAACCGACTGCGCCACCCAGGCGCCCCATAAAAAAATACTTTTAAACTGGAGGCACTAGGGCTTGCAGAAGACAGGGTGAAACTTGGAGATTAAAGCAGGAGGAATTGTTAAAAGTTTGAAAATAAATCAGTTGAGGGGCACCTGGGTGGCTCAAACCGTTAAGCGGCAGACTTCGGCTCAGGTCATAATCTCACGGTTTGTGAGTTCAAGTCCTGCATCAGGCTCTGCTGACAGCTCAGAGCCTGGAGCCTACTTCAGTTTCTGTGTTTCCCTTTCACTCTCTGCCCCTCCCCCACTCACACTCTGTCTCCCTCTCTCAAAAATAAATAAATATTTAAAAAACAGAGAGAGAGAAAGAAAATAAATCAGTTGATTCCGAGGTATCTATCCCTATCACATATAGCCCCAATCTAGCCAAATACTAGATCGTTATTCTCTGGAGCAATCTCAATTAAGAAACCAGGGCTCATGGGCACCTGGATAGCTTAGTGAGTAAGGGTCTAACTTTAGCTCAGGTCATGATCTCAGGGTTTGTGGGTTGGAGCCCCACATTGGGCTCTGTGCTGTCAGTGCAGAACCCACTTCAAATCCTATGTCTCCTTCTCTCCTTGCCCCCCCCCCCCCGCCTTGCACTCTGTCTCTCTCTCAAAAATAAACATTAAACAAAAAATTAAAAGAAAAAATAAATTAATTAAAATCACAGGGCCTGGGGACAACAGGCATAGCCATAGTCAGAGGCTTAGTGCCAGGCTGAAAATGGGTTTAAGGAAAGGTTTACAGCCCAGCTTCCAGCCAGACTTAAATATTTCATGCAGGAAACTGGAAGATTCTTCTATGAAGATGACAAATAGTTTCATATATTTGGCACTAGGGGATTCTCCCCCCTCCCAATGAAAAGCCAGCTCACCACCCAAACAATATACACTGAAAACCATCAATGGACAAGCCCCAACCACTCACACAAATTATACACTCAACTTTTTATCTAATCCAATCTTAAATTTAAGTAGCACAAGGACTACCAAACGTATGATGAAGCCTCAAAACTTAAAGACAGAAACCAAAATGCAAATCCAAACGGAAATTTGGAGGAATTAGAAACAAATGATGGTTTTTTGAAGAAAAATTTTTTTTAAATTTTTTTTTAATGTTTTTTATTTATTTTTGGGACAGAGAGAGACAGAGCATGAACGGGGGAGGGGCAGAGAGAGAGGGAGACACAGAATCGGAAACAGGCTCCAGGCTCCGAGCCATCAGCCCAGAGCCTGACGCGGGGCTCGAACTCACGGACCGCGAGATCGTGACCTGGCTGAAGTCGGACGCTTAACCGACTGCGCCACCCAGGCGCCCCTGAAGAAATTTTTTAACAAATGATATTACTGTAATAAAAAAGAAGCAATAGCTTTAGAATAAGAAAGATTGTGGGAATTAAACATTTTAGAAAGCTGAAAGTTTTAAAAATCCATAATTATGAGATAAAATTTAGTTCTGTTTACCAAAAAGTAGAAAATGAATGGATAATCTAGGAGGTCCACGTTTGAGTTGGAAGTTCCAGAGACAAGACAGAAATCAAAGGAAGAAATAGTCAAAGAAGAAATTAAAAACCTTAGTTACCTCAAGGTTGACTGCCCATCAAACAGAATGAAGCACGTGTACCTTACACATCAAGTGTACATGTGTACATAATACCATCATGAAATTTCAGGGCAGTAAAAAAGGAAAAGAATCTCAAAGTTTCCAGAGAGGAAAACATTGGGTATATACCAAAAAATTCAGGACAAAAATCATATTTCTGAACAGTTCTGGAAATTAAAAAGCAATAAAGTAAGGTGTTTTAAACTCTGAAAGAATAAATTTTCTAGAATTATTATACCAAAGAAAATTATACAGTGGAAAGGAAGAAGAAATTTTCACATTTGCCTCCCAAACATCATTTTGTAAGAGACTACAGCAAGATTGATCCTCCAAAACAGAAGTTTAAACCCAAAGAAGTAGAACCGGGTGTTCCAGGAAATGGGGCTTTTAATGAAGGAATGAGTCCAGGAAATGCTCTGGTAATTGTCAAGGGAAGTCCTGAGATTTCAGCTGGGTAGCAGGTCAAAAATACTTCAGAACAGAGGGAGAGAAATGCTCTAGAAATGCATTTTCTAGAATGTTCTAGAAAAGCATTCTCCAAGAGAAAAAAGAGAACAACTGCATTACTTGATGAGTCTGAGTATGTTGGAAACAATGGAAAGGTATTGTTAAAGGGTTTGAGAGGAAAAAGCAATTAGTAATAAAAAATAACAATAACAATAGTAAGACAAACAAAAAGGTAAAACAACTTTTTTATTCAAGAAAGGAAATGTCATAAATATCATACCATTAAACTACTGTCCCTAGGAGTGAGCAATATTTATGTGCTCATAATATATAAACACAGAATATTCATTCAATAAGAAATGTGACAGAAATACTGAGGAATTATATAAGAAAGATGAGAACTATTCTGCCATAATATGTTATCTATATGTAATATCTGAAATGGACAAATCAAGAGTAATATAAGAAATGGAAACACAAAGTAAATAAAAAAATCAAAATCGGAGAGATAACGATTGCCTCCAGGGAAAAGAATTAGTAGATAAGGAAATTACTCACCTCTGTTAGCACCGTAAGACAATTTGAATGTTTAAAATATGTGAATATGTTATTTTCAGAAAAAAATTTAAAACAGTTTGAATCATATATAAGGATAAATTGATGCTGTGATTTCCCTGGAATATGTATTGTTTCAGGTACTAATTGCTGTGAATATAACCATTCCAAAACCCATTGCCTTCGCAGCATTGATTTTATTTCTCATGATTCCGTGGGTTGGCTAGACTCAATTGGACAGTTCTTTCTGCTCAGCATTGTTTGGCAGAAGGCACCCATGTAATCATATCCAGCGGGGGAGATTGGCTGAGAAGCCTCAGTTCTTCTTCATGTGGTTTCTCTCTGCACATTAAGGCACGTCTTCTTAGAGTCCAACAGGATATTTTGTATTCCCTTTGGCATGATGGCTAAGTTCTAAGAGAGAGCATTCTGAGAAGACATGTCCCAGTGTGCAAGCACTTATCCAGCCTCTGCTTGCAACATGCTTGCCAATCTTTTATTGGCCAGAGTAAGTCTCATGGCCAAACCAGAGTCTGTGTGGGAAAGTTCTAGGATATGAATACTGGGAAACATGGTTCATTGGGGGCCACCAATGTCACAAAAAAGCACCTTATGGACTTTTGCCTCAGTCCAACATGCTTTATCTTCTCCACCAAGGATTAAAGTTAAACTTGCCTAATGAGACTCAAAATACTTTCCATCTTTGATTTATCTGAATATTCTTTAGAGTTGGCAAAATTTAAAGGATACCACATACACAGGTTCCCTCCATAATCAATTTTACAGCATTAGATGAGCCATAAGCTCTCAGGGGCTCAGCAAGAGACAACATGAAAGCCACTGAAAATCTTTACTGAACCGCTAATGACCCATGAGCTGCAAAGTAAAGAGATTTACTTTTCCCATTGATCATTTGTTATTACCTCTTGTTTAGCGTTAGGAGTATGTCTCTCATTTTCTTTTGATTTGTTGTATTAAAAACCATTTGTTAAAACACTTCTGTCGTTTTTAACTTGCAATCTATATACACTTCCAAAAATTTGAGGAATAGTGGACTAATGGTGAAAATAACTAATATATATCAGACATTAGTTATGAGCCAGGACTTTGCCAGATAGAAAATCCAATATCCAGAATTATTATCCTTGCTTTCTCATGTACATATTTCTTCCTCAATTTTTTCTTTTTATTCTTTATTTTCTTCCTCTTCTATCATTTCCCCTGTTATTGTTATTATTTTCAAGATCAAATAAAACACCTTAGAATAATTTGATTTTCCATAAGTCTCTTGAATGTCAGTTGTCATATTGAGCTGTCCTTGTCAGCTGCAATTATAAGTATCTACCCAACATGACTATTAAAAATGACTGAAAGCACTTTGCAAATATAAGATGTTCCATAAACACTTTTTCCCAGTAGTCTACAACCCATTTAAATGGTATTTGATCTGGCATAAATTGCTATTTCAAGCATCTTTGAGGCATCATAAATTTGGATGCCTTCCTTGCTTTCTGGGTTTCAAATTCCCCAAATGTTCTTTATTGAAATCCAATATTCATTCCAAAGCATATTACACTGAATTCAAGTTAACTGAGGAGCCAGAAAGTACCCCCCTGCCCCCGCCTCTTGCCTCAGTCCTTCTTATATTAATGATAAGAATTAGATCCAGGAGATCACATTTGATTAGATTATTTTGTCTCTCAGTTATGATGCTACTTCTGTGGGAAACTTTAGGAGGCTTCTTTATCTATAATTTACACATTGGAGAGTGAAGGTGATAATAATTTCAATACACACCAGGATAACAAGTTTATTTAAACCAATCAACATGACTAAGAGCATTTTACTTCAAGAAGAGAATGCTGATTTTAAGACTAGCCTATATACGGATACATGATAAAATCTTTAGCAATTTTATTTACTCAAACTAAAATATGTGATACCTTAAGTAACCTAATTTTGCCCCAGCCCTATAATCTTTCATTAAAAAAAAAAAGGTTGGGGTACCTGGGCAGCTCAGTCAGTTAAGCGTGCAACTTCACCTCAGGTCACGATCTCGCATTTTGTGGGTTTGAGCCCCACGTCGGGCTCTGTGCTGAAAGCCTGGAGCTTTGGATCCTGTATCTCTCTCTCTCCCTGCCCCTCCCCCATTCACATTCTGTCTCTTTCTGTCTCTGTCAAAAATAAACATAAATAAAAAATAAAAATAAAGGTCAATATTGAATTGTTGCAACCAAATTTGCCATACCAAGAACTAAAAACCACCACAGACTCTGAATATGTGAATAGATTCAGGGTACAGAACAATGACCATAGGAACTCAAAGGCAAATTAAATCAAAACAGAGAAGTAGAGTGATATATAAATAAAGAATTTCACTGCATTTTATATGTTGCTAGTGTTTGAGTCAGAACAGTCTTTAAGGATTATGGGTACTTCTGGTAATCATGGAGCAAATGTTCTTGCCCAGTAATAACCATTTTTATATTACTATCAGAATGATTCTCACAGTGTATTCTGTGGAACTGTAGCACGACAAGTTACTCCATGGAGAAGAAGGGTTTTCTATCACACATAAAGTTCCTATCCCAACACTGCACACTGTAGTCCACTCCTGTAACTGTCAATGCACATTAGACATTAGTAAATCTGAGGATTCGTGCATGAAAAGACTTCTGTGTTATTTGGTTAATCCTGTTTCCCTATTTTATTTGTCTATGAAGCTTATTTTCTTTCTTTTGTCCCCCCCACCCACCCCCAACATTCCAGTTACTGTCTTCAGTATTAATATCCCCTGGCTATACTTCAGAAACCCTGCTTGTATAGATGACTTTAAGTTTCAAAGCTATAAAAAGTTATTAATGTTTCAAGAAGATTCACAAGATCTACTCACTTAGAGGTAGCAGAAATCAGATTTTAGTGGATTGGATGAGACTAAATTACAAAGAAAACAAATGATATAAATGCTTTGAGAAACTGGTAATATCTCCTAACACTGAACATATGCCCAAATCGTGTCCCAGCTTTTCCATTCTACCCTGGAATGGAATATACGCATGTATGTTCAAAGAACAGAAATGGGCATAACACATCCATTCTTAGTAGTCTTAAACTGCAAATAAGCCAAATATCCATCAACAGAAAATAAAAAATAAAATTGTGAAATATCCATGCAATAGAATATGACATAACAATGAAAACAATGAAGAATTACTACCTACAAATATATGAAAAACCCTAAAACAAAATTCTGAGCAAAATACATCAGACACAATGAATATATACTGTATAATTCCATTTAGATGGTTTAAAATTAAAATGGACAAAAGTAATCCATGGTGATAGAAATCAGAGTAGTGTTTACCTTGGGCAGGGTGTTGGACTGGGAAGGGTCAAGAGAAGACTTTTGAGAGTACTGTGAAATTGTGTCTCCATCTTGGTGTTTGCTTTGTGAAAAACCATCAAACTGTACACTTAATGGTTATGTAATTTTCTGTATGCATACAAAGCATAAATCAGTTTTAAGTGAATTAAAAATTTACATAAACCATTTTTTTTACATTTATTCATTTTTGAGAGACAGAGAGACAGAGAGACAGAGAGACAGAGAGACAGACAGAGCACAAACAGGGGAGGGGCAGAAAGGGAACACAGAGTCTGAAGCAGGCTCCTGGCTATCAGCACAGAGCCCGATGCCGGGCTCAAACTCACAAACCATGACATCATGACCTGAGCTGAAGTTGGAAGCTTAACGGACTGAGCCACCCAGGTGCCCCTAAATAAACCATTTGTATATTGCTATCGGAATGATTTGCTTTGCATTTTTTCTTTCCTTTGTGCCCCCAAAAAGTGTTTTTTAATGCAAGTGATATTGAACATAATCTACCCCCCCCCCAAAAAAAAGGGTCTGATTTCCCATATGCCTAGACCTTTGACATTAGACCTAACAATGGCTTTCCGTTAGTGTATGGACGCATAACAAACAAGTTCAAGTAAAATATGGGAATATGTGATGAAGTTTACTTAGCCATTCATTTGTTCATTTAGCTAATGTTCTAGACACTGGGAATGTATGTGTGAACAGAACAGAGTAAGTCCCAGATCTCTCATGAGCTTTCATTTAAGGGATGTGAGAGAGAAATGAAACACCATACAAATAAATGGAAATTAAAAAAAAAACCCAAATGTCAAATAGGGATGGGGGTATTAAGAAAATAAAGCAGAGTAAGGGGATAGTGACTGTGTGTGTGTATGTGTGTGTGCGTCTTAGGGGATCACCTACAGTGATCAAGGTGCATGGTTGGGGAAGACCTCTGATGTGGAGATATCTGAGCAGTGTCCTGAATAAAGTGAGAGAGTTATTAGACCCATACCTAGAGGAAGATAAATTTAGACAGGCAAACAGCAAGTAGAAAGGCCTGAGGATAGAGCATGTGCTGATGACTCCAGTAACAGCGAGCAAAACAAGGTAGATGGGGCAAGAAGAGCAGGGGAAATGGGGGCAGGCACTGGGCTCTCACTTGCGGTGAGAGGGGAAGACTTTGGAGGTCTTGAGCAGAGGAGTGACGTAATCTGACTGGCAGTTTACAAGGATCCCTCTTGCTTCCATGTGGAGACTAAACTAGGAGATGAGGGTGAAATCAGGGGGACTGGTGAGAAGTCATTTGGTAACTTGGCTCAGAGGGGTGGTGTGTAATAGGGGCGAAGGGATCATATTCAAAGGTATAATGACAGAATTGGTAACATATTGGATATGAGAAAAACAATCAAAGATAACTCCAGTGTTTTAGGCCTGATCAACTAGATTAGAGTTACCATTACATAGATTGCAGCTACTATATAGTGAAGGGGGGAACTATGATGTGCAGGTTGCAGAAGTGGAATGTGGAAAATCAAGTGTTCAGTTCAGAGCCCATAAAGCTAGAAATGCCTGTAAGATATCCACGTTCGGAGCAGAACCCAGAAACTGTGTATATGAATCTGGAGTTCCGAGGACAGGTTGAAACTAGGGGTATAAATTTGAAAGTTGTTACATTCTAGATGGTGTTTAAAACCATGAGACTGAATGAGATCATATAGGAAATGAATGTAAAGAAATGAAGTAGTCTGAGGACCAATCCTCGGGGACCTTAAACACTCAGAGTTTGGGAAGATAAAAAGGAAGCAGAAAAAGAGATTGAAAAGCAGTAATGAGTAAAATAGGAAGAGAACCAGGACTATGTGCGTTTACAGATATTTTGGTAACCAGAACAAGAGGAATTATGTTGGAATGGTGTGGACAAAAGCCTCATTCAAGGAGTAGGTTTCTGGAATGATCCGAAGAAGAGAACTTGAGAAAACAGGGTAGGGACTACTCTTAAAGGGTTTTGTTCCAAAAGAAGCAAGGAATTGAGTGTTTGCTAGAGAGATGAGTGAGGTGGAAGTAGAAATTTTTTAAAGGATGGCAGACATTCTAGCATATATTTATATATGGCTGAAATGATGCCGTAAGGAGGGGGAAACTGGTGCCATAAGAGAGACACAAGCACTTGCTGGAGTGATGTTCTTGACTAGGATGGAGAGATAAGGAAGATGGGTGTCAGGAATGTCTACAAAATGTTTACTCTTACAAATGTATGTACAACCTAATTAAAGGATTGATTTTCTGCAATTTCTTTTCCTTTAAACCTAAATGTCTTATTGGATAGTCGATGTGTAAGCTACCAGTTAAACTAGAAATTTCTGTGAAAGAGGAAAAACATAAACAGTTCATTTGGCATGCATTGTGGTTGGTTGGTATTGATGGACTGTTTTGTTGTTACTGAGGCTTTCGAGGCATTTGGAAAACAGGCTACATCTCTTTTTGGGCTAGCATTCACTTATTACCTGGAATAAAGCAATTCCATTGGCACTCTGATATGCAAGAGACTGTTCCATATTCCACTTTTCTGAAATGCCAACTAAAAGGGGAAATAGAAGAAAAATGGAGAAAATAAAACCTTCAAAGTCAAGGTTGCCTATTATGAATTTACTGCTTCAAAGGAGGTAACTATTTAGAAATGCTAGAATAAACGTGAGGGGTAGTAGAGAAGCCTCTTTGGTTTTATAAACTACATGTTTTCTCATATTTTATATCAATTTTATTTCAGTAGTATTGTAAACTCTATGTTTGGTATTAAGTAAAACTTAGTGAGTTTACCTTGTAAAAAGAATAATAGTTGGTTATTTTCCAATTATCTAACATAAGAAATCCATGAAAGAAGAAGTGTAAAATCTCGGGCTTATGTTTTAGGCATTCCGCTTTATTTTGAAGCTTCTTTTTCTTGATTGCATAAATTTTTCTAGGCCTTAATGCTACAAACAATAGTTTCATATATCATTGATTATGAGAAAAACTATTTTAAAATCAACTCTGTCACTTAAATTATAAAAAAAGATGGCAAAGACATGTTACCTGATGAGACTTCTTAATCAAGTGTTAAGGCATCTAAAGTGTCCATGGCATTATATATTGCATAGATTCTGCGATATATAGCTTGCTACTTTGGGAATCTCCTCTCTTCTGACCTCTGGGTGTACCTGCAGGACAAATCACTTCAACTTTTCTTGTGTTGTCTACTCTGGCTGTTGATAATAGCACTATCCTTTCCATCATCCTGGCTGGAAAACTTTGTTAGTTTGCTGTCACCAGTGAAACTAGCCTTACTAGGTTAGGATCAGTCTTGGTGCTATACTTTTCATACATGTATTCCTTTTCACCCCCATGCCTTTTCTCACACTGTGCAGGAAAAAAAGAGAAAGAAAAAGTCAGCATTTTCAGATTTTCAAGGTTCTTTCCTCTGCCTGATGCCCCAGCTTTCTGTCACCCCATTCCCTATTCACCTTTTATGTCCAAGAAAATTGGTCTTCACTCTTTACCACTTCCTGGGCATGCTCTCAACTTCGCTACCTCCGTGCCTTTGCTCATAGAACCACAAGTTGGAGATGAAAGGACATTTTCCTACTGATTTAATCTGGGGAACTACTCCCACATCTCTGACTATTTAAATTTTCCTCATCCTTGAAGAGCCATCCTGCGTGTCAGCTCACTTTCAACCTCATGACCCATCCTGGAATCACCACCTTTGCCCAGTGGTCTCAGCAGTGCCCAGCCCGAGCATTATCCTCATTTTACAGATGACTAGTCTGAGGCTCTGGGAGGTTTAATGATCTGTCTGCACCACAGAGCTAATATGTGGCAGCCTGGGATGCCAAACCCATGCTGTGTTAGGGCACTCAGCTGTTTCCCCAATGTTTTTTGACTGACTAAAGAAGTAAACTGATTTGTCATTTTCAATTTTTCTTAATTTAAAATTGGGAAGTACTAAATGGTGCTTCTCCGTCACTAAGAGTCTTGCAGGACTGGGAAAAAAATAGATTGTTAGTGACATCAGCTGGAAAATGAGAAAATATGAGGAATTTCTGAAAGAAGGCCAACAGTAAGGCTGGGGTGTCTGTAACAAGAAATGAGAATGAAAAACAGATGTTTTAATCTTTTAGTTCTATGTTTTAATGATGCAATGTAAGAAAAGAAACATCTGGAAATGACCTGGAAGAGCAGCTGTTGAAAACTTAGTGTGGGGCAGATATTTTTGGATGTTTTATGTGTATTAAATGTTTATTTAGCCATTACACCAATTCTGCAAGTTATGTATTGCCACAAGCATTTCATGGTTGAAGAAAAGGCGGCCTAAGGGATGAAGTAACTTGCCCTGGGTTAAGCGTTAGCATCATAATTGGAAATCAGAGATAAATGGAAGCACCGTGTGCTGTCACTGATTTAACTGAACGGTAAAAATTGTGTAGACAAAGGATAACATATTTTGAGATCGTGTTTTAACCACACTTACATAAGTGGAGATAGCCTTAGGGCTTTTAATGACAATAGGACCATGGTTCCTAATTGCTTATATTAAAAAACCTCATGTAAAAGAATAACGTTTACTTCGAAGAACTTAAAAAATGATCCAAGTTCCTTTGCTAAACTGAAACTGTATCAGCGTTAAAATTGATAAATTACTGCATCATTAGACAGAAGGAAGGTTCCTGTCATCATCACAAAACTTCCAAATATTTAGTCGTAATGAAAGTTGATCCAAAGCAGAACATTCCCCTTATATAGTAACATATGGGAAATGTAAGCTGTTGACTTTCAGGGTTGATCCAAGTCCATAGATTAAATAGGATTAATTCCTGTGATGTTGAAACATCAGGCAGAATGAAAGCAGAGCTTGTCCTGAGCTAAGTCTTTCCATAAGTCTCTCCTTCTAAGGAGGCCAGGCCAGTGGGCAGTGTCCTTCCATCCCAACCAACCTTGCTTATGTACAGCATAGTTAGGGGTGACCTTTTAGACGTGATATATCTCCCATATCTACAAAACTTGAAACATGTATAGTTTCCTTTTTATCATACAAATTAATCCTGTTCTGCTAATAGAAGCGTTACCAATTAAAAACAATAACAACGGCAACAAAACCCCACTCCCTATTCACATATTACTTTGTTCTGATAACACTTGATGTAGACCCCAAATTCTATGAATTGAATCGAATTTGAGTCTTACAGTCTTAGACTTGTTGGCAGTGTCACATGTTGTATTTGTGGTGAGATACTGTGGACTTGATGCACTACTGCTTACTATTTGAATTATATAATCTTGGTCATTATATCAACTTTACACACTTTCTTTCCAATGACTGCATCTGTGGAGATGAGGTTCAACATAGGCACTGGGTAGTTTGATTTGAATGGTGTGATCTGGAAAAGAATGTGGGTATTTTGCCTTTGAAGGGGTACTTACTACTTCTACCAACAGAATTTATCACAGCTCTTAGAGTTACCTCTGAGAAAAAGCCATCTGCCTGGGGACTTAAAACACGGCTGTGGATGACTGAGGTCATATGGCACCGAGTTAATTTTTATTCAGACCCTCAGCTCTGGCTCATTTTCTGACTCTCTTGAGTGGCTCTAGTTTATCGTTTTTCATGCTCCTACTTTTTCAAAACTCATAATCCTAGAATCAATGTTGCTTTGCATCATAAACCTAACGGCCAAATGCTTGAGGAGACTCCACTAATTGTCACAGTGGCCAGGCTCAGGAAGGTGTGTGATGCCCCACATGGCTTCAAAGAGGCTTGAACAGAGCACGAATGGTCTCAGGCAGCAGTCCTTCCCACACCCCGAGTGAAATTTCCCCTAAACTAGTAATCATCTTGCATGTTCAGCAATCATCTTTGAACTTTTGCTCTGTCAGATTATGAAATCTTTTTAGTACAGTCTGTATCATCTTGCCAGGATGTCTCAACAGAACAATAAGACTTTCATAGAATTTAAAAACTTTCCTACCAAATTCTAATATTTGCACATATTTGCAAATTATCTCATTTTCTTTCCTACACTTTTAACACCACAACTACCATATTGCCAGCAGGTGAACATTCTGGCAAGAAATCCCAAACAAATGATAATTTAGAAAAAGAAGCTTAACAAAAAAGATAGCTGGAGGGGAAATGGATGTATTTTCAGATGTAATTATGATGACTCTAAACTCTACTTTAGAACTGCTAAAATGGAAAACTGCAAACTGAAAATTTGGTAGCAGAAGCCTAGAAGTGTTGTAATTCCAAGAATCACTTCTGGGGGGTGGGGAGATGTGGTTAGGAACAATAGATTCATAGAAGTGCTCTTTGAACAACAATAACAATATCTTTCTTCAAAACCTCTCTCTATATATAACATTATCCCATTATTGCTGAGGACATTTTTGTGTAATGGCTCAAAAACTCATCTGTTTATGATTATTAGATCTAGGTGACAGTGAAATTGTCCTGAAAGAATATATTTCAGCCCACATAACTAGATATGCTATGATTTTACCTGTTTCACTGAGAAAAAGAATGAAACATGATGCTAAAGTTCAGGTCACTTAAAATCTCTCCATCAACTATCGATAAATAGCAAATGCCTTTTCGTTCACTCTGCATGCCTCCATTGCAATATGTTCCAATCGGATGTTTATTATTGTTTCCTACTGTTTGGATTCTTTAAAGCCCTAAGACATCACATGAGTAGCAAAGAAAATTCTTCAAGCTTTTGTGTGGCTATTGTTGCTAAGGAAACCATTTCCTTTTCACTGCAGTGTATGGGACATCTGTGCCACATTGAGTCTGCTACAGAAAGACACATAACGTCAGCAATAGAAAGTGAAGGAGGGAGGAACATAAATGAACAAAATAGGAGAAATAATAGAGATAGAACTCATTTTAAGTAACACTCTAATAGTGATTGATTTTTTTTTTTTTTACCTATTAGGATCAAAGTTGGATATGTATGTATAGCTCTCAGTAACATGGGATATCTTTGTCTATCACTGATACTCTGGACTGGGTGTCCTGTTTCCCTAGAGTGAAACCCCTGGTGGCACTTACCTAATAAGGCCTTTGCCAGTCTTTCCAGAGAAGGAAGCTGATGTGTCCTGAGACTAGTGACAGTGGTACGTGTTAGAGGGAGTGTGCCTCTCATCCCTGGGGTCTTCTGTCATTAGCCCCAAGTCCTACCCCCACACATGTCCTTTTCTTCTATCCTTTCATCTACCTTTATGCCCTTACTTTTCGAAATTTCTTTGCTCTTACTTTAGAGTATCCCCTGCAACCTTTCGCTGTCCTCTCCAAAATATTTATTTCTTAGTTAATAATTCATACAGTGACCTCTTAGTCTCCTATCTTGATTGAAATCTGAATATCCTCTGAGGATACTGCTTCTTCTGCATTCATTCCAAGAGATGACTGCCCATTCCCTCAAACTGCATGGTCCCTATGCCAGAAGGAAGATGAGCTGGTCTTCTGTATCCCCATCACCTGTTCTAGGCATTGCTCCTCCATCCTGATCTAAAATCTCAGTTCTGTACCCCTTCCTGTCATGACACCTACCTCTCACAGTTGCCTGCCTCCTGATCACTCCCTGTATTCATTAAGGACTTTGGAGTCTGAATTGCAGGCTCCCTTCATGCTAACCTCAGAGATTTCAACATTCACGTAAGTGATCCAGCTAATAATCTAGTCTCATAGCCCATTCAATTCCAGCTACTCAGTTACCTGCCCAGGATCTTGAACTTGTTAGAACTCCAGACATCTAAACATGAGTTGATACTACTATTTGCTTCCTCTATCTTTCCCTGGAACAACTAAGTGTGTAGTGCCTGAAGAAGTTAAAAGTCAATGAACCTTTATAAATGCAAGATGCTCATCCTGAGCCTCAGCTCCTTCCCCCACAAAGGCTATACGTTATCCTTTTTTAAAGATTTATTTATTTATTTTGAGAGAGAGAGAGAGAACACAAGTCAGGAGAAGAGGCAGAAAAGGAGGAGAGAAGAGAATCCCAAGCAGGCTCCCTGCTGTCAACGCAGAGCCCAATGCGGGGCTCAATCTCACAAACCATGCAATCATGACCTGAACCGAAATCAAGAGTTGGATGCTTAACTGACTGAGCCACCCAGGTGCCCTGCCTATACGTTATCCTTGAGCAGCCTTCTCTTTCATCCTGACCCTCTCAGCAGAGAATCCAGCCTTATAAAGAGCAGGATGATTGTGTAATTGTTAAGAGCATACTATCAGGATGCAGAGAAAGGCTATCAAATGGAAAAACAGAGGCTCAAACACAGATCTGTCTATATCTGAAGCCCAGGAAGAACTTCTGGTTGTATATTATTTTTGGTGCTACATAATAATAAAGCTTTGAAACTGCAAAAGGATTTTGTGTGTGTTTTCATGCTCTCAGAAATTTTTTTCTTTGAAAACTATCTAGATTAACACTTATATCACAAATTAATTTGTACCATTTAAGTGTTCACATCACATTTGGCCTTTTTCCATGTCATTTTATTCTTTCTCCCTTGGAAACCCTATACACTTACATGACTTCAATTATCACCTCCAGAATACTCCCCAAAACCAATCTGTGGCTCTCACCTCTCTTTTGAACCTCAGTCTCAACTGTCCAAATGTCAGTTGGACATCTGTGCATGGATATTCTACTGTCACTTCAAACTTAACGTGTTGAAAACGGATTTGTCTTCCTATTCCCTTCCAAATCAGTTTGCTGATTTCCATATTTCTATACCATATCCCAAGTTCAATCATTCATATTAATCTTCATTTTTTTTCTTCCTATGCCAAAGTTATACATTCTGTTCTCAACGTTAATGCTCTCACAGTCAGAATTCCCTTGTCTGCCCCTGCTCTGTGTGGAGAGTGGCACATATCATCTCTCTTCTTCCATCCTTCAAGCTACAAACTTGGGTGAGTATTTCCTTTTATCTACAAGTCCTCATGTAGATATCTTTACTTATCCCTTATTTACTGGACTACATGAGTCCTTGTTTTCTTATGGCTCTCCTTCCATTTTCTTCCTTGTAACATTGTTTTCAATATTACCGAAATCACTCAGAGGTAGCTATGGGTGGCAAATTGTGTGTGTGTGTGTGTGTGTGTGTGTGTACAGATTATACAGCTTTATGTACAAATTATATATATATAATGCCTCCAGGTTTTACTCACATCAATTTTATTAAAAATAAACATCTCGGGGTGCCTGGATGGCTCAGTCGGTTAAGCGTCCGACTTCGGCTCATGTCATGATCTCGTAGTTTGTGGATTCGAGCCCCGCATTGGGCTCTGTGCTGACAGCTCGGAGCCTGAAGCCTGCTTCGGATTCTGTCTCTCTCTCTCTCTCTGCCACTCCCCCCCGTCTCTCACTTAAAAATAAACGTTAAAAAAATAAATAAACATTTCTCAAACCGAGATGTGACAGTAAGCATGAAGGCACATATATTTTGCAGATGAAAAAGTTGAGCCACAGAGAGATGAATCAGTATAAAAACTCAGTGCAAGAGGAACACAGCACTTTAAACTGATCCTCAGGTACTTTTCTACTTAGTAGATTCCCTTTAAGCAGGACAAGCTTAAGCTGACCTTAATACTAATGAGCATCATCATGGAAAATTATTTCATATCAGATTCTTTGGCAATTCTTTATGTTCATAGATATCATGTTTTAAAAATCACTAACTGCTTTAAATAAGCCCCTCAGCAGTACAGGAAACACCATTAGTTCTAAAAAAGCAAATCTTTTCTGAACTAGACACTTATTACCAACACCTTCTGTTTTCCTTTTTCTTCCTGAAATGAGAAGAATCTGTTAAAAGGGTGATCTCATATTAGTCAGATAATAAACTCTCTAATACAAAGGTCAACTTAGGGGGGGGGAGAGAAGAAACTCCAAAATATACTTGTAAATCTTACAACTGAAAACAAAGACAATAAATAAAAGCAATTTCTTTCTCCTGGACCCAACCATTATTTCTTTTGTTTTGTTTTTGTTTTTGTGGGGGTTTTTTTTTGTTCTACTAGAATTGCAATCTCCTGAAAGCAGAGTTATAATCATGCAAATATTTCCTGTAATAACTTGGGGGCACTTCTAGAAGTAGTCCCTCCGTTACCAAAGAACACAGTACATTTTGTTAAGCTGCTAAAATAGAACTGGGTCCCTAGAATTTAAAATTAGTATCATGTATATTTAAATGACTGCATAACACCACCCTGCACTTGACCTTGATTATTAAATGAATGAGACTTTAAAGTCATCTTGGTGTGTTGACTACAAGGCTTTGCAGAGAAGAAAAGTGTTCCAGAAGGTCTGTTGTTAAAATAGCAGCAAAAGCACTGTATGACCACCTTCAAGTGGGCCAACTGGGTAGTTATTGAGACCAAGTCACAGCTGGGACTATTACAATTACTGCCACAGTTGTAAGATCATCTTATCATATGTCCTCTTAGGTGATAATAGGACCCAAACTCTGCGAAGGAAGAAATGTTGTAAATTATCACAGAGCCTACATTTTGCCCTCCTAGAATAAGGCTTTAGGTTGATTTCAATGTTTCTAACATCTTGCAGAGTCAGGAGTAACCATTTCACTGCTTCATGTTTGCTAAAAGCGAGCCTTAAAAATCTTTCTTCTTTTTGGCCATTGTAAATTTTTTAGGGAAGATATTATTGTCATGAATGATGCTGAAGAAATATTTTTTAATGTGTGTTTATTTTTGAAGGAGAGAGAATGGGAGAGGGGTAGACAGAGAGGGAGACAGAAGACCCAAAGCAGGCTCTGCATTGACAGCCTAGAGCCTGATGCGGGGCTTAAACTCACAAATTGTGAGATCATGACCTGAG
Organism: Neofelis nebulosa; assembly: GCF_028018385.1. Classification (NCBI taxonomy): domain Eukaryota; kingdom Metazoa; phylum Chordata; class Mammalia; order Carnivora; family Felidae; genus Neofelis; species Neofelis nebulosa. The sequence continues at coordinate 86,880,723 of NC_080785.1, forward strand.
TCGAAGTCAGATGCTCAATGGACTGAGCCACCTAGGCACCCCAATGCTGAAGAAATATTTGAAGGACCTGAAATCATAAAACTCTTAGAAGAAAACATAAGGAAAAGCTCCTTGACATTAGTCTTGATTTATTTATTTGATTTTTTAAAAATTAACGATTATTTGGATATAACATCAAAAACACAAGCAACAAAAGCAAAAATAAACAAGTGAGACTACATCAGACTAAAAGGCTTCTGCACAGCAAAGGAAACAATATACAAAAGCAACTTACTGAATGTAAGAAAATACCTGTAGATCATATTCTGATGAATTATATCCAAAATATGTAAAGAACTTATACAAATCAATAACAAAACAACAACAGCAAAAACAACATCAATTTAAAAATGGGCAAAGGACCTGGATAGACATTTTTTAAAAGAAGATAAGCAAATGATCAATGGGTAGATGAAAAGGTGCTTGTTATCACTAATCACCAGGCAAACACAAATCAAAATCATGATGAGATATCACTGAACACCCGTTAGAATAACTGTTATCAAAAAGACAAAAGATTATAAGTGCCATCAAGGCTGTGGACAAAAGGAAACACTTGTGCACTCCTGGTGGAAATGTAAATTGGTGCAGCCACTATGAAATACAGTATGGGGGTTCTTCAAAAAAATTAAAAATAGACCTACCATATGATCCAGCAATTCTACTTCTGAGTATTTATCTGAAGGAAATAAAGTCACTATCTTGAAGAGATATTTGCCCTTCCATGATCATTTTAAAATTATTTATAGTAGGTAAGGCATGGAAACAACCTAAGTGACCATCAAAAAGCAAGTGGATAAACAAAATGTGGCATACACACACAAACACACACACACCACAATGGAATATTATTCAGCCATAAAAAAAAAAGAAAAACCTGTCATGTTTGACAACATAGATATGTTCTGAGGGCATTATACTGAGTGAAATAAGTCAGGTGCAAAAAGACAAATACTATATGATCTCACTTAGAGGTGAAATTTTTTTCAAAAAAGCCGATAGGAACAAGGAGTAGATTGGTGATATTAGGGGGAAGAAGTTTAGAGAAATTAGTGAAAAGGGTCAAAAGTTATAAACTTTTAATTATAAAATGAATAAGTTCTGGGGATCTAATATACAATATAGAATATGCCTCCTATAGTTAACAATACTGTATTATGTACTTGAAAGTTGCTAAGAGAGTAGTTCACATGTACACACACACACTTGCACAGATCTTGAAATTTCACACATACACACACACACTTGCACTTGCACACAAATGGTAACTATGTGAGATGATGGATGTCTCAATAAACCTTATTGTTGTAATCATTACATCTATCAAATCATCACATTGTATACCTTAACTCACACAATGTTCTGTGTCAGTTATATATCAAAAATGCTGGGGAAAAATACTTGAATTCAAAATAAAAATCAATACTTTCCTTTCTTGCTACCAGGAGTTTTGATCACAAATGAACCAGATGATACCTACACACTGCTTTGGCACACTTACCTGATATAATACCCATATTTATTTTTAAATTATCATTTATCTCTTTCTATATTCTCTCTGGCTGGCTTTATATGGGAATTCAGAGATATGTTAAGAGCAAAAAGTTCTTATCCTCCATTTATTTCAATTTTATAACATCAAATAATTGCAGATTCAGTTTAATTATTTAATTAATATGTTCAACACACTCATGTTAAGGATTTGCCATGTATACCATGATCTTGTAGAAGATACTCAGACAAATAAAAACAGAAGTTCTATACTCAATTTATATTTAAGTAGGAGAATTTAGTCACATACACAATAAACTACTCTTTTTTTTTTTTTTAAGAGAGAGAGAGAGAGTGCATGTGTGTGTGCACATGCACTAGCAAGGGAGAGAGGTAGAGGGAGAGGGAGAGATGGAATCCCTAGCAGGTTTCATGCCCAGAGTAGAGTGCAATGCGGTACTCAGTCTCACAACTCTGAGATCATGATGAGAGCTGAAATCAAGAGTTGGACAGTTAACTGATTGAGCCACCCAGGCGTGCCACACAATAAACTATTTTTTAAAGAGGAAAATCATAAGAGTTTTAGTAAAGTTCTAGATAAGTTCATTGGAGAGAGACCAGTTGGAATTGCCAAGATGAGAGACTTTATAGAGACAACAACATTTGAGCTAAAAGATTGAAATCCTGTTCTTAAATGTGCATGTTCAATTATATTTTAAATAAATAATAAACAAACAAACAAACAAGAACAGATAACAAGTGTGCCTCTCTCAACTCTGGGCTGGGTGAGTAATTTTTAAGAGGAAAAAAACTGTTAATGCTTTTTTACATGGAGGGCTATAGTCAGCAAACTTTTTCCCATATCTGTGTAGCTGTAGCTGACTTTTCTGGAAAGTATTTCCAAATAGAAATGCCCCTCTAATTTTATCTCTAGTTTTCAGAACCCACCACATGTGCATGGTTTCACAGTGATGGAGTGAGGGCTTGCTAGAAGGCCAGTTTTGTAGGAAACTCCATATGTATTTCATAGCAAGGTAACTTGGCTATGGGGCTAAAGACACAAAAGACAGGGGGTAATTCCACATGGGATGGGGAGAGGCTATCCAAGAAATCCATTCCCTCTAAAATTGCTTTAGAAGAAAGATGGCCAACTTGCAAGCATTCCACCTCACTACGTTATAAGCAGAAAACTGGGCCAGGTCCCGAAAGGCAAATGCAGGGATGTGTCAGGTAGCTTCTTTGGGGGAACTTCCAACCTTCTTGTCCTGGTAAGACATAAAAAGTAACTAACACGTAACTACAGTTACACGTAACTAACTGTACAGTTAACACGTAACTAACTGTAAGAAGGAAAGATGGATAATTGGCAGTTCGATACAGAGGGCAACACGTACCCAACTGAGTTAGGAGACCAGAATCCTACTTTGTGTGTACTTGGACACGTCAGAATCCTTAGATTCCATCTCCTCAACAGTAAAATAAGAAGCTTGGACTAGAGTCTTCCAGGCCCACATTTCTTGAAGTGGATGGAGAGTTCCCAGCAGAGGAAGGATGGCGTTTCTAGCAGAAAGGAGAAGGGAGTATGTTTCTGTAGGGGGAACGGCTTAAGAAAGGCATGGAAATGGGAATGTGTAAAGTTATTTGGAGCATAGTGAGCAAAGCAGTCTGTCCTTAGCCTTGGCTGAAGACACCCCCATCCCCTGCAGAGCTGTTCTTCAAATAGCTTTCCAATTACAAATCGAGGGCATTGCCTCTTCTTGCTCTCCTCACTCCCACACATGTTCCTATTTCAGTCTGCATCCTGGGACAATTACAAGCCAAACATTCTGGGGTTGTTATCACAACTTCAGGATATGATAAGCAATAGCCCAAAGCAAATGAAAGAATCCAGAGCTGAAGCCCATGGAAACAGTTCATGTTGGTGCCAACAAGAGCCCAACCTAGTACATCTTCAGTGAACGCTAGGGTCAAGTTTGTCAACAAAGTGTACATAGCACTGAGTGAGCAATCAGAAGACCTATATTTATCTATTATCTAGTTCTGCCCCTCACCACAGATTGCCCTCAAGTAAGTTGTTCAATCTCACTGAAATTCAGTTTCTCCACTTTTCCCATGACAAGGTTGTCTTCCTTGACTCTCATAGTTCTTGTGAGGCATAATATAAACTATTTAATATATCTGGAAACTTTTTGGAAAAATATAAAGTGCTAAGCAATGTAAAGTATTATTATGATTGAGGAGCTTTCCAGATATGCTCACATATATTGAATTTATGGTTTATGGTAGTTGCTAGATTTTCTTTTTAAAATGCAGTAATAACTTTACTCGTTTTATTGCAGTACTCTTCCCAAAACATTTTGCATTATTATGTGCTCTTTTACATTGAGGCTTCTCCCCACCCTCCAGTGGTTAGTGGTGCAAATGGAGGAAGAGGTTGTAAAAATATATAATAACGCAATAGAAATACGCAGGTAGAAATGAGTGTTTAGATAGATGTATTTGGGACAGAGTACTGTAAAATGCTAGATCTAAGAGTAGTCATTGACTTAAAATCCATCAGTGAAAAATGTTTATTGACTTTCTCAAATGTGGTAATGGTAAGCTTTTTTATCTTTAAGATCCTATAAATAATCATGTGCTGTGCTTTTATCAGTAGGTAGGAACATAAATAGGTAATATAAGCTCACTTCCCAAATGTAAACAGTAAGCCTTCAGAAATTATTTAATTGATCTTGTGTTAGCTTTGTTTTTAATTGTCTTCAGCCATTTTGATTTCATAGTAATATCATCACATTTCTCATTGCAACTTCATGGACACAAACTGTTTTTCAGCCTAAGTTAATTTTAGATGTGTGTGTCTATACATATATGTATATGTATACATGCAGATGCATATATATATATATATATATATATATATATATAATGAATGTTTTCATTGAATGCATTCATATATACATACATATGCATTCATGTGAAATTTCCAATATTTGGACATTTATTACACATAAAATTGGAAATTTTATGATTTAGTCTGAAAGATAACAGTGCATTATTTCAGGTCCAAATTGTATAAAATGATGAATTAGACCAACCTATTACTATACTGTATTGTATACGCAACTACAGAAAAATGTTTAGATAGAAAATTTTTGCTTTGACTTTTATGTTTAAGGAGAATACAAATATTTAATAATTGATGCATCTCAGTTAAACATAACTAATATCTGAGGGGGGTTTATTGCAACTGAAGGTTGATACCATCTCTAAAACAGTGCACTTTTTATAAAAAAAATATGAAATAATAATTATATAACAAAATGAAAATAGTTAATTGAAACCATTAACTGTGTCAGCCATATTGACCCAGAATGTGTATGCAGTTGGGCCTGTTTATACAATTGTAGAAACGTTGCATTCATTTTCAATTCTGAATGCAAAGAACACTGTTCTTTTGAGGTGTGTCCACCAGAATGAGGAAGATGTAAATGCACTCATGCATTTACTTATGGTTCCCAAATATAGGACTGAAGCTTGATTAGCTAGCTCAAAAGTGTGCCCAAGATCAAGATGGTGCTTGAAACCCCATGGGACGCTTTCACAAGAGCTTACACAAACACAAGTGGTCTGTTAATCATCTCTTCACAGACAGCCAGCTTTTATGTGTATCATGACATTCTCTAAATTTTTTAATTTTCTTTAATTTTTTTCCCTTTAACAAAAATGCACGCAACTAAGAGACTATCTTTGGGCGCCTCATTACCAATCTATCTCCATTCCCAAGAGAGCCTCTCAGAATGCATGTCCTACCAATGATAACTTACTGCTTTCATTACTGTTTTCTAACAAATGGGAGCACATTATCAGGAAGAGACATTGGAAGGAAATATAACCAACTGATTTTGCAGAGCAGTCAGTATGTGATAACAACACTGCTGCTGGGCTGACTCATGTTGAGCCTTTGGACCACACCTCTCCTTGCTATGGGGGTCTTCTCACTGCCCTTGCAGACCGCTTCCTTTCCTTTTTCCTTGGGTAGGACAAATATACATAATTAGGAAGAAATGTGTTACAGTAATTGAAATACAAACTTTAGGGGCACCTGAGTGGCTCAGTCAGTTGAGTGTCCGACTTTGGCTCAGGTCATGGTCTCATGGGTTAAAGCCCTGCATTGGGCTCGTTGCTAACAGCTCAGACCCTAGAGCCTGCTTTGGATTCTAGGTCTCCCTCCCTCTCTCTCTGCTCCTCCCCCACTCATGCTCTGTCTCTCTCTCAAAAATAATAATAAAAAGACATTAATAAAAAAAAAAGAAATATGAACTTCAGATTTATTCCAAATTCAAATTCTATCTCTGCTATTTGGTGCTGTGTGATTTGGGGCAACATAATTACCTTCCCTGAGTTTTGGTTTACTTGTCTGTAGAAATGCCTGTGTCATGGATCTGTTGAGTTATTAGTACATGTGAATGGCACCCAGGTCAGTGTCTAGAACGTGGTAGGGACTTAATATGCAGTAGCTATAACGAGATAATTGTCTATTTTATCTTTGGATTGTTTAGTCTGGCTTATTAGAGTAGGGGACAGAAGTGTAAAGACAATAGGTTTCATTTTGTTTGTGTAAATTTTCCTTCCACCAATTGCACATTAATGACAGAGATCTCCAAGTCATTTATTTGTCTGAAAGACAGTTACATTCGTCTTAACTCACCTGAACTGATTTTCATGTTGACATCAGTTCTACCAGGCAACTCAGTCGCATTTCCAGGTGACTTTAAATATTTTACCTAGCTTGCTGTAAACGTACTTCTTTCATTTATGAGAAAATTTGGGATAGTGTACATAATAATATGGAAAACTTTGAAATGATTCACTGTGTTGTGATCATTAAAAGAAAGCTATGGATAATACTAATGCCAAATTATATTATAATTTCTAGACTGATGGCTAACAGATGGATGTGCACAACATTTTGCTACTTTATGAAGCCTGAGTTGTCCCTCTTTTATGAAAGGACAAGACTGATTTCTGGAACACACTTTGGCCTTTATTACATCTAAAGCCAACTTTATATCCAACTTCTGAATTTTCCTCCTCTGCCCTTCATAGTTTGTGAAACCATCTTACCCTCCTACATGACATGCCAGCCACAACTCTTAAAAGCCAAACACCCACTGCTATTCATAGAAATTGCCCAGAACTTACAGCTTTCTTGTGGGAAATTTGTACTTGCTCTGTCACTTTACTCAATTTTAGACCTTTGGCCCTGTCACTATGACTTTCAACTTACTTTGGCCCTTTGGATTTGTTGCTTGTATTTGCAGTGCCCAGCATTTGAACCTTATGCCTGCCAGTAGCTTTTGGCTTTCTGTTCCACTTTGGCTCAGAGCACCTGGGCTGAATCAATCCTGATATACCCCTATGTTCTGTAATGTTTCATACACAAGTAATCTCTGTCTGCCTCATTGTAGCTGGGATGAATCACAGGCAGGCCTACAGTTTTAAAAATATGCAATTGCAGGGTTCCTGGGTGGCTCAGTTGGTTAAGCATCCAACTCTTGATTTCTGCTCAAGTCATGATCTCATGGTTAGTGAGTTCAAGCCCACATCGGGCTCCGCAATAACAGTGCAGAGCCCACTTCAGATTCTCTCTCTCTCCCTCTCTCTGCACCTCCCCTGCTCTCTCTCTCTGTCTCAAAATAAATAATCTTTAAAAATTTTTTAAGAATAAATATAAATAAAAATAAGCAACTACAATATGGCAGTCATAGACACCCTTTTTGTCACCTAGACCAACAGACAGTGCCTGTGTAGCATCTCATTTTAACCTTTACAGTTTTTTTAATGTTTATTTTTAAGAGAGAGAGAGAGAGAGTTGGGGAGAGGCAGAGAGAGAGGGAGATACAGAATCTGAAGCAGACTCCAGGCTCCAAGCTGTCAGCACAGAGCCTGATGTGGGACTTGAACCCACAAACCATGAGATCATGACCTGAACCAAAGTCAGGTGCTTAACCGACTGAGCCACCCAGGTACCCCTAACCTTTACAGTTTCTTAACATGGTTGCTTTTATTGTCATTCTGGCCTACATGGTTTTATGTAATGTGTTTCTTATTTAAAAGGAAACTGTGTATCTAAAACTCTGTGGTTATATTCTTTATACTTTTAGGTTTGTTTTTCTTCAACACAAAATGCCAACTCAAACAGCTCAAAGCAAATTAGGCTTTTATATCATTGACAGTGCAAACTGGTGAATCTCCAAAAGCCACTTCTGCTTGGCTTCAGAACTTTCATATAGTTCACTTTAAGCACAATAGTTAGATGGGAAGTAACCCTCTTACTGTCTCATGAAAGCCTAGGAAGTTCTTTCCAGGACAGTCTCCTCAGAACTATCTCCTTTGGAAACTGACATGCAGTGGGAGTATTATTTATGTATGTGGCTCTCAGATGATCCATGCTGGGGATATAATTCACATGCAAAGTAGGTGTAAAGAGGAACATTTTAACTAAGTGAGCAAGCAACAAGATCCCATAAAATAATGTAAAAGCAAGACATCTGCCTTGACAACAGATCTGTGGAAGAGACTCAGAAGTTTCTATGGTCTATAAGCTTATGTAACATGACTACTTAAAAAAAAAAGTAAACTTAGTATGCATTAGTCTAGAAAAATTTAGAGTGTATTTTCAATTAACTACTTGGGCCATGTAAACAACCTACTAAAGAAATTAGTAACTTTAATTTATTTATTCCCCCATTTCAATCTGTAATGCATTAAGATAGCTTACAAAGACCTATACAATAAAAAATCAATTTTTAAAGAAAAATAATATAAAAAGATACTCTAAATGCATACTTAGAAATGCATCTAATTTCAATACATATTTTATATATTCCTAAAGTTAAATCATCAACTTGTCTCTAGGGGAACTCGACATCAGAAAAGATGATTCATCACAAGATCCACAATGGTCATGAATAAAAGCAAATTGGTAGCTCAGGAGGCACTAAATGCTAACAGTTTTCTTTTATGAGTGCATGGAGGGAACGGAGAATAATGTAATGGACAATATCAGCATCATCAAGGGTCACAAAGCTCTTAATATTTTCCTCAGTGTAGTCCAGTGGAATGACACAAAAGAGCTGGGTAAAAGCTCTTATCTACAGGATCGATATCATGAAATCCAGGTATTAACAGTTTTCTATTGGTTTGACTTATTCCAGGAGTATATTTTAGAGTATCTAGGAGAATATATGCACTGTGTATCTTTCCAGTAATCCTTTACAAATACTGTTTTCTCAGCTGTGCTTTTGAAATGTATCGAACAGCCTTAAGGCCAAGATCATCCTCTCTGACGTTTACCTGAGTTACTGGTGCCCTATTGCCAGTCAAGTAGAGCATTAAAAGCTTTATCAGCTGCGTGGAAGATAGGATTGATTCTCTTATAAGAACCGAGGTGCCAGAAGACAGGTGCCTGAACAAAAAGGTTATCCATGCCCTTTTCTGTGGGAAGTCAAAAGTGAACCTCTAGAGAAAGCAATAGCAAGATTCCCATTAGAAAATGATTTTCAGTTCATGGTAACAAACACGCAAGTGGGCCCTTATTAAACAATTGAATGTCTAAACTGGCATCATTGTATATAGGTTTATTATACCCAGTTTCATAAGTCATAAGAAATTTATAGTAAGGTTTACATTAGGTAAAATTCTAGGTAGTCTTTTTCCTTTTACATGTCACTTTCATAACAAGATGTCAGCACCTTTCAGCCCTGATCACCAGGAACACACCTATAGTTGAACAAAGGTTGGCTTACTGCCTCTCTGCAGTGAGGAAAAGCTCATACCACAGGGAACTGTGTGACATCTCAGTAGGAAGATTTAGAAATTGGTCTTACACGAGGTGATTTTGAGGAGGGCTCAAGGAAGTGAGACTTCTTTCTACATTGAATGCTGTGAGGGGCAGGGATGATTTTCTGACTGGGAATCTGAGTAATTCTTATCTAGAAGGTGAAAGGAGGCTCATGCTGCAGTAGGAAAGATATAGCAAAGGGTGCTTAGGTTTTTTTCTCTTGATCTATCATCAGTCACAGAGTGGCCTTCTCTGAATTTGGTGTGCTAAGAAATTATTGGTGTTTGTCAGGAGAACACCAAGGCCTCACTCTGAGTGCCAGGCCAGCTCCTACCAGCAAGACCTGACAGGGAACCTTTCATCTGTTATTGTTTCTCTCTCTCACAGTCCAGGAATTTTTGTTTACCAATAAACCCTGTCAAACTGGGCCTCTAAAAGGAGAATACTTTTGTAGGACAAGATGCTAATAAAATAATTTTAAAAGTTGTTAGCAACCATTTATAGAAAATGAGAGGAGAAACATTTCCCTTTAATTAGTTGGTGCTTAAAAAGTCCATGCATAGGGGCGCCTGGGTGGCGCAGTCGGTTAAGCGTCCGACTTCAGCCAGGTCACGATCTCGCGGTCCGTGAGTTCGAGCCCCGCGTCAGGCTCTGGGCTGATGGCTCGGAGCCTGGAGCCTGTTTCCGATTCTGTGTCTCCCTCTCTCTCTGCCCCTCCCCCGTTCATGCTCTGTCTCTCTCTGTCCCAAAAATAAATAAAAAACGTTGAAAAATAAATAAATAAAAAATAAAAAGTCCATGCATAGAAGGGCACCTGAGTAGCTCAATTGGTTAAGTGTTCGACTCTTGGTTTTGGTTCAGTCATGATCTTGTGGATTTGTGGGTTGGAGCCCCACGTGGGGATCTCCACTGGCAGTGCAGAGCCTGTTTGGGATTCTCTCTCTCCCTCTCTGTCTGCCATTCCCCAACTTGCACTGTGTCTGTCTCTCTAATAAATAAAATAAACTTGGGGAAAAAAATCCATGGATAGTAAAAGGGCACGTAAATTTTGAAACCCATTATACTTTTCTCGGCCATCTTGTCTTACAAGTTGGACCAAAAGTGAATTATTTTTATCCAGCCCAAGATAGTCATTCAAGTTTTATTTAATAGTTGGATAATATCTAAATCAGAGAAGAAAGTAATAGTCCTGTTTTCATTGCTGATAAAACAATATCTCCAGCACCATGTCCAGTTCTGTTCAACACTGTATTTTAAGAATAAAATATGACAGCAATTTTGAAATAACTGGAGCTCCATCATTTGGAAGAGACTTTAAACTTATTCTATTCTGTTCCAAAAGCCAAAATCAGTATTATTAGTTTTATGTAATAGGGAACAAAGATTTCTGTTCAGCAGTAGTAAGAAATGTCTCCAAACAAGAGCTATCCAGAAATGGAATGGGTTGCTTAATTATATGGTGGAATTGCCAACATTGGAAGTGTTAGAAACAGAAGCTGAATGAGCACTGGATAAGCAGACATAACTGAAACATCTGAAATGAGAGTTTGGACTACATGGTTGGTCAAGACCCTGTCCAATTCTGAAGGCAAAAACAATGAGCTTAAGAATGGAATTAGAAGGTCAGTAGGTTACCATGATCTAGGGCAAGTTAAAGGGCATAATATTAGCCAGGTTCTCAGTGAACCCAATCCTAGAGGTAGATCAAAAGAAAGCCTGAAAGTTTGAGGAAATCTTGGCACCCTAGTTCCTAAAATTAGGACATTGAGAGGTGTCCTCTACTGAGGATATAATTGAGTCTGACCACTGGGCAGAAACTCTGTCCCCCAGTCTTTTAATATTTCAGGTCTAGGCAATAAAAATAACACTTATCAGTTACTTAACAATGGCAGTGGCCATTGCACAATGTGGACCACTATGCAAAGAAAACATGCAGATTTTTATTTAATATCCTCACAACTCTGTGTGGAAGGTGCTATTATTATCTCTATATGTTTTATAAATGTTAGAACATGCTCACGGTTGCACAGCTACCATGTGGCAGAGCCCAGATTTTAACCCATTGTTGTCTGAGTCCATGGGTCATGCTCATGCTCTGCATCCTAGGTCATACTGCTCCTAGGTAGAAGGAAAGATGAGGCTCTCACAACTCACATAATAAAAAGATCATTCTTTTCTATAAGGAGAAGGGTGTAGGGGGCCACAGCTGTTGACAGTATCCTAATCAGCACAATCAAATGGTTAATTTTGCAAGCCTAAAGAAAGGTCAAGATCAGATTAAGCCATAATTGAGAATCTTTAGCATTTCTAGAAAAGATAATTATACCTGCAGACTTAAATATATTTAAGTTTTTCTTTAATTTGGGGCATTATGTTTTGATGTTACCCGGTGAACTGTGTAGGAGTGGATCTTATATGTTCAATTATTTTAAAAACCCAGTGATCTCAAAACAAATATTGAAGTTGTAGGACCAGCAGCATTTGGAAGAGGAGGAGGAGGGGGAGGAGGGGGAGGGAGGGGGAGGAGGGGGAGGAGGAGGGAGGAAGAGGGGGAGGGGGAGGGAGGAAATCATAATAGAAAAAGTAATGGAAGTAGCAGTAATAGCAGTAGAAGTAGTAACCAAAATGAGTAGCAAACATCCCTGAAGCACTTATATGCCAAAAAAACATGTTCATGTTAATTTCATTAAATGCTCTGAATAGTTTTATAAAGTTGGTTTCACCATTTTCTTAAACAAACAAATGTTGAAATATGGGCTCAGAGAATTTAGGGACCTTGCCTGGCTGACATGTCTAGCTGACTTGAGAGCCACTTTTGAAAACATTGGGTACCCAAGTATATGAACTTTTTGTTTGGGCAATTTTAAAAGAGCAATAAAAGATATATTGGGGAAAATGCAATACTGTACTAATTTTTTTTTTTTTTGTCTATTCTTAGAATAGAAGCCTCAGATACTAGGGAGCAGCTGAACTTCAGGCTAAATGATTTATTAGTACCATAAAGTTAATGTGTTTTAGATTTTCCTTTGGGAGATAGTGACTATAAACATTCATGCAAATAAAATAATAATCCAAATTTTAATATTTCCCAGTTAATCAGTCTCATGTTGGCTAAATTTAATGAAATGTATTAAATAGCAATATGTTCTACACAAAGCCATTTTAAAAATTGGTCTGAGTATTTAATTTGGCAGTTGCTACAAGTTTAGGAGAGTGGACAAAATACCTTACCACGTATTCAACCATTAATGTCATTAAACAGTGGTTTAGCAATTTACTACTGGTTAATGATCCTGGACATCATGATAACTCCTCAGGTCTCTCAGGTAAACAGAATCTGTTTAAATTAGTGTTGCATGAGAATAGGATTATTTAGCATGACTTAATTTAACATAAGGTAACGAAGACCTGTAATTTCATTATTCAACTGATAAAACATAAACTGGAATAAAAATGAATGTCTGGTTGAATCCCTGCCCTCTAGGAGCTTAAAGTCTAATGGGGATGCTAAAAGGCTAAGTAAGCAGGCAATTTTATTTTATTTTACTTTTTTAAATTTTTAAATGCTTATTTGTTTTTGAGAGAGACAGAGACAGAGTGCTCGTGGGGGTATGTCAGAGAGAGAGGGAGACACAGAATCAGAAGCAGGGTCCAGGTTCCCAGCTGTAGCTGCACAAAGCCCCACGTGGGGCTCGAACCAACAAACTGCGAGACAGTGACCCAAGCTGAAGTCGGATACTCAACCGACTGAGCCATCCAGGTGCCCCTAAGCAGGCAATTTTATAAGTGGCAACATAAGTAATACAAACAGCAGAGGATACTAGATTTTGAAATTAACATACAGACACAGTATTCAGGTCTTTATTTTCATCAACATATGTTTATTGAGTGCACTTTGTGTTCACTGAGCAGCTGTACAATGTGTCCTCTAGACATACTGTATTCTTCAAACTTTATTGTGCATCTGAATTACCTGAAGATCTTGTTAAAATGCAGATTCTGATTCAGTGTGTCTGGAGTGGGCTTGAAAGTTTGCAATTCTAATAAACTAGGTGATGCTGACGCTGCTGATCTGCAGATCACTCTCTAGGTGGCAAGAGTATTAAATTGTCTTTAATAAAATCTTTTTTAGCATTTCCCACTAAAAACTGTGATATTTTGTTTAAACATAAACAAGGATTTTTGGAGAGATTGTAGTTAGATATCAATGTATATCTCTACCTTCCGAATTAAAAACAACAACAACAACAACAACAACAACAACAACAAAAACATCAAGTAACATTCGTGCCAGTTGCCCAAAAACTTTTGGCTATCCCCATCTAAAAAGACCGTTTGTAAAGGCTAGAAGGTGGTGGACTATCTCCTTTCAGTCAATGTCTTGACTCCTGTCTAAAACTATCCACCTTAGGGCATGAGGTAATCATGAGTTCCTGACATAGAAACCTGTCTTTTAGAAATTACGCTGAAACCACTGATTCATTTTGTAGCACTTGCTGAACACCTGTCTATCGATAATAACTTTTAGTCACTACCAGTTTAGGCCAAATTGGAGCCAATGACCTTTGGGTGAAAGTTTCATATTCTATTTCCAGTCCCTGCAGCCATCAAAGACTCTTGTCGGACGAGTTGTAATTCATGAATTTCAACATGCTGCCTCCAGCTCAAAGCACAGCAATTGTTTCTTGAAGCTCATAGTTACACATAGGCTGTTGGTTGCTCATGATGTAAATTAAGAGAGTGATGGAAAAATTTGATTTGGGTTACTTTTTAAATTTCTAAGCGATGCTTCAATTGATTAATACAAAACTCAATACTTACATGAGTGATTATTTACCTTAGTTGGTGGCAATGGATTCTAGTATTTCTAAATAAAGATATGAACTAAAAAAGCCCATAGTTCATATTTTTCATCAGCACTCATGTTTTAAAATGGAACTTCCAAACATGAAATTAGCTTTCTTTTCTGAGTATAAGGAGATTGTTGGGGAAGATTACTGGAGACCTGTGTGTGAATCACTGTAGAAGACAAATTTTAAATGTTCTCATCTTGTTACCACTATAATTGTGACATGGAGTAATGAAGAAGAAATGGTAGCCTGGGCCTGTGGTATTGTTTTCATTTAGTATTCATTCCTATGAGGTAATCATCTAAATTAATAAGGATTTGCCCTTTCATGTGGAGGAGAGAGCCTGATTCAAATGGCCTCATAAAAAGGAAATTGCTGAATGAAGTCATTACTCTAATTAGCGTTAATGCCCCCAATGTTAACAGTATACCTTTAAAAAAAAATGACGTTCAATACCTTCTAACCTACCACATGGAGTAGTGGCTGTAGCCTGAGTGCTAGATTTAATTGGCCTTTCAATATCAATTTAGACAGATCTACTAATAGGGTTGTGTTATTAGATAAATGCCTCTGGTAATAGAAAAAAAATGTCATTACTGAGCTGGATTGAATACCAGTAAACTATCAAAGCTTATTCATTCATGAGGCCTACCTGCCTATTTATTCAGAGTTCCTTTTCTTATCTGCATTCATATAAACAATATCACTCTTTAGCTGTTGGAAAATGTTGAATGAAGCTTTCTATCCTCTTCCTAGAAGATTTGGTTTTGTATTTAGATCAACTCCCACTCCATTGACTTCCAAAATACTGCCCAGATAGATTCTTTAGTATGGAATGTTTTGTTAAATTCTGCAGTTTAAGCTTATCAGTTTGGGCTTGTGAAATCATTTTATTTCTGCTATTAGTATTTCAGTTTTAATAATATCTGATGTGTATGTGTCACACACACACGCGCACACACACACACGCACACACTCACACACATTCTTCCTCCAGTCTTCCAACCATCTCCCATCTCTCTTACTCCCCTTCAAATCTATTTCCACATAGCAACAAGAATGAATAGCCTTTCCTTAAGTAAAACCATGAGTCCCCTTGGGATAACTTTTCCCAAATCCTTTGACTTAGCTAACAAGGGCCTGTATGATTTGCTTCCTGCTTGTGTTTCCAGTTGAATCCTATGCTTCTCTTCCTTACCTGTTATTTCCAAGATGTTAACTCAGTGTTAATTTACCAATCCAGGCATGCAGTAATCCCTTCCTGTCCTAGTGACCTGCTATTTTTTGGCCTATTAACTCTCTTTTCCTGGCTTTTCACAAAATAAAGAAATTTCCATTCTTCTGGTCTCAATTTTAACAGATACCTCCTCAGATAGACCTTTGTTACTACCCTGCTTGAAGTAGATTTCTCTATGACTGTTTCTTACAGCACTCTGTCAGGTCCTTTATTTATCTCTTTATTTGGTTAATTTTAATATCTTTTCTCCTCTGGACTCTTAAGTTCCTCATAGACAAGCACTTTATCTGTATTGCTTATTTGCTGGGCACATATTAAATGATCACTTAATGAGTGGAATTGTAGGCCTGGAAGATTATGCCAATAATTGATTATTACACAGACCATAGGGTGGCAATCCATGTCCTGTGGGCCAAATCTACTCTAACACCTATTTTTGTACTGTCCGCAAGGTAAGAATGACTTCTATATTTTAAGTACCATAAAAAAATCAAAAGGAGCATAGTATTTTGTGTCACATGAAAATCACACAAAATTCTAATTTTTGTATCCATGAATACTGTTTTTTGGAGCCCAGCCACACCCATTCATTTATTTGCTATCTGTGACTGCTTACACATTACAACACCAAAACTGACTAGTTATGACAGAGACCATATGCCTGAAAACCCTAAAATATTTGCTCTCTTGCTCTTTACCAAGAGAGAGAGGAATTTGCTGACCCCTAACATTGACTGGTTTGCATATTAGAATTTTTATATTTCTTTAAATAATCTCTACACTCAATGTGGGGCTCAAACACACAACCCTGAGATCAAGAGTTGCATGCTTTCTCAACTGAGCCAGCCAGGTTCCCCAGAATTTTAACACCAAAAACATGTACATTATCCTGAAGCTTTTTATAAAGATTATTTGGAAAAAAGAATGATGAGAGATCCTAAAATAGGCTACTTGAATCCTTCTTATGCTGGCTTGACTTTCAAAATAAACCTCATTTGATTGGTCTATCTCCCCTTGAGGCAAATGCAGTGGTTTTTGAGGAAAAGCTGTGGTTAATGTGCATCAGAATGAGCTGCAGTGACCCAAACCCAGAGATTAGGATGTGTGGGGGTGGGGCCTGAGAATTTGCAGTTCCTGCAAGATCCCAAATCAAGAAAGAACAACAAGGGTTGCATCTTCTTTACAGAATGTGGGTGCTCTGTCAGTGTAAAAATTCATTTACTCAGTATTGACTAGGTGTCAGTGCTATTGTAGATGCTGGGAAAACAAAGCTCAATGATAAATAGCTTCTTTTAACAAGCCAAAATTTAGTGCTCTGCAGACATTAAATAAATAATTACCATAAACATAACAGCTCTAACAAGAGTTATAACCAAACTCTGATAGGAACACCAATCAGTGCCTGAATGTTTATGAAGACTTATAAAAAGGAAAATAAAGATGTATAGGATTCTGTAATGTTTAAAAAAGTTTATATTGCACTTTGGTCATGCCAATTCACAGCATCTCTGAAAGGAATCCTGAGTATCGGGAGAAAATTTGGAAGTTCTGTCCAATATTTCTTATTTCAGAGAGAAAGGAGGGGAGGTCATCATGAAAAGGCTTCAAGCCTTCAAGCAGGTGGCTAATATGAATTCCTGCCCAAACATTATTCTGTTTTTTTGTTTTCTTTCTCTGAAACCTGAGTCTCCTTGTCCCCATGTCCATCACCTCCCATGTGTCCGTTACCATCATTGAACCCCTGCAACACATCCCTGATTAACTTCAAGACTATCCCTCTTGCTGCTTCTAGTCCATTCTACTTGCTGCGACCTAGCAATCCATTTTAAAAACAAATTTGAATGTTTGTTCAAACCTGCAGTGCTTCCCTTTGCTTTTTGAAAATTAATCCAGTTCCTTAACAGAGCTTTTTAGGCTCCATATGATCTCTGACTGAAGGGCTCCCCCTGTTGTTGGCTCCAGCCACACTGTTCCCCTTTTAGTTGTAAGAACTCTTCCTCCTCCAGAGTCAAGGTTTTGCAAATTTATTTCTTCAGCCTGGCATACTCTTTGTTCCTGTACCCCTTGAGCCTTTATTTGATTCTACTTACCTTTCCAATCTCAGTATAGACTTCAATGCCAGGGCAAAGATGTCCTCTCGCTGACTCCACCTTCATCCTCGCAGTCAGGAGGAAGGAATGACCTGTCCACACTGGTAATCAGTCTAGAAACAAAGATCATATTTCTGCGGTACCAATGCGGGAGATGGTCAGTCATCATGTTGAACGTGCCATCATCTCTATCTTCAATTCATTTCACATCATCAAAAAACAAGCGTTAAGTTTCAAACCACATAGCCTTTGATTTGTGG
The DNA here is from genome assembly GCF_028018385.1 of Neofelis nebulosa. Classification (NCBI taxonomy): domain Eukaryota; kingdom Metazoa; phylum Chordata; class Mammalia; order Carnivora; family Felidae; genus Neofelis; species Neofelis nebulosa. The sequence goes on from NC_080785.1 coordinate 86,898,533, forward strand.
AATATTAGAAGTATTTTACGACATAAATTATGTCCTGAGTCAAATTGAGAAAGAGGGAGCTTTTTGGCTAACTTAGCTGAGATTTTGCAATTAACTTTTTTAAGCAACTTGATTCATTTTGGGACAAAACACACATGCCCGTGTGCATACACACACACACACACACACACACACACACGCATTCACATGTAAATCACCTTCCATATAGTTCAGCCATTTGACCTTCAGAGAAGTCCTTGGGACAAGTTTTGGGAATGATGGAGAAATTTTATTTCTTCTTGTTTAGAAAAGCCACTTACATTTTCTAAAGATCTGTATTGATCCAGAAATATTTTGGCCTAGGTGGAAAAAGGGAACTGAGTGTTCAATCGTAATTCCACAAATTAACTGTTCTAATTTGAACTCTTCTCAGAGTTCTTAAAAATACCACTACTTGATCTTTATAGCCCTTGTTTGTAATTTTGTGTTTGCTTAATTATTTGATTAATGTCTCCCCAATAGAAGGCAAGCTTCAAAGGGGACTTGCTTGTTTTGTTCACCATTGTGCCTTGAGATAATCCATGTCTAACACATAGAAGGGTCTCAGTAATATTTGCTGGATGAATGATGAAGCAATTGGATATATGATAACCTCTCCCTCTGCCCACCACTCAGCTCTCATTGGCTTGGTTAGCTGATAAAAATTTCACCCTGTGGTGATCCTTGAACCCTCTTCCTGATTGAGCCTCTTGTCCATCGAGTGCCTATTACTGTCCTGGCTCTCACCCTCACCTTCACCCACACTTACTAGTTATGGATGTCATTATCTGCCACTAGTAATTGACTATTTATTAAGTCCTGTTTTTTTTTTTTTTTTTAGAACTAGACTAGGGATTGCAGCATTATGCAATGTAAACATTATCATTTTGACATGTAATTAACATAAAAATGATTACTGGTATGTTTGTTTGCTTATTTTTTTTGGACAGTCTTTAAAATTAAGTAAAATCCAAAATTGGATTTTACACTATAGCACATCTCAAAGCAAACCAGTCACATTCCAAGTTCACAATGGCCAGATGTAGCAAGTGGCTACCATATTGGACAGTGTTGCTTAGTATGTTAGCAGCTATTAGGTGATGATGGATGGCCACATATGCATGACTTTGGGCCAGAATGTCACCTCAAGAATCATTTTAGAACTCTACAACTTCATGGGAAGTGACATCACAGTCCTCCACCTCCTCCTCACAAATCTACTCCTCTTCATCCTCATTTTCTACCTTTTCCTCTCTCTCTTACTCCGTCTTTTTCTTCCTTTCTTTCCACTTCTTTTCTGAACTTTTTTTGACTTTTATTTCTCCCTCTATTTTTTTTGTTCATTAATGCAACAACTTTTCTACACTATACTCTTATTTCTGGTACTTTCATAATTTACCACAAAATGAGAAGGATGATGTGATAGGCAACATTATAATGTAAAAGTTTGAGGACTGGAAGAGGTGTACCTCAATAAAACATACATATTTAAGAATTGATGGTTGGTTTCTGGCATTTGGAATATAAAGCACCAGTAGTTCTGATAGTTTTCTTTGCAATAAGGTTGATTTTCATAGGTTGTGTGTATATCGATTTAGAGGGAAAAAAAAAATCTGTGTTATTGTACAAAGCCTTTATGGTTAGATACCAAAGACTCTTACTTTCTTTAGCCTTTTGGGTTGTTCATTGTTCTCCTGGCTGAGAAATTTGTTCTATTTATATCTAAATTACATCTGCTAACTTTAACCATACTCTAACACTTAGGATTTATGTTTGTAAATGTCTCACAGAAGATGACCACATTAAAAACGCTGACTCTTTTAAAAGTCAGAAAAATTTAAAGCGTTACATGGACTAAAATACAAAGTTGAAATGCTTCATCTTTGGCCTTCCACAAAGTAATCATAGTTCACATCCTGTGGTCGTGTACTTAGCAACTATCTAATTCACCAAATGGGTATGGATGCAAATGAAAGGCTTGGAACAAAAATAGAAATACTCTGTAACCACAACCACCTTCCCAAAAGGGAATGCACAAGGAAATATAAAAAGAGACTAAAATGACAGTTCTCCACATTTATGTCAAGAAATCAAATAGGTCCAGGCTCTCAAGTAATTAAAACTATTAGCTACATTTTATTATCATTCTCTATTTTCAATTTAGGACTTTCTGATACAATGGCAAAGAAATATAACATGTCATTAGATCCTTTAAAAGTTTTCATTGCAGAATTTTGGAGGTGAGTACTTCAGAACTATGACCCAATTCTGTCATTTCACAAGTGAGAAAACTAAGGTTCGGAAGAGTTTAATGCCTAATCCAAGGTTTTGTAGGGGGTTAGTAGTAGAACCTCAGTTAGAACCCAGATCCTCTACTGTGTGCAGACTTCTTTCCACTCTGCCAACCTTGGAAAAACCCAGCAGACAAATTCTACAAGCAGAAGAAAAATTCTTTCATACTGTTTTTCTGACTTTTATTAGCAACCAAGGATTAGAAAATTTGGCTAATTTCTTTAGTCATTAACCAACAATCAAATTAAAATTAATCAGAATTTCCCTAGGTATTGTATTTGTAAGACAGTGACAAAAGAAAGTCTTGGAGGTTTCTTAATTTCTTAGTAATCTTATAGTATCACAGTTAATAGCACCATTGAGAGAAATAAGTTATGACAAGCCATAAATGTTGTGTGAGAAAAATAATATTGTCCTTGAAAGTTTCAGTTTTCTTGCTCAATTTTGAAAAAGCAAATTTAATCAAGATGTCTATCTCAGACACCCACTGAGCTTTGTACAGATGCCCATTTAAAAATTTATCAAATTTTTACTTCTGCTTTTTTTATTTACTAAGCCGTGAAGGGACTGTCTCTTAAGCATTGAGCTCACTAGACACTCTAGAAACTTCAACAATTAATTGCAATTAATAACACAATTGAAAATGGTTTCCACTCAAAAAGGTAGACATGTTAAATTATTACTAACTGGAAATATAATATAATTTTTTCCCCTCAGTGTTGTTTTCCAAAAATCTTTGCTTTGAGATTTTACTTAGGTTCTCCAAAGGTCATCACCTTTACCACATTGAGTGCCTTGACTACCCAGGAAAACACTTACTTTATTTTTTATTTTTTTTTAATTTGAGAGAGAGAGAGAAAGAGAGCTCACGTGAGTGGAGGAGAGGGACCGAGGGAGAGAGAGAGAATCCTAAGCAGTCTCCATGTTCAGCACAGAGCCATATACAGAGCTGGATCCCACCACAGAGGGATCACGACCTGAGCCGAAATCAATAGTCAGACGTTCAACTGACCTGAGCCACCCAGGTGCCCTGGAAAACACTTCTTTTGTGGTTTCATAGCATGTAATGCACTTATGAAAATATGTTCCAGCACTGAATTGACCAGTTATAGCCCAAATTTCATGATTAAACTTTTAGATTAGAGTTTTAAATACTGGTAAAATGTAAGTATTGTATGGGATGTAGTAAAGCAGTTTTAGTTACCAGCATCTTAGTTTAAAATAGTTTATTAGAGTGGGGGCACCTGGCTGGCTCAGTCAGTTAAACATCTGACTTCAGCTCGCTCAGCCATGATTTCATGGTTGGTGGGTTCAAGCCCCACACTGGACTCTTCACTGAAAGTGTAGAACCTGCTTTGGATCCTCAGTCTCCCTTTGTCTCCCTTTGTCTCTGCCCCTCCCCTGCTCATGCATGTGCTCCCTCTCTGTCTCACTCTCTCTCTCTCTCAAAAATAAAAATAAAAATAATAATAATAATATTTTAAAATTAGTCTATTAGAGTGTTAAAACCCAGTCACTTAGCAAGACCCAAGAGAAACTGGAAATGGGACATATCTACTGTATAGAGGAAAAAGAAAATTGGAATTTTTATAAGCATGAGGTATGAAAGTAGGAGCCTAAATGAAAGCAAAGTGAGGCACTGGGTAATAAGAGCTATGGATCCTCAAAATGAGAGTGTGCTACTAAAGAGATAACAAGAGAGAGGACAACAAATATGAATAATGTATCCATTTTTACATCATTACCATGAGTCGACAATTCCTTTATGAGTTGAGACTGATTGTAAAGAGAATTTGAACATAAGAAGGATCCTCCTGCAAGTTCACATTTACATTATTCACATGAAACATTTATTCTTTTTTCCTTTTAACCTTTAACTTCGTAATAAAGCCAAATGTGGATTTTTCAAGGTAGTACAAGATAAATTGAAGATTGAGAAGCAGGGTGAAAGAGCTCTGCTAGGAAATGTACATCTGTTTGGTGATTAATAGTATTTTACATGTACTCCATCCACATGTGTAGCAAAGCAATTGAACAAGAGAAATATCATTGACCCAATGTCACCTGAAATTGTTATTATGTTTTTGGTGTTTATTCAGTTTTCACTTTATGACATATGAGAAAAATGACTCAGGTGATAATATGGTAACCTAAAATGTTATTTGATAAAATGGATTGTCTAAGGCTATGCTGTCCAGTCTAGTAGCCACTATTCAGATATGGCTAATCAGCACTTGAAATGGGATTTGTCCAAAGCAAGAGGTGCTGTAAGTGTAAATTATACACTGGGTTTTGAAGACATAGTAAGAAAGAAAGTAAATTATTACATTCATAACTCTTTATATTGATCATATACTGAAATGATAATATTTTTGATATATTGGACAAAGCAAAATATATTATTACAATAACTTTCATCTTTCTTTTTTCCTTTTTTAATGAAGCATGGATAAGTAGAAAAATTTAAATTGCATGTGTAGCTTGTATTTGTGGCTCACATTACATTTTTACTAGGCAGTGCTGCTCTAAGGGATTTAATGTTTTTTAAATATGATATGCTTGTGAATAGGGCTTGTGCATTTTTTGGTGTTGCTAGAATTATAAATGTTCAAATGCTTTACTTTGGAAATAGATGTATATTTGATATTGAATAATTGTGTGTAACTTCCTTCTGTTCTCTTAAAGATTTCCTTGAATAATTTCTGTTTGTTTATGCTATTTGGCACAGGAGAGAAATATTCTGAACTCTTTCGAATAATGCCTCAAGGGAGGAGTCACTAAAGAGAGGGGTTACTGACTCCCTTTAAATAAGTGAACCACCTACCCTACCCAGTCTGTGGACAGCTACATTTAGCAAAGATTTGTCTTGTGCCTGTCCACACTAGCTAACATGAATATATGAAAATTCGGTCAGAATGACCAGAAGGAACCTATTGAAAACTTGCAAACACATTTCAGAAAATGTTAGATTAAATCATTGACATGATTTATGATTTCTGAAAAGCACTGATGGACAATTGAAGACAGTAAAAATTCAGTGTTTGTCATTAGGGATAGTAATGTAAAAACCAATGTTTATGTAATTTAAAATAAACCTGAAATTCTTAGGTGAACTTTGTTGCAAAACAATTCAATTTGGCATATGAAAACACAGAAACTTTCACATTGTTTGCACCACTATGCACATTTTGAATTTTTCTTAATATTTATTTATTTTGGGGAGACAGAGAGACAGAGTGCAGCAGGAGAGGGGCAGAGATAGAGGGAGACACAGAATCTGAAGCAGGCTTCAGGCTCTGAGCTGTCAGCACAGAGCCCGACGTGGGGCTTGAACTCACGAACTGTAAGATCATGACCTCGGCTGAAGTCGGATGCCTAACCGACTGAGCCACCCAAGCACCCCACCACTATGCACATTTTGAAAGTCACATTTAACATTGAATTTTCAAAAAATTCAACAATTACTGTTCAGTGCAGGTATAGTGACAAAATGTCATTTTGGGTGTTGTCATATCTCTGGCATATGTGAGCTTAATACTTTCCTCCACAAGGGAAAAAGACATTATCTATTGGGGCCAGAGTTTTTGCATCTTGGTTCGAGGCGACTAACTACAGATGACATGATGAGGAAATGATACCTTTTTGTGGGAGACTAAATTTAAGTATCAGAACTGCTTACAAAAATAACTTCAAAAACCAGTTGGCAAAAAGTATTCTAAAGCAAGACTCTGAGTCTTGTTTTCTGGTAGGAAGTGCAATTTTAGAAAAATAGAATATTGTCTATATTGCATTTACTAACTTTGTTTTGTATTTACATAATTTCTAAAATACTAACTCTAGCCATATGATTCTTGCCATGGCTGACAAGTTATGATGGTTTTTGATACTAATTTTAACTTATTAATATCCCTTGGGTAGTAAGTTGAGCATATCTTAAAATTTGAATTTAGAATCCTTTTATGATTTGTTTCTATTAATAAAAATCTAAACCTCTGATGTGGATAAAAATAATTGTTTACTTATGATCTTGCAGGTTTTCTAACATGATTAGTTGCAAGTAGATCTGGAACTCTGAATTTCTCATTTCTGTTTAACGTCAAGAGTCAGATTTCACAAGTGCCATTAAGGAGGCCAAGTATCAAACTATTTGCTCTATTTATAAAACTGTAAGACACAAATGATGAGATGCCCAACCTCTTAAATTTTGTCACACATTGTTTCCAACACAAGGACAGATTCTCAGGCTCTCTGGGGATTGCAGTGATGGGCTGTGTTGTGTACATGCCCCAGAGACCCATAGGCAGTCATCTCTTCTCTACTAAACCATTATCTGAAATTGATTCTTTCTGGTTACCAAAATGGGAATAAAAGCACTGAGAATATTGGGGGGGTGGGGAATGAGGGTCAAGAATTTAATCTGTGAGGTATCTTGAAGACAAGAATATTACCTTTCTAAAATCCAGCTCCACTTGGGTGCCATATAGAATGAGCTATGACCATTTGATGTAAACTCTACACATGCTATCATTATACACCCAATGGACTGAAACGACAGAGTTAGCATCTGAAAATACTACTTAAAAAGCCAAATGCACTACATAATAAATCACATGTTTTCATCATGAAAATTGATCTTATTTAAAGGGAAAACATGTTGGAAATAAGTAAAAGCATTTCAAAGTATTTCAGTTTGGACTATTACATTTCCTCATACATAAAATTAGTATAGTAATAGTATTAGTATTAGTATTAGTATTAGTATAGTATTAGTATAGTAAAGTATAGTAGGCATTTAGTATAATGCCTACTTTTTATCATAGTGTCAGAACTTAAAGGCATAAAGGATATGGTACATCTTAGAAAATACTATTTTGGTGTCTATTCTCTTTCAATAAAGACTAGTGTACAGAAAAGAGAATAGTTTATAATTCATTGAAGTAGTCTCCTATTTCTTTTGACTCCTTGGCTTCACCATTAAAATCAGTGTGGAAAGACAAATAAACAAACACCTGGGAAAGGTCAGAAAAAAGACAAAAACATTTTTAAAAGATTAAGATGTTTTGAAAAGATTATTTGGTCTAATAAGAAGAGAGATAATTCCATGATAGTTTTCAAGTGAGCTACATGAAAAGTTATTTAGAAAGCTATTTTTGTCTCTTTTAGAAGACTTAGGAATAGGTCTGCATAAAAGTGGGTAATGGGGGGCATTTGGATGGCTCAGTAGGTTGAACATCCAACTCTTGATTTTGGCTTGGGTCATGATCCCAGAGTTGTGGAGTCAAGCCCCGCATTGGGCTCCATGCTGAGCGTGGAGCCTGCCTAGGATTCTCTCTCTGTCTCTTGTTCTGCCCTCCTCCCGCAGTCGTGCTCTCTCTCTTTCTTAAATAATAATTTTAATAAGGTATGTAATTTTCAAAGGAGTCTCTAGGCAAGTTTAGTTCATAGTGATGTAATCTGTTTTAGTCCCTCTTCCTTCACAAGAAATTAGTAAAGCTTCCATTGTAAGTTATTTATTTTTTCATTATAAAAGCAATTATTGACATTTTATAGACTATTCTTTTTATTCAGATTTCTAGAAAGCTTTTCTGTGTTTATTATATCAGAAATAGGTGCATTCATAGGGGCACATGTACCCCAATGTTTATAGCAGCATTTTCAACAATAGCCAAATTATGGAAAGAGCCTAAAGGTCCACTGATGAATGGATAAAGAAGATGTGGTTTATATATACAATGGAATACTACTTGGTGATGAGAAAGAATGAAATCTGGCCATTTACAGCAACATGGATGGAATTGGAGGGCATTATGCTAAGTGAAATAAGTCAGTCAGAGAAAGACAAATACCATATGTTTTCACTCATATGTGGATCTTGAGAAACTTAACAGAAGACCGTGGGGGAGGGGAAGGGGAAAAAAAGGTACAGAGAGAGAGAGGGGGTCAAATCATAAGAGACTCTTAAATACTGAGAACAAACTGAGGGTTGATGGGGAGTGGGGAAGAGGGGAAAGTGGGTGACGGGCACTGAGGAGGGCACTTGTTGGGATGAGCACTGGGTGTTGTATGGAAACCAATTTGACAATAAATTATATTAAAAATAAAAAAATAAAATCTCAAAAAAAACCAATAAATAGGTGCATCCACCCTGTTTCACTCTTTTATAACTATAACTTTAAGGGGAAAATCATTATTTTAAGCACTTAAAAAGCTGAGGAATAAATCAAATTCCTCAAAAAAATTCTTTTTTACCCCAGGCATTGATTAAAAATAAGTCTATGTAATGTATTGATGATCGTCATTATAATAGAACTAAGTGAGCAATTTTACATATCATTTGATTTTGTCATTATATTCAATTAAAAAATACAACTTTATATTAAATTTGCATGAAACTGCTAATAAATACGTCATTCTTTACAAGATGTATTCAGTAAAAAGCATACTAGAAAAGCCTATAATATCCCACCTCATCCCCCCCAAACACACATATGTGTGCACACGTGCATACACACATATGCACATTTTTGGAAGCAAGGAGAGAAAAAAAATCACCTAAACTGCTCCAGCTTTATTATTTAGTAGCAATTATCACCTTTCCCTTTTGAAAGTGATACATTTGTGCCTATTGGTTGTGGGTTTGAATCAATTTCTCTTGCTGTCAGTTCAGGGCAGAAATGCAAATTTCATCACACTTTTCCCCCCACCCCCTCTTGAGAGGCAATGTAGTATTTTGAAGAGATGAGGTCCTAAGACAAACAGATACAGGTTTTCCACTGGCTTCATGTATAATATTGGTAAATAGATTAATTTCTGGGGCCTCCCATTTTCTTTTAAGTGTAGAGACAGAATGATTTCATACTGTTTTGTGATAAATAACCAAAGTAGCCACCATATATGGAGACCTGTTCTGATCCAGTCACATTATACATTCCTTCGTTATCATTAATCCTTAAACAGCACTATGGAGTAAGAGGTATTCTAGTCCTCATTTGATCCAAGAGTGCATAGGTTAAATGTCATTACAGTATCCAGCTCAGTAAATTACGTGGTGGTGGTGGTGATGTTAATAATTGTTATTGTGGTTGCTGTTGTGACTATAGTCATCTTACAGCCCTATGTTCCTGGTTTAACTAAAAAAAATTAAGGATGTAAAGAAGTTACCAGTTTAGGGGACACAAGGATTCAAAGACAGGTGTATTTCTGCATGATCTGTGCCATTAAACATTACACCATAGTGTTACTATATTTTGAAATTTTAGATTCTCTAAACGTTGGCACTGTACCTTAGAGGCATTTCATTCTTAACGGGACACTTTCCAAATTGTATTTAAAAACAGTTTTGTTTTTTATTTTCTTCTGAAAACATGTTGATATTTTACCTAACAGGCACAATTTTCCCTTAGTATATGGATTTCTATAGGCTTCTACCAGAGTTGCAATGACTTAGCTACCTGACTACCTGATTAATTCTTCAACTTAGTTTAGGTATTTCTGGTTGCCTTGTTCTATGCATTGGATTTGGTATAATAACATATTCTCTCTAAATTATATGTCTTAAGTGTAGTAACTATATGGGTTATTTCTGTGCCTCTTCTAAATTGTTATTATTATTGCTAATGAAGATAATCTTAACATTTTAACTAATGATTCATACAGTTTTACATCTAAAATTTAATCTGTAGTCTTATTTTCATAAATCAAATTGTAGAAATAGAATATTACTGTATAATTTATAATCACATCACATGCCAATAGGTGTAATTACTTAGCAATATAAATTCAACAGAATCTGTTATTTAATATTTATTTTTAGCCTGAGCAATGAATTTATTTCTAATTAATAAAAGGTTATGTTTCTACCTCAGGGAGATTTAAACCATAAGAGACAAGTTGGAAGAAAAATAATACTGAAACGTGATCCATTTTTCTTAATACTGTATATATTTGAAAGCATTAAAGTTCTCAGAATACTACTTAAAAGTATGTTATTTATTGGGACATGTGGGGTGATTTATTAGTTTCACTTTGTGTTTATTAGATAAGCAGTTAAGTATTGAGATTCCATAGAAAGCATAGCAGTGTACTGAGAATGGTGCAAGCCCTTAGGGATGCTGAAATATAATAATAATTAATAGACTGCTAAGAAGTAACTAGCAGTTTTTGTTTGCTCAGAATTCAGCAAGAACATTCAAAGGTCTGATTCATTTGAAATGCTCTAAATTAAATTAGAAAGTAACCTTTAGCAAAATGTCTATCATCCACTTTTCAGACGTCTGTATAAAAGTTTTACATGTATAAGAACCACTTTACATGATGATATTTTTTCCCATTGTATTTCTCTTACAACTGTGAATATCCATGAAAATGAGCAACAGCATTAGTGTTCCAGCTAGCCTTTGGAATATTCACTTAGTGCCAGCAGGACGTTTACACTGCCATTAAGACTATTGCAATTTTACAGCCTATGAAGCACTTCTTCATACATCCTTCTTCTTCACAGCAATCCAGTGATGAGGGCAAGTGTAGTAGACATTGGTCATTCCTGCTGACCCAGCACTCCAAGACCATTCCTTCCTGGAGAGGGCCCTGCGATGAGATGGGTGGAAGGTGGGACTCCAGCTCCCTCTCCCCAAATCAAAGGAGAACAGCCATTCTCCTGCCCTAATCTGTCAGCTCACCTTCTGGCTGAGGCTTAGCCAATGAGACAACCCAGCCTGAGAGTTTTCCTGGAAATGAGCGAATCAGAGCTCCTGAGCAGAGATTGGGATTCATTCTAGCTGAGGGAGTGGCAGCCAAGGGCAGTGTCCATGGCAATGGAGCTGTGGGCTTTCAGAGTTGGGGACCAGCAGAGGCAACTTTGGTGTTTTGACGGAATTCCTTTGCTTTTGCTCATTTTTCCCAAGATTTTTCAGCCTCTTCCTTCAACTAATCATCCCATATCTTCTCAGCACATCCCTGTCATGTTCAGTCTAACTAGAATTGGTTTTTGGTTATTTGCAACCCAGAATTTAGGTATAACAAGTATGCTGTTTCCAATGTATAGATGAAGAAATTGAGCCTTAGTGAGGTTAAGTAACTTCCCTGAATTGTAGTTATGTAGAAAAGCCAAGTCTAGAACCCATGACTTCTAGTTAAAGTTTGTTTCTTTTGCAAAACACTGTTTTCCCAGTTGCCTTCAGTGGCCTCTGCAGATAGTGAGATGTGCTTCTTCCTCTGTGCCTCCTTGGTTGCAGTACTTAGTCCTATTTCCTGTTATAATACTTATCCGCTTGATGTCAAATGTACCTATCTTCCACACAACACTGTTGAGCATCTGGAAGACAAGGATTGTTTTATATTCATCGTTCTCTCTCAAACATATATTGGAGTGTTTGGGTGCAGAGTCAGTACTAAATAAAGATTTTAATGAATGAGTAGCAAATATGTGCATAAATTATTCAATTAACTGAAAACACCAATGTGGGTTTCGAAGATGATGCTAAAAGTATAACACTGATTTTATAAAACACCATTATGTTCTTAACCAATCAAAATTTTAGGCTATAAATAATTTGCCTTAAATATATAAAGGTACTCACTTAGTAAATATTTATTCTATGCCTACTATGTGTCAGGCTGTTATTACAGAGAGAAATAACAATTAGTCTCCTTCTTTGAGAAGTCTGACAGACTGATGGGAGAAACAAATATTCCATCACTCCAATCATGGAGCTATGGGAAAAAGAGCTGTAGTAATCTGAAGAATGATTAGGGCAGCAGGCCCACTGTCAGTAGCCATGTGAACCATTAAACTGGCATGGAGATACCACTCTGGGCAGGCTGCTATATGCATCAAGGACAACAGCCAGAGCCCTCTGAAAGCTGGAGAAAAGCACAATGTGCTTTGCTTTCCAGAATGTTGTGAGATTTGCTTTAAAAAAAAGTCACCTGCACCCTTATTCAGACATTATTTTTAAAAAGGTTATCAAATTTTAAAAATAATTTAGAAATTGCTATGAGCCATATGAGACGAATATATATGACTATATTTTAGTTTGGCAAAAGGTGAGAATGAAGATAAATCTGTACCCTTATTTAAGCATTAAAGCCCAATTCAATAGAAGCAATAAATAAAGGTATATATAAAAATGTGAAAGGATAAAAAAATCATATGCATGTAAAATACATATGTATGTAAGAAACAGGATGCATATTTATCAATATAATTTCCAATCTTTATGAATTATGCATACAGTAGGAGAATATTTAAATCCATGTTTTGGTATCATTTGCAGACAATTACTACGGCACTCCGAAGCCTCCAGCAGAACCAGCACCATTATTATTAAATGTGACAGACCAGATACTTCCGGGAGCCACTCCAAGTGCTGAAGGAAAACGGAAGAGGAATAAATCAGTGAGCAACATGGAGAAAGCAAGTATAGAGCCTCCTGAGGAGGAAGAGGAAGAGAGGCCTGTGGTCAATGGAAATGGAGTAGTAACACCAGGTTAGTCATTTATATGTATGTACATGTATACCTATGATTATAGTTATCTTCAGAGAGAAGATGATGGTATCAAATGGAAAGGACATAATTCTTGTATCCATTTTATTGTTTTAATTTTGACTTATCAAGCAATTCATTCAAGTTCCTCAGTCTTTGTTTCACTTACACAGTATTAATGGCAATATCATGAATGGTTTCTACATCTTAGAAAATGTTACAAGTCATGAATATGATTGTGGAAAGTTCTGGGGTCTTTCTTTGTTAACTAATGTTAGATAAAAATCTATCCTTAGAAATCTTGCTATACTCACAGTTCTGTAAACTGTGTGAGGTTGTGTCATATGATTTAGTTAACAACTTCAATGAATACAGTCCTCAAAATGACCACAGCTATAGTGTGTCCATACAGTTTTCCCTCTACCCTTACTATCTAATCTGACAATGTGGAGAAAGCATCTTTATACATTGACTTTGTGAAGACACCTGCCCTTGAACAAGGAAAACTTGTTATCTCTTTCATATATGATCTATCATATCATATATATATAAAGAATGTCAGGCAGATATAAAGTGTGTTTGTGCAAGGTATGGCTTTGCTATTTTCTTGTGCTTATTACTAATAGAGTGCTAAATAGTTTATTTCTAAAAATGAATTTTTTCATTATATTATTCATAATTAAATGTTACCAAAAGTATGGCATTCTTGTAGCCTCTAAGCTTAGTTATTTATTTTTTAATAACAGCATATGAGTAGGCATTGAAAATCTAAGAGCTCTGTTAAAGCTCTTGAAAAAATGTTAACACGTGCACCTTGCATACATATTATTCATAATATATGACCTACAACTAAGGTACTTTGATGTCTGTATTTTTAATTATCACTGTACTGTTTCTATAGTGACATAGTATTTGAATTTCCATGCTCAAATTATTTTTATCAAAGTTTCATAAGCTTGTTTTTTACCTTCCTTGTTCATAATACCTGTAAAAATGTTCTTTCTTGAACATAAGGAAACCAAAATCTAATCTGTCCTAATCAAGGTGTAAAACCATAAAAAGTGGTTTCATCTTGGTTGCTCAGAGGAGAACAACCTCCTCCATTAATATAATGGTGAAAAACATGCTCTGATCCTACCAATAACTGATTTCTGGATACAAATGCTAAAAATCACTATTGATACATAATGTAACCTGTTTACTATGAAATGATCAGGTAATTTTCAAGCAATTAGATTTTTTCTTTTTTAATTCTGAAATATCTTTGTCAAAATATTTACTTCTCATGATGTAATAGATTTAAATTAATAGTACATAGTTTTCTTAGTTGATATTTGATATGAGAAACAAAATGATTTAGCCAAGTAGAAGCAATAATCAGAAAAGAAGCAGAAATTGGGGATCAAAGTACAGTTACAGAGTTTCTTAATGGTTAACACCTGATAGCTAAAAATATAAAATATTTGTCCTCGGTTGAGCCTGAATCATTTGTTTCTAATTCATTTCTACTCTGTATAGGGTAAATCAAATGAAGCATTCTTGACCCACAGATTTGTAAACTAGAAATTAATTGGGGGTCATAGTGAATCTAGAAAGCACCATTCCCTTCCATTTATACACTAAACATGAGGAATTGTTTTTTGTTTTGTTTTGTTTTGTTTTGTTTTGTTTTGTTTTGTTTTGTTTTTCTGGCTAGTCAGTGTTTAAAGACACAAAGAAAATGGGTTAGTTTGAACTTTTCTTAACCAGTTCTAACTGGTCTGTCCTTGGACCTCTTAGCCTGAGGACAATAGGAAAAAACTGCCCAGGCCAACTCTAGGATTTCTGGAGAGTCAGTAGATGTCACAGATGCTTACAGATGCTTACAGTGGTTCTGTAAGCCTGGCTGAGCAAGTGGCTCTTATACTGTCTTTTTCTTTCCCATTATGGGAGAAGAGACATATAAATTAGGCAGCTCTTCGCCCAGTGTTCAAAGATGGAGGAAACAGCCCCAAACCAGAGAACTGCTCTGTCATCCCTTATTAGAAAACCTTGTTTTCTTTTATGTTTCTCCAATAGAAATTTTAGGATTCACTTTGCCTCCCTCTCATATACATATGGGCAGCTTTTCATCTTTTGAACCTCATCACATTTTTTCCAGCACAGGCTCTTTATCCTGCCTTTGTTTTCTTTCCATACACATTCACCAGATATAAAGAACTTCAAACAATACCGAGAAAATTGTTGCTTAAAGTTTAGTTAACACTGCCCTATTTTGACTAAGAGCTTATAATACTAATTAATATCAGATGTCAATTCAGAGCATAAATAGTGTCATTGATGAGGCACATTTGGAGCATAAGAAAAGCTTACTGAGGCAATTCTGTTCCATTACAAAAAATACTGATAATAAGTAATGTAAAATTTAACTTCTTTTGGATGCTTGCCATGTGCTGGGAACTCCCTAACCTCATTCTATGTACTAGTTCATTTAATTGTCCTAATAGATTTTACAGATTGGGTACTATTTTACAAATTAAGACACCGAGGTACACTATATTTAAGTAAGTTGCACAGTAGCTGGAGTTTATATATAGGAAATATATATAAATATAAGATATATTTATATACAAATAGAAATATAAAGAACCCATGATCTTAGCGGCTATGCTATCTTGAATCTTATAGCACCAAATAGAGGCATAAATATGTTTCTCAGCAATGTGTAGACGCATGATCACTATTTTACTTATACCTCTTTAAAAGTGGCATTCTAAGTTTCTACCTAACAAAAGTTTCTAATTTCTTTCATTTCTTGAAGTCATCTACAACTGGGATTATTCAGCTCTGTGGATATAAAGAAAAATCCTATTTCTTATAATATTCTGTATGTATTTAAACATAAAACCTACCAATTTTAAATCCTTATACACTTTACCAAAATGAATTATTTTCTCTATGTAAATAATAATAGATTTTAGAGGAGTCCTCAATTTACTTCTGTTACTCATTTTCTTCACTTTTTTCTCCTTTGAACTTATACTTAGAATGATATATTCCTTGTATTTTCAGGCCATATTCATGTAAAGTTGGTGACCACCTTTAAATATATAATTTCTACATGGAGCTCTACTAACATTATCAATAAATATTCATATATTTTATGTGAACTACCTTATGCTAGGTTCCCGTTTTGCTCAAAATTACATCAAACAGATGGATGTAGCCCATATCACCTAGAAAAGCCATAGAATGATCTTTCAGTGTCTCAGATCAGAAATGTTTCTCTTCTGACATATGTCAGTTTGGTGATAGGAATCAATATAGTTCTATCCTTAGAAATGTAGTTCTATGCATGTTACTACTAAAAGTTACAAAAGTAAAAATGAAATAAAATAAACAGTGGCAACCCTCCTTTAATGAATTCATGACATGGGCTAGACATAGTGTATGTATTTTATCTCTTATCTCATAATCATAGCATACTTAACAAAGAATATGCTGAAATTTAGTTAAAAGGTGCTTAACTAAGGTAACAGTTAATTTAGTAACAGAGTTGAGATCTGGACCCAGGAACACCTGAACTCATCCTCTCTCCAGCCACATTTCTCTGGGCTGTTAACCATGCTGAGGACAAAATGACTCCTGACCTCCATCAAGTAGAATCACAGTCTTTCAGCTCAGTGTATTTCATTACATTGTATTCTGTTATATTTGTCCTTTATTGAATTTGTGGCTGTGGTGTTAGATCTAATGCTTGCAAGGATGATATATCTTTACATCATCTTAGAGAATCTGTCTTTAAACTGATATTTAAAATTCATATCCCCAGGAAACCTTTCTTGACATTAACCTCATCTATATTTAGACATCTTTATTGTGTTAGAGTTGACATCCAGCTGCATGGCTTCAAATACTGTAGATTTACCTGCAGCCTTCACTTTTCTGGTGTGTTCCAGAGCTGTAGTTCTAACTATTGCCCCCTGGACTCCCCATGCTAGGAATTTCTATGGCAACTTAAATACAACATTCTACCTAAATTCTTCTCCCATAAAAGAGACAAGCTGATCAACTCAGAAAGGCCTTTGCTTGATTTTTCAAATTCTTCTTTTCACCCAGATAGCTCTGGGTTTTTTGATGCTTCTTCCCCCCAGGCTTGTTCTATATTATTGGGTATAAAAGATCCTGGACCTGTAGTTTTAATCTCTTGTTTCCAAGTATCACCATCCTAGATTACTGCTGTGTCACCTCATTTGTGGACCACAGTCCCCTAACTGATCTACATTCCTCCAGGCTCCATCCCTATCAGATTGCCTATTATTCCTCCATCAATGAAAGATTCTTGAACCAGCACTTGATCACGTAACTATCCTTCCCAAAACTTGGATGAGCTTCCGTTTCTACTCCCCCAGACTCCCTGGACAATCCACATTTTACTGAAACATCTCTGTTAGCTTTGGTCCCTACTCTTCCTCTACCTCTTCTCTGATCCACATCCCACACTCATAAAACACATCCACGGGTTTGAGAAGGCCTTCTCCACATTGTAACCTCCTATTCTTTTGGTCAAAATATACTAAAATTTTTGATATTCCTAAGAAATCACTCGTTGACTCCCAGGATGAAAAATTGAGTCTGTCTTTCTCTGAATTATCAAAGTACTATTTACAGCCTTCACTCATTTGGAAGCTACTGATTAGCCTGGTATTTATAGGTCACTTTTCATAATGTATATGTCTGGCATCCCCACATACATTATAAGCACTGCCAGGACGAGGACAATTTTACTTTTTGTTTAGCTGTGTCAGTGATTAGTATATATCTTTAAATATCTCAAGATCTCATAAATCTTTATTCTTTAGTCAACCAAACCTCTAAGAGAATGTCAAAGCTTTACTGCATCAACATGATTAGCTTTATTTCATGCTCATTTTACACTGCTGAGGGTCTTCAACATGTGTTCCTTCTAAGTTTGAAAGATTTGACATTCTTTTTTTAAAATTTATTTTTGAGAGAGAGAGAGAGAGAGAGAGAGAGAGAAAAAGCATGAGTGGGGGAGGGGCAGAGAGAGAGGTAGAGAATCCCAGGCAGGCTCCGTGCTGTCAGCACAGAGCCCCACTCAAGGCTCCGTCAAACAAACTGGTAGATCGTGGCCTGAGCTGAAACCATAAGTTGGCTGCTTAACCGCCTGAGGCGGTTGCTTAACCGACCAGGTGCCCCAAATGATAGGACATTCTTGATCTTCCATTCCCTCAAAAGTTATTTGATAACTAAAGAAAATTATGTAGAAATATATTTTAAATGTATATTCTTAGATATAAGAATTTTTCATTTTCTCTGTGAAAATACCAAAAATAGATAGGTGGATGTTGAATCATTATATTTTACACCCGAAACTGATGTAACACTGTATGTTAACTGTACTGGAATTAAAGTAAAATAAAATAAAATAGGTGGATAAAAAGTACATAGTTTTGTTTAAGATTGAACTTTTCTGAAGAAAAGAAAATCCTATAAACCGTAGTAATTGGGTTAAGCTTTCTTGGATTTCTTTTATTTCATGAATTATATGCTAAACTTTTCCGGAAAGTAATTCACCATTATATTGTAGCTTCCCCTCACCAGCTATTAGTAAGTCTAGTGCAAAGAATTAGAAATGCACATATATTTTAAAGGCAGCTAAATCTCTCTGTTAATACACACACACACACACAATGCCAGGAGGAACAGGGCCCGTGAGAGCTACCTTCACCAACAAAGGGAATACAGTATGTGTACACAGAGCCGCCTTCTCCAGGCCCCCAAGCCCGCAATTAGTGCAAATGAACTGCATCTCCCAGAGAGCAAACAGAGTGTCCCTTATGTGATCACCGAGTGTCCTCAGCAATGATCTCAGTTCACCATTAGGGACCCGCATCCAGGTCCTGTGCCGCTTGGCACGCTGACTGTGCCTGCACCATCAGTCCTGGTTTTGTGAATGAGGTCCTGTCACTGTCAAAAGAATTATGTCCTCCGTAGTGAATCTCGCTGTTTTCCTGTGAATAATAGCCCACTCTGAAACCACCCCAACGCCGCCTATCCCCTGCTTATTTTTGTGTGGGTTCACAGAGACTGTGATGTGTGTATCCACTCAGATCTTTTTTTTTTTTTCTTTTTCACTCTGAGGAGGCTTAATTTTATGATTTTGTTCCCAAACACAGTAGTAGGGTTTATCTTTCCATTGGAGGGGCAAATTTCTGGGTCTATTTTAAATCAACCTTCTAAAATTAGATATTCCCTTTACAAATGGGGAGCATCTTTTCTTAAAAGGATTATTTGAAAGTTAAAACTGCCCTAATTGTAAAATGCTCTGAGTGTGATTATAAAGTAATAAGATAATCACTTTAGAGCTCATGGTTATGAACTACAGTAGTAATTTTATCTACAGCACTGGGGGAAAATTGAAATCATGAGTCGTTTCAGGAATGTCACTTCAAGTCAAGGCCAGCTCACTTTGCTATTAAACTAAAAACGATGCATTATTTGAACCTCTTCGTGCCCTCAAACTGATTCAGCATCTTAGGGATCTCGCACTCAACCTTTGTGGAGAGCATTTTTCTACTTCTCCGAGCTGTGTAGGATGTGATGTGTAGGAGAGAGAGATTTGATAGACGAACAAGGAGTGCAGAGCAAGAACAACCAGGGTAACTCTCAGGTTTGTATAGCACTTGCAGAAGCCTGAGGATGGGATGCAATATTTAAGTGGCTTCATGTGCTCCAGGCATCCTTAAAGCTTCATCGTATTTCTAATCATAGCCATCCATTCTCTCTAGGTCTGATTTTCGCTCTGTGTTCCATTTTCTTGTCTCCCGTTTCTCCTCATAAGCAGTGACGATAATTTCAGTGTGAAATCTCAGCTCCTTTATTGCCAGACAGAGTGCTCTAGTTATTTCTGGGTGAGGCCTGGACTTTGTTCCTGAAGAGGGAAGGTCTCTGTGTGCACTCATTCCTTCTACATAGCTTCATTGCTGGGAATAGCAGCCTCATATTTTCCCTCCTAATTGACTTCTTGCTCTCATTGGATAATACCTTGACTTCAATTTGGCTCCAAAGAATAGCACTTGAATTATCATGATCAAAATGAAATAAGGTCTTCTTCTTTTTCTCTTTCAGACCTTTTGATGTTCCTAAAACTTCACAAGGGGCTATTATGTTTTACATAGTACTAGTCTCGTGGAATATTTTCAGAATTTTGAAAGCAAGATCTAAAAGATTCTGCACATTTATATCCTATATTTCATTTGTATCTTGCTTTGGTCTTTGAATATTTTCAATACTTATATCAGTTTCTCTCACCCAAAGTTAGTTGAGGGCTTGTGGGACTTGGTTCTATATAATAAACATCTTCCAAATTCATTACATTTATTAAAATCAAATGACATATACAGTTTCAAAGTTATATATATATTGGGATTCATTTTATTGCCATTATTCTAGTCTACTTTTACTAAAATGTTAAAAATGAAATATTGCAGAAAGAAGATACACTTATTAAGGCAGCTCTTCTCCCTTATTAATGGGAAATAATTCCCTCTACTAATCTTTCTAGTAAATCTTTACAATTTAGTTTTTTAAATCTTGGATTTTTTTTCTTTGTCATCTTCTGCTTGTGGTTAGACCTTGACTTTTCTATTTTCTTAATTTCACATATTGTTCTTATAGTGCTTCAAAGAAACTATAACCAACTGAGGGTTTTAGATATAGATGAAAAATAATTTTGAGGTATTGAACATGTTTTCTTAGTAATTCACATTTCCCTGCCTATCTTCCTGAATAGGTGAAATGCAATTTGGTTACAAATTTTACAGATAAAAGGTCATTTCTTGACAGGACTGGGAATTTCTCTTTCCTCAATTGGTCATAAACTCAGTTAATCATTACCCTAACTTTCCCTAATTCTAATATTTTATTCTAAGTTTATTTTTATACACATATAATTTTACATAAATATATATAAATTGCCACCATGTCTAAGGGCCATCTCTTCTCATTCACCTCATCTCTTTCACATATCTTATATGAAAAGAATTTACATACACTGTTGTTAGGAATGAAAACTCTTGCAGCCACTGTAGAAAACAGTAAAGGGGTTCCTCAAAAAGTTAAAAATATATCTGTCCTATGATCCAGCAATTGCACTACTAAGTATTTACCCAAAGGATAAAACAATACTAATTCAAAGAAATATGTTCACCCTATATCTACTGCAGCACTATTTACAGTAACCAGATTATGGAAACAGCCCAAGGGTTCATCAACTGATGAATGGATAAAGAAGAGGTGTATATATATACAATGGAATATTACTCAACCATAAAAAAAGAAACCTTGCCATTTGCAACCACATGGATGGAGCTAGAGAGTGTTATGCTAAGCCAAGTAAGTCAGAGAAAGACAAATACCATATGATTTCACTCCCGTGTGGAATTTAAGAAACAAAACAAACAAACAAGCAAGAGATGGGAAAAAGAGAGGCAAACCAAGAAACAGACTTTTAACGACAGAGAGTAAAATGATGGTGACTAGAGGGGAGGAGAGTGGGGGAATGAGTTAAAGAGATGATGAGGATTAAGGAGTGCACCTGTGATGAGCACCAGGTGTTGTATGGAAGGGATGAATCGTTACATTGTACACTTGAAACTAATATTGCACTGTATGTTAACTAGATGAAATTTAAATAAAAAGTTTTAAAAAGAATTTATATAATGCATTTTTTTAGAACTTAGAAACACTTTAGGAGAACTAAGAAGTTAAAAAGAAACACTGCAAGTCAGTAATCAGTGTATATAGAAATATCTCTGAAAAAGCAGAAAAGTAATCTTCTTTGCTAACTGGCTAGCTACAGCACAGGGAGTATAAACAGGAGAGAAGCCTACTTTGCGTTGTGTTTTCCCTTTGTACTTTTGGATTTCGTCCATGTGCATATTTTACTACATCAAAAAAGTAATTAGTTTTTTAAATGATGAGCAAAAATTCATTAATCATTTAAAATGCAAACATTTTAGCACCCATAGTATAATCCTTCTTTTTATTTTAGAAGGTTTAGGAAAATTGGTAAGAGCACTCTGTGATCAAGAAGTTATAATCTTGGGGCGCCTGGGTGGCACAGTCGGTTAAGCGTCCGACTTCAGCCAGGTCACGATCTCGCGGTCCGTGAGTTCGAGCCCCGCGTCAGGCTCTGGGCTGATGGCTCGGAGCCTGGAGCCTGTTTCCGATTCTGTGTCTCCCTCTCTCTCTGCCCCTCCCCCGTTCATGCTCTATCTCTCTCTGTCCCAAAAATAAATAAAAAACGTTGAAAAAAAAATAAAAAAAAAAAAAAAGAAGTTATAATCTTGACTTCTTTTAATCTACTGGCTACATAGAACACAGGTGGCCACTACATGATTGCTTCCTTTCTGAAGACAGAATGCTCCCCACTTTTCACTATAGGATATAATCTATAGTATGGTCATAATAGAAAATCAATTGAAACGATGTTTGTCTCTTATCTAAGAGTCAACCCTTGAAATGTTCATTCATTTATAAGACCCTGTGGTTCAAATTTTAACTAAGAACTTCAGCTTCTAGAAGTGAAGGGAGGACCATGCTCTGACAGCCCCCTCCCCCACTAAAATGCAATAAGACCTTGTATTAGTATAACAAATACACTTTTTGATGAGATTACTGAGTTTGCAAGAAAGCAAGGTAAATCTTCATGCTCCACCACTTTGGTCACTACCACAAATGAGCAGAAACGAAAGTGAGGAGCAATCTGTTCTAAAAAGACTTGAAAACCAAGGTTGCCCTAGTAATGTATGAGGAGACTAAGCATTGGGCTAATATAAAATCGGGGGGCTAAGCCTCTGATTCTGCTTTCAGTCTATACCCTCAGTGGTGCCAAAGTGCTGCCAAGTTCATTGCTCGGTAGCAGCCCCTCGTGCCCAGCAAAATCAAATGCAGAACTCTACAGGATAATACAGAACTTGAAAAAAAAAAAAAAGTGTGGATTCTGAAAATCCTCAGAATTTTCCTCCTTTAAATCACTTAACCACACAACATGTCTCAACTAAGGAAGGAAAACTCAATTTATGTAAACACCTTTTTAAAAGGAAATATTAGCTTTGTGTGTAAACACCTTTTTAAAAGGAAATGTTAGCTTTGTGTGTATCTCTTTTGTTAGAAATTGCATTTTTAAAGTTTATTTATTTATTTTGAGAGAAGAGAGTATGTGAATGGGGGAGGGGCGGAAAGAGAGGGAGGGAGAGAGAGAGAGAGAGAGAGAATCCCAATCAGGCTCTGCACTGTCATCACAGAGCCTGACACGGGGCTCAAACCCATGAAATCACGAGATCATGACCTGAGCCAAAACCAAGAATCAGATGCTCAACCAACTGCACCACCCAGGTGCCCCAGAAATTGGATATTAAAAAAAAAGTAATATCTTTAAAATTATACAAACTTGACTACACTTCTTGTTTCTGTGGGGAAAGACTATTTAGACTGCTTGACTGATTTCACTATGTGATTTACTTAGTGTTTTTGAAGTAGTAGAATTCACTGATAATAATATATAACATTTATTGAACACCTACTGTTCTAAGCAATTTATATGCATGCCACATCTAGTGCTTATACGGAGGTATGTTATTATCCCTATTGTATGCTTAAGGAAAGTGAGACATGCCCAGAGTGATTAAATAATTTCCCCAACCTCAGACTGTAAAGAACAGATTCAAACTCAGGCAGTCTGACACCAGCCTTAGCAATTATGTTCTTCTGTTTCTTGTGGAGTGTGTTTGTTGTTACCTTAGAAGCACTAAACAAAAATCAAAAGAAAAAAATTATCTCAGATTGTTCCTATTCTCTTTTCTTATCAACTACAAATATGTTCCTCACAATCTTTTTTTTTTCCCTCAAATGCTCTCTAGCTATGCTTATTTCTGAAGAAATAATATGAAGACAGGAGGGAAACAAATGATTAGATTCATTAAAATTTGTCACATAGCCATTAGAAATATAAATCCCAGAGCTCTCACAGGGTAAACCAAATTTTGGAAATTCAAATTTTATGACAGTTCAAGAAATAAAATCAACAATTTCCTGTCTAGGTTAAAAACATTGTTTTTCCCTTGTTTCGAAGGATGGCAATTACATAAATTTCAACATTAACTACATGCATTGACCATGTCAAGTGAAAATATGGATAACATAAAACAGGCATTCTTCTTGAAATGGTTTTATCTTGGTTTCTGATTATTCTTTAATAAAACTGAGTGGGGCATTCAAAACAATGGCATTCTGATTTATTCTTAGTCTTGTGTCCAAAAGGCAATGTGTTAGATATTTGTAGGGCGATAAACATGTAAGCAAATGGAATGGCAACAATACATATTGTTGTATCTCAACACCTTAGACTAGACCAGAGCTATAGAATTTATGTGAGGTGGACTGAATTATGTAAAAATGCATACATTTAATTCTCTTCCAATTAAATGACTTGCAGTCCCTCTACAATGTACAGATATTTGAGTTTTTCTTATTTTCTTATGCGAAGAAGAAAAACATTTGCTAAATCCAACAAAACACCATTACATTAGGAAAGAGGAAAGAAATTATATTTCTTAAATCTTCACAACAGCAAAGGTGTACGTAAAATATGGTTTTTTATAGGTCCTCCTTTATAAGACTGCATTGTCAATGTCTGTTTTGTGTCTCAGTGTCTCTGTAGAGCTTCTAGGAAATTCAACAGTTCTGGTCAAAGGAAATTTTTTTATCATTATCATTCTTTAAAAAGAGATGTTCCTTCTTTATTGAAATATTCTTTGATTCTATTGTTAGTGATACAAAACAAAACACGCCTTGCTCTGGTTCATAAGGCATCTAAGTGACCTAGAAATGCAAAACGGAATACTCAGAAAAAATGTCAGTGTTTGATAAAGTCTGTTCACTTCAGCAGCAAGCATCTTAGGAAAAAAATTACATTTACATACCCAAAAATTCATGTTTAGATTTAACAATAAGACCAGGCTGAGAAATTTGTCTTGGAAGTCAAAAAGGACAATTCTACATGGCTACTTCCAATCAAGAAATAGCTTCACAGTGCTATAAAAGTAAAGCATATACCTGGATTATTTGGTCCCTTCTTAGTCGAAATTTAAATAGTCCAGGACTTCCCAAATTGTAGGTCTGACATATATGAGGTCTGTGTGTGGGCACATCTACACCCATGCTTGTCTAAGCTGAAGTCCGTGAGAAGAGAGAGAGGCATGTTAACAGGAGTGGCTATACGTGCACCCTTGGTTGGCATGTAAGATCTGTTTTTTCCCACCCTTTTAGTAGTAAAAGTCAGTTTGGGTAGTACATCCAGATAATGGAATGTTTTCAGTCCTAAGGAGAAATGAGCTCTAAGCCATTAAAATACATTCAATAAACTTGAATACATATTACTAAGTGCATCTCATTACTAAGTGCAAGAAGCCAATCTGAAAAGGCTCTATACCATATGACATTCTGGATAAGGCAAAACTATGAAGACAGTAAAAGCATCAGTGTGGTTGCCAGGAGTTAGAGGGGGAGGCCGGGATGAATAGGCAGAGCACAGAGGATTTTTAGGGCAGTGAAACTTGGTATGATATTATAATGGCATATACATAGCATTATACATTTGTCTAAACCCATAAGATGTATCATCCACAGTGAACCCTAATTTAATCTATGGTCTTTGGGTGATAATGATGTGGCAGTGTAGGTTCATCAGTTGTAACAAATGTACCACACTGGTGGGGGATATTTGTAATGGGGAGGCTCTATGCATGGAGGGTACGCAGGGAATATATGGGAAATCTCTATACTTTTCTTTAATTTTGCTGTAAACTTAAAATTTTTTAAAAACTAGTCTATTTTTTGTAATCCATTCTGTTCTTAATGGGTACATTCTCAGTTACTTATACATTACCCAACATATCTGATTAAAAATAATAAGCCTCACAGAAGAAAGACTTAATCATATTATCCAAAATGCAGTAAAGTTATCTTCTATTTTTCTTATGAAGCAGGGAAACTATTATGAGATAGCATGACTGTTCAGTGAATTGTAAGCTGAACTCACCTAATATATTATGTAAGTAGTTGCATTGAACCCTTTCCCCAATTTCTATACTAAAGTCCAAGTCACCAGAATCTTAGAAAGCAAACTTATTTGGACATAGGGTCATTGTAGATGCAATTAGTTAAGATGAAGTCATACTAGAGTAAGCCGGCCCCTGATCCAGTATGACTAGTGTCCTCATAAAAAGGGGAAATCGAGACGCAGACATGTACACAGTAAGAACGCCATATGAAGACTAGAATTCTGCTACCATAAACCAAGTAAATACCAGAAGCTAGCAGACAGGTCTGGAATAGATCCTTCTCTAGTGCCTCCAGAAGGATCATGGCCCTGCCAAACCCTTAATTTAGGACGTCTAGTCTCCAGAACTGTAAGATAACACATTTCTATTGTTTAAGGCATCCAGTTTGTGGTATTTGTTATGACAGCGCTAGCAAACTAACAATGCATACCATTTGGACCACATTCTCTTTGACTACCCACTGCCTAACCTAGTGCCTGGCACTTAGTAGGGTCTCAACAAATGTTTAATTAATTAATTGACAACACTGTCATAGTAATATAGGAAATGGAATGCCAGTTCCTTCTCTCACTGAGTGCTAAGTATTGGAATTCTTCAGACAGTTGCCTTAGGTATTATTATTTCCATATGCTATATTGCCATCCTAGAAATTTGTATATAACTCTTTAGTGTCATTGAATATCACTTAGTAAATCATTATGATAGTACTGTATGTAGTTACCTAGAGTTGGGGGGAGGTACTTCCTCTCTATCCACCATGTTGTCTTACATGTCAAAGAAGGTACTTAATTTGCACTCTCCTGGCACCTTAACCTACGCTACCCAGGCAGAATGGGCGTGACTTATCTGAATGATGCATCTTAGAAGGATATTTGGGCCTGCTTGACTCAACTCCTCTTTTTCTTCCTTTTAATGTTCTACATTCATCTTCTGAAAATAGATTCTGCCCCTGCATGGGTGGCCTGCCCTGGTTCTGTGCTGCCTGTGGATACAATTTGCCTGATTCTGGGTTTCACCAGAAGCCCTTGACTCTGACCATAAACTACATCCATAGATTGGCCTTTATGAATAGTAAATTTGGGAATGTTACAGTTCTCCATTTGCCTTACTCATTTTTTTCTCTTATTTTGTTCAGATAGAGAAAGTAGGTGCTACTTATTACTTCCTATCAACCCAGTTCATTACTGGTTGATTACTTACAGTTGATTACAGTTCATTACTAGTTGATTACTTCCTATCAACCCAGCCTGATAAAATTCTTCTCTCCCCTATTAAGCTCTTTTCAAGTATCTTGCACATTGTAGGTATTAAATTCGTGTTTGCTAATGTAATGATTAATCCATTAGATAAGAATAAAAGAATGAATGAGTTAAACACATGTTAGACAAACTGAAAGAAATTGTCACCGTAATCTCTGGCACATCAATAAATATAATTGTAGACATCTCCAAAGACTCAACTTTAAGTAAAAAAAAAAGTACATTTATTCATATCTAAGCTTCTTGAATGAATTCTCTGTCAGCATATTATATATTTTCATTCACTCTTTAGTCCATTCCAACCTGGTTTCTGCACCCACCATTCCACTATAACTACTACCATAACTGGTAGCTAATAACCCCAGTGACCTCCTCCATGTCATTAATTTCAATAGATGTGATGCCCTTATATTGTGGACTATTTAGAAGCTTTGGCCAAAGGTAGTAAGTGTTTCCTCCTCATTGCCCTTTGTTTGGCTTCTATGGCATGAAGATCAACTGGTTTTCCTATTACTTTCCTGACTGTTCTTTCCTAATCATTCTCTCATTGACTCTTAAATGTGGGAATTCCTCAGACAGCTGCTCTAGGGATTCCAATTTCCACTTGCTACACTGCCTCTCCAGGCAATTTCATTCACTCCCCTGGCATAAATTATAATACAGTCTAGCCATATTCTGTTGTTTCTTGAATTGATTCTCTCCAGCCAAGCACTCTTTGACATGACATGTCCGTTGTGAGTTTGGCATGGACCTCTGTCTCCATGTGCCCAAAACAATACACATATTCCTCTATCTCCCCACACAGTCCTGCTCCTTCTGTCATATTTTCTATCTCAGTGAATGGCTTTGCCACCAGGTTTACCGTGACGTCTCATTTTTTTCTTATCTGTCCAGTTTTTTTTAATCATAGCAAATCTACCCTCTAAATATTTTTCAGTCCACTCATTCCATGCCCAGGCCACTATCATCTCTCATCTGGAGCACAAAAATAACTCCCCACTGATCTGTAAATATCTATTCTTGCCATTCTTAAAACCCCAGAATAGTTAAGGGGAATCTTTGTGGGGAATGAAAATCTGGTTGTGTTGTCTCCTTGATTAAGACACATCAACGTATTCTCATTGCTTTTAGGATATAGCCCCAAATTCTGAGCATGGTTTCTAAGGCCTTGCCTAATTAAGCGCTTGTTTATTGATTTTTTTTTTTCTCCATTACCTTCCTCTGAAAAAAGTCTCTTGATTTCTTTTTCAAGTTTCAGGTCAGTAGCACATTGGGGAAAAAAGGCTTTCCTTGACTCTTTATATAAAATTAGGTGAATGCATATGCATAATATCCCAGATTGGCCTGGGAAAGCATTCATCACACTTAAAATTGTTTAAAGATTACACATCTTGACATATTTTGAGGTCCACAAGAGCAGGGATCATGCCTCTCTTGTTCATTCTTCTGTCCTGAGTTCCTGACAATTGCGTGCTTAATAAATATTGATTAAGTGAATATTGAATGAGTGAATATTTCAGAACATGACCTTGCATTTTAACTTTTCAAATACAACATGACATTTGGAAACACCTGAGAGCAGTGTATTTCGTGTATTGGTAATTATATGTAATAAGGTACAGCAATGAGCATCTCAAGAGAGCAATGGTATCTTTTCTTGCTGCTTCTTTCCCACATATTTACAAAGGCCAATTCTTTATGAGGAATCAGCTGGAAGACTGCACCCATATTCTTTTAATAAAGTCTTCTTTTTAAGGGCAAAACCATGAAAGCTGGTAACATGTTCTTGTGCTTACTAATTCTTATAGATACTTACTAATTCTTATAGATACCTTAATATGGCCCTCTGAGATTGATGCATGTAGGGAAAACATTGATCTAAGCAACTGATTGAGACAAAGGTAGCTTTCAACTTTATTTCACTCCTTGTAAATTACCTTTATTAATTTTTAAAGTTATAAATATAATAGACAGCCAATGAATGCAGAGATACATAAACACGACTTCTTCCACCCCATCTAAATTTACTATCCTTAAGTAATCAAATTTGGCAATACATTGTACATCTTCCATCCTGTTTTCATGTTCATATAATTATATGCAAAGCTATATGCATATATCTAAGAGAACTTGGTGTTTGCTTATTTTTTAAAGATAGGATTAACAATATATATTACTTTGCAACTTGGATTACTCTTTGAGTAGTAATTATGAGCATCTTTTTCAGTTCAATAGATACACATCTAATTCATTGTTTTTAAACTGCAGTTTTCCATGGTAATGATAACCACAATTTACTTAATCATATTTTCATTGTTAGGCATTAAAACCATTTTCAGGGCTTTATTATTACATATACTGCAATATATATTGTTATATATGTATTCTTATACCATAACACCTTTTTTCTAGAGGATATATTTCTGTCTATCTATCTATCTATCTATCTATTGAGGATATATTCCCATATATAGAGATATATATTAAGCAGGATTACTTTGCCAAAGAACATGTGCATTTGTATATGTATATTTTTAATGTTAATAGTTATTGGTTATGTTCCCAAATGGTTGTAGACTTTCATATTTTTAAGTTGACTGTCCTATCCTTACACTGGCATCTGTCAATAGGACTCTCCTTCCAGTGTTTGGGTTAAGCTGTCTCTACCACAGCTTACAGATGAGGAAGCCATAGTGACTCTGCAGGCCTTCTGGTTCTCTACTCTTGAGTTGTTTTCCAAATCTCCCACTGGGGAATACTTGGACTTTTGGTGACATCCATACCACAGGGGAGTCTTGGAGTGGTATTTGCCAATTTTTTTTATTCACTATCTCTGTTCTGACCCACCAGTGGAGACGTGGAGCCACTCTGCAGGAAACATCTCTCCCAAAGTGCTAAACTAAAGCAGTTCAGAGGCCTCTTCTCCTTTGGGCTCCCTTGAACTTTTCTGTGCTTTCCCTTTGCTCATCACTACCACATCACACCCAGACCAAACCTGAAGATAGTGGTACTGAATCCCTGAATGAACCACGCAGTGTCTTAAACCTGAATATTTCCCCCTTTGAATTTCTCTCCCAATCACACCATCTTATCTTGCAGGAATTTACTCTGCATTATATCTTTCTTTTTATTTACCCCAAAATATTTCTTTTTCTAGACAACACCAAATCTACTCTTCTTTGACAGATAAGACTCATAGTCTCTCGTTAGTGGCAGAAAAGCTAAATGGGAAGAAAAAGAAATTCTGAATAGCTCAGAGAGACTATACATTAGGTGATATTTTAAAAATATCCTCATTATACTATTACGTCTACACCTTGACCACAACACTTGCCCAATAATCTAATCCTGTGGAAAGGTAGACTTTAAAATGATCCTGTTAACCCATTTTCTGGTGTGCCCCTTTCAGACCTTTAAAATGTCTTTCTTTCCCTACCTTTTCTCCACCCTCTAGAACCTGAACTTAACCAACATGTAGTTTAAAGTCCATGCCGGTATTAGATTTTCCATATAATGTTTTCTTGTCTTACATGAATTTGTTTTTAACACCTATTACAAATTTCCAAAAGTGTGATCATCGTCCATTTATATTTAGATATATTATGCAGGATTTACTTCTTAATTTTTATTTTCTCCTTTTCTCTCCCTATTTTGAGATATCTGCCTTGATTGAATCCCCATGATCCTGTTAGAGTAATTTCTCAAATGTTGTCCTTAATTAGGATGCATGGATAGGACCTATTCAGAACTTCTGTATGTTTAAAATGACTTTCTTTTGCCTGGATAGAGGAATAATATTTTGGTAGAGTTAAGTTACTTTAGTTGCTGTACTTTTTTTTCTCAAGTTACTATAGATGTTACCTTATTTTCTTTGAGCTTAGAGTATCACAGATGAAAGATCTCATGTTCTTCTGTTCCTCTTTTCTTTGTAAGTAATCATGTTTCTTCAGTGCAGGAGCTACTAAAGTTGCTTTTTAACATCGGAGTTTGGAAATTTGACCTAGATGTGTTTAGGAGTCTATGTGCTTCATTAATCTGGCGTCAGATTCAGTGAACCATTTCAGTCTGCAAACTCAAGTGTTTCTTCATCTTAGGTAAATTTTCTTCTATTTTTTTTGTTGTTGTTGAGTTATTATTTCTTCTCTATGTGTTCCTTTTCCTCATTCTGGAGCTTGTGCTACCTACATGTTCAGACTCTTGGGTCTGTCCTCCAAGCCTGTTACCAATTACTTTTAATATATGTATCTCTTTTAGGTTTTACTCTGTTGTATTAATTTTCTCTTGTTGCTGTACCAAATTACCACAAACTTAATGGCTTAAAACAATGCAGATTTACTGTCTTACATCTCTGTGGGTTAGAACTCTGACATGGGTCTTGCTTGGCTAAAATCAAAGTGTCAGTGGGACTGTGTTACTTTCTAGAAGCTCTAGATGAGAATCTATACCCTTAATTTGCCGGCTTCTAGAGGCCATTCACATTTCTTGGCTTGTGGTTGGTTGGTCCCCTTCTATCTTCAAAGCCAGCAGCATTGTATCTCTTTGGCCATTCTTTAGTGTCACATCTCCCCTTCACCCTCCTCTTCTGTCTTCCTATTACACTTTTAAGGACACTCGTCATTTCAATGAGCTCACCTAAATAATTGAAGATAATCTCCCAATCCCAAGGCCCTTAGTTTAATCAGATCTGAGAATTCTCCTTTGCCATGTAAGGTAACATTCATTCACAGGTTCCAGGAAGTAGGATGTGAACATCTTTAAGGAGTCATTATTCTGCTTACCACACCTGTGTTGTGAAATGGTCCTCCAGTTCAGTAATCAGCAATAATTAGATGAAGGATAGAGAAGAATGAGAAGTGAAAGGGGAACTCAGATAGGCCTAGAGATCATTGTCAGAGATGTTTGCAATGATGCTTTTCCTATTCCTAGAGCTTATTTACCCTGGTGCATCATACTCCACATCACTGAGAAGTTACTGTGGCTAGAGTGACTGACCGCATGCTCTTGTTCTCTTGTAGAATCCAGTGAACATGAAGACAAGAGTGCAGGTGCCTCAGGGGAGACACCCTCCCAGCCTTATCCTGCACCAGTATACAGTCAGCCTGAAGAGCTGAAGGAGCAGATGGATGATGCAAAACCAACTAAACCTGAAGAGAATGAGGAGTCAGACCCATTGCCTGATAACTGGGAAATGGCCTATACAGAGAAGGGTGAAGTCTACTTCATAGAGTGAGTGTCACACATTTCTTTGGGTGTTGCCATGAAGATCATAGCTGCGTAGGAATGATGTAGCACATAGAGACATTGGTCAAAATAAAATACTGAATTTTACTGTTTCTGCTATTAGCTTTCTTCTTTGTGAGAGAATAATGGACAGTGCCTTAATACAATTAAGGGTCCTAGATTATAGCTATAAATCAAATGAGACAATTACACTGTAAAGTTTGTTATCATCATGACTAAAAAGGTAAATCTCTATGTGGCATTACTATTGAGTTAGACATAATCTACCTGTCATGGGAAATGCTTACTCTACCCTGTCAAGATTTCTGTGTAGTTCAAATGAGGTAATCCCATTTTTAAGTCAGATTGCTGGAAACATCCTCCGTCATATTTAATTATGCGGCTGTTTAGTGCAAAATTCTTACTTGTCACAAAAGGCAACATTGCAAGGTCTTCACGCAGAGGTCAGATGTCAATAAAATTGTTTGGTTTTGTATTGTATAGTTCATCACACTCATTTTTTATTAATTTTATCCTATTTTTGCTGACCATCTTTATGACTGGCCAAAGGAACCGAAATGCTAATCTTGAACTCCCTGGTGATATGGACTCAACCTAATCTTTTTCTTTCTTTCTGGACTTTTTTTCCAAACTGATTTTTAAAATATTTTATTACCAATACTGTTAGTAAAGTTTTCCTTTCTTTATCTTCTAGGAGTAGAACCATTTAAAAAAAAAAAAAAAAACTCCTAAGGTGAAGATCTCAGCACAAAATTAAATTGTTGATGTGCATAAGACAATCAAAAGGTTAATTAGGAAAAATAAAAACTAAAAATATTGTAAATGAGCAACACGTATTCCTTCAACACATTCCCTCAAACAAGACTCAAACAGAAAAATTAATAGAATCTGAAGTTTTCAGGGCTGACAGTAGATAAAAATGTGTAAACTCTGATTATTCAAGAAAAAATATTAAAACTGGATTCTTTACCCAACCTGGAGTGATTTGTGACTTAGATCTCTGTAGGCAGAACTCAGTTGTGAAATTGAAATGTTACCACATACCAATATTTAATTCTCATGTGAAGGTGGGAACTTTGATACATGTGTCCAAGGGAATGTATAATGAGGTAATTACTTGGTGCTCTGCTTGATTCCAACATGGGATGAGAAATACAGTGATTTGCAGAGAATGAATCCCTACTATTCACCTTTTGACAGATCTTGTAAATTAAAAAAAAAAAAAACTCTTGCATTATTTTTATTGCTATAACCAATGATCCAAAGATATCTTTTATCAGTTAATTGGGAAAGAGAAAGTCATATAGATTTTTTAAATGCTCAAAAGTATTTAAATCTAAAACATAATTTTGTTATTGATAAGTACAGCATGGAATCATTCAAAGGATAAACCCTAGATGTGAGTTCATGCATTGATGTTCAGGAAAATTAATATTCAGAAGAAGGAGACTGATAATATACACTTTTTATTATATAATACAGGGGGAATAAGGGTATGTGGCATTAGTAAAGGAAAACCAGCATGACAAGTAGATTAAAGAACTGTTTCCTTACAAGGCTTCCAATAATTCAATTATAAAAATCTTTGTGATTACAAAATGATCTTTTCTCTTTTAAATAATGTCAGATTTTTGGGATTGTGAAGAAAACGGGCTTTGGAAGACAGAAATTGTGCTCATGGTATGTAGTAAATGATGAGCCTTTGTCAGGACTTGGGAAAATCTACCAAAATGATTCTGTTAATACTCTAGTGAGTCACCCAGTGTCAGAATTCAAAGATTCATGAGATGTTGTTCGTGTTCTCAAATTTAGTGTTGAAATCTGTTGTTGAATTTGGGGAAGAGAGGCATAAACAATTGGCAGACAACTAATTTCTGAGTTTTGTGATACTATGCAGAGAAGGACTTACTGAACAGACTTAAGTAATAAAAAGAGTCATCATAGGGAAGGTGAGGTCACATAGAGTTGGCAATGTGTAGACACAGCATTCCAGGTATAGGAACTTTTGTTACAAAGACCCAGTCCCTGAGTTTATCAGGGCTAGTGAGAAGACCCTACTAGAGAAGTAAGCATTCGTTAGAGAATCCTGTGACATTATTGCTCTGTTTCCATTTCCTAGATCATTAGTGCTTTTGAAAGACAGGCAGGGGGTTTTCTTTGTTTATCTTCTTCCTGTTACTTCAGGGAAGAATGAATGAGCAAGAGGAGTAGAGATAGGTTGAAGTGGACAATTAAGATATAAAAGAGGAGACAATTTCATTTTGGCAAGAAAGCTGATCATGGGGAGACCCACCCAGAGTTTAGGGAAATGAAGATGCCTTGAGTTAAGACTGAAATGGGAGTGTGATGGGAAGCAGATTCCTATAGAAGACAGGTGCAAATACCCTTCTTAAAGGTTTCTCCACAGAAGGAAGACACCCCCCACTCCAGCCTCCCCATGGACCACTCCAAGCCCTATCTGTTCATTTCTTGAAACGCTTACATTTGAATCTCAAGACTCAGTGCAATGAGCTCAAAAATCAGACTAGGGAGGGATCGGTGTCTTCTTCATCTAGTTCCTCATTTCCACACCGTTACCACTTGCACTGTGGTTTCCTTTCTCTCTGCCTGCGTGTCACTCCCACTCTGCTTTACTTTTCCCTCAGTTTTCCCTGATTCCCTCCTGACCGCTTTCACTCTTTGCTCTGGAATGCCCCTCTCCTTCCTAACTACATTTGACAAAATCAGCATTTCAGCCCGCTGTCATTGACCTGTGTGTGCCTTTTAAGTGATACCACAATGAATTCTTTTGTAAATATAAAAGACCCTTGGAAACAGCCTGATAGAGCAGGAGACAGTGACAGGAGAAGGAGCATGGTGGGACAATAATCTAGAGACTAACCCATGGTAGGCCCCAGGATTTTTTAGCCAAGAAACTTAGAAAACAAATAGTATTTGTAATATAAAAGTTTGCAGTCCTGGAGCAAAGTTGAGGTAAAGAAAGAAGACAGAAAGGCAAGTAGAGTAAGTTAAGAGAAAGATAAAACAAACAGAAGGGAAGATAGATAGATTTGGGAAATAAGAAAAGCTGGCATCAGTGAGAATTTCCCTCTGGTAACATTGTGAGAGTCTTTTACAGGGAGGTCTCCCTTGGTAGGCAACACCCCTCGTTACACTTGACTGAATTCTGTCTCTTGTGAGATGAAGATTGTGATAAAACAGAAAATAAGGAAAACAAAGCAGAAGGACCCTGTGGTTCTGTGTATAAAATTTAAATATATAAATATAAATACCTAACACATATGTATATATTTCTGAATATGAGAGGGGAACTCTACCTTGCTGAAATGTTAATTTAAACATATATTTAAAATATACAGGGGTGCCTGGGTGGCTCAGCCAGTTAAGCATCCAACTTCAGCTCAGGTCATGATCTCACAGTCCGTGAGTTCGAGCCCCATGTCGGGCTCTGTGCTGAAAGCTCAGAGCCTGGAGCCTGCTTTGGATTCTGTGTCTCCCTCTCTCTCTGCCCTTCCCCTGCTCATGCTCTGTCTCTCTCGGTCTCAAAAATAAATAAAAACATTATATATATATATATATATACACACACACATACATATATATGTGTATATATATATATATACACACACACATACATATATATGTGTATATATATATATATATATACACACACACATACATATATATGTGTATATATATATATATACACACACACATACATATATATGTGTATATATATATATATATATATATACACATATATATGTACTGTGGGTTTTGAATTAAGATAGCGAGTAATTTTTTTTGGTCTTCTGTACAGTAATATTTTAAAATAGTTATTGATTTATGCAGTATTACAAAATACTTTATATGTCTCAATACATAACAAGTTTTACATTTAGAAGGTGAGAAGTTATTTTGTTGTTTTTGGTACTGAACACATGGGTCAACTATATTTCCCACACTTTTCAGAACTGCTTCCTTTGATGAGTGTATCAACGCTGATTCCTTTTATTATTTACAGTGATATTTAATGAGAAAAAGTTAACATCTGAGAAAGCATTTTGATTTATTTATTTATTTTTATTTTTAATATGAAAGTTACTGTCAAATTGCTTTCCATGCAACACCCAGGGCTCACCCCAACAGGTGCCCTCCTCAATGTGAGAAAGCATTTTTAAGCAATGGAATTTTAAACTGTGAGTGAATGCTCTCCTCTAAACATGCTTAAAAGTATTCATAATGTCTTATGTTGAGCAATTTTCAAAAGACTCTGCAATGAATAATATTGTTTAAAACGAGTAGTTTCCTTAATTCATAATATCACCCTCATTAATAATGTCTTTTAAAATAGACGGCATATTGATTGTAAATTCAAATTAGTAACAATAGTTACCACATACTGAGTGCCAGCTTTGTTCAGGCTGTGTTCAGGTTACCCGAACAGTAATAGCTAATATATGAAGCATTTATGCCGTGCTCATTTAATTCTCACTTTAGGAAACTGAGGCTTGCAGAAGTAAGTAATTTGTTTGTGGTCACATATTCCAGAATTCACAAAGCCAAGATGCTTTGACTCCATTTACTCAACATATCTTTGTAGGGCACATACCATATGCTTGGCGTGGGAATAGAGAGGCCCCTGGGTGGTCCAGTTGGTTAAAGCGTCCGACTCTCCATTTCGGCTCAGGTCATGACCTCACAGTTTGTGAATTCAAGCCCCGCATTGGGCTCTGCACTGACAGTGCAGAATCTGCTTGGGATTCTCTGTGTCCCTCTCTCTTTGCCCCTCCCCACCTCTCTCTCTCTCTCTCTCTCTCT
Source organism: Neofelis nebulosa (assembly GCF_028018385.1). Classification (NCBI taxonomy): domain Eukaryota; kingdom Metazoa; phylum Chordata; class Mammalia; order Carnivora; family Felidae; genus Neofelis; species Neofelis nebulosa. Next base: position 86,935,775 of record NC_080785.1, read on the forward strand.
CTCTCTCTCTCTCTCTCTCTCCCTCTCTCAAAATAAATAAATAAATAACTTAAAAAATAATAATAATAAACCCTGGGAATGCAAGTCATCAGCAAAACTCACAAGATTCATACTTTTGTGGACACAAGTCTTTTTCCAGCATCCTTGCTCTTAATCATTTCACCATGGTGCCTGTATATATTATATCATAGCCACCTTGTGAGCATTTGATACACCCCACTTCGTAGAGATTCTGAGGCACCCTGGACAAATTAACATGCTTATGGTCGCGTATTCCTGTCACCTTGCACAGCTATTGCCATTATCCCATACTACCTCTACCGTATAAACAAACATTGGCTGAAATAAAAGTAAACTTTCATATTACAAATAGTATTTGCTTATAGGTTTCTCGGCCAGAAGTTCGCCATTCCAGAGGCTAAATGTTCCATAAAGCAGAGACGCCATAGGGTTAATCTGTATTGACATGCTTTGGGAATCCCATTAAATTCCTTCTTTGTTTGGGAGTCAGTTTAGTTAGTGACATAAAAGAGACTGCTATTCCTTTGGCAAAAAACAAAATGACAACAAGAACCTATTTGTTTACTACCATCTCCCTGAATGGCACTGAACGCTATGTCATCTTAAATAATAGATTTTTAAAAGCAGGCTTTTGAAACTGAAAATCACATCTGTGAAAAATGTCATAGCTGCGCATGGTTTCCTAAATCACTGTCCAGGATGAATTTGCTTTTCAATTCTCAGGAAGACACACATATAATCTGTTTCCTCCTGTGTTCATGTTTCTGTATCTCCTTAAGTGTTCAGTAAATCACTGATTGCCATTTCAAACAAATTAAAAACTTTTATTTATGAAATAGTGGAGAGAATATTTGGGAAACTTATTGGAAAGAAAAGCAAAATCAATTTTTGGGGGTGCAGCAACTCCAGCTTTCACATCCTCAACTCGGCACATTCCCACCAGTCACAAAATGTGGTCTGTGCTTACTCTCTCTAATTTGTATTACAAAACAGTAGAGATATTGATTTTGTTTCATATTCTTTTTTCTTGTGCCACACAAGATTCCAGTGCAATCCCCAGACAGAAAATAATATGTTTTAAACAAAACTGTATGCAGCTCACAGTCACAATATCCAAAACTATATTTATAATAAAACCTCTCAAAAATGTTTTCTAGGGGTGCCTGGGTGGCTCAGTCGGTTAAGCGTCCGACTTCGGCTGACGTCATGATCTCATGGTTTGTGGGTTCGAGCCCTGTGTCAGGCTCTGTGCTGATAGCTCAGAGCCTGGAGCTTGCTTTGGATTCTGTGTCTCCCTTTCGCTCTGACCCTCCCCTATTCATGCTCTGTCTCTCTCTGTCTCAAAAATAAATAAACGTTAAAAAAAATTTAAAAAAAATGTTTTCTAAACATATGAAAGATAATATGATGGCAAACTCACACATTCACATGATCAATAAGATATTTTAAAATATTATTTAAGAAACAACCATTATAGAGGTCATTGACAATAACTTTGTATGTAAATTACCAAGTATAAAGAGGAAAAATAGTAGTACTATGAAAAAATGGATCCTTGAATGAAAAAGCTCCTACTGTTCAGTATCAATTAGATGTATCCAATCAGTCCCTGTAATCTTCTTTTTGGAAATATGATATAAAGGAGAAAGTCTTCTGGAAAATGATGTCACCATCCTGAGGATTTCATTGACTATGATATAAAATGTAATCAATTTATATACTTTTAAGAACTAACACTTAGAGGCGCATGGCTGGCTCAGCTGGTGGAGCATGTGACTCTTCATATTGGCTCAGGATCATGAGTTTGAGCCCCACATTGGGTGTAAAGATTACTTAAAAAAAATAACTAACATTTATTTTTTAAATTATGTAAAATGTAGTCAGTAATCTCTGTGATTATTGTCTCTGAACCTGTATGACACCTGCTATTGAAACTTTAACATCCAAACACATTTTGAACTGTCCAATAGACAATAAAATATTTACCTGGACCTTGTTTAAACCTTGTTCAAAAGATTATGCTTCATGCAGTCAAATATCATTCACTTCAATCTCTGATTATTCTTCTGATACAGTATTCCCCAGGTGAAAATACATTTTGACTATGTAAAGTTAAAGTTATGATTCAGTTAAAGGCTATGATTCAGAATTGGCTTTGTAAGAGGAATTTTTATTTATTTTTTTAAAAAAATTTTGATGTTTATTTACTTATTTTGAGTGAAATAGAGGGAGAAGGAATGAGTGGGGGAGGGGCAGAGAGAAAGTGAGAGAGAGAATACCAAGCAGGCTCTGAGCTCAGGGCAGAGTCCCACTTGGGGCTCAGTCCCACAAACCATGAGATCATGACTAGAGCCAAAACCAAGAATCACATGCTTAATTGACTGAGCCACCGAGGCACCCCTGTAGGAGGCTTTTTTTTTTAAATTCAGTGTTTTGTAACTGTTTTAAGTCTGTTAATATTTTTAGAGAAAATGCAACAAAGGAGTATGTTTGATAATAGAAGTTTTTTATTCCACTAATAAAATTTCAGTTAGTGAAACATCATCTAACATCTGTGCAGTATTGAAAACATTATTTTAGAGGCACCTGGGTGGGTCAGTCAGTTGAGCTTCTGGGTCTTGATTTTGGCTGAGATCATGATCTGACAATGGTGAGAACAAGCACTGTGTCAGGCTCTGTGCTGATTGTGGAGCCTGTGTGAGATTCTCTCTTTTCCTCTGCCCCTTCTGCACTTGTGCTGTCTTGAGCATACTCTCTCTTGTGCTCTTTATAAAAAAGAAGAAAGAAACAGAGAAAGAAAGAAAGAAAGAAAGAAAGAAAGAAAGAAAGAAAGAAAGAAAGGAGAGAGAGAAAGAAAGAAAAGAGAGAGAAAGAAGAAAGAAAGAAAGAAAATAAAGGAGAGAGAGAGAAAGAAAAAGAAAGGAGAGAGAAAGAAAGAAAGGAGAGAAAGAAAGAGAGAGAGAGAGAGAGAGAGAGAGAGAGAGAGAGAGAAGCAAACATTATTTTGATCTAGGTGGCAATATAAAAGTAGGACACAGGAGTGGAAAAGGAAACAGAAAGAAGATGAATAGAAGGAGGATATGTCTTACAGACACGTTCAGATTGGATCACCCTTAAGGATCCACTTAATGTATAATAAGAAACTGATAAGGGCTTATAGTCTGGGAAAATATAATGAAAGAATGGAATGGACGACAGAGTGTGGCATGATCTATATGAAAACACTCCACCCATTTGATAGCAGTTTTGTTAACCTAATTCTTTAGTATAGCTTCCAATACCTAATATTTATATGTAGATTATATAAATCAGGAATTTTAAGACTTTAGGGAAAATATTCAGGTTGATTTCTGAGGTATTTAGGATTATTTGATAGTTATCTAGTTGCGTTTGAGGGATAGACAAGCCTAGGGTCTTCTTACTATGGCACCAGCTTAGTTCCCCCTGGAAAAATATTCATATTTGAATGGAGAACATTTGACTTGAAAGTGATCTGAATGGAAAATTCAAGTTTATAAGGAAAAAAATGTTTTCAGTGATATTATCTGTGCCTCCTCAGTCACAAGTTCTCTCTTTCATCTCTAGGCACCTGCAATTTAATATAATACCTACTAAGTACAAGGCATTCAACACAAAGGTTCTGAGGTCATGATTACTATCCTCAAACAGGAGATAAATGTCTCCACTTCCAAACTATTGGCAAAGGCTCTGAGAAAAAAAGATCTTTGACTATTCTCCAAGGGAGTGAGATAAAGCAATTCAGTGTAAAAAGCAAAATGTTAGGTTTGGTATGCCTCTGGTTTCAGAGCATAAGAAACTTGGACTTGGGGGGACATCTATGTTGCTCAGTCAGTTAAGCATCTGACTCTTGATTTCAGCTCAGATCACAATCTCACAATTTGTGAGATTGATCCCCACATGGGGCTCGGCGCTTATAGTGTAGAGCCTGCTTGGAATTCTCTCTCTCCCTGTCTCTCTGCCCCTCCCCTGCTCAAACTCACTCTTTCTCTCAAAAATAAATAGGGGCACCTGGGTGGCTCAGTCAGTTAAGTGCCCAACTTTGGCTCAGGTTATGATCCCATGGCTTGTGAGTTCGAGCCCTACATCGGGCTCTTGCTGACAGCTCAGAGCCTGGAGCCTGCTTCAGATTCTGTGTCTCCCTCTCTCTCGGACCCTCCTTCACTTGCTCTGTCTCTCTCTCTCAAAATTAAATAAACATTTAAAAATTTTTAATAAATAAAAAAATAAACTTAAAGAAAAAGGAACTTGGACTTGGGAATCAGATATATCTGGGTTTAATGCTACCTCTTTTGGTTTCACATACTAGCTTCATAACCTTGGGCAAGTTGCTTACCTTCTCTGAACTTTTGTTTCTCTGTCTATAAAAATGGAGTTAAAAATCTGTAGCCAAAAAGGCTCATTAGCATTAAATGAGGTAATGAGTATGAAAGTTCTAGTACAGTCCCTGACCAAGTAGACAATCAGGAAATGTTACACGATAATAACTTTGCAAGGTGTATGCACCGTAATGTCAGTGGCTTTTGCTGTCGAGGTGAAGCATTATCTGTGTGAGAAGAATGTTTCCCCAGGAAGATAAGATGTTATTATTTAACCTGCTGCTTTTGTCAGTTTGTCAAAGGTTAAACTTACAAAAAAATACAGAAATCTCTAATCCATTATAAGTCAGCCTATCACATCTTCAAGACCATTCTGTTACAAATTTAAACTAGAATTACAGAGTTGAATGAAAGTCCATTTCTGGCTTGTTCCACTCCTTCAGATAGATTTATTATATAGTTTAACATCAGGGAAAAGTTTGGGTAAACCATTTATTAAGGTTTTTATCCAGATTTTTTTAATATGGCATTGATTGAACTTGAGTAGCTACTGACTTGCATTCACTTAATCTCTCAATTTTCATGATCATTACATTAACTATATCCATAAAAATACATACAGTAGTAGGATATTATGATTCAACATTCCTAGAAAATATTTGTTCCATTCCCCAGCTAGGGGAAAAAAAAGTTCTTTACAAATGCAGCATATATGTGTGTATGTGTCTCTGTTAAAGAAACTAGTATCAGAATATAAGATTATATAAGATTAGCCTCTTAACATCTTGTCATTTGTGTTCCACACAATATGATAGACACAGAAAACTGATGTCCTGTTTGAATCTATTTTAGCAGTGGAAGTAAAAGGAAATCATATCCTGAAACTTGAGGAAACGTGGTATGTAGATTGTGAAAAGTCCCTCAGTGATCCCATTTAGTACACTGTTTCCTGTCCAATGTTTAATCCTATCTTCAGAGGCAATTGTTGAGGTTAAAAATATATAATTTAAGGGAAGTAGAAAAGCCACTTGTTCTGTTGTCTCCCAAATGCATTAAAAATATCCCCTTTGTAAGGCATCTTGAAGAAGCAGGCAAATTACAAGGCTGGGGAGAGTCAGTATTGAAAAACACTGCACTGTATCTTCATGTGATGTTTAAGACTGCTACCCACATTTCTTTCAGAATCACTTCAGACGATCAGCTAAAAATGCCGTTAACTATAAGAGACTCCATCTGCCAAAATGTATTAAAGTGATATACCATTAATGCTAGTTCAACCTCAAAGAAATCATCCTGTAATGAAATGCTTTGTAGAAACTCAGGAAAGCTAGGAAACTCACAGTTTTCTACAAAATTAGCCAGTATTTGAGACCGATGGTGGTGTGATATAGAAATGGTAATTTGACTTCCTGTAATGGCTTAGTAATGGCTCCTTAATACTTCACCATAGACGTTTTTGCTTTCGTGAATTTGTCTTACACACTTAGAAATAAATGACTTTTATCCATAATGGAGGAAGGATTTCGATGAAGCAAATGTGTGGAAAAAGAAGGGAAATTTATTTTCCTAGCCCACTTCCCAATATTTCTCCCTAACGCATAAACACATAAACATGAGCAAACCTTACACATTATGCATGCGCGCGCGCGCGCGCACACACACACACACACACACGCACACTGAATTGAAGGCGTCTCTATAAGAATATTTTTTAAAGTGAATTTGTCTTTTTCAAAATGGGAGCAGCAAACATTGAACTCAGTCCGTTATCATATTTGGGGTAATCATAATATCCTTCCATGTGTGTCTTTAGTTCAGAGGAAAAGACTAGATGATATTGGCATGACTATAAATGAGGACCAGAATGAGATAAAAGTGTCTACAATACTTTAGTTGCTTCTGACGCTCTATAATAAAGCACCGTCAGACTTTACAAAGGTCAAACTGGGAGAAAACAGAAGCTAGCACACTCTCCTGATGATTTATAATTTGACCAAATTCACAGCCTTTATCTGATCAAATTATTAGAGTCCTGCTTAGAGGCATCAATCATGGTGGAGTTCCTAAATGTGAAGAAAGTGAGGGAGAGTATTTTCTCTTTACTACACATGAAAGTCAGAAATAAAAGGGAATCTTCTTCAAGAACAGAGACCTGATGACCCAAGGATCTTAATGTCTCAGTTTTCAAATCGGGCGATGGCTCTGTACATAGACAGGATGTTTGTCCAAAAAAACACTATATGCAGAAACACCTTGGACTTGCTTCCCCACTGCCCAGCTTGCCTCCTCCTTTTCTTCCTCCCTGCCTTGAAATTATCTTCATGAGATAGACACCTGGGCTCTAGAAGTTTGCTATTAAGTAAACTGCTTGGGAGAATTTTCTGACCTTTGCTTTAAGTGGAGATTTGTTCATCTGGTTATCTAGCTAACACTTATGGCTCTGACACAATGAGAAACATGGTTAAATTTCAATGAAGAGAGAGAAAATATATGTGAAGCTATTATTTGATTTTCATCGTTATCACCTGACTTTCTTACAGTTGTGTTCAAATATTCCTATTATCCAGCTTTAATTTCTATTTCTGAAGGATTTTTTACTTTTCTCTTTCACGTTACATTTTTTGGCCCTTTGACTCTTCCTTGTATAAACCTCAAACTTTCCACACCTGTGACTTTGTTCATTCTTTTTCTGAAGCCCTCACAAATGTCACATCCTTGATAATCCATCCGTTGGTAGATGAGATCACTTGAGACAGCTGTACCCAGTCAAGATTTTAGCTCCAAAGAGCAGTTTTGAGCTTTTCAGGGGTTCTCAAATTTTAATATGCATAAAAATCACCTGGAGCGCTTGCCAATAAGATTCTGATTTGGTAGTTCTATGAAGACGCAGAATAGGTATTGTTAATCACCAGGTGATTCCAATGCAGGTGATTGTAGGACCTCTTTAAGAAACATTGCTCTAAAAACGTCTCTGTTTTTAAAATTTCTGACAGAAGACTTCCCAGAAAACTTTCTTTTTTCAAAACAAAAATGTCATTAAAATGACCATTAATTACCAGAAATTCCATTCCAGAAATGTTAGAATACAGACATTTTTATCCTCTACCTTCCTAGCTGGGTTGGAAGTATTTAGACGGAAGACAGCTAAATATGGGTTAATGCAATTGCTATTAATCACTTTTTGAGAAAATGTAGGCATCCCAAGAACATGCTGTAATTTTCATCACTTTTATACTGCCTCTGCCAGCTTGGTAGTTAAGGAGTAACAAAACAACTATTTATGAAAAGGGCAGGTTTAGGATGAAAATAATTATTTTGCAAAAGTGAGGAAACAGTATCAGAGCCTGCGAACTGTGCTCTTCCAACTGGAGAATCCTGTATTTGTAATAAATTCCTTTTGCTCTGGATGAGTTCTGCATTTTCAATGAGGTTAACTTGGCAACATTCTAGTTGATTTTAATAAAAATAGCTGCTTTGAGGACAGGGAGCTGAGGTTGCCAAATTTACAGCTGCCTTGCACAATTACTCTTACACCTCCTTCAGGGCTACTTAGAACCAGTAAGCAAATTAAGTGTATCGATTGCAATTTTGTTGGACTAACACCCCCACCTTTTTTTTAAGGAATAAACTTGATTCCTTTCAGTATGTGTCTGTTCAGAGTGATCTCTTTTCTTTTCAGCCATAACACAAAGACAACATCATGGCTGGATCCACGACTTGCGAAAAAGGCTAAACCTCCAGAAGAGTGCAAAGAAAATGGTAGGTTATTAAGTTTTTATGATGTTTCGGCGTTGCACTTTGAGAATGTTTGTGTTTCTTAAAGGAGGGTCTCATCTAAAGAAGCAATAATCTAGTTGAACCAATTTTAAAGATGTAATATTTAATGCTCAGATAGGAGAGAGAATTGACGCGGCATTTCAACAGTGCCATGTGGTTTTCCTTTTTCTCTTTGAGGAGACTGTGCCGGATATCACATCTCTGTCATCTCTGTTGGTTCTCTTTGACTCCTGGCCTGACTTTCCACCACCTTCTAAGGACTTTTTGTTTGCAGTATGCCTCTCTGAGGACTCTGATCTTTTTACTGGAATCAAACGTGATGTATAGAGAAACACTATTGTGGAACTATAAATGATATGGATTTCTGTGTTCAGAGGCTAGTTATTCTGCTAGTTATTACGATCTATGCATACACATGGCTACTTTCTTTTAATCAAACATTTAAATAAAATAGCCAATTGCATGAATATCCTGGGTTATCCTTAGTATTTTCTAGTTTGCAATGTAATAATATTAACTTGCTTAGAAATTGACTGTTCTCATGTATGTGAAGAATGCTTTTAAACAATCTTGAGGATCACATGAGTGTAACCCTTGTTTTGAAATTAGTAAATTATTTAGATGAAGTCTGTTATAGATAATACTTATAATTTTTAAAGATATCGAGTTTAATGCTAAAAGAACACTTCAAGTTTAGCTAAAATGATAAATAGCATACTCTCCTGATGATTTATTATTTGACCACAATCAAGCCTTTATCTCATCAAGCTATCAGAGCCCTGTTCAGATGCATCTATCATTGAGGAGTTCTTAAAGGTGGAGAAAGTGATGAGGAGAATTTAAACTTTCAAAAAAGTTTTTAAAAAGTCCACCTTTTAAAAATTCTCTAATTCTAAAAGTCCTTTCCTTTTAATGTTAATTCTGGCACTCTCAGGTAATATTATGCTGGCATTGTTCATTTCTAATTATACACTGAGTTAAATTAAAAATTACAGTATACAATTTGTGTGTACATATTTTGATGCATAAATATCCAGTTTTTAATCACTGTCTATGTTATATTTTATAGTCATAGCTATATCTGTGTGCCTTCTGTGTGATAGTGCCACTGCAGGTGGTTGAATCACAAAAAATTATCATGTGCCCTGGATTTTCGAGCACCATTAGGTTGTATATTTCATTGACACCAGTAAGGCATATGCTGCAAATTGTGATAGGTTATAAATTAAAATGGCCTGATCTGTTATATATGGAAGTTACTATTTACTTTTGCCACAGATGTAAAGCCTTAGTATGTCCTAACTAAAATGAGTTTAACGATTTGCACTTCTATGGCATATTGAACTTCTCAGCTCTCTCGTTCCTTTGAGTTATTCTTTTCATTAGAAAAAGCTATTAAAATGAAATTTAAAACTTCTGGGAGAGATGTAGACATAAAGACATTGCATAATTATAGTATTCTAGTGTTACCAGTTTTTCCCACATCTGCACTTGTCTGCCTTCTCAGGATGGTAGATACCTAAAATATGATGCCAGCGTCTGTAAAGTACATATCATTGAAAACCAAGCCCTAGAATACAGTCTTGTTGTTCACAATGACTTATAACTGGTCAATTACTATTTGTTTTCATTCTCTACAAGATGAATAATTTCTGGTTTTATTCCATATATTATTGGAATGGTTTACAATGGTAATTAACATCTACTTAGTTAGAATACTGTATTTTCCAGACACATATTTTAAGTTTTCTTGCCAAGAAAAGTGCTTTTAGGTAATACTGTTACTTCTGTTTTCTTTTTCTTTCTTTTTTTTTAAACATGGGTTAAAATTGCATGTTTCAATGTTGGATGTTAATGCATTTTTGTTGCGCTCACCACTGAAGTCAGGCTTCTTACACGTATCACGGTTCCACTCAGACCAAACAAAGTCATTTTCTGAATGGTGAAATGTGTGTAAAATGTGTCTAAAAAATTATAGAGGCTCAAGATGCTAATATCTTTCTCCAGCAAAGATTTATCCTTCTTATGCCAGTGAGATAGAGTGGAGGCTGATTCCTTAATCCAGTCTGGAGTCGGGCCAGTAGGAGGTTGGGTTGAGTTTTGCTAAGACTCAATTTATCTCTGGTTTGTTCCTGTTCTTAGGATGTTTGCCCAGGGTTTTCAACAAACAGCCTATTGCAGGTCAGCAAGCATTTTCTGTAAAGGGTCAGGTAGCCTGTATTTTAGGCTTTGCAGGTCATCCAGTCTGGTAACTACTCATTGTGCAAAAAGGCAAAATCAATATATAAATAAAGGGCATGGATGTATTCTGATAAAGCTTTTCTTGTGAACAGAGAATTTGAGTTTCCTATAGTTTCAGAATTTGAGTTTCAAAATTCGTTTCTCTTGTTGTTTTGTTTTGCAGCCATTTAAAAGTATATAAATTGTTCCTCATTTATGGAGCATACAGAAAATAAGGGCAGACTGAATTTGATCCACAAGACAAACCCAGACCTAGTGTGTTCGTGTGGGGCTTTCCTCTTGGCAGATCTTAAATTCCAATATTTTTTTATATTTTTTAATGTTTATTTATTTTGAGAGAGAGAGAGAGACTGAGCATGAGCGGAGGAGGGGCAGAGAGAGAGGGAGACAGAATCTGAAGCAGCTCCAGACTCCTAGCTGTCAGCACAGAGCCCGATGTGGGGCTTAAACCCACCAGCTGTGAGATCATGACCTGAGCCAAAGTCGGACATTCAACTGACTGTGCCACCCAGATGCCCCTTGAATTCCAGTATTTTAAAAATAATGTTTTTCAGGTATCTGGGTAGCTCAGTTGGGCGCCTGGGTAGCTCAAGTGTCAACTCTTGATTTTGGCTCAGGTCATGATCTCATGCCTTGAGTTTGAGCTCTGTGTTGGGCCCTCCCTCTCTCAATATCAATAAATAAACTTAAAAAAAGTAAAAATAAAAATATTTTTTCTCCTTAGTATTGCAAGACTGCCAAAAATCTGTGGTGCATTTCAGGAGTTTTTGCTTAGCTTTTTGCCCCTAGACCTTGAAGCATCTTAATCTGACAGATGTTATCATGGGATAATGGGTTGTGTGTTTAAAATCTCTCGAGAATATATTTTGTCACTCCAGTCCCTCAGGACTCCTCCATGTTCTGCTCGTTTCCCTAACCTCCAGCCTTGGCCTTCTACCTAGACCAAGTCTAGAGCCTTCCCACAGCCCAGAATCAAAATCAGCTGCAAAATCTTCCCTCGCCTCTCCACTTTTCTCCTCTTTGGAATCTTAGACCTGTTGTTTCTCTTTAAAATGTTTAGTTTTTGCATTTTGTATAGATTTTCTATGTGTTCTCATGGGTTATAAGCTTCTCACTCCATCTACCCAGAAGCAAGTTTTAGTGCAGTAATTTTTAAAGTGAACATTTCACACCTTACTGGGTTGCATACCATAAATTCTTTATTATTATTACAATTAACATTTTACTCTCTCAAAATTAAATCCCATGATGTTGTATATGCATGCATACTATTAGAAATGTACATATGTACATGTGGATGTAGATAGGGACCTGTACACGTTGGCATTTTTAGGTTTGTTTACATCAGTGTGTAAAGTTAATTCCCTGGTCAACTGTTAAAAGAAGAAGCTGAGTGAAAGATGGAAGGGAGGTATCAACTGATTTAAATTGTTCTTGGGCTAACGAAAAAACTAGGAAATGTTTTCTTATTGTTATCAAGGGGGAAAGGGAAACATAGGTTGCTCTGTACAATCACTTACTGTATTGACACCAAAGATATCGTTTTGATTATTATTTGAAGAATAATGCTGCTATTGAATAATGTTGCTACTGAACATGAAAGCATACTGTCTTTCACAATACAGTTGAAAATAATGAAGTCACTCCATTCTGTGCATTTGTCATCACTCTGCATTTTTAGAGTTTTAGCACCAGTCTACATAGCAGAAAAAAGTCTCCACCTACTGCTGGATACTAATATTAGTATTTGGGAGAGTGCTGTTTAACAAGCCAATATAGTCTTACAAGACCACAGAAACAGCAGTTAACTATTAAATAATTAGGATGCAAGATCAGTGAACTGTGTACATAAAACATCATCATATTTGTCCTTGGCCATCAGAATTAGTACCAAGGGGTTTCTCCTGAGACATTTCCAATCACAGACATCCCAGTGGTGACACATCCCCCATGAATCACTGAACTAGGGGAAATATCAAAAGTGATTCAAACCTTATAGGACTATTCTTTTCTTAAAGCTGAAATGTAATTAAACTATCACATTCAGGAGAGGAAATCATGTGAAATTTGGTGTCCAGGAAGGCTCTATTCCAAACACAAATCTGTGGGTTCTTGGGGCAACATGCTTAATTTCTGAGAGCCTGGGCTTTTTTACCTGTAAAATGGGAAGGATATCTGTTTCATGCTGATTTAGTTACACATATAAGAGGGACAGTGTTTATGGAACTACAGGCTCCCAGTAACTGCTCCTTTCTTTTCCTTCTGGTGTGTTCTGAGCCAATGAATTAGCCTCATAGAAGACAAGGGGAAGAATTCAGAATAGTTGGTCTACCTTAAGAGCCTTCAGTTACTCTAGTGTCCTGGAGAGATGGAAATAGACAACCCATGTAAGCTAAAATTATCCACCTACCTAATTCCAGCCTAATATCAATAGATTGGAGCTTGTCCCTCTCCATTCTGTTAGAATGGCTTTAAATGCTCCCACAGTTGTAATCACAGCTGTACAAACTGGGTGGCTTAGTTCTTATATTCTATGTCTATGAATTATAAAGGAGTTTTGTCATGTTACTATAAAACAAAAATCACATAATCTTCACCTGGTTACCTACATGAGAACTGCATTTCCATCAGCATTAAGTAAAATTTTGAGATATTAATCTATCTTTAAAAAAATGGTGTCCAAAATGCTCATGAATGAAGACAGCATAAGCTATGTGTTGTAATATTTATTAAGTGAATTTTTTATTCAGGAGAAGGAGGTTGCCTCCTAAAATAATAGAAAACATTAATTTGTTTTAGGTCATTTCTTTTTTTTTCTTTTTCAAGTTTTTTATTTAAATTCCAGTTAACATACAGTGTAATATTAGTTCCGGGTGTAAAATTTAGTGATTCATCAGTTACATACAACACCCAATATTCATCACAAGTGACCTCCTTAATACCCATTATCCACTTAACCCATCCTCCTGCCCACCTCCCCTCCAGAAACCCTTAGTTCATTCTCTATAGTTAAGAGTCTGTCTTCTGGTTTGCCTCTCTCTTTTTTCCTCCTATGTTCATCTGTTTTGTTTCTTAAATACCACATGTGAGTGAAATCATATGGTATTTGTCTTTCTCTGAGTGACTTATTTCACTTGGCATAATACTCTAGTGCTATCCATGTCATTGCAAATGGCAAGATTTCACTTTTTATGACTGAATAGTATTCCATTATATATAATAAATTTATATATATTCATATTAGATATAGATATAGATATAGATATAGATATAGATATAGATATAGATATAGATACACACACACACACACACACCAGTTCTTTATCCATTCTTCAGTCAATGGACATTTGGGCTCTTTCCATAATTTGGCTATTGTTGATAATACTGCTATAAACATCGGGGTGTATGTGTCCCTTCCATTTGGTATTTTTGAATCCTTTGAGTAACTACCTAGTAGTGCAATTGCTGTATTGTAGGGTAGTTCTATTTTTAACTTTTTGTGGAACCTCCATACTGTTTTCCAGAGTGGCTACACCAGTCTGCATTCCTACCAACAATGTAAGAGGGTTCCCCTTTCTCTGCATCCTCTCCAACATCTGTTGCTTCCTGTGTTGTTAATTTTAGCCATTCTGGAAGGTGTGAGGTGATATCTGGTTGTAATTTTGATTCATATTTCCCTGATGATAAGTGATGTTAAGCATGTTTTCACATGTCTGTTAGCCATCTGTATGTAGTTTTAGGTCATTTCTTAAGTGAATTTCTTAACTGTCACACAGATTAGAAACTCATACTTTTATTTGCATAGTTCACATTCTGTTCTAGAGTGCATAGTTTATTTCTTTTTTAAATAGTGGCTTTGGCCTGTTGTCTCATTGAATTTGTATTGATAATTAGTAATCTTAATTTCGCAAGAATAAATAGGACCAAATCATTTTCATCTTTGAATATTTGTTTTCCTAATCTGATAAACCTGCCAAGATTACGTTTATAAAGCACCTTGAAATTTTTCCACTAGGAAAAGTTCAGAAAAACAGACTCCAAATATATTAACTATCCAGATACAAAAACTTAAAATTGAAAAGTCATTTATATGTTAAACTCCTATCTTTAAATATTATGAGCAAACTAATTTCAATGTTACTTGTTTTTATACTGATATTTAGGGTGCTTTGTAAAAAAAATTGAGGAAATTTCAAATATCTTAATACAAGTAGTTCTTATTTTGCTAACTGATAATTATTCATATTAGTCATGATATTTTATAGCAGCACTTTGAGGTATGCTTCATCCAATGACATAGTACCCTTTCCAGTATAAGAAATCCAACACTTTAGGAATATAAATCTTTTGCGGAGGAAATAATAAAATCAAGCCAAAATAAGTCATATCAGTTGGATATTCCACTGCTTCACACCGATACCAAATTCTGCCATTTATGGCTGACATCTGTTCTAATTGATCCTACTCTACTCTGATTGGTTAGTGTCCAGACCATAAAAGTGGTTAAATATTTTGACTATCATTTTTGCACTAATTATTTATGTATTTCAACCTTCTCCCTTCAATCTTTATCATGGCTATAAAGTAGTACCTATGGAAGGATTATAAAATTCTGTCCTCTGTTCTTGATTGCTCAAGTCACTTTTATGTTTAGGAATGAGTTATGCCTTATCTTTAGTGCTTAAAGCATACAAGTTTGAAAATAATATTGACATCATCAAATCTGCTTGTTCTGTACAGTAGCAAAATAATTTCAAAATATTTTTTTTATTTTTTTATTTATTTTTTATTTTTTTTCTTTAACATTTATTTATTATTGAGAGACAGAGAGACACAGAGCATGAGCAGGGGAGGGGTAGAGAGAGAGGAAGACACAGAATCTGAAGTAGGCTGCAGGCTCTGAGCTGCCAGCACAGAGTGAGATCATGACCTGAGCCAAAGTCGGCCGCCCAACCAACTGAGCCACCCAGGCGCCCCTCAAAATATTGTAAATACAACTTTTCAAAATCTTTTTATTTTGAAATATTTGTAAATTCACAGGAAGTTACAAAGGAATGTACAGGGAGGTCCTAAACACCCCTAACAAGGATGCCCAATGTTAACATTTTATATAAATATAATACTTTATCAAAATCAGGAAGTTGACATTGGTACAATCCACAGAACTTATTCAGATTTCACCAATTATGCAAGTACTTGTGTGTGTGTATGTGTGTGTATTTTCATGCACTTATGTCACATGTGTAGTTACATGTGACTATGGCCATAATCAAGATTCAGAACTCTTCCAAGCCACAAGACTCCCTCATGCTATCACTTTATATCCATACCCATTCCCTCCCACTGCACAATCTCTAACCCTTAACAATCACTAATCTTTTCTCCATGTCAACTTCTTTGTTATTTCAAAAATGTTATATAGGGGCACTTGGTTGGCTCAGTTAAGCATCTGACTCTTGGTTTAGGCTCAGGTCATGATCTCATGGTTCGTGAGTTTGAGCCCTGCATTGGGCTCTGTGCTGACAGAGCTGAGCCTGCTTGAGATTCTATCTCTCCTTCTATCTCTGCCCTTCCCTGCTTGTTCTCTCTCTCTCTCTCTCTCTCTCTCTCTCTCTCTCTCTCTCTCTCAATATAATTCAATAAACTTTTTAAAAATGTTATATAAATAGAATCATACATTGTGTAAAGTTTTGAGATTGACGTTTTCCACTCCATTTAATTACATTTAAACCCATTCAAGTATGTGGTCAATAGTTTGCTACTTTTTATTTACCAATGTTTGTTTAAGCATATACCCACTGAGGGACATTTGGGTTGATTCCAGTTCTTGGTTAATATGAACAGAGCTGCTACAAACATTTGTACACAGGTTTTTGCATGAACTGAGGTCTCTTCTCTGGGAAAAATCTCAAGAATGCAGTTGTTAGGTTTTTTGGAAAGAATATTTTTAGTTTTAGAATAAACAGCCAAACTATTTTCTAGAGTGGCTATACCCTTTAACTTCTCATGAGCAATGAACCGGTTTTCTCTATATCCTTGCCAGCATTTGGTGTTAGGACTAATTTTTATTTTGGTCATTTTGATAGATATGTAATGATATTTCATTTTGGTTTTAATTTGTATTTCCCTAATGGCTAATGATATTGAACATATTTTCATGTGATTATTTGTCATTGGTGTATCCTTTTTGGTGGCATGTGTGATAATGTCTTTTTCCCAATTTTTAATTAGATTAATTATTTTTCAAATTCAGTTTTGAGAGTTATTTACACATAGTAAATGTAATAATTATGTCCCTTTATCAGAAGTTGTTTACAAACATTATCTCCCCATCAATAATTTTTGTTTGATTATTTGTTTGTTTAAAGAGAGAGAACACATGCAAGTGGGAGGGGGGAGGAGGAGGAGGAGGAGGAGGAGAGAAAGAGAGAGAGAGAGAGAGAGAGAGAGAGAGAGAGAGAGAGAGAGAATGCCAGGCAGGCTCCACACTCAGCATGGAGCCCGACGTGGGGCTGGATCCCACAACCCTGGAATCATGACCTGAGCCAAATTCAAGTGAACCACCCAGGTACTCCTCTTAGTCAATATTTTTTTTTTATCCCCTTAACAGGGTCTTTTGCAGAGAAAATGTTTTTAATTTTGATGAATACAAATTTATTGATTTTTATTGATTTACCTAATTTATCAGCTTTTCCTTTTGTGAAACATGCTTTCAGTATCAAGTCTAAACTCTTCACCAAGCTCTAGATGCTAAAGATTTTCTCATGTTTTCTCCTAAACTGTATACTTTAACATTTTACCTTTAAGTCTGTGATCTATTTTGAAATAATTTTTGTGTAAGGTGTAAGGGCTGGGTTGAGGTTTCTAAATTATTATTGTTATTATTATTATTATTGTCTATGGATATCCACTTACTCTAACACCATTTGGTGAAAAGGCTATCTTTCCTCCACTGAATTGTGTGTGCAACTTTTCAATAAATCCTTTGGGTTCCATTGATCTGTCAAGACAGAACCATCATGACTTGAATACTGTACTGATACTAAGCCTTAATATTAAGTAGATTGATATTCCCTACCTAATTTTAAAATATTTATATATAAATTTATATATAAGCATTATAATTTATATATATATATAAGTATTATATATATAAATAGAAGCTTTCACTAATGAGGAAGTTATATAACAATTCTAAATTTATATGCATTTGGTAACATACCTTCAACTTATATATGAAGAAAAAAAATTACAAATCTGAAAAGTAAATTTGAAAGCTTTACTAAGTGTATTACTTCATGTACCTCTCTTATTACTCAATATATTAAACAGAAAAAATAAGAAGAAAGATTTGAATAACAGAAATCATAATCTTGAATCAAAAGCCTCATATAAACACTGCACTTAGATAGAAAATACACTTCTCAAGAACACAGAATACTTTACAGATATTAAGTACATGGTAGTCTGTAGAGAAAGTCTCAGTAAATTTCAAAGTTGACGTTTCTATGTTACAGAAAATTTCAATTATAAATAAAAAAAAAGATAACTAAGATACTCTCCATGCTTGGAAACACAAAAACACATTTTACATATGTGTTTTTCCCCAAATTTATTGATATATAATTGACATATTAAATTGTATAAGTCTAAGATATACAACATGATCATTTGATGCACAAAGGCATTGTGAAATGATTAACACAATAAACTCAGCTAATACATCTGACAACTCATATAATTACCTTGTGTGGGGGATGTGAGGATGAGAACATTAAGATTTACTCTCTTAGCAACTTTCAAGTATAACATATAATAATACTATTAACTATAATCACCATGTTGTACATTATATCTCCAGTGCTAATTCATCTTATTTTTTTACTTACATTCAAGTTAGTTACCATACAGTGTAGTTTTGGTTTCATGAGAAGAACCCAGTGAATCATCTCTTACATATGACACCCAGTGCTCATCCTTAAAAGTGCCTTCCTTAATGCCCATCACCCATTTAACCTATCCCCCCCACCCACCTCCCCTCCAGCAACCTTCAGTTTGTTCTCTGTATTTAAGAGTCTCTTATGTTTTGCCTCCCTCTCTTTATCTTATTTTTTCTTCCCTTCCCCTATGTACATCTGTTTTGTTTCTTAAATTACAGATATGAGTGAAATCATATATTTGTCTTTCTCCAACTGACTTATTTCACTTAGCATAATACACTCTAGTTCCATCCACGTTGTTGCAAATGGCAAGATTTCGTTCTTTTTTATCACCAAGTAGTATTCCATTGTATATATATACAAATCACATCTTCTCTATCCATTCATCAGTCAATGGACATTTGGGCTCTTTCCATAATTTGGTTTTGTTGATAGCACTGCTATAAACATTGGGGTGCATGTGCCTCTTTGAATCAGCATTTTTTTAACCTTTGGATAAATACCTAGTAGTGCAATTGCTGGGTCATATGGTAGTTCTATTTTTAATTTTTTTGAGGAACCTCCATACTGTTTTCCAGAGTAGCTGCACTAGGTTGCATTCCTACCAACAGTGCAAAAGGGTTCCCCTTTCTACACATCCTCGCCAACATCTGTTGTTGCTTGAGTTAATTTTAGCCATTCTGACAGGTGTGCGATAGTATCTCATTGTGGTTTTGATTTGTATTTCCCTGATGATGAGTGACGTTGAGCATCTTTTCATCTCTCTGTTAGCCATCTGGAAGTCCTTGGAAAAGTGTCTGTTGCTTTACTGGATTAATTATTTTGGGGGCAGTTAACTTTGGCACATATTTATAGATCTTGGATGCTAACCCTTTATCCGATATGTCCTTTGCAAATATCTTCTCCCATTCCGTCGATTGCCTTTTGTTTTGTGGATTGTTTCCTTCACTATGCAGAAGCTTTTTATCTTGATGAGGTCCCAGTAGTTTATTTTTTTATTTTATTTCCCTTGCCTTTGGAGACATGTCAAGTAAGAAGTTGTTGTGGCTGAGGTCAAAGAGGTTGCTATTTTCTCCTGTAGGATTTTGATGGTTTCCTGTCTTACATGTAGATCTTTCACCCATTTTGAATTTATTTTTGTGTTTGGTGTAAGAAAGTGGTCTAGGTTCATTCTTCTGCATATTGCTGTCTACTTTTCTCAGCACCATTTGCTGAAGATAACTCTTTTTTCCATTGGATGCTCTTTCCTGTTTTGTCAAAGATTAGTTGACCATATATTTGTGGGCCCATTTCTGGGTTCTCTATTGTATTCCATTGATCTATGCGTCTGTTTTGGTGCCCATACCATACTGCCTCAATGATTACAGCTTTGTAATACAACTTGAAGTCCAGAATTGTGATGCCTCCAGCTTTGGTTTTCTTTTTCAGGATTGCTTTGGCTATTCAGGGTCTTTTCTAGTTTCATACAAATTTTAGGATTGTTTGTTCTAGCTCTGTGAAGAATGCTGGTATTGTTTTGGTAGGGGGTACATTGAATGTGTAGATTACTTTGGGTAGTATCAACATTTTGGCAATATTTGTTCTTCCAATCCATGACCATGAAATGTTTTTCCCTGTCTTTGTATCTTCTTCAGTTTCTTTCATAAGCTTTCTATAGTTTTTAGCATATGGATATTTTACCTCTTTGATTAGGTTTATTCCTAAGTATCTTATGGGTTTTGGTGCAATTGTAAATCCTATTTACAATTGCTAATTCATCTTATAACTAGAAGTTTTTTTTTTTCCTTTTGGCCAGCATCTTACCATTTCCTCCATTACCTAGCCTTCCATTCTACTCTGTTTCTGTAAGTTTGGGGGAAGAGAAGGTTTTAGATTTCATATATGAGATCATACAGTATTTGTGTCTCTCTGTCTAGCTTATGCATAATGCCCTCAAGGTCCATCTATTGCAGAATGTCCTTATAGCTGAAAAAATATGCCATGGTGTATGTACATTTCCTTTATCCCTTCATCCATTGATGGACAAACAGATGGACATATTGTTTCCATTTGTTGGTGATTGCGAATAAAGCTGCAAGGAACATAGGAGTGCAGATACCTCTTTCAGTAGTGATTCATTTTCCTTCAGATATATATCCAAAAATGGAATTGCAAGATCATATGGTGGTTCTTTTTTTAATTTTTTGAGGAGCCTCCATATGTTTTCCATAGTGGCTGTACCAATTTATATCCCTAACAACAGTGCTCAAAGGTTCTCTTTTTTCTACATCTTTGCCAACACTTGGTATCTTTTATATTTTTAGTAATAAACATTCTAACAGGTATGAGATGATATATCCTTGTGGTTCTGATCCATGTGCTTATGATGAATGATGTAAAGCTGATGTACCTTTTCATGTACCTGTTAGTCATTTGTATGTCATCTTTTGAAAAATGTCTGTTCAGATCCTTTGCCCATTTATTAACTGAATTTTTCTCATTTCTTTTTCTTTTTCTTAAATACATTTTGAAAGTTAACTCCTTTTCATATAAATGGTTTCCAAATATTTTCTACCATTCTGTAGATTGCCTTTTTTATTTTATTCATTGTTTCTTTTGCTATGTAGAAGCTCAGTTTGGTATAGTCCCCTTAGTTTATATTTTATTTTGTTGCATGTGCTTTAGTGTTAAATCAAAAAAATCATTGCCAAGATCAAGGTGAACTGTTTTTCCTATGATTTATTCTAGTAATTTTATGGTTTTAGATCCTACATTTAAGTCTTTAATTTATTTCAAGTTAATTTTTGTGAGTGGTGTAAGGTGGAGGTCCTATTTCACTTTTCTGCATATGAATATCCAGTTTTCTCAATATCACTTTTTGAGGAAGCTGTACATGCCTCATTAAGTACTCTTAGCTCTCTAATTAAATGTTAGTTGACAGTAAGTGTATGGGTGTATTTCTGGACTCTGGATTCTATCCCATTGGTCTGTGTGTCTCTTTTTATGCCAGTACCACTCTGTTTTGATTGCGTTAGCTTTGTAATTTAGTCTGATATCAGTAAATATGATTTTTTTGTTTTTTGTTTGTTTTTCTTTCTCTCTGGATTGTTTTTGCTATTCAAAGTCATTAGGATTTCATATGAATTTTGGGATTGTTTTTCTAGTCTGTGAAAAATGACATTGGAATTTTGATAGCAATTGCATTGAATCTATAGATAACTTTGGGTAGTATGCGCATTTTAACAATATTAGTTCTTCTGATACATAAACACAGGATATATTTCCATTTTTATGTGTCTTCTTCAATTCTTTTTCCATCAAAGTCTTATATTTCCAGTATACACAACTTTCATCTTCTTAAATTTATTCTTTAGAATCTCATTGTTTTTGATTCTATTGTAAATGGGATTATTTTCTTTATTTCTTTTTCAGATAATTCATTGTTAGTGTATAGAAATGCAACTGATTCCTATTTGTTATTTCTGTATCCTGCAACTTTACAGAATTGTTGATTAATTATAACCATATTTTTGGTGCAATCTTTAGGGTTTTCACTATATAAGGTTATATCATCTGCAAAGAGAGACAGTTTTGTTTCTTTTCTGATTTGAATGCCTTTCATTTATTTTTCTTGCCTAATTGTTCTGGCTACAACTTCTATTATGATGTTAATTGAAGTAATGGGAACAGCACCCTTGTTTTATTCCTGATCTGACAGAAAACATTTTCAACCATTCATCATTAAGTCACTGAAGGCTTGTCAGTTATGTTGAGGTCCATTTCTTCCATACCCAAATTGTTAAGACCTTTTATCATGAAAGAATGAGGTTTTTCAAGTGTTTTTATGTGTATGTGTGTGTTTGTGCATCTATTGAGATGATCATATGATTTTTACCTTTTATTTCATTAATATGGTGTGTCATACTTGTTGATTTATATATGTTGAACCATCTTTGCATCCTAGTAATAAATCTTACTTGATCATAGTGTATGATTCTTTGATGTGCTATTGCATTCAATTTGCTTATATTTTGTTGAAAAATTTTACATCTGTATTTATCAGAGATATTATTAATTTTATTTTCTTATAATTTTCTTTGTCTATATTAGTATCAGGATAATACTGGCCTCATAAAATGACTTTGGGAAAGTTCCCTTCTCTTCAGTTTTTTGGAAGAGCTGTAGAAGGATTGGCATTAATTTTTCTTTAAACGTTCGGTAGAATTCACCAGTGAAGACATCTGGTTCTGGGCTTTTCTTTGTTGAAAAGTCTTTTTTTTATGATTACAGTCTTTTAATGAAAGTTATTGTCTTTTTATGATTATTTGTTGAATTATTTCCAGGGCATCTAGAGGGGAGAGACAGGGAAAAGTGAGCCTATACCATCTTCTCTGGGACCAGACATCTAAATATTACTTTTGATACTAAATGATAACAATACTTTAAAATTTAAGAATATAGTTCTACATACACTCTTTCTTTTCCATCTATCCACACTCTGTGAGGTAGGTACAGATATTTAACTCCCTTTTTTTCAGTTACTGATGCAGCATTCCGAAGATTTTTAAGTGCCTTATCCAACAAAAGTTAATTTAAAAATAGGGCTGAATCCTAGGCCACCTAATTCTAAGATAAATCTCAATGTTATGTCCATCATACAATATCAAAATATGTTTTAGCTGGAGACACTAATCCTATAAAAAAATATGTTAAAGAACACAGGTTTAAAATATTTTTACTTTACAATTTCATATTTAAAAAAATAAAAAGGAACTTTTTCATATATTCTTAATATTTTCCCTAGGCAAATAGGGAAATTTTATGATTGAATAATTTGTCATCTGATTTATGTTCTTAAATTAACATACTGAATTTAGCTCTCTGAAAGACATTTTTATGTAAGTATTGATTTATATTTGATGTTTCTCAATTTTAAAAAATGAACAAGCTTTTGTTGCTTTTTATGCCTCACAATTGCTAAACATGTTCACTACAGTCCACATAATGTTGGAACAATTTTTCTAAGAGCTAAATGCGGGTCTCTGTCAATCATACGGTGAGACACAGTGTTATGTGTCTCTCGGTGATTAGATCTGTTCATCAATGCAGAAAGCAAAACAGAAAGGTGAAGCACTGATCTGAATATTACAGACAAGTTCTTTCAAAAGTGGGAGAAACAGATCCAGATCATTATCCCAAAGCCAAGCAATGAACATTAACTATGGATTGTAGTCGGGGGGAGGGAGAGCAAAAAAAAAAAAAAAAAAAAAGGAGGCTTAATTTTATTGTTTTTATTTAAAAAAATTTTTTTATCTTTTATTTATTTTTGAGAGCAAGAGAGACAGAGCATGAGCAGGGGAGGGGCAGAGAGAGAGAGAGAGAGAGAGGGAGAGGGAGAGACAGAATCCAAAACAGGCTCCAGGCTCTAAGCTGTCAACACAGAGCCCAATGAGAAGCTTGAACTCACTGACTGAGATCATGACCTGAGCAGAAGTCTGTTGCTTAACCGACTGAGTCACCCAGGCACCCCTAAGGAGGCTTAATTTTAGTCACTGAGGAGAGATGATCTGATTTCCCTCTTGGTACATGTAATTTTAAGGTTTCCTAAATACTATGCATTATAAAACAGTGCTTTCCAAAGCTGATGACTATTTTAAAAAAGCATTTTGTTTTACTAATTAAAATGAAATATGGGCATTTATGACATAATCCAATGCATGATTGTGGCCTAACCATGAAGCATCTCAAAGTGCCTGGTATAATACATGTTCAATGAGGCCACTCACATAGCTATAGTTAAGGGACTATCCATGTTACTATTAAAAACTGTGCCTTCAGGAAATTATATTTACAAGAGATCAAGATTTTATGTGCTCTTTGTGGGAAAAATTTGAATTTTAAAAGTTTTAGGAAAAAGGGGCAAACACCATTTGATGTTTTGATACCAAAACTATGTAAGGAACCTGGATAGGTTTAGAGCCATTATTTCCAAGGCACCACTACAAATCAGCAATACAAAACCAATGGGAGATTTTATTGACTGTATTTGTTCTTGAGCTTCTTACTAGTAAGTAATAAGTCATGGAAATTATATTACCATCACTTTTTTGACCCATAAAATTAAACTCAACAATTTGTATTGGTTTCCCATTATTTGCTTTCATTTTTTTTAAAAGAGTCTTATCTCTTTTCTTGCACATTGTCTTTTCAGTTTATTCTAATTTGTGTCCTTCCTCTTTGTCTTATATTTGTTTGCTTAACCTTAATCTTTTATTTGAAGTTGTTTTAGTCACTCCTCCTTTGAGGCTACCATAAAAGTGGCCTTTTCCCTTTGATTCTGGTACTCAATTCTTATATATCATAAGTCATTTTTCTCCTTTTAATGTTGGTTATTTACCTGCAAACGAAGCAAGTTGATCCACCTGTCCATGTGAGAAATATTTGTTGAAAATCCACTCTGCTTGTAGAATTGAGCTATGCCCTGAGAAACATTTATATAAATGCAACCTGTTCTTCAAAGAGCAGTGTAATTGACAAGATAATATACTAAACTCTCCAAAGTAATGAGGGTAAGTTAAATAATGGTGTGATCCATCACACAAGAGGAAAATAAAGAACAACTGACCATGAACAAGGGTGTTCAAGGAAGGCTAGTTTCAAAACACATGGAATTTGAAAAGAATTATTGTATTTTATTTTATTTTATCAGATTTTGTTTTTAATAACTACACCCAATATTGAACTCTTACTTACAACCCAAAGATTAAGAGTCACATGCTCACCAGGTGTCCCAAGAATTTTAAAGATGATTTGGATTTACAGCCATTCTCAAATGGCTTCTGTTGAATTATTTCATTAGGTGACC
This sequence comes from Neofelis nebulosa, assembly GCF_028018385.1. Lineage (NCBI taxonomy): Eukaryota > Metazoa > Chordata > Mammalia > Carnivora > Felidae > Neofelis > Neofelis nebulosa. Next base: position 86,960,935 of record NC_080785.1, read on the forward strand.
TTCTCTTTCCTGTCTACTCCTCCCTAGGTCTTGCTCCCTTTCTCATGTATATGCTGATGACTCAGTTTTTCCTTTCAATCCTGATTAATTCTGCCTGCTATTATTAATATGCACAAATGCTCTATCCATTTCTCTTTATTCCATTAGATTTTATTTCTGTTATGTTATGTTGCTAGGTAAATTTCAATAGCTTCATCTTCCACTCCTATTCCAGCCACCTTTGTATTTGCTATGTTACCTTTTCTTTTAAGACCTTCTTTAAAGGACATAAAACTTGTCCTTTCCATTACTAAACTGTTATTCTTACATGTGTTCTTTCAATCTTTAGTCCATACTTTCATGTATGAAATCCTTCATGCAAGAAAATATTTCTTATACATTTTGAAATGTATTCATAAAATTATTCCTTTCCAAATGGATATCTCCTTTCACTATTCACAATACTGTACTATCCAGCTATTCCCTCATTCCTTGCTTTTCATAGTCAGCGTAAATCCAGGGTTTGTGTCTTTATATTCAAGATTCTGCATGATTTCTATCTTACTCCATTTGATTTCTTTTTCTTGGGAACACCGCCAGATATTGTTACTGTTTTCTCGATTCCATTATGATTACTAATGTTTTATTTAAAAAAAAAATTCAGATTTAAACATTCTTGGATCTCCTTAAGACTACAGTTCAAAAAGGTGTAAGTACCAACTTGGCATATTGACAGCTCATGGATTTGACCCCTAAATACTGAGGGAGCACCTGATAAAATTATGATTCAAGAAAGGGATAGATGAGTATGTAATTTGAAATACCATGAACATTATGGACTTCACAGTATGTTTTATTTTACAACAACAAAAAATTCAGCTTCCAAAAGTGTAAAACAAGTTTTAAACAAGAACATCAAGGTTTTCTCCCTTGAAGTGAGCTCTGTATGTCTATGTGAACACATATTAAGTTTAATAAATCTTATTATTTATTCAGAAAAATCTATATTTTCTGAAAAAAAAATCTGTTACATTTGTGTTTTCCCCTTTAAATGGAGAAATTACCATTAGCTTCTATGGATGGGAGATTATATGTCTTCCTTATTATCTATATGGGTTGACATCCTCCTCATTTTATTTGTCCACTTGCGATTCAGATTCCACCAAGAACGTGATTTTGTACAAAATTCTGGCCTCATGGAATTGGAAGCTTGTTTGAGGCTTATTCAAAATTTATACTTCTCACTCTGAATTTTGAATGTGTGTTGCCTCTTACTTCGTCTAAAAATTGGGGCTTGGCAACCCTCAATAACTGTTTATATTTAATTTAATTAGAATCCTAGTGCCTGAAGCTGTATCCTGTTAGCTCTTTTTCCAGCATAATTTTAAAATTACCTTTTCCACTAGTCTGCAACTCAACTTTATGTTTTTTTGAGAGTGTAACTGAAGAATAATCCTATTTCCTAAACAGATATACTATCAGACAGATTTTTTATCATCACAGAACTCAGAACTCACAACTCACTATATACCTGATACCATAAAAGCAGTGGGTACCTTCACAAAATTTGTCAGGAGAAAAACCCAATTTGCAGGTAAATTAATAGATAAATGTGATAGTTTAATCTTTTTCTCAAATAGGATAGCATTCCTATAGGTTTATTCTCACATTAATACAAGTGTATGGGATGGTATGTAAGAAAACTTTCGTAAGCTGTAAAGCACTAAAGCATGGATGTTGATATTGCTATAGTGGTAGTATGCGGTGTATAAATTAATATATGCTAGAGGCTGTTCCCTGCTGATGAGAGGGGCTCAGATGGTAATGAAAAACCAAAGCACTGAGTTTGAGCAGTTTGTAGCTATTTCATGGCCACTTTACCTTTTATATGTATCTGATCAAAGAGCTCATTTAACATCTGTCTTCACTCCTTTCTTCCCTCTCTTCTCTCCTCACCTCTGAGCCCTTTCATTTAAGAGCTTCTGACTTAGAGTGTTCTTCTTGCAAGTTTATTTGGAGTAAAGGAAGTTGAGGAGGTACTGTGTTTATATCCCCCAAAAGGTAACCATGGTATCCATATATGATTACAAGAGAAATAAATATAGTGTGCGTTTCTGTGTGTCTATGTCTGCAGTCTTGTATATCATTGGGCACAGAGAAAAATACGGCATAATAAATACATCCGGTTTAATTAGGGAGGACTTCTTTTACCAAATGGACTTTTGTGCTAAGTATTTATTTATTTATTTATTTATTTATAGAGAACAAGCAGGGGAGGGGTGGAAGGAGAGGGAGAGAGAGTCTCTCTTGACATGGGGCTCAATCTCATGACTGTGAGGTCATGACCTGAGCTGAAATCAAGAGTTGGACTGAGCCACCCAGCCACCCCTTGTGCTAAGTTTTTAAAAAGACTGAAGACATGTCTCTGCCATGACAGAGAGAGGAAAAACAAAATGTGTTATACATGTGGATTGACCTGAGGGTGATTTTGTGTATGAGAGAACAATTAGTTTTCCTGACTAAAGCTGGGATTGAAACAAGCATAGTCATATGTAAGTATAAAAGTAGATGAGTATATTGAAGTAAAAGGCACTTCTTGGGATGAGCACTGAATGTTGTATGAAAGCCAGTTTGATAATAGGTTATATTTAAAAAAACACAAAATTGTAGGATATTGGGGTCAAGTACTTATATGGCACAAAAAAGAATCAACAGATAAATTTCATTATTCTAGAGACAATAGTCTTAAGCTAAAGAAGGTATAGTCATGACCTCAACCAAGAACCTTACAGTTTAGTTGAGGAATACCTAAGAAATGGCACTAAATGGTAGTAACCCAAAAAAACACTTAAGTGAGTTCCTGTTACAGGCTCTGTGATCTTCCACCTCAGCTGCTTTTGTGTGTATTCATTGTTTACAAAACCTATTTATTTTCTAAAGCATTTATGCAGATGTCAAATTTTATCCTAATCAGCATTCCATGACATATTAAAAATTAATATTCACATTAAGAGGACAAGGCCTGAGAAAACAATGGTTTGTCCAAACCCGTTGCCGGTTGATCTGCAATTAGAGTCCTTCCCTTGTGATTGTTCAGTTAGTGACCTTTCCCCATATTATACTGCCAGTAAGCATGGGGCAAAGCCCAGGGATAAACAACTATAAAGAGTCTGAGATTTATGATGCTCACTACTTCTTCTAGAAGATGCCAAGCATCAGTGTCATTGTAGCCTTCATAAGCAGAAACTGAGAACAAGAACAACAGCATGTTTAGGATGATGCTAACTTAGCATTATTGTACAACTTGGGAATTCGTGTTTAGAAGAATGCTAGAGTACTCTCCCAACATTCCATTGGGTTTCTAACATCCCATTAAGTGGAATGGTATTGCAGTTACCGTTGTTAGTACATTAGTCAGCACACATGGTACCTGCCATTCTTAGAAATACAGCATTTCCTCAAGAATGGGGAAAGCTGTCTTAAAATTTTTTTAATCCTTAGCCTGCCCATCATCCTTATTGTCTATTTTGGTCTTGTCTTGAATGTTGTTACCTTTTATTCAAAGGGTTTTTTCATGCTGTGTATGTATATAAAATCATAGACAAATCTAGTAAACAAATAACCATTATTTTTTTTAACTAAGTGTGAAGTAGCAGTTTTAAGACGTGAAAGTAGACTGGTGAACAACATTTTATAATGAAAGCAAATTTGTTATTACAGCAAAATTGATGATAAAAAATTTCAAAGGGTAAAGAGAGGATCATTTTGAACTTAGTTATTGTCATAATTTGATACTATCCAGATACCTCTTAGCCATGTGACTACATAAAGGAAACCTGGGATAGTCAGTAATAATGTGGGCTCTCTCTGAAGCCATACTGATTGGGTTCAGATCCATCTACTGGTTCTGCCATCTACCGGCTGCATGAACCTGGGCAAGTTACTGAACCTCTAGGTACCTCAGTTTCCACATCTACAAATAAAGATAAAATTAATCTTGGTCATTATAGTGAAAATTGAATGGATTAATATATTTATTTAAAGTGCTTAAAAAATGCCTGGCATATAGTAAATACTGTAGAAGTAATTCATGATGATGGCGACGATGATGATGAAGTCAGATGTATGATTTTATTTTTAACAGCCTTCCTCAGACTCCACTATGGATGAAAATAAGCTGAAGTAATTTTTTAATATGTTTAATCATAACTAAAGCCTGTAGAGGTGATTATAACACATTCCTGTTATCTACTTAACCATTGCTTTTATGTTATTATTTTTAATATTAGTAACTACCAAGTATTGAGTAGTGTGTCTAAGTGTTACATGTTTTATGTCATTTAATAGCCCAGTTAGACATATAATATCATTTTCCCCATTTTGCAGAGAAAGAAATTTATGGTCAGTTCATTCTTCTAGTAAACTTAGAAAATAAGACTAAGAAAATAAAATCTAGGCAAATATAGCTCCATTTATGTCAGCCTTTTTTCTCGTTTCTCACTCCATTTTAATTGTTTTGGTAGTAGCAGTGAATTCGCACATTATGCTCACTTTTATAAAAGAACAACAGGTGGCATCATACTAAATGTGGTCTTCTTAATGAAACAAAGTTGATAAGCATAATTCATCTTTTTTTGTTGTTGTTAATTCACTTCTGATGCAATATAATCAGTACTCTAGCTCACTCTGGCCATGAAATGATTAAGAAGCAAAATAAATTTTCCCTTCTTAAGTAAGTGCAAGATATGTGTTGCCTTGTGGAACGGTTTGGGACAGCCACTACAATTTACTGCTACGGAACACAGAGAACCTTGCTAATTTGTTAGTGCACAAAGGGTTAGCTAATGAATGGTAGAGCCTTTACAAAGAAACACTTGGTTGTTTAATTTTTCTGAGAATTATTTCATTTTTCCTTTTCTTTTGGTCATACTTTAGAGACTTATCTCAAAAACATGTTAACATATATCTTATACCAATTTTATGTATTGTGAGCTTGGCAGTAAAGCTGGCATTAATGTAAAGCATCTTATCCCAAAAAAGTGGCAACTTTTGTCTTAATCATACCAGTCCCCACTTAACAGGCCTTTTGTGTTCAACCAGTAGATTGGGATCTTCTTTCTATTTAGAAGTTTATTCTTATAAACAGGAACAAATTATTATTTCTCTGTGCTTATATTCTGCGGAAGCAGTAATTTTAGTGGCTGACTCAGATTGCTCCACAGTTCCATGTATATTTTATAACATCCTGAAAGCAGAAAATTTATATTGTTTTTTGATCATCACGTGCCCAAAGTAATCTAGAGCTCTGATTATATCGCATAGCAAGTGAATTATGAAAAGAAAAGGTGAATTATGTTGACCAAATTTATTCCATTAAGAACAAAAGAAAACAGTCTTTTAAATACCTTTCTGTAGTCATTCATAATCCCTACCCCTAAATAAAGGAGAAACAATGCATTAATGCATATTAATATGTTCCAACCAATTTTCCATTATTAATTCCGTGCCAGTTTCCCATTCATTTTATTTTTTTTTAAGTTACACAGTGCTTGATTAAACATAGTTTCTATTTTTTAAATAAATGTTCTAGATGTAAGTGACAAATTCCACAGTGGTTGAGTAAAAAGATAGAAAATATATATATTTTTTTAAAAGAGAGCAACAATTTCATTTTAAGTTCAGTTCCCTTTGGATCAAAAATGATTTTTCTACCTGCATTATGTCAAGCACAGAGCTAAAGGCTTGGGCTAGAGAGATGAAAAAAATGGTCCTCAAGGTGGTTTTACATCCTGATAATGAGACAAACATATGTTTGGAGTTTGTCAATGCAAAATGGTAGAGGCTGCTTTCCACAAGAGCTTAGGGAACACAGAGGAGCAAGACTGAATGTATCAAGAGCATTTTGTATTTTCTGCATCACTTTTATTGACTGCTCCTTGGTTTAAAAGCACCATGGTAGGTGAGAGGTAGAAGAAACTGTATGCCCAAAAATCACTAAGAAAAAGGTTACAGGAAAGATGTGAGGGAGAAATGAAATCAGGAATGTTTTAGAGCGATCCATTATCATGAGGCAAATTGGAGCACTGGGAATCCTATCCCAGAGGTTAAAGCTATAATATAAAAAGCAGTTTTTCCCAGGTAGGAGCCAAATAGCCTCTAGACTAGCACTATTATTGGAAATAGAAACTCTTATGGAAAGGTAATTGGGAGAAACAAAGTCAACTGCTTTTTAAAGTGAAGTTTTTTTAAATTAGGAAGGTATGAGAACTTTTGCATGTGTCATGATCAGACTGTCTCTTTTTGGGCTGATTCCAAAGAGAGAAAAGAAAAGAAATGCCATCCCATTAGGATGGTCTTAGGATAGTTTTTCAGTTAGGCAGGTATGTGTACATTTATGTAGCAAGAGTTCTTCTTGACTAAAGAAACAAGACGTAAAATGGAAGTTACTTTCAATACCACAAGGCCCAGAACCTTGTATCATTTGTGAGACACATTCTACTATCTCGAGTTTAGGAAGGTGTTTATACCGAATAAGTAATAAAAATAATGTTATGCAATGCTTTGTTTTCCATTTGGTCTATGTCTCTGGTTCTAATTCTAGACCAGTTCCCAAATACTAATACTTTAGCCTGTGCAGGTCTTAATTTAGTTTTATATAGAAATTAATAGATGATGTGCCTAATTTTCAGAGTGTATATGTATTTGTGTAAGGCAATAAATGTGTATATATCACGAATAGTATCTAAATGTATCCCTGAGAACCTGCAGTTCTCCAGAGAATTGAGATTAGTGCTAATTTGTTTCCCACTCTGTTGTTTATTTAACCTTGACTGATTCAAAACAGTAAGTTTGTTAGGCAAGAAGTAGCAGTGAGTTATCACTACCATAAATCTGAACATGGTACCTGAAATTCTTCTCTTATTGCTCTTGACCATTATCCCACCCACCTGTGAGTGATTTTGCTATTGTTAACCTTCTGACTTGGCTTCACTGTGTCACCTCTGCCTGACTCCTACCTCCATCAGATTTATTAGCTACAAGCAGAAGTTCTCTCTCCATCAAGGCTGTCACAGGCAGAAATAGTCAAGTTTTGTCAAAGGCATCCTTTGCTTTAACCTTCTAGCTGGGTTCTGGCAGTCAGTAGCTGTGTATTTCCATGGGCATTTTTTTCTGTGAAAAGCTAGAGCTTTATAATATTAAATAACTCAACTTAGAGAAAGTTATTATCTGAGACCTACTTGGAAAGTAAGTGTTTTCATTCTAATGGCACCATGATATAGTTGAAATGACTTTTCAGTGTCTTGAAACACATTCTGTGTGACATAATTTTGTAAAATGCAGATACACAAAAAGCAAAATGAGTAGCCAGCAGACTTTATATACATATATAATGTACATATCTATGTATAAGTCATACTTTGATGTACACACATAGAATAACTTATCACAGTCTTACACTCCCTAATCTCCCACATCCAACCCATGTCACACATTTGTATTACCTGTGTGAATCGGTAGCCATTGGAGTTTGTGTCCTCTGAAAAAGGGAAGTGATGGAGAAAAGATCTAGTATTTGTATGCTGTGTGTCAAGTTCTGTAGTAGGGACCTTTCATATATTCTTTTATTTAAATCTCATAAAACTCTGTAAGGCAGGGATTATAATCACCATTTTATAAATAAGATAAAGATAATGAGTCTCTGAAAACTTAATAAACTGGCCCAAAGCCACCCTAAGTACAAGCTCTGGGAATAAAACCAAGATCTTTTTTGTTTT